>NC_053490.1:272257612-272965112 GCF_905171775.1 Rana temporaria | reverse complement strand
AAAAAAACCCCTACATAGCATACTAGTTCATTATGTAGTACTTACCTGTGATCAAAACCCCCGCAGCTCTCCTTGTTCGCCTCCTCCCACACCACCATCTCTCCCGGAGTGACTTCCGGGTATCGCTACTCCGGCGATGTGACTGGCCGGAGCAGCAATGACGTCACTGCCGCACGTGCGTGCGGGAGCCACCACTGACGGCACGATGCCGTTAGCGCGTGCAGGCGCACTGAGTGTGCCGCTACTGTCTTTCTTGGACATATCTCCTTAACCGTGTAGGTTAAGGAGATATTTCTTGGACCTACAGGTAAGCCATATTAATCTAGGCTTACCTGTAGGTCAAAGTGGTCTGTACTTCACATAAACGGCCAGGTGTTCCTTTCCTCGTTCTGATTGGAGGTTCAGGAACGTCCCTCAGAACGAGTGCTCGCATCGCAACCACGAGGCACGCTTTCTAAGTCCAGGGCCTCCTCTCCTAATCCAGGGTCTTTGCCACACTAACCCTTTTCTAGTCCAGGACCTCCTCTGCACCCCAATACTTCCTAGTCCAGGGCCTCCTCTGCACCCCAATACTTCCTAGTCCAGGGCCTTCTGCACACAAACCCTTCTTTTTGTCCTAATAAATGCCTTCCAGTTCCACAAAGGCTCTCCCATGCTGAAGTGTCACTCTGGAATGCCTTTCTATAGCGCTGGCGGGTGGGAGGAGCAGAGTGATTTAGTGCTAGTGTGCCTATTCAGTCTCCCTCCTATTTGGCAAACTATGCAGAGGGGCACCGCCTGTCCATTAAACTTGACCGGGCGGCAGAGACACCCTTAGGCCCCTTTCACACTGGGGCGGGAGGTGTAGTGGCGGTAAAGCGGCGCTATTCGGCCGCTAGCAGGGTGGTTTTACCCCCGCTAGCGGCCGAGAAAGGGTTAGAACTGCCCGCAATGCGCCTCTGCAGAGGCACGATGCTGGCCGGATAGCCGCGCTGTCCCATTGATTTCAAAGGGCGGGAGCGGTATACACACTGCTCCAAGGACTAGCGGGACTTTTTTCCCTGTGTCTTTCACACTGGAGAAACAGCAGCAGCCATTTAGGGTCGGTTTGCCAGCGCTAAGGGGTATTAGAGCAGCGCTTCCCATAGCGGATTGGGGTGATGGAACCCCTGTGGGGGGCTTCCCTAAATCCGTCACCTGGGGCGTGTGACCCCCTGGGGACACCCCCGAGAATATAACGTTAGTCACAGGGAATTGTGGGCTTCCTCTGCTCAGCCTCCCACCAGCAGCACCCAATACTCAGGCAATGTGGCCTGTGTCATAGCTGTCACCACATCCCATCCACAATACCTCAGACAAGCAGCATGGAGAGCAGGAGGCCCTATCACAGAATAGAAGAACCTTCTGGTACTTCCATAGGACTTGGCAGCCCCACACCTCCCTCCATCACTACAGACTGTTGCCCACTACATAAAACACAAGTCACATCTGATCAGATAGAAGGGAGAGGCGCCCTTTCATTCTGCCTCAGATCGTCTCCTCTCCTGTGTGGCTCACGTGTGTCCAGCTGATCACCCAGTTCCTAGCTGTGGTGGATTGCGGTCAGGCGTTCACATCGATGCATTCGGCAGTCAGCTAAGCCAGCCTGCTCGCGCTCCTTGGCCTGAGTAGGTGCGCGTGCACATGAAAAGTTCCAGGGGAGCATGCAGAGCAGGTAACGGTGGGACGTTGGTGCAGAGTGAGGGACCCGTTATGTCGTTGTAGTAGAAGTCTTGGATAGAGGCGGCGGTTAGAAAAGCGGCGGTGTCCTCCCCGGAGTGTCCTGTTTCGTTTCTCCCTCAGTCTTGTGTATTGGAGCTCAGTGCTCACTCTATATACTTGTTGTGGCGTCTTCGTCCTGCGGGTACTTCGCAGGTAAATGTACGTGGTCCGTCGGTTCCATGACTCTGGCCTCAGGCCTACTTTATGTACCGGAACTAACCGTCTCCCAGCACTCGCCTCTCATGTCTGCGTGTTGGAGAAATGCTCTCTTCTTATGATACCCATGGGGTGGGAACTTTCACCGAACTTTCACCGACTTGACCAACTACAGATAATGGCAGCACTTGTTTATTAGAATGGAGAGGGATTAGAACCCCTCTCATGTTTTTATTACAGAACCGTTCTAATAGGAGCGAAAAAGGTTCTTGTACTACTTCGGGGGCGACTCGGGGGGATTTGCATTGACTTCTATACAGAAGTCATTTTAGAAGTCGTCTTCAGGTCGCCTGGCCGAGTCGCCCCCGAAGTCGTGCCGCCCCAGTGTGAACCGGCTTTAACATGGGCAAATGTTGTCAGCTATTATTGATTTGTAAGGGATAGTCCCATGTTTTGAAGCTATATTATCCTCTTTTCTTCAGTACTGACTATTTAGAATGTGAATTTGATTATTACTAGTTATTGATAATATCTCTAAGACCAGCCATAGACGGAGCGAAAAGTCTCATGCTTACAAGAAAGAAACTTGCTCAGTTCCCCCAGCGACACACTGACAGAGGAATCCCTCCTGCAGAGCTATTGTGTTCTCTCAGCAGGGGAAGCCGTCTCTGCTGGGAGAACACAATCGCATGTAAAATCTGATATGCTGGTTGTACCCAAGTCTTGTCGATCGATGTACATTCCGCCTGCCTACACATGGTTCGAACCATCTATGGCCGGCTTAAAGGGTTTGTAAAGGAATTTTTTTTTTTTTATCTTAATAGCTTCCTTTACCTTAATGCAGTGCTGTTTTCATGTCCTCGTTGTTCGTTTTTGCTCTCAAGTTGCTGTAATTCTTCTCTGATCTCCACACTTCCTGGTTGTCTGTTTCCTGATAACCACAGTACTGGGAGCTTTCTCTTTGTGGTCACTAACTTCAAGGAGGTGTGATTACTATGTGTCTAAAACCCCACAGCACCAATCAGTTTCGTTTTCCAAACCATCACTGCCCTGTATTGGCTCTGTGGCTCTGTACATCACAGAAGCAGGAAACAACACTAGAAACTGCAGGTACATTATATGATTGATTTTGATCTATTTTTAATCATTTTTAAAAGGAATTAGTTAACTATTATGTCTCTATACCCTGTAAACAGTCATTTCAGCAAAAAAAAAATGTTTTCCTTTAAGTTGTAACAGGTCTGGAAGCTGATTTATTTATTTTTTAGTGAAACGCCAGTTCTGTTTTTATTTTTAGTTCCCCAGTTTTTCAAGTTCTGTTTACCGGCTCCATTGCTGTCTCTGACTTCCTGCTCGGTCTAGCATTGGTGACTGTACTAGCTAGAAGACTGCAAGAAAGAAAGGTATGTAATGTATTTTAAATAAAAAAACTACTGTAAGGGACAGTCCTAGGTTTTGAGGGCATATTATCTTCTTTTGCAATATTGACTTTTGGTACCAAGAAATTATTTTCAGAATGTGATTTTGATTATTACTGGTTAACTGTTATTGTTTTGCTTTTTAAAGTAGAAATTCAGTTTTAATTTTTTATTTAATTTTTTCACCTTTTTTTAGTTCCCCCTTTTTCTTTTAAAGTTGTATTTACCCTCTCCATGCTGTCTGACTTTCTCCTCGGTCCCGCACCAGCAGTCCGGTAGCAGAGATGACAGTCTTCTCATTCTGCTCAGTTCCTGTGAGCCCTGCAGCCCAGCCTGTTATTTACACATCTTCCAGGGGTGCGTTATCGCAACAGTTCTTAGAACTTTAGGATAGGGGAATGGGCATTCTTCCAGGACTGAGTGACGCTCATGTAATTACATGTGAGCCCACTCAGGCCTTGAAGAGTCCCCTGCTGCTGAACAAGGAAAAGGAAACTGTGGCAACATCACTGCACTGCCTAGAATGCAGGAAGAAAAGGTATGTAATGGCATATTTTAAAGGAAAAGTTCACCTTTGGGAACATGTTACACCAGTGTTTAGGGTGGAGCATGTAACATGTTGCCACAACTGCAACCTCTTGGGGAGCCAAATGCCTTGTGTGACAGCAGTATGGGGAGAAGTTCCCCCTACCAACTGTCGCTTTTTGAAAACGGCATGGCAGTTCGGGGCTCCATCCTGCGTCATTCATTCAAGTACCGACATCCTTTGAGGCCATCGGCTTGTAGTTTTCAGTGAACTACCACAGCACTGTTGAACACTCTGGTAGTTAATTGATTCTTCATGTCCATACTAGGTACAGGCAGACAGCTTACACTGATGGGCTGCAGTAGTCCTGCATGGTACCAGCAGCGATTTGCTGATCCCTGGTGCAATTGCTTTCCAGTCTCCAAAAAAAAGTAAACGGACAGCAATAAAATGTGCATTATATAATATATACTCAAAAAAATGAAAGGAACACTTTGATCAGATCTCAACGGGCAAAAATCTCATGCTGGATATCTATACTGATATGGCCTGGGTAATGTGTTAGGAATGAAAGGATGGCACATCATTTGATGGAAATGAAAATTATCCACGTACAGAGGGCTGAATTCAAAGACACCCTGAAAAAATTATGCAGCAAACTAGTTAATTTTGCTGACATTTCATTGCAACAACTCAAAATGGTCCTCAGTAGTTTGTAGTGGTGCAACGGATCGTCACTGTTCCATGATCCGAACGGGTCACCCCATTTGGATCGGCACACCACACGATCCGCGGAGCGCTCCTCAGCCATAGGAAAGTCCCCGGCTTCGGCCTAGCTCCAGGGGGGCGACCATCTTGCTCCACCCCAGTGAAAACAGTGTGCTTGCCAGTGCACAGCGTGACACTCCTCAGCGCGCTGACTACAGACCCGGGACCACCGACTGCAGACATGTGGAGACAGTATCTGCGAGATCTGCACCTGCCGGTAGGAGAGACACCATCACCCGGGGACCCCCAGTGACACCAGCGAGTAGGTGGGGACCCCCAGTGACACCAGCGAGGAGGTGGGGACCCCCAGTGACACCAGAGTAATGATAGTGATTAGGGGGCAAGCGGACATCTTGTTACACCCAAGAGAGTTTTAGATGCAGTTATTTACAACACAAATCGGAGCTTATATGCTTAAATACAGAATATGTAAATCTGACAGACTGTTTACATGTTAAATTTTAAAACTCACATACTTGCTAATGTGACAGAACACCTCTGATTTTCATATTTAACTAAATGTGAAAATCCGAGGTGTTCTGTCACATTAGCAGGCATGTAAGGTTTGCTGCGGCTTTTAAAATTTAACATGTAAACAGTCCGTCAGATTTACATATTCTGTATTTAAGCACATAAGCTCCGTTTTTTGTGTTGAAAATAACTGAATCTAAAACTCCGTTGGGTGTAACAAGATTAGTCTTTTTTTTTTTTATATATATATATATTTTTTGCTGATCCAAAAAATGATCCGATCCGTGACTCCGATCCGTGACTCCGATCCGAGGATCGATCTGATCCGTGAGTGTTTTGATCCGTTGCACCCCTAGTAGTTTGTATGGCCCCCAAGTTCTTGTATGCATGCCTGATAACATCAGAGCATGCTCCTAATGAGACGACAGATGGTGTCCTGGGGTATTTCCTCCCAGGTCTGGACCAGGGCATCACTGAGCTCCTGAACAGACTGAGGTGCAACCTGGCGGCACCGGATGGACCGAAACATATTGTCCCAGGCAGGGTTTGACAAATTTGCTTGGAATCTAGGAGCCAGCTAAAAAAGTTAGGAGCCAGAAAACGCACCCCGTCCCGACGAGCTTGCGTGCAGAAGCGAACACATACGTGAGCAGCGCCCGCATATGTAAACGGTGTTCAAACCACATGTGTGAGGTATCGCCGCGATTGGTAGAGCGAGAGCAATAATTCTAGCCCTAGACCTCCTCTGTAACTCAAAACATGCAACCTGTAGTTTTTTTTAAATGTCGCCTATGAAGATTTTAAAGGGTAAAATTTTGGCGGCATTCCACGAGCGGAGCGCTTTTTGGGGGGGTTCTAATTAGAGGGAAGAAGATGGCAGTGAAAATAGTGAAAAATGACATTAGAATTGCTGTTTAACTTGTAATGCTTGACTTGTAATACCAACGGCCACCACCAGATGGCGCCAGCTCACAAAAGCCAAGCCAAGCCAAGCCGCCAGGACACTGGCGACTGGGATTTGTCGAGCCCTGTCCCAGAGGTGTTCTTTTGGATTTAGGTCAGATGAGCATGGGGGCCATTCAGTGGTATCAATTTCTTCATCCTCCAGGAGCTGGCTGCATGCTCTCGCCACATGAGGCCGGGCATTGTTGTGCACCAGGCAGAACCCAGGAGCACTGCACCAGCGTAGTGTCTGACAATGGGTCCAAGGATGTTATCCCGATGCCTATTGGCAGTCAGGGTGCCATTGTGTAGCCTGTAGTGGTCTGAGTGAGTGAGAAACTTATATAGCACAACACATGCGAACTGAATCGCCTCTGGGCGCTTGGTATCCATTCCCTGGGCCCTCAGAAGAGATGGGTCTTGATCTTTCTCCTGAAAGGCCTGATGATTCACCTCCAATCAGATGTTGGTTGGTAGAGCGTTCCATAGTCTGGGTCCTTGGACTGCAAATCTTCGTTCTCCTTTGGACTTGTATCTGGAGTAGATTTTGGTTGGTGGATCGCAGAATGCGATTGGTGTTGTGAGCTTTTAGTTTCTCGCATAGATATTGGGGGGGGGGGGGCATTTCCCAGAATACACTTATGCGTTAGACAGAGTGCTTCTGTGCGTCCCTCCATGGATATGCTGCCCCAGACCATCACTGACCCACCACCAAACCGGCCATGCTGAACGATGTTACAGGCAGCATAAAGTTCTCCACGGCTTCTTCAGACCCTTTCACGTCTGTCACATATGCTCAGGGTGAACCTGCTCTCATCTGTGAAAAGCCTGGGGCACCAATGGCGTACCTGCCAATTCTGGTGTTCAATGGAAAATGCCAATCGAGCTCCACAGTGTTCCGGCAGTGAGCACAGAGCACACTAGAGGACGTCGGGCCCTCGGGCCACCCCCATGAAGTCTGTTTCTCCTACGCCTTCCAGGACGGCACACCAGAGAGATAAGGGCTCCTCCCACAGGAAACACAATCAATTGACAAGTTTGTTATAAGTTCCCACCCCTCCCCTTGCTCCTCAGTATTTTGATTGTGTTTCTCCCGAACACAGCGGCACGTTTGTTGTTTTATATTACCTGGAGACGGTGAGGTCGAAGGGTACCCCTGTTGAGGCAGGTTCAGGGAGGCCGGGGAGAGCTGAACTGACCTGTTGGCTTCGGTCGCTCACAGGTCGCCACAAAGACAGGCATGGACGCTCTGAGCTGTGGTGAAAAAGCCATCGTCCCTCTGCACAAAAATCCGCCACGCTGCTAACTCTTCTTCCTGGGGGGGTTTGCAGAGGAGCATTGCGCTCCAGACCTCGTTCGGAGGTACAGGAAGCGCGTCACCGGAGAGTGGGCGTTCCCTACACGGCAACCCGGAAGTGACGCTTCGGCGTGGAGCGGTGGGGTCGGCGGCGGATAAACCCTGCGAACAGGTACCGGCAAGCCAAGGACCCAGTCAACCTCCTCATGATGGAAGAGGAAGGGAAGACTAGCGCTGCGGCTACAAAATCCAGATCGGGGGTCGGTGAGTACAGTCCCTCCTGGAAAGGGAGAAAAGGGGAGAGTGAGAGTTCCTGAGTCGCAGGATGCAGCTGGTAACGGCTGCCTTCCTCGTTCTCTCTCTCTTTTCTCCCTAGTACAGCCTGCAGCTCTGAAGTGGGAAGAAATAACATGGTTGTTTTTATTATGTTCCCTCTCTAACAGAATCTCCCGGTGAAACCCAGGGGGCCTCTGCTCAATCCTCAGCATCTGCTAGTGGTAGTTCCTCTAAAAAATGTGGAAACTGTAAAGATAAACTCCCAAAATCCTATACCAAACCCTTCTGCCACAAGTGTATTAACCAGTTGGCTGGGAAGGAGGCAGCTGCCATGATGAAAGATTTTCTCTTGTCAATGCAGTCTGAAATGTTGGCCACGGTTAGAGCTTTCAGGGAGACAGCTACACAAGCAGCCACAGGCCCTAGCACAGAGGAACCGGCCCCTAGAGAGACTTTGATTTCTCAGGGAAGGCTAGTTGCAGGACCCAGTACCCCTTTCCTATCCTCCCAGGTCTTTTCTCATGATCTGGAGGAAGAGGAAAGTGAGGTCATGAGCCAGGTCACTAGACATAGCTCAGAGGGTGAGGAGGATAGAGACTCGGTCATGTCTCAGGAAGAAGGAAAATTGAAAAGATTCCTCTTCTCAGCAGAGGATGTGGACAGTCTCCTTCAGGCAATCTATGCCACTGAAGAGATTCCAGAGGTTCCTAAAACGACCTCTGCACAGGATAAGGTGTATAGGGGACTCAGTGAAACGCAGGATAGAGTCTTCCCTCTCCACCAATCTCTAAAAGAAATAATCCTACAAGAATGGAAATATCCAGAAAGGAGACTGACCACTCAGAAAACCTGGAAACGGAAGTACCCGTTCACCCAATCAGTTGGGGAAGCTTTCTTTAAACTTCCAAAACTGGATGCGGCCCTGTCTCAGGTCACTAAACAGTCAGACCTCTCATTTGAAGATGCTGGCAGTATTAAAGATCTAATGGATCGTAGGGCCGAATCACTCCTAAGAAAAGCATGGGAGGCTAACACAGCTTCTATGGCCCCAGCATTAGCTGCGACCTGTGTAGCCAGGAATGCAGACCTATGGGTAGAGAAACTGGCAGAACACCTCGGCCAGTTTACAGAGTCAGAGGAAATCTTGGGGTCTCTATCTTTGATAGGAAAAGCTGTCGCATACTTGGCAGATGCCGCTTTGGAAACTGCCAAAGCTTCAGCCAAAACAGCGGCCTTGATTAACTCGTCCAGGCGAGCTATCTGGGTTAAAGCCTGGGATGGGGATGTCACATCAAAGGGAAAACTGTGTGGACTCCCTTTCCAGGGTTCACTTCTGTTTGGCCAAGGATTGGATGATGTCCTAGCTAGGTCTTCAGAAAAGGGAAAGAAATTCCCTGTGAAACCTAAGAAAGATGGGTTTAAGAAGACTTTTCGAGGCCCCCAGGGGCAGAACAAGCAGAAGTATAAAAGAGAACCCAATAGGCGCTGGTTTTATGGCAAAGGGAACAAAAAGAATAACTTGCTCTTTCCCTCCGCCAAGGCTGAGGCTAAACAGACCAAGTGACGCCAAGGTCAAGGTAGGGGGGAGGTTGTCCCAGTTTGTACAACTGTGGGAAAATATTTCAGACAGTCCCTACATACACAGGCTTATAAGGGATGGGTTCCGCCTGGAATTTGTCACCTTTCCCCCCCCTATGATCACCCTCACGCAGCTCCCCAAGGATACCCTAAAAAGAAGGGCCCTCTTGGAGGGGGTTCAGGAATTGGCAGAGCAACTAGTAATAACACCAGTGCCAGTGGAACAGCAGTACCGGGGGTTCTATTCCCACGTGTTTTTGGTTCGGAAACCATCAGGAAAATTCCGCCTGATAGTAAACCTGAAAAAACTAAACGGATTTTTAGAACAGAAGAAGTTTTCCATGGAGAGTATTTACTCAGTAAGAAAGAACCTCATGAAGGAAACCTACATGACAACCATAGACCTGAAAGACGCCTATTTGCACGTGCCAATTCACGTGGACCATCAGGCCTTTTTGAGGTTTGCGGTGGTGGTAGGGGAGGAAATCTTTCATTGGCAGTTCAGGGCGCTACCCTTCGGCCTAACCTCCAGCCCCAGAATCTTTACAAAGATACTGGCAGAGGCAGTAGCCTTCCTACATCTTCAAGGGATATGCCTTATACCATACCTGGACGATCTACTGATCTCCGGTCAGACAGAGTCACAGGTTCAGAGGGATACCAACAGGGTGATGGAGTTTTTAGAAAGCCTAGGCTGGATTATCAATTTAGAGAAATCCTCCCTCATACCAGAGCAGGTAAAAAGTTTCCTGGGCTACACTATAGACTCCAGGCTTCAGACGCTCTTCCTACCAGAGGAAAAAATAAAAAAATTAACGTCAGCAGCAGAGAATCTGGTGAGATTCCCCAGACTTCCCAGGAGGTCGGTTATGAGAGTCCTAGGCTTAATGTCGGCATCCATACCAGCAGTAGTCTGGTCCCAATTACATGCAAGGATGCTCCATTTTTTCTTTCTGTCCTCTTGGGACAAGAAGAAGGAATCCCTGGATCAGGAGATTTTACTCACCCCTCAGGTCCTGTCATCCCTAGAGTGGTGGACCAGTCACCAAAACCTAAGGGAAGGTCGACCTTGGGCACAATGGGATCCGGTAAAATTGACTACGGATGCCAGCACATGGGGGTGGGGTGCCCACATGGGGGGGAAAAAAGCCCAAGGAAGATGGTGCTACCTCCTGGCTCATCAATCTTCCAATACCAGGGAGCTCAGAGCAGTAGGAGAAGCCCTGAGGGCCTTCCAACAAGATGTCACAGACAGGGAGGTCCAGGTGAGCTCAGACAACGCTACAGTAGTGGCCTACCTGAATCACCAAGGCGGTACCAGATCCGGTCCCCTATTGGAACTAACCATGAAAATTCTGGGTTGGGCAGAGAAAAATGTCACCTCCATCTCAGCCATACATATAAAGGGGACAGACAACATAGAAGCGGACTTCCTCAGCCGCCAACAATTAAGACAGGGGGAATGGGAATTGAGTCCCGAGGTCTTTCAGGCCCTAGTTCTTCAGTTTGGCGAACCAGACATAGACCTGTTCGCGAACCGGAAGAACAGGAAAGTGAACAGGTACTTCTCAGCCTCGGTAGAACGGGATTCCGAGGGCCTGGACGCGCTGTCCCAGAACTGGCACTTCAGAATGGCCTACGCTTTCCCACCCCTGGCGCTAATTCCGCGGGTACTCCAGAAAGTCAGCAAGTCCCCCGGTCAGGTCCTCCTTATTGCCCCATGGTGGCCAAGGAGGACATGGTTTGCGAATCTGAGGTTCATGTCAGTAGCAGAGCCTCTGAGACTCCCAGCCAGGACAGATCTTCTCAGACAAGGTCCAGTGTTTCACTCGAGACCAGAGTTCTTTCAGCTAACAGCCTGGTTAGTGAGCGCCAGATTCTGAAACAAAAAGGTTGTTCAGAAAAGGTGATTGATACTCTCCTTACAAGTAGAAAGCCGGTCACCAGAAAGATCTACTTAAAGATATGGAAAACTTTCCAGACCTGGAGTAGAAAAAGACAAAAGTCTTCCCAGTCGGTTCCGGTTATCCTGGATTTTCTCCAGGATGGAGCAGACGCTGGACTTAAGGTTAGCACCCTGCGAGTACAGGTAGCTGCCCTCTCCGTGTACCTGGATAAAAGATTAGCGAAGGACGACCTAGTTAAGAGATTCTTACTAGCTAGGGAAAGAATGTCCCCCGTCCTTAAAAGCTTCTGTCCACCATGGGACCTTACTAGGGTATTAGAGTCATTATCTATGCCCCCTTTTGAACCTTTAGAGAAAGTTTCCCTTAGGTTCCTTACGTTAAAATTAACTTTTTTGTTGGCTATTACTACAGCCAGGAGGGTGGGAGATCTGCAAGCTCTGTCCATGAAAGAGCCCTTTCTTAGGGTGCAACCAGACAGGGTCACTCTTAGGGCAGATCCCTTATACCTACCTAAAGTAGCATCCTTACTCAACAGGACGCAAGAAATGATATTGCCGTCCTTTTGTTCAGAACCAAAGAACGAGAAGGAGTTTAAGTTTCACTGTTTGGACGTAAGAAGATGTCTTCTTATATATTTAGAGAGAACCAAAAGTTTCAGGAAATCTAACCATCTCCTAATCCTTTATGGTGGAGTCAGGAAGGGATTACAGGCCTCAAGGCCATCAGTCTCAAAATGGATTAGAGAAGCTATTACAGAGGCTTATCAGTGTGCAGGAGAACCAGCTCCACTTAATATCAAAGCTCATTCAACCAGATCTCTGGCGACATCTTGGGCGGAGAGAGCAGGTGCCTCCTGGGACCAGATCCGTAGTGCGGCTACCTGGTCAAGTCATCACACCTTCCTGAAACACTACCGTGTAGAATTGTTGTCACAGCAAGACCTGGCTTTCGGTCGGAAGGTCCTCCAAGCTGTGGTCCCACCCTGAGGTAGGCCTGAGGTCCTTTTATATCCTCTCTGGTGTGCCGTCCTGGAAGGCGTAGGAGAAAACCTACGTTAGATCTACCGGTAACGGTATTTCTACGAGCCTTCCAGGACGGCAGGCCTACTACCCACCCTATGTGAAGAAAGGTAAGCTATATGCTAAATGGTAAGTACCGATGGGGTGCCCCTTGTGAACCAGTTCAAGATTACTTTATTAAATACTGAGGAGCAAGGGGAGGGGTGGGAACTTATAACAAACTTGTCAATTGATTGTGTTTCCTGTGGGAGGAGCCCTTATCTCTCTGGTGTGCCGTCCTGGAAGGCTCGTAGAAATACCGTTACCGGTAGATCTAACGTAGGTTTTCTGATTGTTTGGTCAGAGACATTCACACCAGTGGCCTGCTGGAGTTCATTTTTGTAGGGCTCTGGCAGTGCTCATCCTGTTCCTCCTTGCACAAAGGAGCAGATACCGGTCCTGCTGATGGGTTAAGGACCTTCTATGGCTCTGTCCAGGTCTACTAGAGTAACTGTCTGTCTCCTGGAATCTCCTCCATGCTCTTGAGACTGTGCTGGGAGACACGGCAAACCTTCTGGCAATGACACGTATTGATGTGCCATCCTGGAGGAGTTGGACTGCCTGTGCAACCTTTATAGGATCCAAGTATCGCCTTGTGCTACCAGTAGTGACACTGACCCTAGCTAAATGCAAAACTAGTGAAAAACAGTCAGAAAAGATGAGTAGAGAAAAAAACCTGAAAAAACATTCCTGTTTTAGAGGTCGTCTCATTGTTGCCCATCTTGTGCACCTGTTGTTAATCAGTTTCAGCTGCTTTGCTGTTAATTGAAATTAACAACCCCTCTGTATACACCGCCCCCCCCCCCCCCGCTACTTAACTGACCAGATCAATATCCCAGGAGTTCTGATTCAAAAGTGTTCCTTTTTAATTTTAGTGTGTATATATAAAATGCACATTTTATGAGAGAGAGAGATATTTTAAAGTTGCAGTTATACTTAAAATAATAAAAAAAAAATACTGGTGGGCCTCTAGAGCTTCACGATTCTGGGAAAAATGAGAATCGCGATTCTTTTGTATAAAATGAAGCTCACAATTCTCAAAAATGTATTTATTTAAAGTTATTTTCAACACAATCGCTGAAATTACTCTTTAATTAGGAATATGATCTTTTCCCAGTG
Source organism: Rana temporaria (assembly GCF_905171775.1). NCBI lineage: Eukaryota > Metazoa > Chordata > Amphibia > Anura > Ranidae > Rana > Rana temporaria. The sequence continues at coordinate 272,951,856 of NC_053490.1, read as the reverse complement.
ATTTTCCAGGACAGCTAACTGATTCGCTCCACCTTCTACAGGAAACAAAATACCAAAGGCATCTCCCTCACCCTCAGTTTCATTGCGTTTCCAATCCAGGTCTGGTGTTCTGTCCCCTTTTAACTAAAAGTACAACTAAATGCTAAACTTTTTATTTAGTTTTGGCTAGAGTGGACAAAGATTAAAAACGTCTGACAGTTTTTATTGCTTTCTGTGCCCCCATTAGGGAGTTTCATCCCATTTGTCCTGTTTAACATTTAGCATTAAAGGTGAAAGTAAAAGAAAATCCCACATTTTGGGCTGTCCCCAGAAAAGTAATAGAGAGGAAATCTTCCAATGAGGACACTAGTTCTGAAGGCCTGGGGATCCCTGAGGGATTCTCTTAATTTGCAGGGATTTCCTCTCGCTTTCTGTTTTTGGATATGGGACCGGAAGAAAAGGTAAATCTCCCCAGTGTAGCACAAACTGCGTGTGGTGTGAACTGTAATGGGCCGTACACACGACCGAACATGTCTGCTGAAACTGGTCCGCGGACCAGTTTCAGCAGACATGTTCGGTCGTGTGTAGGCCCGAGCGGGCAGGATTCCAGCAAAAATTTGCCCGCCGGGCCTTTTTCCAGCGGGCAAATATTTCTGGGCTTGTTTTAAAACAGCCCGCTGAAATCCTGCCCGCTCGGACATGTTCGGTCGTCTGTACAGACCTACCGTACATGTCCGAGCGCCCGCCATCCCTCGCATGCGTCGAATGACTTTGACGCATGCGTGGAAGCATTGAACTGGCAGGGCCGCCCACGTCGCCGCGTCATCGTCGCGGTGACGGCGTGGACACGCCCCACATGTTGTTTACGCGCAGATTTCTGTATGATGGTGAGTACAGCCACCATACAGAAATCCCCGGGCAGACATGTACGGTGAAAACGGTCCGACGGACCGGTTTCATCGTACATGTTTGCTCGTCTGTACCCGGCCTTAGCAAAAACTGATCTGGAACGTATGAGTGCATTTTTGTGGTGTGAACTGGCCCTAAAAATCTATGCACAGTGTTTAACATGTATTCCAATGGCTCTAGATCACACCAGTGCAGTCAGTTCCAGTCAGTTTCTGGTGTAGAAACTGACCGGGAACTGACTGCATTGGTGTGAACTAGAGCAATTGGAATACATGGAAAACACTGTGCACTGGCCCTTAGAGTCCAGGTGGCGGCTTTATTGGCATTGGAGGTCCAATTAGCAGAAGATACCTAAACAAAAGGCTTCTGATAGCTAGACAGCAGTTTACACCTACACCATCCTTTTTTTTTTTTTTTTTTTTTTTTTTTTGGTGTTTTGACTCCCTGGGATTTGTCCTTGGTCTTGAATGCCTTAATTAGAGAACCAGAAGCAGACTCAGGGAGGGGGTGCTTTGTACCCCCTTCTGGGCACTAGCTGCTTCAAACCTGGTGAGAAACGCCTCAAGGACAGCCGACATTGCCTCAACAGATGCGGCAGGGGGATTAAAGTATAACTCGGGCATTATTGGGGCAGAAACACCAGGTTCAGGTTCCATATTGCCCCACCGCTGTGTACTGTGCTGTGTAAGGCAGAACAACCCACCGATACTTTTTTTTTTTTTTTTTTTTTTTATCACATGTGTCAGTTTTTTTTTTTTTTTAATCTTTAACAATTTGTTTTTATTTTTTTACAATTTTTCTTCATTTATAATGCTTTCTTTTTTTTAATCGGGTGAAGCATCGGGAGCATTTGCCCGAGTACAAGTACTCGGGCAAATGCTTGGTACCGATACTAGTATCGGTATCGGGACAACCCTACCCTTTGACCTTTAGAGTTATATCCGCTTCCTTCAGGAGAGTTAGGCAGAAAAAAAGCACTTTAAGTGTTAACAACACTTTCCTCAGTGCAGCTCCTCCCAGGGGGCGTGGTTCCCCGAGTATAACCCACACCCTGCTCTAGCAGCTCCAGTTTCTTTCTGCCTAACGTCAGGAGAGGACAGGCACTCTGGAGTCCCTGTAATTATTTTGTTCCTGCATTTTGAATCCTGTGATTCTTCTATCAACAGCCGACTGGGTGACAGGCTGGGTCTTGACTCTTGTAGTCCCCCCCATGTTCGGCCATCGAGCGTGTGCCGGCCCTCAGTTTTGGGTCGTCCACGACAGGCCCCATTGCTCCAGGGGCGGCCGGGGAACTGCATGTTCCAGGACACACATATGACCGGTCTCTATGACCTTGTGACAGTGTGTCTGGCCGACAGCCATGCCGTTAGTGGACGTTGGTTCTGTCCGGGATACCTCCAGCCGGTAGTCACAGGACGGGTAAGTAGTGGCCCCTTGCGCTGGCAAGGTGGTTTGGCTGGTGTTTTCCCTGGGGAGGTTGACTGAGGGTCCACCCTGCTTTCCTCTCTCCCTTTCCTCTCCCTTTCCTTTCCCTCCTTCCCTAGACTGGGTAGCGGCTGTGAGGGGGGGCCTCCTGGGGCTTCTTTATTACCAACCGGGGCCTGTGTGTTGTGGGGGACTGTTTTTTTTTTTTTTTTCCTCTGGGGGGTGCTACTGTGTGCTGCTGTTTAGTGTTAGGGGTTTGGTGCATCACTGGGGAATTTAAACTGCGCCACGGCCGTCATTTTGCCAGCACATCAGAGCACACCTCAGGTTTTCAGCTCTCTCTGCAACCGGGTGGGGTGGTGAGTCCCTGGGAGGCCTCTGCTTCTATTTTTGCACCCGGGAGGTGACCGGTGGGTTGTTCTGCCTTACACAGCACAGTACACAGCGGTGGGGCAATATGGAACCTGAACCTGGTTTTTCTGCCCCAACAATGCCCGAGTTATACTTTAATCCCCCTGCCCCTGCCGCATCTGTTGAGGCAATGTCGGCTGTCCTTGAGGCGTTTCTCACCAGGTTTGAAGCAGCTAGTGCCCAGAAGGGGGTACAAAGCGCCCCCTCCCTGAGTCTGCTTCTGGTGATGTCTCTGACACAGACTCATTGCCAGCTGTTGCTTCAGAATCTGGTTCTGTAATGTCAGATCATGCAGGCTTAACCCACACAGACTGTGAGGATGACTGTCTCAGGGTCAGTGAATGATAGGGAATTTGTTGGAGCTCTTATTTCTGCGGTGCGTGATACTCATAAACTTGAGGATTTGGCGGGGGCACCGCATGTGCCGGTCCCTTTTGGGTTCCGCAAACCGCCCAGCACCGCAAAAGTTTTTCCCTGTATTCCATATTTTGAGCAATTGCTCTGTAAGGAATGGGACACGCCACAGAAAGGTTTTTGCTGTTCCTAAAAACGTTGCGGTCCGTTATCCCTTTGAGGAGGGCTTTTTGAAAAAGTGGGTCTCTCCATCAGTGGACCCTCCCATGTCCAGACTGAGTAAAGCCACCACATTGCCTGTGGAAGGGGCTCCCGCTTTTACGGACCCCACTGATAGGAGAGTGGAGGCTGTGGCCCCGCTCTATGTTCACAGTTGTGGGTTCGGCTGTGAGACCGGTTGTGGCCGGGTCTCTGGTGTTGCAGACACTGACTGAAAGGACAAAGTTGTTGCTGCAGAAGCTGGAGGAGCAGGATGCTTCCGAGACCTGCAAGGACCTGGCTGAACAATTGGTTCAGGGTCTAAAATTTGTCTGTGAGTCGGCCCTGGATATGCTTCCCTTGCTTTCCAGAGCCTCCACCTATGCGGTGGTACTACGCCGCCTTGTGTGGCTGAAATGCTGGTCTGCGGACCAATCCTCAAAGAAGGCTTTGGTGGATTTACCCTTTAAGGCTGCATTCACACCTCGGCATACTAAATCGCGGCGTTTTGTCACGCGAATTGCGGCGACAAATAGCGGCGTTTTGTACCGTGATTGTGAATGCAGCCTTCACCCACTCTATGGAGATGGTTCCCATCTCCTATGCCGAAAGACGCCTGGAAAAAAAGGTCCGGGACTTTTTTTCAGGCGACAGGCGTTCGGGGTGGAGATGTGAACCATCTCCATAGAGGGCAATGTTACATCATCCCTCTGGCGTGTTGGGGCGGCAGCGGGCGTCCCACTACAGGCAACAAAACGCCTAGGTGTGAATGGGCTCTTAGGGTGAGCGGCTTTTTGGAGCGTCCCTGGATGACATCATTAAGGATGCCACAGGTGCACCTAGTGCGGCGGGAAAGGAACGGACCAGGAAGGTCCGTTCCGGCTCTGTCGGCCGTGTACATTCCGGGAGTACAGAATTGGCAATCCGACTTCCTAAGTCGCCAAACACTGGACCAAGGAGAGTGGTCACTCCACCCGGAGGTGTTTCAGAGTCTGTGCCAAAAGTGGGGCACTCCAGACGTGGACCTCCTAGCGTCCCGTCTCAATCGGAAGGTGCCACGGTTCGTGACCAGATCAAAGGACCCGTGGGCGGACGCGTTGGTGGCACCTTGGGGGTCACTATCGCCTAATTTACGCCTTCCCTCCTCTGAAGCTTCTTCCTTGCCTGCTGCGCAGGGTGGAAGCCGAAGGGATTCCAACAATCCTGATCGCCCCAGACTGGCCGTGCCGCTCCTGGTACGCGGACCTGGTGCATCTGGTGGCAGATGCCCCCTGGCGTCTACCCCTGAGAGAAGATCTTCTGTCGCAGGGTCCGATCTTCCACCCTGCTTTACAGTTGCTGCCTTTGACGGCGTGGCTGTTGAAAACCAGGCTCTGGCTCGGTGGTTTCTACCATGCTGCGTGCACGGAAGTCTACTTCACGGAGGATTTACCATCGTACGTGAAAAGCCTACATCTCTATGTGTGAGGAGATGAACTGGCACCCTCGTACATACGTGGTGTCCAGGATTCTGCTGTTTTTACAGCGGGGCGTGGATCAGGCTCTCGCCTTGAGTACAGTTAAGAGTCAGATTTCGGCTCTGGCCGTTTACTTTCAGCGCCCCTTGGCGGCGCACTCCTTGGTGCGTACGTTTGTGCAGGGGGTCCGGCATGTGGCCCCTCCGGTGCACCATCCGCTACCCCCATGGGACTTGAATTTAGTCCTTTCGGTGCTTCATGATGCTCCCTTTTGAGGTCATCCGAAATATCCCTTTTGACTTTGTCACAGAAGGTGGTTTTTCTGGTAGCTATTACCTCGATCAGACGAGTATCTGAACTGGCGGCCTTGTCTTGCAAGGCTCCCTACTTGGTCATCCATAAGGATAAGGTGGTACTGCGACCTCAGCTGTCTTTTCTCCCAAAGGTGGTTTCGGCTTTTGACATTAATGAGGACATTGTTCTTCCATCCTTATGTCCTCAGCCGAAAAACCAGAAGGAGGTCACTTTACATTCCCTGGATGTGGTTCGGGCCCTACGAGTGTACCTATCGGCTACGGCTCCGTTCCGGAAGTCGGGCTCACTGTTCGTGTCGGTGGCTGGTCCCAAAAAAGGTCTGGCAGTCTCGTCGGCCACCATTTCTAGGTGGATCCGACAGGTTGTGATTCAGGCCTATGCCCTGAAGGGGCGGGCGCCTCACTTTCGGGTTACGGCGCATTCGACCAGGGCGATCAGTGCCTCTTGGGCTTTCCGGCATCAAGCCTCTGTGTTACAGGTGTGCAAGGCAGCGACCTGGTCGTCGGTCCACACTTTTTCAAAGTTTTACAAGGTAGATGTAAGTGCATCTTCTGATGCCTCCTTCGGCCGCAAGGTGTTACAGGCGGCAGTTTAAAGTTGGAGTTCCTCCTTTAGAGTAACTCCGGTTTTGTTTGGGGTGTAAGCTTGGTTTGCTGTGTTGTTTTTCCCACCCCTCAAATTTTTTGACACTGCTTGGGGACGTCCCTAAGGTCAAAGGCTGCTGTGTCCGTCCATGAACGGAAGAGAAAATAGGATTTTTGTACTCACCGTAAAATCCATTTCTTTGAGTTCATGGACGGACACGGCACCCACCCCTCCTTTTGTTTGTACTGCTTGTTACGAACTGAAGCTGCTAGAGCAGGGTGTGGGTTATACCCGGGGAACCACGCCTCCTGGGAGGAGCTGCACTGAGGAAAGTGTTGTTAACACTTAAAGTGCTTTTTTTCTGCCTAACTCTCCTGAAGGAAGCAAGCGGATATAACCCTAAGGTCAAAGGCTGCTGTGTCCGTCCATGAACTCAGAGAAATGGATTTTACGGTGAGTACAAAAATCCAATTTTTTTCTCCTGTCCGTGAACTTCTATGGGACAGGAGAAGCTGTGTGTAAATGTAGGGGTGTCTGGCTGCATCTGTGTTGGCTCACTGTGGTTATTACACTGTCACAGTGCACAGTTCCCCCCTACACAAATGGGAGAGGCTGAGTCTGCTCTGCCTTTCCCCCTCCCCTCTTCCTGTGTGAAGTCCGTGCAGACTGCAGTGAGTGAAGGAGCCGTGAGCAGCCGGCAGATAGAAGGTACAGAGGATATCTCCAGGGACCATCCAAGTGTGAGCTCAGTGACTCTTATCTCCCTTCCCCTCGTTTTTAAACTTTTTTTTTCTCCAGCAGCAGTAATTGTCATATGCCTGTGGTAGTGCTTGGTCCCTTGTGCTTTTAGGTGGGTTCACACTGGTTTGCTGTGTTTTGGCCCATTGCTGGTGTATCTGCAGTTTTCATCTTTGGCGCACTGTCAGAGAATGCAGCAAAAACCTGCAACCTGATATATATGAATTCCTGCCCTCTGTACGTAGCGCACCCCTGAATCCCTGCACTGTGTACGTAGCGCACCCCTGAATCCCTGCACTGTGTACGTAGCGCACCCCTGAATCCCTGCCCTGTGTACGTAGCGCACCCCTGAATCCCTGCCCTCTGTACGTAGCGCACCCCTGAATCCCTGCCCTCTGTACGTAGCGCACCCCTGAATCCCTGCCCTCTGTACATAGCGCACCCCTGAATCCCTGCCCTCTGTACGTAGCACACCCCCTGAATTCCTGCACTGTGTACGTAGCATAATCCTAACGTAATCCTGAACTCTGCCCCCTGTATGTAGTGCGACCCATATACAACTGGCCCTTTGAGGGCAACCACACTGCTGATGCGGCCCTCCACGAAATTGAGTTTGACACCCCTGTTCTAAAGGCTCAAGGTTTTTTTACCTCCATGCATTCTATGCTGTCAATCACAGCCAGTGAAAAGAGAGGTTGGGCTGGGTCGAGCCGTGGTTCTGTGTGTGAATGGGCACGCACAGCAGTGGTTCAGGAGTGAGTCTGATTAGGAGCCCCCCCCCCAGAAAGGTGTTTGCTTTGGGGGCACATGGCAGGAGGAAGGGGATAGGAGCACCAGCAGGGGACCCAAAAAGAGGAGGATCATGTCTGCTCTAGTAAACCCTTCCATTTTTAACAAAAAAAAAAAAAACCTGCAAAAGAAAGGCATAATGAGCTAGTATGCACAGCATACTAGCTTATTATGCATCACTTACCTGCGATCAAAGTCCTCCTTCATCCCGTCCACCGCCATGTCTCCTCGTCGCTGCTTCCTGTTATCGGCGCTGTGATTGGCCGGAGCGGCGATGACTTCACTCCCGCGCGGGACGGCAGGTCCTCGCACATGCGCGGAAATACGGCATTAACCCTGTTAATGGCATTAAGAAAAATGGCACGCTCAGTGCGGCTGCGCCGTTGTCTACGGCGCGCTCGTCTCAATTGTAAATATCTCCTAAACCGTGCATCTACAGGTAAGCCTTAATCTAGGCTTGCCTGTAGGTGCAAGATGTGTGCTTGGGTTTACAACCACTTTAATAACTCTTTAGGATGACTTTACTTCTGCCCATTATGTCAGCCACAGGAATAGGGGATCTACAGGCCCTATCTAGTGAGGATCCTTATCTGACCATCTTAAATGATAGAGTGATTATTAAGCCAGATCCAATGTATCATTCCAAGGTATTTGGAGATTTTCTTAGGTCGCAGTACATGGTCTTCCTATTACTTTGTGAAGTATTACCGTGTGGAACTTCTACCCAGCCAGGATTTGGCTTTTGGCAGAAAAGTCCCACAGGCTGTTATCCCTCCCTAAGGTATGATTATTCCTTGTTTATCCTCTCAAGTAGCTGTTCTGGATGATTACTTGAGAAAACCACAGTTACTCTATCAGGTTAGAATCTATATTCCCACTCTGGGTTATTTATGTTTGGAGTATGATATTTTTTTTTTTTTTTTTTTTGGGGGGGGGGGGGGATTTTTCCAGGTTCCCTACATTGATGATTCTTACTTTTTGGATAACTGAGGGAATGAGAGGGGCTTTTAATTGCTTTTGTTATTGTGTTTTCTGTAGAAGGCGAAGCCAATCTTCTCTCAGGTAGCTGTCTTGGAAGATTCCTGGAAACACTGTTACCTGTAAACCGAAATGTGTTTTTTTGTGGTCATGGGAGACAGCGCTGGGCCTTATTTTAATATTTTACTCTCCCTACAATTAAGAAGACAGTTGATGTGGTGCTGGAGGGGTCTCAGCCCATGCTGCAGACATTTCATATTTTGAAACTGTATTGGAGCAAAACACCAGGCAAACATCCGAGTACATAGCTAAAATATGTAACCTGTTTGCAGTTCTGTGAAAAGATCACTGGACCTCTTATATGGTTACATGAATGGAAGTCTGGAACAACTTGCCTATACAGGAATTCTTCTTAATATGTGTGATGGCTGGGGGTTTTATGGGGAGTCTGGGTTAAACTTAGAGGAAGTAAACCCTCTAAAAAAGAAAAAAAAACCCTGCAAGACAAAGGCATAATGAGCTAGTATGCATTACTTGCCTCAGATCAAAGCTGCCGAAAAGTGCCTGGTCCCCCCCCCCCTCCGGCCGCCGTCATGTTGTCCCGGAGTTACTCCCAGGTATCGCGGCTCTGGCGCTGTGATTGGCCGGAGCCGCGATGACGTCTCTCTCGCACATGCGCGTGGGAGCCGCCGGTAACTGCTCTCCTCGCCTCACACTGACAGAGTGTGTGGCGAGGAGAGCCGATCAGCGGCATCTCCTCACAGGGGGACATTTAGGAATGTAATCGGGGCACTGCTCATCAGTGCCCTGATTACAGTAAAGCAATTTAGTTTCGCCAATCCGTGCCCACCAGTGCCACCAATCGGGGCCCATTAGCAATGCCAGTCAGTGCTGGCTATCAGTGCTGCCCATCACTGCTGTTGAGCAATGCCCATCAGTACCGCCTAGCTGTGCCGCCTATCAGTGCCACATATCGGTGCCCATAAGTGCGGCATATTAGTGCCTATATGTGCCACCTCATCAATGCCCACCAGTTCAGCCTATCAGTGCCGCCTCATCAGCGCACATCAGTGAAGGCGAAAAATTACTTGGTTACAAAATTTACTGACAAACAAAAACTTTTTTTTTTTTTTATTTAAAAAAAAAAAAAAAAACAGCAGTAATTAAATACCACCAAAAGAAAGCTCTATCTGTGTGAAGAAAATTATAAAAAATTTGTTTGGGTACAGTGTCACATGACCGCACAATTGTCATTCAAAGTGTGACAGCGCTGAAGGCTGAAAAATGGCTTGGGCAGGAAGGGGGTGTAAGTGCCTGGTAGGCAAGTGGTTAAATACAATTAATTACATTAACTTAGTTTATTATAGGCATTTTATAGAAAATTTACAATGTATGCAGCACTGTAGATTTACATCAGTCCCTGTTCTCAAAGAGCTTATCATCTGAATTTCCTACACTCAAGGCCCCTTGCATACAGAGCCATACAGCTGCAGTCCATTCCTCCCAGGTCTGCTGCTTTCCAGAACCTAGTCCCTGAATAGAGGAGGGCCCTAAACGGGTGGTACCTCTTGGTGCAGGGTTCAGCCATTTTCAGCAGTAGCCTACTATAGATTCTGACAGACTGCCTGCAGCAGGGCTGGACGCATTTCGGCTAAAAGACCCCAGTGCATGCATGGGGCCTAAGCAGTATTGCAACCTGGGCTATGTTTTAAGCCAGATCAGGTTTGCTTTAATATTAAATCTTAAAATGGCTCTTGCTGCAACTTTTATTATCTATCTAATATATCAATTTTTTATTTATTTTTTTAGCAAAAGCGGAGTTGCAAGTCCAGGAACTAAAAGGAATCCTGCATGGAGTTCACAGTGTAGGATATTTTTGTTGTGCAGTGTAAGTATTTGTGCTGACTTTTTAGTAGCTTGCAACCATCATAAAAGTGTATCAGTAAAAATGCATTCATTATACTGACAGCTATAATCCTAAAGGATGCTGCATTTAATTTCTGCACCAGAGACCCACAAGGTTGGTAGAATAATCAATTGCAGAGATTCAAGTGGCAGTATTAGCAGGAAAAATGAGATTATAAAAATGCCACTGTGTATAGGTGCCACTTAGTCTGTGCAAAATTATGAACAGCATGAGTACTGGTGTCATAGAGTTCATGATGGTAATTGCATGATTTACCATAGCTTAGCAAATACTGTCTTTTTTATATAGGTAATTATGTGACATTGGTTATTAAGAGAAGGGCTCCCCAAACTTTTCAATACAAAGGCCACTTGTACTGAAACACAGGATGACAAATGTAATTTTTATAATTTAAATTAATTGTTTTACTTGTATATTTTGGCATTCGGCATGATATGATTCAGAACAAAAGTGAAAGAGGGTGGGTCCTGACCCTTCTGGAATGCACACTGTCCTAACAACCGACAGCATGACCCTAGCTGGGACTAGATGCAATTCTGTAGCAAGCTGGATATGGTCTGCAGGCAGTGGATTAGAGAACCCTGATTTAGTTACAAAAAAAATGTTTAGCTATAAGTATCGTAGAGCAGTGCTTTTAATTAACTTGCTTTTGCAGAATTTCAGGTGCAGAAAGACCTAAGAAAAGTACCAATGAAAGCAGTGATTTGACTGTAGGCACAGTGATCTCTGAGAAACAAGTTGTGCTATACCCATCAACTCGGGAAGAGCCCGTTCCTAGAACGATGGAAGATATAAAGATCAGTATTGTCAACGATCAAGCAACTGGTTTGAAGCGAAAACGAGAAGTTACAGCTGTAACCCCTTGCTCTAAGAAACTTCGCAGTGTTGTCTTTCGTTGCAGTACACCGCAGTCTGCATCCTTCCCTTCGTGGCGCTCTCCTACCTCCAAATGTAAAGGTGTCAGACAGAGTCATGTAAGTACCGCATCTCATACACTGGAGCTAAATGCTGACTTCAGCGATGAGTGGGATGATTCTTTGCTGGAACCTTCAGATAATGAAGATGACTCTCCATTATATTTGACAGTGGATGAGATTGACTCCTTACTTGAAGATGACTCCTGCTTTGCATGTGAAACTTCTGGATTGGATAAATGCAATGCTACATGTATTCTTACTCCAGAATCAGAAGATAAAGAAAAATTGTGTGCTTTACAATGTAGTCAGTTAGATGGTCCTAATATTTTGACCGAAGCAACCCTATTGGAGGAAGACCTAAATAACTATGCCGCAATGGCTCCATCACCCTGTCATTCAATCCTACATTCTGTAGAGGTTCAGGTGTCAAAACAGAAAATTAACATTGTTGGCAATGTGAAATCTTCTGATTCTGTACAAGAAACAAATGGATTGTGTACTTCAGCAGTGCCTATATTAAATAATGCAGAAACACTTACTCAGCTTGCCAGTGATGGCTCAGCCAACCTTCCTGTGCAATCACCCAACTCTCTGTATACTATGGATGTTGTAGTGGAATGGAAGGATGACCCTGAGCTGTGTTTTGATGGTGACATTGACAATCTCTTAGCAACCAGTCCCAGAAGTGGGTTGTCATCTGAAGAAGAGACAGCTGCTGAACCTTCTATACAGTGCACAGAACAAGGCAAATCTGCAGTATCTGATTCAGCAAGCGCTATCAAGCATTTGAATGCTGTCACTGTTAATCAAACAGCCAATAATGCTGATTCTGATAGTGCAGATATTGTTCAGCAACTCTCTCCATCCACTTTTAACCTATTAGATGCACTCAAGGTCCATTGTCCACCTTCCACTGTACCTAAGCCTCCAAAAGATTCTGAGTCGCCATCAACTTCTACAATGGTCATCTCTGAAACCCAGTCAAATACTGATGCTGTTGAAGATGTGAAACCCAGCACGTCTACAGAAAGTGATGCCCAGTCCACTGTAGGTCTAACTGAACAGACTGAAATTTCAAGTGCCGCACAGACATCCAGCAGCCAGCAAACGGTATGCAACACCCTTTTGTTTAATAATTTCTTAAACATTTAACTTGAAAAATAAATTATCAAAACATAACTTCTAAGAATTATTTAATTGGTTGTAGTTTAAGGGTAACTGCATTTTTGTGGAAAAACAATATAGCAAGAATTGGGTTGCTGATTTTCTTGCACTAAGATGCAAGTTAGATTTTTAGGCAGCCTTTGCAACACAAATTCAGTTTTGGATGAGTTGTGCTGGCCATTCATGTACAGATTTTCAGACGAGAATATTCGTACAGATATTCATATGAAAGTTCTTTGTACATTCGATGAATGCCGTTTAGAAACTTTTTTTAATTGCTTTTGACTTTCGATTTTAAAATGAATGTATTTTCTAAATTGATCGAGAAACGTTTTCTATTCTGCTCCTTTTTAATTTTCCTGTCACTGATGAGAAAATCAAACAGACGTTCTTTATATGAAAATTCTGGAACAAAAATCTATATGTGTATGGCTAGCATAACTCCCAACATTCAGTTGCTGGAATTTTCATTTATTAGAACCTTGCAAGTGCATCAGTGGCTTGATAATGAAAATCGCTCTGATTCAGATTCACTTTGCACATTGACACAACCAAACAACTATTTCTTCAGAGCAACTAAAGGTAGGAATCTGCAACAAAGTTTGTTAAAATCTTTGCAAAGTTCATGGATCATCCAGAGGGGATTGTTTTTTTCTCAACCTAAGTGGAGTTACTCTAAGTAAAAGTACATAATATATCACGTTACACTGTGGTGTAAATTAAAAAATGGGTATTGTATACAGGGATGACAGCTTGTCATTCAGTTCAGTGATGTATATTTCATTTTTTACGTCTATACAGATCACAAATTCCTCTACAACTGTCAAACAAAGGTCATGTGTTGCAGTTACACCATTGCCAAAACCAGCACGCAGGTATCTGACTTTTTCCAGTCTTTATCATTGATGTGTCTTGATAAACCACTTGTCCTTATTAGTTCTCAGTATGCATCTTTGCTGAAAAAGTTGCTAGATCTTTATTTGACATGAACGACATTATCATTTTAAAACTTAAATGATGATAAATTCACCTTTTTAACAAAAAATAATAAATGCACATATTTTTGCAGGTAAAAAAATGTGTACTTATTATTTATATTTTCTGGGGCCTCTAAAGCATTGCACTTATAATAGATGGATAACCACACTTAGGTGGGCTAGGCTGCTGCCTCCACTAGTGAAGCACCAAACAGAAAAATTGTGTATGAATACAGGGGCGCTGCCTGTCACTTAGAGAATGACCTCCGGTGTTGACTAACAGCTTGCAAGTGCTAGTTAAACCACAATAGAAAATAACTAGTGTGATGTAAAAATCTGTGACGATATCTAACCCCTGTGGTGATTTAAGCACAGAGAAAAATTAATTGAAATAACCTTGTTGGGCCGTCCCGCCAGGTGAAAACTGCAAACATGCCTATATAGAAGTGTAGTACTGAGTCCTTGTATATGCATCAAGGAGTAATTTCATTTTTTTTTTTATCTACCCCTTCATGCGTACTAATTGGACAAATGATTTGCCAACCATAGAACGAATATTGTGGCACTATGCATATATGGTAACTTAAACCTCACTCTTATGTTCAAAAGTGCATAATACGTTGAAAAATGTATAAAAATAAGTTGACCAAGGAGAAAAATCTCATGTGCAAATCAATTCCAAAAACTGATGATTAAGCCCCGTCTGTAGTATTAATAGGTACAACTAATCCAAAGTGACATGTGCAGAAATATCAAATCCTGTGCAAACAGCTTAAAGTGACATTCGTGCTCCCCTTTAGTTCCCAACTCACCGGATCCTTATATCCCGGCAGGGGTAAACCGCATAAAGTGGGGGCTAGGCTGGAACTGTCTTCCTCCTTCCTATAGCAGTTCCTTGCATATTCAGATCTTGTGCTCCTGCTGCGGGTAGGTGGCGATGTATGTAACTGCCAGCTCCTGGATGGTCGCCTTCTTTGTAGCGTCTCAAGACCATGGGGTATCCTCGTTTGGATAGAAGAGACGGACACTCATAGTGAAGTAAAAGTTTCCAAAGTGTATTAAAAATCAAAGATAAAAACAAGTGCAAGGAATACAGTTGCTGAATTTGCATTGCAACAACACAAACAAGCAGTTCAGCGTGCATTCCATCGGTCCGAAGCGCCACAAACCGGAAGTGACATGGGTGCGTGCTGGGCCCCATTTCTATTAAAATTGTGACGGGGGGGGAGGAGATCCCTACTAGCTGTCAGATCATTGGGGTGTGGGGGTCGGCCCAATCGTAACATGTTGCACCCTGAATATAGGCGTGACATCTTATGGTAGGTGAACTTGTCTTTTAACCACTTAAAGTGGTTGTAAACCCACTATTTGGACTTTTACCTACAGGTAAGCCTACAACATGGCTTACCTGTAGGTAAGGATAATATCTCCTAAACCTGCACGGTTTAGGAGATATTACCCCCGCAATGCGGGCGGCGCATGCGCAGGGGGGACTCCACGGCTGAAGGACCGGCATCGCCGGACCCTGCCGATTTTAAATCTCCCGCGCGCACGCGTGGGAGTGACGTCATCGCCGCTCCAGCCAATCACAGCGCTGGAGCGGCGATACCCGGAAGACACGCCGGAGCAAGATGACATCCTGCTCGGCGTGGACCAGGTAAGTGGTACACACCTCGTTCCGAGGTAAGTATTTCATAATAGGCTAGTATGCGATGCATACTAGCCTATTATGCCTTTTGCATTGCAGGTTTGGGGGGAAAAAAAAAAAGTTTATGCGGTTTACAACCGCTTTAAGGACCGGACCAATATGCTGCTACATGACCCAAGGGGTTTTTACAATTCGGCACTGCGTCGCTTTAACAGACAATTGCGCGGTCGTGCGACGTGGCTCCCAAACAAAATTGGCGTCCTTTTTTCCCCACAAATAGAGCTTTCTTTTGGTGGTATTTGATCACGGTTTTTATTTTTTGCGCTATAAACAAAAATAGAGCGACATTTTTGAAAAATGTGCAATATTTTTTACTTTTTGCTATAATAAATATCCCCTAAAAACATATATATAAAAAAAAAATTCTCAGTTTAGGCCGATACGTATTCTTCTACCTATTTTTGCTTAAAAAAAAAATCGCAATAAGCGTTTATCGATTTGGTTTTATTGCATTTTTATTATTGGCAGGGATCAGCGTTTTTTTTTTTTTTTTTTTTTTTTTTTTTTTTTTTTCGTGACTGCGACATTATGGCGGACATTTTTGGGACCATTGTAATTTTCACAGCAAAAAATGCATTTAAATTGCATTGTTTATTGTGAAAATGACAGTTGCGGTTTGGGAGTTAACCACAGGGGGCGCTGTAGGATTTAGTGTTTACCTAGTGTGTGTTTACAACTGTAGGGGGGTGTGGCTGTAGGACTGACGTCATCGATCGAGTCTCCCTATAAAAGGGATCACTCGATCGATGCAGCACCATAGTGAAGCACAGGGAAGCCGTGTTTACATACGGCTCTCCCCGTTCTTCAGCTCCGGGGAGCGATCGCGACGGAGCGGCTATAAACGAATAGCCGCGCCGTCGTGCCGGATCGCTCCCCGAGGGAATCCGATCGCTGCATGTAGCGGGGGGGGGGGGGGTCCCGATCGGACCCCCGACCCACGTCTAGGCAGGCACGTACAGGTACTTTGATGTGCCTGTCCGTGCCATTCTGCCGACGTATATCTACATGCGGCGGTCGGGAAGTGGTTAAAGCTGTGACTGAGAGCATTGTTACTAGGGTCTTGACTTTGACTTTCAGCTCTATCCAACTGCTAGCAGTCTCTAATGAGACTACTGTTAATAGTCAATTGAGTGCTGGATAGTGGGGATGTTAATAGGCCCAGAAACACAGAAGTAAGGGGAAGTCCTTTTAGAAATCCTAATTTTCAGTGTTAAATATCTGCTTGAACTTTAACAGTAGTCCATACTTGTTTTCACTGAAAACCTTTTTTTTTTTTTAATATGCATGTTATCCTTCTTTATATGAAATGCCTGTTCAGACTAGCAAAAATGTCCACTGTGGCTCTCCTTTTGGCAGCTTTACAGATTGGTTGACTCCTTGACTGGCTCTCGTGGCAGTGTAGCCGGATGTCCTGTAAGGTTGCTTCAGGCACTGGATCCTGCATGTGCGGTCATCTTGGCATGTGGTGCATCATGTAGAGTTAGCTCTAGGGTGCTCTACAGGTCCAGGGCCGTGGTTTGCCTGCAGTGGCGCCTTTGGGGCATGCCCTTCGTAAAAGGGAGAAACCAGGATGGGACTAGTCCCTGTTATTCTGCACAGAATAGAAGACTGTGGTAAGTGCTTAGGGCTTGCGCTTTTGTCTTGCGCTGAGTGCTGGCGCCCGATGCAGAGTGGATATATCTGAGAGCGGGCTGTGAAACTTTAAGTGCTGTGTCTCTGCCGTGGAGTGGGCGTACTGATGTAAAGTGGACAATTGCGAAGTGGGGGCTGCAACACTTCAACATTATGTCACTGCCATGGAGCCAGGGCACTTCTAAAATTGGCACCATTTTCCCAACCCCTTCTAGCACAAGACTGTCGCATGGACTGCAACTACACCTGCAAGGCTTTGATTTCAGGAAATCTACTGTGTCCACGTGTGCAAATCGCCGCAAATTTCTTTTTTTTCTAAGGTTATTAACCGATTAATCGAAACAATAATCGGCCAACTAATCGATAATGAAAATAATCGTTCGTTGCAGCCCTAATCCAGAGGTTCCCCAGGTGTAAACATAAATGACATGCTAATTCCCTACCCCTGAAAGAAGACATCTGACCTTTTAGACTGCTAACTCACAACACATATCTATCATCAATAGCATCTTCACACAAACAGTGTTATTAGCATACATAATGAAAGGTCTTGGAGCAGACCCAATTAACACCTCAAAGGCATGTGTCCTCGCATTGAATGAAAACACTCCATTGACCTGGTGTGGGTCAGAATAACCACTTGAATATCTCAAGATATCCTGCAATATGAATTATCAGTCACATCTCATGTAATTAATATTTCTGTCACCCTATGCCCAAAAGGGGCACAGGGTTAACCTAGACCCAAGAGTTATTAGTGACGCTGGCACAGGAGTATCCCTCATCCTTCAAAAGTCTCTGGGTGTCATGGGTCATTCCGTTACATCTCTCGACTTTCGGTGGGAGACTGACACAGGAGGGAACCCCAAAAGGGGTTAACTCCGAAGTTAGTCAGTAGTTCCAGTCCTCCAATGCTGGTATCCATACCGTACCCCAAATAAATTGCTCCAAACAGAGCATTGCTCACCCAGCCAACCTCTGCCTCTCTCAGAGAACATGCCTGCCGCTGGGGAAAGGCCTGGACTTGCCCTTCTCCCTGGAGTCCTTTCAGCCACTGGAGAGAAGACAGAGTGACTGGGCTCAGTCCATCATGCTGTTGGGGATCTGGGCCAACTGCCCCCCATCCCTGGGGTATACCAGTGGAGACTGAAGTCCCATCCACTGGTGGTAGGTGAAAATCCCCCGGTGCTTGCAAAGCCGACATTCTCCTGTCTCAGTGCCGCACCATTTTCTGGGGTTGTGTCAGTGAAGACTGAAGTCCCATCCACTACCCCAGGAACTCCCTCTTCCTTTAGTTGAGAACAGAGGCTTGTGGCACTCTGCTCTGTTGCCAGCTCTTCTGCTGGGTTGCTGTGAGGGGAGACCACAGTCCCATCCCCCGATATCGGCTCAAGCTGTAGTTGTGTGCAGCGGGCAGTAGCATCCTGCCCTGCTGCCAGTGATTCGGCTGGGAGTAAAAGCTTTACCACCTCAGCTTGTTGCTGGAGAGAGGGGCCAACTGCCCCGGCTCCCTGGAACTCCACACCATCCGCTTCGGCTTTAGGGATGGCAATCTCCATATTTTCCACTGCCGATTCATCAGCTAGGATTTCAGAGTTGTCATCTGAAATCTCCTCATAGTCCCAGGCAACGGGAGCCCCACCCTGCTGCTGAGCAGAGTCGTCTAGCAGCTGTCTGTAGGCGATCTCCAGCTCTCATTCCTGAATGGCCAGAAACTCCAAATCTTCCTGCAACCAGTGGCCTTCCAAGACATTCAATTTTTCCTCCTCTGTGCTCCTTTATGTCCTCCAAGCGCCACTCCCTATCATCCCCGAAGTCTGGATCACTGGACATCCTCCAATACAATAGTCCCAGGCCATCATATTCAAAGCCTTCCGTGGGGCTGTCATCCGCTGACCATGGGCACTCTTGGGCTACATACCACTGGAGGGCTCTGTAGCTCTCGTCCAACCGCATTTCTGCCCGGATCAGTCTGCTTAACTCGGCTGTCCACTCCTGCTTCGGTTGTTCCCCCCCCCCAATAATGGCATTTGTGTGTCATACTGCGGCCAGTACCTTACATGGATGGAGGGGAGGACCTTCCCCTGGCGTTGCTGCTCAAGAGCTAGCGCTTCCTTCCAGAGTTGGCAACGAATCACATCCGACCATCCCAGCAGGGCCTCCTCTGATACTGGTCCTCTGTGCTGTATCCGCATCTCTTGTAACCTCCTTCTGAATTGCTCTTCCATGGAGACTGGTATCTGCACCTCTCCTCTCTTCTGTTGGTGCTGCTGTGACTTCTGCTGCTGCAGCACCTCTTTGATGTAGCCAAGTGGCATCCACAGCCGCTATAACCAGGTCTATGATCTCCGGTGGAGGATTAGGACCATACTGTGCCAGTCCACGTTTAACAGCCCGATCAAAACTTTCTTCCTCGGGTGTCCTGTCTGTTACGCCGGGCCTTTCAGCTCTATCCATTTTGACAAGTTCTGCAATAATGTCCCTTTTCTTACAGTTGCTGGCCGGTCTGCCCCGGCTCTCCAGTAAGTCCATGAGGGAAGAGAGCTTCAGATGTTCATACTGTGTCTCCATTGTCCTGTGTCCTTGTAGCTGTTCTTCTGGCGATGGAAACATCCCACTGCTGTGCCACCACTGTACCGGTCACCACCGTTTATGATATTCCCATTCCATCAACCACGACAGCTCATCTGACACTCCACAATCCAACAGACACGATCCATAAGAATTCCCTCAGAGAGACGAGACATACGCTCTGTGTTCTGAGTCAAAATGTATGAACGAACTTTAATGGTATCTCAGCTCTCTTATATACAGTACAGGCATGTTTACAGTAATCAAAGGAACAAATGAACTCTCCACCCACACATCACACAATGGGGGGCCTCAATCACATTCTTTTAGAGAATGACATTCAGAGAAGTTGATTAATTAGTCATCCCCTAGACGTCCCGTCTCTGCATTTAGAGGGGTTAATTACTACAGCTTGACAAGTTCCCCTCACCTGTTATTCCTATCCCATAGTATCATCAATAGACTTTTCACACAAACACATTCCTTTACTAAACATAATTGACATGCTAATTCCCTACCCCTGAAAGAAGACCTCTGACCTTTTTAGACTAACTCACAACACACCTATCATCAATAGCATCTTCACACAAACCGTGTTATTAGCATACATAGTGAAAGGTCTTGGAGCAGACCCAATTAACACCTCAAAGGCATGTGTCCTCACATTGAATGAAAACACTCCACTGAACTGGTGTGGGTCAGAATAACCACTTGAATATCTCAAGATATCCTGCAATATGAATTATCAGTTATCAGTCACATCTCATGTATTTTATAATTAAAGGGTCACTAAAGGATTTTTTTTTTTTAGCTAAATAGCTTCCTTTACCTTACTGCAGTCCTGGTTTCATGTGCTCATTGCTCGTTTTTGCTTTCATGTTGCTGTAAATACTCTCTGTTCTGGACACTTCCTGGTTGCCTGTTTCCTGATAACCACAGTACTGGGAGATTTCTCACGGTGGTCACTAATCAAGGAGGTGTGATTACTGTGTGTAAAACTAAACTGGATTGGTGCTGAGGAGTTTTAGACAAAGTATCACTGCTCTCTATTGGCTGACTGCCCTCTAGTGGCTCTCTGTACATCAGAGAACCAGCAAACAACAGCAAAAACGAAACTACACTGCAGGCACATTATATGATTGTTTTTTTATCTATTTTTAGTCATTTTTAAAAGGAATCAGTTAACTATTATGTCTCTATGCCCTGTAAACAGTCATTTCAGCTAAAAAAACATTTTCCTTTAGTGACACTTTAATATTTCTCAGTCACCCTATGCCCAAAAGGGGCACAGGTGAACCTAGACCCAAGAGTTATTAGTGACGCTGGCACAGGAGTCCTTCAAAAGTCTCTGGGGGTCATTCCATTACAATGACCAAGATACTGTCCAAGGCCTTCTGGAGGTCCAAAGCTAAAATAAGTTGAAGTTAGTTGTAATCTTTACATCATTTTTTATGAGGGAAATTGAGCGATAGTTACTAATTTTCTTCAGGATTTTTATCTGGTTTTGGGATGATTGTGATGTAAGCTGTGTTGAGCTGGGTATCCAAGGTGTTTTGGCATTAAATTTGGTCAAATGTGGAGATAAGGTTTCTGCAAAGGTCTTATAATAGTGAATGGATAGGCCATCGGGGCCCGGTGCCGTCCCTGTCTTGGTCTTTAATGACCTCTAGAACCTCCTCCACTGTGAAGTTGGTTTCAAGTAAGTGTTTGTGTGGTTTCAAGGGTTGGTATGGAAAGGCCATCCAAATACTTATTGATAGTTTGGGTGGGAGAGCTGTATAGTTTAGAGTAGAAGTCTTGAAAGGCGTCCAGAACTTTTGGCTGTTTGGGGCTGACCTGATATTCAGATTTTAGGTATAGTTTTAACCCTGACTGGGGGGGGGGGGCATAATTTTGCAGCAAGTAGAGACCCTATTTTGTTTGCTTGTTAATAAAATGTTTTACCGCTCCAGCGGATTGCCTTCTCTGCTTGTGTAGTCAGGATTAAGTTGAGATCTAGGTTGGCCTCGTCTAATAGAGCAATGGGTACCTTGGAGGGGTCTTGTTTGTGGCTGACTCACAAAGTTGTGTACTCCTTCCTTTTTTTTTTTTTTTTTATTAAACGCGCTGATATCTCTACGTTTCGTTTTAATTTGTGTAGAGATCTGAATAATTTTGCCCCTAATATAGGCCTTGTGTGCAGCCCATAACGTTTCGGTAAAGGTTTCTCCATTGTTATTAACGGAAAATAAAATGTGATCTATTCTGGCATATGCATTGTGTGGGTATGAGAAGTGTGTGAAATCAAGTTTTGAGAGATTCAGTTCCCTCCAGGTGTCGGCAAGATTATGGACCACTAATATTTTGGCAATTTTGAGGCTTTCATTGGTTGGACGAGTCAATTGAGATCTGGGGGGTTTGAATTTGTCTAAAGTCTGATCAAATGCTGTATTTAAGTCTCCCCCAAATATGATCGTGCCTGCTAGCATAGGGTTAAGTGTGTTCATCATGGGTTTTAAAAAAGGCAACTTGACCCCTATTAGGGGTATAGTAGGATACCAGGGAATATAGGTGTCCTATAGTGCCTTTCACTAAAAGGATTCTTCCCTCCGGGTCGATGTATTCAAAGGCCATCTCAAATTTGCAATATTTTGAGAAAATGATGGCAACCCCCTTTGGTTTTATTTTCTGCACATGCCAGATGAAATTGGGGGGAAATGTGGGTGAATATATATGGGACTATACCATATAGGAAAATGTGTCTCCTGGAGTAGGAGTACATCTATTTTGAAAGATTTGTAATAATCAAAAATTTTTCCTCCTTTTTGATTGGAGAGTTTAAACCCTGGACATTATGGGAGGCTATTTTAAGGTTGGTCTGTGTGGTGTCAGCCATGGAGATCAAAAGGGACACACCCATTGAAAACATCCCAACTCACTCCAAGTAGCCTTCTGTCTGAAATGTCAGGGACTTCCTTCAACAGGCAAGTAAGGTATAAGATGTCCAACATTACTCTGGAAATTTGAAATTCTGCAATAAATGGAAATGTTAGGCACGTAGGGAATAGGAGAGAGGAAAGAAGAGAAACATTTTAGAGAAGTCTCCGAACACATGTAGTACCAGGGTTTGGGAGGGGAGACACCCTCCGCCCCCCAAAGCCCTACAATAAATAAAATGTCCAACCCTAAGGTTTAGAAAACCTAACCCCCAGAGACCTACTGGTGTCCAAGGGATAGGTGGAGGCACATGTGGACCACCCTTGTATAGGACCCCCTTAACAAAAATGAACTATTATGAACAGCACGACAATATATTCAATGCCCAGCCCTCCGGATAATCAAATCTACTCTGCCTGGCCCCTTATTAAAAATACGGGGGAGGGAGATACTAGGACAAAAAAAAAGACAATCCCCATCAATGATTACAGATGGGTCTGTGTTTGGATTCTAAATCCAAAAGAGGAACATGACAAAAAAATGAGAGTCCTTGTTGATGTGGGACCATTGTCCTTGATTTTCTTAGTCTTTCCTTTTTTCCACAAGAGGGATTGTGGGCTTGTCGGAGTGGGTCTTTTAGTCAAACCGGTATTGGCTGGGTAGGTGTTTATGTCCGCTTCCTGGGAGATGAACTTTAGTTGTAGCAGTAGTTGTTCGCCTTCCATAAGGCTTGAGAAGGAATAGGATCTCCCTTTGTCAGAAAATTTGATTGCAAAAGAAAAGGCCCATCTGTATTTGATTTCTTTCTGTGTTCGGACCAATAATAATAATGGTTTTAGTGCCCTCCTGTGCTGAATATTATAGGGGGAGAGATCCACAAATAGTTGGATTGGGTGGCCTTGGTATATCACTTGAGGGGAAGACCTAGCCTTTTTCATAACCTCTTCCTTTACTGAAAAATAGTGTGGTTTGGCAATGATGTCTCTGTTTGCCGTCTTTCCTAGGGTGTCCCAGGGCTCTATGGGCCCTATCTAATTCCAAGCGATTTTGAAATCTATTAGGCAGTATGGTTCTGAATAGATAAAAAGAAAAAAAGGCGCCTCTAAGTGCAGAATAAGAACTTTTTAATATCCCCCAAGGATTAAAAACACTTACAAGGTAAAGGATGAGAAGGAGCGTGTAATAAGTGTATCCAGATGATGTTCCGATGACAGGAAGGTCCCAGTATGTATAACTTCCAGTATAGAATCCAGGAAAAGCAGCCGGTGGACGCTGCAGGCTCTAGGAACACAGTAACGCCGTCTGGGTCAGTGTAGAGTACAAATCCCGGAAATGACATCAGTGGAAGGGGGACGACAACCAACATGGAACGCAAGCAGGAAGTGAGTCATCAGAATGGGACGCACTTCGGAACTACTAATTGATTCCTTCTTCAGCCAATGACCAAGGTCATTGGCTGAAGCTGGTTGTCGCCCCCCTTCCGCTGACGTAATTTCCGGGATTCGTACTCTACACTGACCCAGAAGGCGTTACTGTGTTCCTAGAGCCTGCAGCTTTTCCTTGATTCTATACTGGAAGTTATACATACTGGGACCTTCCTGTCATCGGAACATCATCTGGATACACTTATTACATGCTCCTTCTTATACTTATCTTACAAGTGTTTTTAATCCTCTTGGGGATATTAAAAAGTTCTTATTCTGCACTTAGAGGCGCCTTTTTTTCTTTTATCTGTTTATTATTAGAGATCGCTTTGTCTCTCCGAGTGCGGCCTGAAGTATATGAAGATTTCTACTCCTTCCAGAGCAGACTTTATTTGCTAGGTCCTGATATCCGGAGCGCCCTTGAGATATATATATATATATATATATATATATATATATATATATATATATCTCTATCTACATATGTATATGTTAGTATGGTTCTGAATAGTTCCTGGACTGCCGATGATACGTCTAGAACTGTTTCAGGGAGCCTCCTAATTCTGTTGTTGTACCTGCGAGATCTGTTCTCAAGGTCATCAATTCTAGCGATGGCAAAATCCAGTTGTTCTTGCACTGTATGTATATGTTTCATATTTTGATTTGATTAGGCGATCGTTTCCTCCAGTTTGTGTTCAGATTAATCAATTCTTGATCACAAATTTTGAAAGTCAGCTTTCAGGTCCCCAGTGATTTTGGCTAGTCCCTAGTTTGTGCTAGTCCCTTGTCTAGAAGGTCAGAAAACCTTTGGAATAAATCTGCCATTTGTCTTGCTTCATCACTGGGAAAAGTCTCTGAGGTAACAGAAACGATTTGGACTGTAGTCCAAGATTAAAGGATTTGTAAAGGTTTGTTTTTTATTTTCTAAATGGGTTGCTTTAAGTTAGTGCATTGTTGGTTTACTTACCTTTTCCTTCGATTTCCCTTCTAAATGTTTTTTTCTTTGTTTTCTTTGTCTGAATTTCTCACTTCCTGTTTCTCCTCAGTAAGCTGTTCTGGCTGACTATTACGTTATCGCATCTACAAACTATGATGCATTTACACAGCTTTTAGTTTGAATGCCTATCTCATTTCTTGAGGTGCTAAAATGGCAGGGCAGTACAAACCCCCCCCCCCCCCCCCAAATTACCCAATTTTGGAAAGTAGACACCCAAAGGAAATTGCCGAGAGGCATGTTGAGCCCATTGATTTATTTTATTTTTTTGTGATTGTGCAAATTTATTTGTTTTGTCATTTTTCAAAGTTGTCACTGAAATTGTATATTCATGGCATGTGTGAGCAATCTATAGTCGGGTCCATAAATATTGGGACATCGACACAATTGAATTATTATTTTTGGCTCTGTACACCACCACGATGCATTTGAAATGAAACAAGATGTGCTTTAACTGCAGACTTTCAGCTTTGAGGGTATTTACATTCAAATCAGGTGAACGGTGTAGGAATTACAACAGTTTTTATATGTGCCTCCCACTTTTTAAAGGACACAAAGTAATGGAACAGATTAACAATCATCAATCAAACTTTCACTTTTTAATACTTGGTTGCAAATCCTTTGCAGTCAATTACAGCCTGAAGTCTGGAACGCATAGAGCTCACCAGACGCTGGGTTTCATCCCTGGTGATGCTCTGCCAGGCCTCTACTGCAACTGTCTTCAGTTCCTGCTTGTTCTTGGGGCATTTTCCCTTTTAGTTGTGTTGTTTTTTTTTTTGTTTTTTTTTAACATTGGATTTTTATTGAAAGCATTTACTTAACAGTACAGATTAAAATTGTCACATTAATCCTTAGTAACCAACCGAGTTACCTTGGTTCATAAGATTGTTCTTATAACAGTACAGTACTTGGTAGCCTGTACCAACCTACCCCTATCGGGTTCAATCTGTAGGCATGGCTAGGCCTCCAATTGAGTTAACTATTTGTATATAGAAAATCATAAAGAAACAGAAAATTTATACACACACACAGTGCCTTGCGAAAGTATTCGGCCCACTTGAACTTTGTGACCTTTTGCCACATTTCAGGCTTCAAACATAAAGATATCAAACTGTAATTTTTTTTTTTTTAAGAAGAATCAACAAGTGGGACACGATCATAAAGTGGAACGAAATTTATTGGATATTTCGAACTTTTTTAACAAATAAAAAACTGAAAAATTGGGCGTGCAAAATTATTTGTGAACCATTCCATTGTAGATTTTGCTTTATGTTTTGGATCATTGTCTTGTTGGAAGACAAATCTCCGTCCCAGTCTCAGGTCTTTTGCAGACTCCATCAGGTTTTCTTCCAGAATGGTCCTGTATTTGGCTCCATCCATCTTCCCATCAATTTTAACCATCTTCCCTGTCCCTGCTGAAGAAAAGCAGGCCCAAACCATGATGCTGCCACCACCATGTTTGACAGTGGGGATGGTATGTTCAGGGTGATGAGCTGTTTTGCATTGTTGCCAAAAAGCTCGATTTTTGGTTTCATCTGACCAGAGCACCTTCTTCCACATGTTTGGTGTGTCTCCCAGGTGGCTTGTGGCAAACTTTAAACGACACTTTTTATGGATATCTTTAAGAAATGGCTTTCTTCTTGCCACTCTTCCATAAAGGCCAGATTTGTGCAGTATACGACTGATTTTTGTCCTATGGACAGAGTCTCCCACCTCAGCTGTAGATCTCTGCAGTTCATCCAGAGTGATCATGGGCCTCTTGGCTGCATCTCTGATCAGTCTTCTCCTTGTATGAGCTGAAAGTTTAGAGGGACGGCCAGGTCTTCGTAGATTTGCAGTGGTCTGATACTCCCATTTCAATATTATCGCTTGCACAGTGCTCCTTGGGATGTTTAAAGCTTGGGAAATCTTTTTGTATCCAAATCCGGCTTTAAACTTCTCCACAACAGTATCTCGGACCTGCCTGGTGTGTTCCTTGTATTTCATGATGCTCTCTGCGCTTTAAAACGGACCTCCACACAGGTGGCTTCTATTTATCATGATTAGTCATTTAGGTCAACATTGGATCATTCAGAGATCCTCACTGAACTTCTGGAGAGAGTTTGCTGCACTGAAAGTAAAGGGGCTGAATAATTTTCCACGCCCAATTTTTCAGTTTTTTATTTGTTAAAGTTTGAAATATCCAATAAAAGGGGGCCTTCCTGAGGGGACTGTGTCTGGCCTGAGTTTTTTTGTGGGGTTTTCTGTGTTGTATTTTTCTTGTTTACACTTTTAAAAGCCTTAGAGCCTTTTTACTGTTTTAAATTCAGCGTTTTGCCTGAGTGGGAGACCGCCTGGGAATACCAGGTGCTGTCTACCATTCATTGTCTTACTATTTTGGGCTTCTCCTCGTGGTTGAGGAGGTTGCAAGGTCGTTCGATCTGTTTTCAGCCGGACAACGCCACAGCCTACCATCAGGCGGACTACTGGAGACGCAGGATGCTGGACCAGGGCTACTGGTCTTTGTGCTTGGGGTGTTTTGGCTCCCTTGCAGGAGGTGAGCCTCACAGGGCATGGATCTCCTGGCCGCTCGTCTCCACCGCAAGGGTTTCGAAGTTTGTGGCCAGGTCTAGTGATCTGGTACAGATGCGTAAGTCGCGTTGGTGGCCCTGTGGGGTCTGTATCAGCGATTTTTTTTGCCGTTCCTCCATTGTAGTCGCTTCCTCGGCTGCTCCACAGAGTGGAGGCTGAGGAGAGCCCGGTGATTCTAATCACTCCAGATAGACTTTAAGTGACCGGGGTCTGTCCGACGCGGTCATCTCAACAATGCTGAGGGCACGGTAGTCTTCGTCCGAGGATCTACCGTCGCACCTGGTAGGCCTACATCTCTTGGTACAGAGGGATGGAGTGACGTCCACGGACGTACTCGGTGTCCAGGGTCCTGCTGTTTTTACAGCTTGGAGTGGATCTGAAAATTGCTTAAAGCACCATTTGGGGGCAGATTTCAGCCTTGGCGGTGTTCTTTCAGTGGCCTTTTTGCGGCCCGTTCCCTGGCGGGTCCCTTTTTTGTGTAAAGGGGTTTTGTCATATACTTTCCCCTCTTGGCCCATCTCTTCCCCCATGAGTTTTGACTCTAGTGCTCTTGGTTCTTCAGGAACCTTCCTTTTGGAAACTTCAGAGAGACTTTCTCTTGACGTTATCTCAGAAGGTGGCCCCTTTAGTGGGCTTTACCTCTATTAGAGGGGTTTCTGAGTTGGCGGTCTTGTCTTGCAAGCCGCCATGCTTGATCCACCATAAGGATTAGGTGGTGCGCCCGCGACCTTTCCTTCTTCCGAAGGTGGTTTTGGCCTTTCGCCACAATAAGGACGTTGTCTTCCATCATTCTGTCCTCGGCTGGCGCATCCCACTGAGGTTGCCTTTCATACTTTTAGGCGTGGTACGTGCTTTGCGGTTGTACCAGCCTGCTACGGCTCCGTTTTGGAGTTCTGACTGTCTTTGGTGTTGGTGTCTGGTCCACAAAAAGGCCTGGCGGTCTCGTCGACCACCATTTCTCGATGGATCAGGCAGGCTGTCAAACAGGCCTATGCTCTTAGGGGGCGGGCCCCCCTTTCTGGTCACAGCACCTTCGACCAGGGCAATTGGTGCTTCCTGGGTTGTTTTTGTTTTTGTTTTTTTCCCGACCATAATGCGCCGGTCTCACAGGTGTGCGAGGCGGCGACTTGCTCGTCCATTCACGCTTTTGCCAGAATTTACATGGTTGCTGTGAGTGCATCTTCTGATGCTTTTTTCGGCCGCTAGTTTTTGCCGGCGGCTGTTTAAGGTTGCACCTCCTCCGTTGAGCTCTGCTTGTTTTGGGGTGAAATTAAAAATGGTTTTACCGATGTATTTCCCACCCCTCGTTTTTGACACTGCTTGGGGATGTCCCACTTGTCAAGATTTAAGGAGCTGTGCCCGTCCATGGATGATAAGAGAAAATAGGATTTTTTGTACTCACCGTAAAATCCTTTTCTCTGAGTCCATGGATAGACACCGCTCCCACCCCTCCTTTTTAGGTTTGTACTGCTTGTTACGAACTGAGGCTGCATGCTGCAGTGAGGAGGGTTATGTCTGGAGGGACCGCCCCCCTGAGCGGGGCTGTTCAACTCTGTTAATGTAACATGTATTTAACATGTTTCTGCCTAGTCCTCTCCTGTAAACAGGGAACATAACCCACTTGTCAAGATTTAAGGAGCTGTGTCCGTCCATGGACTCAGAAAAGGATTTTACGGTGAGTACAAAAAATCCTATTTTTTTTTTTTAGGCTCACCAATGGTTTGCATCTTGTGGTAAACCCTCTGTATTCACTGATGAAGTCTTCTCTTGATTGTTGACTTTGACACACATACACCTACCTCCTGGAGAGTGTTCTTGATCTGGCCAACTGTTGTAAAGGGTGTTTTCTTCACCAGGGAAAGAATTATTTGGTCATCCACCACAATTGTTTTCCGTGGTCTTTTGGGTCTTTTGGTGTTGCTGTGCTCACCGGTGCGTTCTTTCCTTTTAAGGAAGTTCCAAACAGTTAAATTTGGCCACACCTAATGTTTTTGCTATATCTCTGATGGGTTTGTTTTGTTTTTTTCTGCCTAATGATGGCTTGCTTCACTAATAGTGACAGCTCTTTGGATCTCATATTGAGAGTTGACGGCAACAGATTCCAAATGCAAATGGCACACTTGAATTGAACTCTGGACCTTTTTTATTTGCTCCTTGTAAATGAGATGAGGGAATAACGCACACCTGGCCATGGGACAGCTGAGCAGCCAATTGTCCCATTTACTTTTGGTCCCTTAAAAAGTGGGAGACACATATACAAACTGTTGTAATTCCTACACCGTTCACCTGATTTGGATGTAAATGCCCTCAAATTAAAGCTGAACGTCTGTAGTTCAAGCACATCGTTTGTTTTATTTCAAATCCATTGTTGTGGTTTATAGAGCCAAAAAGATTAGAATTGTGTTGATGTCCCAATATTTACGGACCTGACTGTATGTGGCATTACACCCCAAAATACATTCTGCTGCTTCTCCTGAGTACTGGGACCATGACCCATTTTGGAAAGTAGACACCCCAAACTATTTGCTGAGAGGCATGTTGAGTCCATGGAATATTTTAAATTTTGCCCCAAGTTTTGGGAAAATACAATTTTATTTATAAGTTTTTGTAAATGATATATTGCTAAAACATGCCATGGGTATATGTGGAATTACACCCCTAAATACATTCTGATGCTTCTCCTGAGTACGGGGATACCACATGTGTGACTTTGTCAGTCTAGCTGCGTACAGGACCCCAAAAAAACAATCGTATATAAAAAAAAAAAAAAAAAAACTGTATTTTTTTTTTTTTCCATGGATCACCCCATGTAAGATTTTTGAACTTTTTATAATGCATTGCATTTAACCTTGTGCGGCTTTCTTTTGAAGCAGACCTTGCAAGGCATCAAATGTCTGCTTTTTAAACATTCTCTTCCCCCTCACTGAAACGGTGTGTAAAGGTATACAAAAAAGACACCCCCCCCCCTTGCTTCCGTAGTGCAGGGAGTATTGTCGTCATCACCATGACAAATCCTAAGAAATGTTCAATATACCAAGTCTCATGAGAAGATGCTGCAGCACATTGCTGGGAGCATCTTCTCTGCATAACTTGGGATATTCTACATTCCGCAGGATTTTGCCAGAATTCCACTCTCACCTAGGCGCCACAGAGGAAAGGCATGTATATTATTCAACAATTTTGGTACATTTTTCTTAATCTTTTGCCTTGCGAACTGTATTGGGCATGCGAAAGCCACATCTTGAAATCCTAAGCTTTTTCTTAAAAAATAAATCTTTGCGAACATAACCCTACAGTCAAGAATATAATATAATATAATGAAACGCAACCTGCAGCTGGATCAAGAGGAGTAGCTGAGATATACATGCATATGTTCACAGGAACAAAGGTTCACAACCACAGAGCTGGAAACTTACTGTACAACATAAATATTTTTTTAAGCCTGGGTCATCTTATGGGCATAAGATACCAACAATACCCATCCACCCTTGCAGTAGACCATACACGCAGATGGAAAGTGGTTACAAAGTACTGCTTCAAAAGACTGAAAGCTGAGGCATGAAAAATTTACTATTCAGTTAATTCCTACATTTTCTAATGATTTATATTTTCTAATTTATGTATTTCAGGTCATTTAATTTTTCTAATTGTGATCTGGCACGTGATCAAGATAATTACTGTAAACAGGTTTTAATGCATTTCGAGGGTCCGGAGGGAGCAAAAAATTTAGAAGGTAAGAAAACTATCCAGTGAATATATAGTTACATTTTAAGAGAAAATAAAGGCTAATAGTTTTAAACATTTGTACTTGCTGAAGGTAACGGTAGACTTCGGTGAAAATGTTTCTTTATTTTAGATTTGGTAAGGCGATAGAAACCATTTTTCTCTTTTGTCCATGGACGGACACCGTGTCCTTATATTCTTGACTGTAGGGTTATGTTCCGTCTATCAGGAGAGGACTAGGCAGACATGTTAATGGTTAAAACATGTAATCTTTAGCAAAGCTGAACAGGGGGCTTTCCCTCTGGTCATAACCCCTCTCACTGCAGTGAGCAGCTCAGTTTTTTTTCTGCCTAGTAGAGAAGGACCTGGCTCCCTTTGGGCCCATGGTTCTACAGAATTTTTTTATTTTTTGATCCTGAGATCTTCTATCAACTGCCGGCTAGGTGACAGGCTGGATAATATAGATCCTGGTAGTCTCCCCAGTCCAGCCATCGAGCGTGAGCAGGCCTTGGCAACGCGCTGGGTCAGCCACAACATGCCCTGTTTTGCTCCAGGGAAGGCCGGTGAGCTAACGCTCCGGGGCTCGCATATGACCGGGCTACTGCTGTCGGAGTCACAGCGAGCCGTGGCCGACAGCTACTCCGTACTGCTTGGAAGTGGGTCTGGCAGGAACGTGCCAGCAGTCCTCGCAGGGACGGATAAGTACTTTTCCTCCTGTCTGGCAGGATGGATCAGCTGGGCTATCCTAGGGGGTGTCGATTAGGGGGTTCTCTGTCCTCCCTTTCCTCTCCCTCCTTCCCATGCATGGGCCTGCTGTTACTGACCGAGGGTACCATTTTTTTTTGTTGTGTCCTGGCTGGGGGCTGCGGGGGTGTCTGAGTCCGCTCTCTGTGTGTGGGGGGGGGCTTCCGCTAGGGGGCCACTGCATCTCGGCCTTCTCGTCCGCCTTTGCCCCCCCCCCCTTTTTTTTTTTTTCATTTAAAACTGCGCCATTTTTTTCTTCTGGCCGCACTGCTATTATATAGAAACGGCTGGAGGTCATTTTCTTGTAGCCGCGCTGTGACGCAGATATGCACAGCGGCGGGCATTTTCTTGGAGCTCAAGCTCCTTTTTACTGAGGCGGCCATCTTTGTGTGGGTTTTGGCCTCTAGTGCTGAAATTACTTCCTGAACGACGTGAACAGCGTAGTTTTACACACTACCCCCCCCCCCCCCCCCCCCCCCCCCGCCACTGGTTATCAGCTATATTATATACAGGTATAGTGGCTGAGCTGCCACCCTGAGACGGTCTGATAACCAGGGGGGTGTTACTGGACACAGCTATATACACTATATATACACGTGTATATGGACACAGCTATATTAAAGATATGTATGTCTATATATGTGTGTAGAGATAGAGAGTGAGATTCGAGAGAGATCCAGCAGCCCCCCCCCCCCCCCCCCACTGGTTATCAGCTATATTATATACAGGTATTGTGGCTGAGCTACACACCCTGAGACGGTCTGATAACTGACAATTGCACGGTCGTGCGACGTGGCTCCCAAACAAAATTGGCATCCTTTTTTTCCCACAAATAGAGCTTTCTTTTGGTGGTATTTGATCACCTCTGCGGTTTTTAGTTTTTGCGCTATAAACAAAAATAGAGCGACAATTTATTTTGAAAAAAAATGAATATTTTTTACTTTTTGCTAAAATAAATATCCCCCAAAAATATATAAAAAAACATATTTGTTTTCCTCAGTTTAGGCCGATACGTATTCTTCTACATATTTTTCGTAAAGAAAAATCGCAATAAGCGTTTGATTGGTTTGCCAAAATGTTATAGCGTTTACAAAATAGGGGGTATTTTTATGGCTTTTTTTTTTTATTTTTTTTTTATTTTTACTAGTAATGGCGGCGATCAGCGTTTTTTTTTCGGTACTGCAAGGTTATGGCGGACACTTTTGACACATTTTTGGGACCATTGGCATTTTTATAGCGATCAGTGCTATAAAAATGCATTGGATTACTATAAAAATGCCACTGGCAGTGAAGGGGTTAACACTAGGGGGCAGGGAAGGGGTTTAGTATGTTCTCTGGGTGTGTTCTAACTGTAGGGGAGGTGGCCTCACTAGGGGAAATGACTGATCTTCTGTTAATACATTGTATGAACAGAAGATCAGCATTACCCCCCCCCCCCCCCCCCCCCCCCCCACACACAGCTCCCGGTCCCCGCTCTGAAACTAGCAATCGCGGGTGCCCAGCGGCGATCGCGCCCGCCGGGCACGGGGGTCGCGCGCCTCCGGCGGCCTGCGCGAGAGCCGACGTAAAGCTACGTGCTCTCGCGCAGGGGAGCCGACTTGCCGCCGTAATATGACGGTGGGCAGTCGGCAAGCAGTTATTATTATTATTATTATTATTATTATTATTATATTGTATTGTTCTTTGCTGTACCTCTTTGTCTCTCAGAATACTTTATTATTATTCACACAAATTGGAAGTCGGGCTTTTAATGGTCTAGATTTAAACCAATTCTAGGTTTAATTTTTTTTTAAGCCTAACTCCAGAATTCCTTGCAGTTTTATAAATTTATACCTGTTTTAGAGATAATCTCTTTTTTTTTTTTTTTTGCTGGTATTGACAGATCCCTTTCATGAGCTGGCGTCATTATTGAACAGAATCAGCAAACAGAATCAGGACTGGCAGGATCCCTCCAATTTTTCTAGAAGGTATGAAGAATATGTTCCATCTTCGTTTTGCTGACTGTACATTAAAAAGTGTAAATGCACACTTGAAGTTGTGCACCATTGTAGTCCTTAAACGGGTATTTACTTTTTCACTCCCGCTGGCAGTCCCAATTTCGGCCACGATTTAAGAGACATCTGTGCAGGTTTCTGCACAGATGTCAATGTAAATCACGGGCCGAAATCACAAAAAAGTAGTACAGGAACTACTTTTTCAAATCGGTGCAGCGCCGCACTGATTAGTACGGTGTCATTCCCGGCAAATGCCGCCAATTTGAGATGCGATTTGACATGTGAAATCGCATCTCAAATCGTACCCAGTGTGAACCTGAGCTTACTCTGATACACCTAACTAAAATGTAGTGAAACCAATTGCCTTTAGAAGTCACCTAATTAGTGAATAGAGTCCATCTGTGTGTAATTTAATCTCCGTATAAATACAGCTGTTCTGTTAAGCCCTCAGAGGCTTCTTAGAGAACCTTTAATGACGAAACGGCATCATGAAGGCCAAGGAACACACCAGACAGGTCAGGCATAAAGTTGTGGAGAGGTTTAAAGCAGGATTATGTTATTTTAAAAATAAAATATCACAAGCTTTGAACATCTCATGGAGCACTGTTCAATCCATCATCCGAAAATGGAAAAAGTATTACAGAACTGCAAACCCACCAAGACATGGCCGTCCACCTAAACTGACAGGCAAGGAGAGAATTAATCAGAAGCAGTCAAGAGGCCCATGATAACTCTGGAGGGGCTGCAGAGATCCACAACTCAGGTGGGAGAATCTGTCCACAGGACAACTGTTAGTCGTGGCCTCCTCAAATCTGGCCCTTATGGAAGAGTGGCAGTCACAAAGCCATTATTTAGAGAAAGCCATAAGAAGTCCTGTTTGCAGTTTGAGGCCTCGTACACACGACCGAACATGCCCGCTGAAACTGGTCCGCGGACCAGTTTCCGCGGACATGTCCAACCGTGTGTAGGGCCTAGCGGACAGTTTTCCGGCCTAGCGGACAGGTTTCCAGCGGACAAAAGTTTCTTAGCATGCTAAGAAACTTGTCCGCTGGAGACATGTCCGCTGGTTATGACGTATAACCAGCGGCCCGAAATCCCGCGCATGCGTCGAATTGATTCGACGCATGCGTGGAAGCATTGTACTTCCGTGTTGGAGAACGTCGTTGTCTTCTACGTCACCGCGTTCTCTGTCCGCAGGGATTTTGGTCTGATGGTGTGTACATATATATATATATATATATATATATATATATATATATATATATATATATATATATATATATATATATATATATATATATATATATATATATATATATATATATAATTTTTTATTTCCCTAACACCATAGAGAATAAAATGGCGGTCGTTGCAATACTTTCCGTCACACTGTATTTGCGCAGCAGTCTTGCAAGCACAGTTTTTGGAGAATACACTTTTTTAATAAAAAAAAATAAGACAACAGTCAAGTTAGCCCAATTTTTTTTCATATTGTAAAAGATAATGTTACGCCGAGTAAATTGATGCCCAACATGTCACGCTTCAAAATTGCGCCCACTCACATATGCGTTCGCTTCTGCGCACAAGCTCGGTGGGATGGGGCGTGTTTTTAAAAAAAATATATATTTTACACCTGTTCTTTATCGACTTGAGACCCACGCTGTAGACGAAAGGCGTCCACAGCGTGGCTCTTAAGTGCTGGGTGGATGTCCTGCTATTTACATTCCCTGCACGTGCTGCCAAGGGTGCTCAGCGGGGAAAAACTGTGCCGGCGTGTCAATCGCAGATCGCCGCCATTACTAGTAAAAAATAAAAATATCATAAATCTATCCCCTATTTTGAAGGCACTATAACTTTTGTGCAAATCAATCAATTACCAAAAATATGTCGAAGAATACGTATCGGCCTAAAAAAATTGTATATTATTATAACAAAAATTCAGTTTTTTTGTTTGTTTGTTTTATAGCGCAAAAAATAAAAACCACAGAGTTGATCAAATACCACCAAAAGAAAGCTCTATTTGTGGGAAAAAATGATAAAAATATTTGGGTACAGTGTTGTATGACCGCGCAATTGTCAGTCAAAATGCGTTATCTGAAATTCGACCGCCCGCTGAGGAAGGGGATACCGGGGTTATGGCAGCTAGCTGCTGCCATAAAAGTAAAAGTGCAGCTCTGCACGTTTACTTTTATCATCATTATTGCAAATTGTCTGTCGTGTTAGCTGCTGTCTTATTTTTAATGGTCTAGTGCGGTATTATACTAATAATTTTTCACTTTAGCTGCTGCCATAGCAACGATATTCTTCAAACAGCTGACGTATAATGACAGCGGGCTATCGGCAAGTGGTTAAATGTGCAATTTCAGAGTGTATAAAAAAAAGTTCTACTTTTAAGGACTTTATGTTCTCGGAATACAATTTCAAATTGAACTGACCATGGTGGTATATGAGTTGTTCAGGCTCCAATTGATTTTTTTATTTATTTATTTATTTGATGATGTCTTGTAGGAATCACCCTAGGCGTGGAAGTAAGTCATCTAAACGCTACACTTTAAATAAATGGGTGGAAAAGAATGGTGGAGCTGTACAGCGGTTTATGGACGTGCCAGCTACATTCCAGCGAAGCCCGCTTCCTGATGTTCTGCCCTTTCAATTTTCCTGAATGTGATTAAAGCGGGGGTTCACCCCAAATTTTTTTTTTTAACATTACATTCAGCTGAGTTGTCAGAATGACAATCGGCTTTTTTTTTTTTTTTTTTATTGCCGTACATACCGTATTTTCACCGCCGCTTCCGGGTATGTAATCTACGGGACTGGGCATTCCTAATTGATATCCTTCCGACCGTCGCATACAGTGCGTCACGAGTTGCCGAAAGAAGCCGGACTGCAAGTCGGCTCTATACGGCCCCTGCGCATCAACGTTCGGCAACTCGTGACGCGCTGTATGCGCCGGTCAGAAAGATGTCAATCAGTTAGGAACGCCCAGTCCCGCAGATTACATACCCGGAATCGGCGGTGAAAATACGGTATGTACGGCAATAAAATTTTAAAAAAACATGTAAATGTAATGTTAAAAAAAAAAAAAAAAAATTTGGGTGAACCCCCGCTTTAAATGAGAAGTGTGTTTAAAGTTTAACTTCTGTTTTCTTTAAAATTACAAAATGTTTAACAAAAATGTTTACAAGACCAGCAAGTGCCACTTTTGGTCATGTTTGGGTATCGGCTAGTGCCTTTTTTTTCTTAATGTGGGGTCGTTTTATACAGTAAAGCTCCATGTTTTACTTTTATTGTCGTTAACCAGACGTTTTATGCCTGTGTTGTTGTTCTGCTTGGTTTTGTTGCTCTGTTAAATAAATGTACTGTATATTTTCAGTTGTGTCTGTGTGCATGCCTTAAAGTGCCTTAAAGTGGTTGTAAACCCAGATAAAAATTCAACTGAACATTTTAGCTAAATCGGCAAAGCCGCACAACTCGTTTGTGCACAGTCTGACAGTCATGTCATCTGAAATCTTCCCCGCTTTGCTACTGGAAAGAAAATCCGACACATGCAAAAAAAAAAATTGCCATGCCCCCTCTTCTTTTGACTGATTGACATGCAGAGGAAGACTCGTGCACGAGCATGAGTGAAGGGTATGTGTGGCCTACTGCTCCAGCCTAAATATAAGAGCATTTTGTTTTAAATGCTTGTAAACCTCATATGCATAATTTCTCCACTACATGCGCCATTTTATCGTTTATGTAAAAATTCTAACTGTTGTATTACCTCCTTGTCAGAATGTTTATACTGAAATAATAAAACCGTATTGTATTTATGAAATTATGCAAAGCTGCTTGGTTTCGGGAGATTTACCTTTTTCCATAAATATTAACAGAAAATTCAAGTTCGTTTATCCGTGTTATTTTGAAGACAAGTGATGCAAATGATATGCTTAAAAATATATATTTATTAACTAAAAATACAGTGCAAATTTAATATCGGCTATATTTGGTGATAATACAAATAAATGGCTATACTTCTACATATCAAAGATAAATGCGGATAAAGATAATATTCACACTTCTATGCAAGCTCTTATTATAAAATACTACATTTTAATACTTGAATGATAGCTGGGTACATTTTAGACTTGTTAACTTGTGAATGGCCTTCCGTGACTAAACGGACTTGTGTAAACAATTTTGTTTACCTTAACACTATGATGTGACACTTTTCTCAAAACAAACCGACCTTCTTCTTACACTCTTAAATGCACAAACAAAAATGTTATATTGTGCACAGCTTGATAATACAATCAAGACTTATGTTAAATTTAGGATAAAAAATAATACAACTCCAATTTGCTCGGTTATATATATATATATATATATATATATATATATAATTTAAATGGTTTTAGTAATGTATATGCAAAAACAATTCCAATTACCAAAAACGTATACATGAAAATATTAATACTTTACCAGGTCTGAAGAGTTCTGTCTTTTTGAGAAGCTTCAGTTATGAGTGATGAGTCCCACCGGACTTCTTTCAACCTCCCCTACATTTCTGCATTTCAAGATCTCCTTCAGCCCAAGAGATAGCGAGAGACCAAGAGATATTTATCCTTCAGCCTAGCATCTCTTTCTGCTCTGGGTAACCAGACATAGAGAGCCTCTCTTCCTCCCTCCTGAGATCTCTTCTCTGCTATCTGTAACGCCTTTTAAACCCACCCCAAAAGTGGGTGCGTGTCTCATTACCAAGTAATTGATGATGTCAAATGACGATGGAGTTTAAATGTTACCATAACATCCAAGTTTATCATCCATTTTGAATAATTACCATGTTCACCTCTAGGGGCAGTGTTGTAAAAGAAATTGCTTCTAATGTTATTCTCATCTATGTCTAATACAATTTGACACCCTTTGACCATAGGCTTAGTAAAACACTATTAATTGGGTAATGGTTGACATCACGTGTCAGACATTCTGCCATTGGCTTAAATATATGTTTTGGGAAAGTTTACCCCACATCATTAGCTGGGGCTATTACATAAATTGTTTGAAATTGAAGTCATTATTCTAAAGACAAGTAAAACAGTTATTAATGAACAATCTCACTAATAGAATACCATGTTAGCAACTTTTATAATATATGTATTAAAGTGGAGTTCCACTCGAAAA
The DNA here is from genome assembly GCF_905171775.1 of Rana temporaria. Taxonomy (NCBI): domain Eukaryota; kingdom Metazoa; phylum Chordata; class Amphibia; order Anura; family Ranidae; genus Rana; species Rana temporaria. Next base: position 272,913,296 of record NC_053490.1, on the reverse strand, counting down.
AAAAATACACCAAAAAATAGAAAAACATTTTTTTATGCAGAAGTTCCTAATCTGCCTCTTCCTAGTCCACGGCAGGTCTTCTTCCTTGTCCTCCTCGCGTTTTCTTCTGGTGAATGGGGCGCGCTTCCTTATGAGAACTGTGTGTATCCCAGAGAGCAGCCGTCCATTCATACAGCGCCGTGAGACTCGTGCATGTGCAGTAGTAAATGGGCCTGCCTGTTTCCCTTTGTGAGGATGGCGGCGCCGAGAGCTGCCAGGATTGAGGGGCAGGCCGACATCGCGGATGAGTAGGGACAGCTAAGTGTCCTTATTAAAAGCCAGCAGCTATAGTGTTTGTAGCTGCTGACCTTTAAAAGAAAAAATCGTGAGTGGAACCCCGCTTTAAACGGGTTTATATATGAATAACTAATACAGATACACTGTAAACATATTATGAAAGAAACATTATTATGTAACATACATCATTTAAGATATATGACATTATTCGCTTAATTATGTATATAAGTATTTCAATATAATACTATATACCTTTTGGTTAATATACTACTTGTACTTGAGTAATATTCTAATACGTTTCATTTGGTCGTATTTCAATAAGCCCCCTTTTTTTTTTTTTTTTTTTTTTTTTTTTCGTGGTTTTATTCTGGAAATACTAATTAGGTTGGTAAACTCACTTGAAATAATATTCTCTAAAAGATTCACCGTCTGTGAAATCTCCCCTTATCTTGTTTATAAAAAAAAAAAATAGACAGTGAACTTAAATTTCAACTTTAGAGGGAAAATGGCTATCCTCATGTTCAATATTTATAAATATGAAAAATATAGAATATACGGTGTGTGTGTGTGTGTGTGTGTGTGTGTGTGTGTGTGTGTGTGTGTGTGTATATATATATATATATATGTGTGTGTGTGTGTGTGTGTGTGTGTGTGTGTGTGTGTGTGTGTGTGTGTGTATATATATATATATATATATATATATATATATATATATATATATATTACCCCAAATGTTCTGACACTCTGTATTCTCATCTTTAAAGGGGTTGTAAAGGTTCATCTTTTATTTTCTAAATAGGTTCCTTTAAGCTAGTGCATTGTTGATTCACTTACCTTTTCCTTAAATTTCCCTTCTAAATATTTTTTTTCTTTGTTTGAATTTCTCACTTCCTGTTTCTCCTCGGTAAGCTTTCCACCATCATCCGAGTGGTGGAAAGTCATTTAGAACAGCTTACTGAACACTTTACTGAGGAGGAACAGGAAGTGAGAAATTCAGACAAAGAAAAAAACATTTAGAAGGGAAACCGAAGGAAAAGGTAAGTGAACCAACAATGCACTAGCTTAAAGTAACCCATTTAGAAAATAAACAAACCTTTACAACCCCTTTAAGTCTGTCACAGCTCTTTGGAATTCTTCAGGCTGTGGGTGGTGGAGTCGTGACATCACTAGCCCTACCTCCCAGCAGGGAGTGCCGTGCACTGCTAAGCCGGCGCTAGTGTGTACAGTGGGGCAGTGATGTCATGACTTTACCTCTTGAGCTCCGGTCCATAGACACGCCCATGGACCAGAGATTTTCAGAGAGCTATGACAGGTTTAGAGCTGAGAATACAGAGGTAATAATACAGCTGTTTGGATTTTTACATAAACTAAAAAATGGTGCATGTATTGGAGAAATTATGCATATGGGGTTTACAGCCACTTTAATTCATATTTCTTGCAGTATTACATTTGACTGTTTAGTTGCAGACTGCATTTTAACAGTTATTTAAATGGTAGCCTTTTATCTCTCTTTCTTATTTTATTACCCAGTTTATTTTCACTATAACCCATCTGTCTCTTTATTTCCATCATCTATTTATCTCTTTCCACCTTTTTCTCTCTCCTCTGTTGGGCTTGGTCCCGGCCAACGAATTATGTCGGTTTAGGTAAGATTTATGAATTGGAAGCAAGTTTGCTGTAAATATGTGCCCCCCTGCTTTATTTAAAGCTAACCACCAAGGTCAGACATTGTTTCAAAGAGACCCTGTCATCAACTTAAAATTGCAGGTAAACACTAAGGGAAATCCAAGTGTTTCACATGCTTACTTGCAGTGTTTTTCCTTTCAGAAATTGCAATGTGCAATAATTAACTTGCTAAGAAAATAAATTTGACCAGTCTATTTCCTAGCATGCTCCACCCTTCTTTTTTTCTGGGAGTGTCTATACTGAGATTACTGACCCAACATCTTCATCCCTCACCTCTTTACATACCCTTTTATGTAGTCATTGCTTGTGGAGCTAAAAGAATACCATAGAGTGTCGCTTAAGTGACGGCTTTGAGTGAATGGAGGGGAATAGGGGAGATGGGGAGTTCTTGTGGCCTCCCCCCCTTATATAATATATTTTTTTTATTTTTTCCCTTTTTTTTTTTTTTTTTTTTTTTTTTTTTTCCTAGTCTACACTTAAGTAAATACACAATATGGGGAAGTAACTCCCCTCTGAATAAATTCATTGGTTTTCTTATATCTCACGATTTTATTTATTTCTTTTTTTTTTTTTTTTTCCTACACTTAAGTATATACACAATAAGGGGTAGTAAGACCCCTCCAGATTAACTTTATCCACTATATTGCTGTGTTTTTTTTTTATCTTTTATTTATATTTTTCCCACATTTAAGTTAATTCACAACATGGGGATTCAAACCCCCACCCCCCCCTGAGTAATTTTTTTTTTTTTTTTTTTTTACTCAATCCCTTTTTTCTCTTAGTCTCCTTTGGTCTCCTTCCCCTTCACATTTAATTCGATACACAATCGGGGAAATTTGTTCCCCCCTAGAATAATTTTTTTTTTATTATTTATTTATATATATTATTTATTTATTTTTCTTTTCTTTTCTTTTTATTTATTTTTTTCTTCTCCTTTTCTCTTCTCCTGTCTCTGCCCATTTCGTCCCCCCTCCCCGCCTTCTTTGTCCTCCCCATTATGGGTAATAGGGTTATGTCCCCAGATGCCCCCCATAGAAAATATAAAGGGAAAAGTAGACATGGAGGTATAATGGAAGGTAGAAATCCTAGGAGTCGTAGTGTCAGTAGAGTCTTTCTCTCTTTTTTTTTGTTTTAGTGAGACCATATATGTTGTTAGTTTGTATGTTGTTGTTATGGTATATTTATTGTATTGTCTTGGAAAAAAGTAATAAAATTAAAATGTGGAATAAATAGTTGAACACACTCTGTTGTTGAGTGATTCTCCCTCTATGAATCATTCTCAATTTTGATGAAAAGAATATATCCCAAAATGTCAATGTGTTGAAAAATAAAATCAATACAGCTTCTTCATGAAGAAAAAAAAAAAAAAAAAACACAAGTGACGGCTTTGAGTCTGCTGGGGCTGCTGACGTCACATCCAAGATGGGAGAAGCAGCAGTCTTCGGGCTTTTACATGGCTCTACAATGGAAAACTTTTGAAGGTAAATAACATGCCTAAAATATATTAAATGCATTTGTAATCTTAATAGAATTATTATTTTAGTTGGGTCTATCGATGCACTCCTGACCCACACCCCCCCACCCCAGATGGAGCTGGGGGGTGAGGGGAATAGGGGACATGGTCAGAGCCACACTTCAAGAGAAGAGAAGAGAATCATTGGTGGGAATGATTTGCAGATCCACCAATGGTTCAGGGGCCAAAAGAGGAGTGGGGGGGGAGGTAGGGGGGGGGGGGGGGGGGGGGAGGAACCTCTCATGAAAAAAATGGTAATGATCCGTAGTAGACACAGGACCCACCATAGGGGCTACCACCCTCGGTTGTGCGATAGAACTGAGGTCCCCTATGAGGGACACCAGTTCTATCCGGTAACATTAGGTCTGAGACAAAGAGCACCTAAATGCAAATTAAGGGTAAGGGGGCTAGAAATAATTATAAGGGGAGTGGGGGAAAAAGATGACAGCAATACATTTTTTGACATATATAATGTTCGAGGGTTAAACACGCTAAATAAGAGACATAAAATCCTAAAAGAGCTCAAACACTATAGTGGAAAAGTGGTGTTTTTACAGGAGCCCCACCTGTCACAGCAAACAAATGTGAAATTATTCTCTAAAGATTTCCCGAAAATAATATTATGGTGATTCAACAACAAAGAGAGCCAGGGGTGTGGCAATTGGATTTGCTAAGGGGATGCGGTTCAAATTGGAGGAAAGGATGACTGATCCTGAAGGTTGATACCTCTTCCTGAAGGGTAGATTGTGTGAAATGGAATGCACACTAGCAAACCTCTATTCCCCCAATAGGAACCCAATAAAATATTTGAAAGAGGTTATGGGAAAGTTCATGGATTTCAAGAAAGGAAACGTGATGACGGGTGATTTAAATTTTTGTATGGATCCTGGACTGGATAGTACGTCCCGTGTGCAGGGGATGAAAAATGTACAGTTAAATGATCAAGCAGAAAATGCATCGGTGTCAAATGGATGTGTGGCGGTTTCAGCACCACAAGACTACACATTCTACTCCCCTGTACACGGGATGTACTCTAGGATCGATTATATAATGGTTGATCATAGGTCGCTGGAGATGGTAACTGAAACAAATCTAGGAATATCTATGTTATCTGATCACGCCCCAGTGACAATGAAAATGAGAGTACCATGAGAGACAAACTAAAGGATCTTATGGAACAAGAGACGAAAGGGACATTTAATAGAACTGCAAAAGAAAGATACCAATAGTGAACTAAAGCGAGTAAACATGTAGCTATGATGGTAAAAAATCAATAAATTACATAGAACAAATTCAAAATAAGAATGGCGAAATGGTACATATGACAAAGGAGATAGCGAAAACTTTTAAGAACTATTATGGGTCACTGTACCCAGTAATCCAGAAGGGGCAACAGGAAATAGAAAAAACAGAAAAGATAAAAGAATTCTTAAAAAATGCTAGATTGCCCCAATTACTTGAAAGTGAAAGGTCCATGTTAGAAAAACCTATAACTGAGGAGGAAATTAATAAAGCATTAAAAGAATCAGCCCCAGGTAAAAGTTCAGGACTGGGTTTACGACTTACTATTTAAAAAAGTATAAAGAGATCTTAATACCGAAGCTTTGTCATTACATGAATGGTTTGGGGGCAGAATATGAGATGAGCAGGGAGGCCCTGTCGGCCTCAATAACAGTCATTCTGAAGGAAGGGAAAGATGGTATGCTCTGTTCAAGTTATAGGCCAATATCCCTGCTCAATGCAGATACAAAATTATATGTGAAAATATAAGCGATAAGGATGAAAAATCTGATGATCGACCTGGTACATCCTGACCAGGGGGGGTTCATCCCAGAAAGAGAGGGGAGAGACAACGGAGTGAGAACGTTGCTCCTCTTTCAGAAAATAAAGTAAGGTACATCCCCAGGTCTATTCCTGTCAATAGATGCTGAAAAAGCTTTCGACAGGGTAGATGGGATTTATGATAAAAACATTGGAACTTATGGGAGTAGGCCCAAGAATGATCCAGTGGATCAAAGTACTGTACAAACATCCGACCACAACTATAAAAATCAACGGACTGTCATCCCCCTCCTTCGAAGTGAAAAATGGGACGAGACAGGGGTGCCCCCTCCACTTTTATTTGTGTTGTCCTTGGAACCCCTTCACGCAAAAATTCGTAATAACTCAGATATAGGTGGTATCAAGGTAGGGGACGAAAAACATAAATTGGCAGCATTTGCAGACGATGTGTTCTACATATCAAACCCCAGGATTACAATGCTCAACTTACTAAAGACACTAAAACAATATGCAGAATTATCAAATTTTAAAATAAATCGCACCAAATCAGAGATCCTACGTAAACGGGAAGAACAGAGTCTGCAAAAGGAATTCCCATGGAGGAAGACAGAATTAAAATATCTAGGGATAAGGTTAACTACATCCTTGAGGAAAATATATAAAGTAAACTACATTCCCCTACTGCACTAAATAAAAAAAATATCAAATACACCTCTCTCGTGGTTAGGGCGCATTAACACCGTAAAGATGGTATTACTACCTAAATTATGTATACGTTTCAAATGTTGCCTATATCATTACCGCAAACCTACTTTAAAGTACTAAAAACTATGATAACAACATTTATCTGTCAAAATAAAAAACCTAGAATTTCATTTTTCGTACTAAGACGAGGGAAAAATGAAGGTGGCTTAGCGGTCCCAGATCTTAAAAAGTATAATGCAGTGGTCTTATCACGAGTAGTGGAATGGGCAAAGGAAAAAAAATGAAAAGTGGGTTAATTTTAGAGAATAAAATGTGTAGTGCACAATTAAGAAGTATAGTATGGAACACCCCACAATTTAGGGCACTGGGCGAGAATACGCACGAAATTGAAACAAAGGGTCTGGCAACTCTATATACAGGAGCAGCCCTCCTAACCCTCTTGTATTAACCACTTGCTGACGGCCGTACGACTTTGTACGGCCTCAGCGCGGCTCCCAATCTCTAACAGGCCGTCTTTTTACGGCCGCCCCTTTGCACATTCCCGAGCGCGCAGCGGGGAACTGCTGTGCTGGCCGTGTCCCTTGGACACAGCCAGTCACAGATCGCCGTGAACGGCCAATCGGAGCGGCCGTTTCCTAGGCGATTTGTGCGGCCAATGAGAGATGATCTCATATGTTTACATATGAGATCATCTCTCATTCCCGGCTCTCGCAGACAGCGGTGCTGTCAGGGGAGAGAGGAGACGGATCTGTGTCTCTTGTACATAGAGACACAGATCGGTCACCCCCCTTCCCCTACAGTTAGAACACTAATTAGGGTACACATTTAACCCCTTCCTCACCCCCTAGTGTTAACCCCTTCCCTGCCAGTCACATTTATACAGTAATTAGTGCATATTTATAGCACTGATTGCAGTATAAATGTGAATGGCGCCAAAAATGTGTCAAAAGTGTCCGATGTGTCCGCCATAACGTCGCAGTCCCAATAAAAATCGCAGATCGCCGCCATTACTAGTAAAAAAAAATAATAATAATTCTGTCCCTTATTTTGTAGGCGCTATAACTTTTGCGCAAACCAGTCGCTTATTGCGATTTTTTTTTTTTTTTTTTTTTACTAAAAATATGTAGAATACGTATCGGCCTAGACTGAGGATAAAAAAAAAATGTAAAAAGAAAATTGAGCTATTTATTATAGCAACAAGTAAAAAAATGTTTTTTTTTTTAAAATTGTCGCTCTATTTTTGTTTATAGCGCAAAAAATAAAAACCGCAGAGGTGATCAAATACCACCAAAAGAAAGCTCTATTTGTGGGGGAAAAAGGACGTTAATTTTGTTTGGGAGCCACGTCGCACGACCGCGCAATTGTCAGTTAAAGCGACACAGTGCCGAATCGCAAAAAGTCCTCTGGTCAGGAAGGGGTTTAAGTGCCCAGTAAGGAAGTGGTTAAATTGTATTGTTGCTGTATTGTCTTCCTTTATATTGTAAAGCACTGTGCAAATCATTGGCGCTATATAAATCCTGTATAATAATAAAGTATGTGGTTCAGGATGCAGTTCAGGAAAATCAGATATCCGTATTTGCACATATGTTTGGGGTTAGTGATTCAAATGATAGAATTCGGAGCATCCGAATGGGGGAGCACTGCAATCAAAGCCTACATGTTTTTGACAGATTTCCTTTAGGATTTGATGCCTAATATAGGTCATGAAGCAAATATGTGTAGTAATTTAGAGCTTCCAGACAGGCTGCTAGGAAAAAAAGCGAATGACTGAATTGTTGAGGTTTATTACAAGTAAGTGCCCTTGGCTCAGTTATTCAAAGCCCCTGACTATCCAGAACTGATTTTACATTTTTCTGGATGCTGAACAGGTAAAAGCTAAAATGTTATATATTGCAGCTTACCAACCCTTGATGTTGTGGCTGCTTACGTTTTTTTTAGGCTTTATTTTAACCCTGTGAAAAACACACTTTTCCTGACGGCTCCATGTCAGGACAGCTGGGTATAGGCCCACAGGACTTAACTCATATAAATTTGAGCCTACCTACAGCCTCGAGTTTCTTCTTTTTTCCTCCTATGCGCAGGACCTAGTGTGCTCCTCTACCTGACTGGTCTAAAGGGCTGGCCCGCCGTTCATGCATGTGGATTAAGCTGGACGCAGTCCCTGGTGCCTTGTCTAAATTACCCATAATCTAGGAAGCCCCACTGCTGGTCCTCGGGGTAACTTTATCATGGCTAACAGCCATGTCTGGGGTTCGCAGGGTCAAAATAAAATGTGCAGCGGTGATGGCAGAGTTTCTCACCTATGCACGGGCACCCACGCTGTGCCAGTGTTGAAGGTCGGATGACGGAGGTTGGGTGAGCTAAAATGCTTTGTATCCAAATGAATGCTGCATTGCTGGGTATTGTTGTGCCTTGCTTCCTGCAGCCACTATGCATAGCCTGAGCTCCTCCACAGGGAGTACTCTGTATAACAGGTACACAAAGTAACATTTTGTTCACACATGGCAATAACCTGTTGGTGGCTTCTCATGTTTGCTTTACTGTTGTGCCATTATGCCAACCCCCTCAAAGACCAGCATTTCCAGAGAAGGTAGAAGAGTCACCTGTGGATTCCTACTGGAGCCAGCCATGGCCTGTTGAGATATGGGCTATCTTTTTATATTTCTATGTGCTCTTTAGTTTTTCCTCAAAAAAAAAAAGGAGTGGAGCATGTTTATGATGTCTTCAATTTGTGTACATTGCAGAAGATAATTGTAATTATGTTGCAAATTCCTACCTTTTTTGTTGCTGTTCTGAACAAACTTTTCATTATGTCCTGATTCCTTGCAGGACTAGGCTTTCGCTCAGTAACCTCCACCTGGTTAATCAGGGCTGTAGATGGAGGCTTCAGTCTCCCTCTAGCAGTGGTTAACCCCCTAGGGTTTGTTACTTGGCAAACTATTTTACTGCATTTAACTTTTTTGTCTTTGCCCAGGTTCACACTGGACTGCGGGAATGAGGCCGCTTGTCAGTCTCGATTTTGGTCGCGATTTCAGAGACATCTGTGCAGGTTTCTGCGCGGATGTCAATATAGGTCACGGCCTGAAATCGCAAAGGTAATGCAGAAACTGCCTTTTGAAATCAGTGCGGCGCTGCACCGATTAGGACAGTGCAATTGCCGCCGATTTGACATGCGATTTGAAATGTTGTGTTGCATGTCAAAATGCACCAGTGTGATCCAGGGCTATGGGCTGGTTTGCTAAATGGTACGCAAGCCCTGTGGAGAGGTTATTAGTAATTACCCATCTCAGAGAAAACATGCTTCAGGCTCTTCAATAAGAAGACTTGGATGAACATGAATGTGTGAATCTTACTTTGATTAAGAAACCAGAGATGAGGATGATGATACCTAACAGGTTGTCTTATTTATTAAACATGTGGCCAATAGACTCAAAGAAGTTATTCTCACTTTCCCTGCGAAGGGTTTAAATTCTCGGGCAAGGAGCAGTCTCATAGCTTTTCCAAGCAAACATCCCTCTTCAGGCTCTACAAGAGGAATACATGGATGGGCATGACAGTATGTATCCCACTGGCTCAAGCAGCATTCAATAAACACATTGTCAATACACTCTAAAGGAGTGGTTTCTGCTCAACCTTTGTAAGGGTTATCTGCTCTGGAAATGAGAAGTTGCCTAACCATACCAGGTAAAGCTGCCCATTTTCAGAGTTTCCGAATGGACATGACAGTATGTATCCCACTGGCTCAAGCAGCCAGGCATAAGGCTAACACCTAAAAGGTTGTCAAATTCAATAAACACATTGCCAATACACTCTATAGGAGTGGTTTCTGCTCACCCTTTGAAAGGGTTATCTGCTCTGGCAACGAGAAGCTGCCTAACCATACCAGGTGGGGGCGTGACCTGGACATGCAGCGGTAAAGACGTGTTCGCCTGGAGCTCCGGCACTGGTACCGCTTTTGTCTGCTTTTTTAGCTATTTCTATTGCTCTCTACCCCTTGGACCATGCGGAAGAGGACGGGCAAGTCTCTCCCCAAGTCGGGAACCCCGTCGGGCTCTATTAAGAGGTTCCTTGCTGTGGAACTGGAGGATGTGGAGGACATAGACGGACTAGGCCACTCTCCACGTGGCGCAACCTCTGGTGCGGGTTCCGCCGTAAGCCGGAGCATAGACGCCCTTCCCCTGCCTCATCGGCCTGCTCGGATGGTGAGGGCAGTGTATCCAGACGCTCCGAGGTCGCAGCGCTAGTTGACGGTTTGCCCACAAAGTCAGAGCTGGCCTCCATGGTCCTGAGCCTGGAGAGATCCATCAAGAAGGAAATATCGGCGGTGAGGGCGGACCTGTCATAGGTGCTGGAGCGGGTGGAGGAGTCTGAATTACACTTAGACCGCCACGCGGCCGTCATCGGATCCCTGCAGGCCTCTACTAGGTCCCTCACCATTGCACACAGAATGGCCCTCTACAAGATCGAGGACCAAGAGAACCGCAAAAGGGGGAACAATATTCGTATTAGAGGCCTGCCAGAGGCAACTGGAGATGACAACCTCCGTCTGCGGTATCTTCAATGGCCGGCTGAGCCTTGCGGCCGATCACCCGCTCAAAATAGATAGGGTGCACAGGGCCTTGCGTCCCCGTAACCTCTCTACTGACACCCCGCGGGATGTCATTTGTCGGGTCCACTACTCCAGGAGAAGGAGCAGATAATGCGCAAGGCTAGAGAGACTGCCTCCCTGGATTTTGACGGCGCTTCTTTGTCGTTTTTTCCGGACCTCGCCAAGGAAACCTTAGACCGTCGCAGAGTGCTGAAGCCACTGACGGAGAAGCTTAGAGGTGCGTCTATCAATTATCGCTGGGGTTTCCCCCCGTCCCTCATTGCGAACCGGGATGGTAAAACTGCGTTTTTCCGGTTTCCAGAAGACCTGGAAAAGTTTTGCTCGGATGTCAATATTTCCCCCCCTGAGCCCCCCGGTTGGCAAGACGCTATCCCCATCCTCCCCACTGCCGCTGACCCACAGTGGCAAAAGGTTGGCCGCAGGCGCCGTCCTGCTGCCTCGGAGGCCTCTCCTCAGTTGGACTGAGTTTTCTGATGTGTGTTCTGGGCCTTGTGGCTTTGGGTTTACCTGCCCTTCTTTGCTGAGTTTCTCAATTCTCCCGGACTGTTTATGACCTTTTCGGACCTTCACGCCGGGGTTTTGTCATTACATAACTACCTTTCCCTGTGATGGTGTGATCTGCTCGATTATTTTGTTTTAACTTTACGGTTCAAGGGTTGTGTTATATGTTATGTGTTATATGTTATATTATGTTTTGCTAATTTTCTTTGTGCAATGCACTTTGCTCTAATGGGTGTCGGAGCCAGGACGACATGGCGACGGTCACGTCATCCTGGGTGGTCGTTGCTTGTTGCCCGCGTCTCTGCGTCATCCCCAAACGGGGTGCCGTGCAGTCTTGCGTCCTTGTGCCCCTGCCCAGTTTGGGGTGGGCGGCGTGTGGGCGCTGGACTGCCCGCGTGCCCCTGTGTTGCATGGCAGACTCATGCGTGCAAACAGTTGTTCCCCCCAGTGGGACATGTCTTTTTTTGTTACTGATGTTAATGGGTGTTTTTTTGGATATTAGTTGGTAAAGCGTTCCATAGTTGAGGTCTTTGAACTGAAAAATGACGTTCTCCTTTGGTCTTATATCGGGCTTTGGGAATTTGTAATAATTTTTGGTTAGTTCATCTAAGAACTCGATTTGGGTTTTGTTTTATTTTCTCACTTAAATATAGGGGCGCGCTTCCGTGTACACATTTGTGCGTTATGCATAAGGCCTTGAAAGTGACTCGGTCCTTTATGGGCAGCCAATGGAGGGATCTCAGGGACGGGGTGATTGGTTCCCAGGATTTTTTCCCGGTTACCAGTCGAGCTGCCATGTTTTGGATGATTTGGAGCCGGGGTGAGTGGGTACTTTGGGAGTCTGAGGTAAAGGGCATTTGCATAATCCAATCTGGAGTTAATGATTGACCCTACCACTACTGCTGTGTCTTCTTTAGGGATGAAGGGAACCACTCTTCGTAGGAGCCGTAGAAGATGGTGCAATCCGCTAATTACTGATCCTATTTGTGCATCCATTGTCATGTCTGAGTCAAAGATTACTCCTAGACATTTGACCTTGGTGCTAGGGGTGATGGTTTGTCCTAAAATGGGTGAAGGGGTCCAGGTAGTCCTGGCCAGTTTCCTCCTGTTTGCATGGAGTTGAATGATTTCTGTTTTTGCTCCATTGAGTTTGAGGTGACTCTCCGTCATCCAGATGTCTATCTGAGTGAGGCATTGTTCTAATGCGGGGTATTGGTTCTTTTTGTCGCTGATACGAAAATAAAGTTGCGTATCATCCGCATAGGAGTGATAGAGAAGGTCGTGATTACTAATAATTTTTAGGAGTGGGCGGAGGTAAATATTGAATAGCACGGGCGATAGGGTAGATCCCTGAGGGACTCCGCAAGACACGTTGCTTGATTCAGATGTGAAAAGTCCTAGTTTCACTATCTGGGATCGATTTTCCAGGAATGATGAAAACCATGGTAGATCCGAGTCTGCCACTCCAGCTACTGTATCTCTGTGAGCCGGGTTAGCAACAGTTTGTGATCTACTGTATCAAAGGCAGCACTGAGGTCCAGCAGTATCAGGAGAGAACATTCTCCGTCATCTGCTGCTTCGAGGGCGTCGTCCAATATTTTGAGAAGTGCTGTTTCTGTCCCATGACCTGATCGAAAACCCGATTTGTAGTGGGTCCAGGAGTTCATGGGTGTCTAAATGGTGTTGTACTACTACCTTTTTCATAACCTTGGAAAAGATTTTGAGGGAGGTTATCGGTCGCCGATTGTTTGGGGTCTGAATTTTTTTTTTTTTTTAGAAGGGATTTAATTATACCTTGCTTTAAGGGGGTCGGAACTATGCCTTTTTTAAATGATTGGTTTATGAGGTGAGTGATTGCGGGTGCCAAAATATCGGCACATTCTTTTACCACATTTGTGGGAATGATGTCATTGGGGGATGTACTATCTCGGAGACTTCCGATGATTTTTTTAGTGGTATCGATGGAGATTGGCGCTAATATAAATTTTTTGGATTGAAGAACATTTGTATTTTCTTTTGGGGGTAAAGTTGGTGATTTGATTTTGCTGAATTGTTTCACAAATTTTTTCAATTGTATTGATGAAAAAATTTGATAATTCGTTGCAGAACTCTTGTTTCATTTTCGGAGCTTCTAGGCAGGCTGGGTTCATGGTTTGAGAGACTATGTTAAAGAGCTCTCAGAGCTTGCAAGAGCATTTGAAAAATGCTCTTTTTTTGCTTTGAAAATTTCCTTGTGGTATGATTAATTTATATTTTTCGTGGTTTTCTTTAGTGGAGTTTCTTCTCCAGGCACCTTCCAATCTCCTGCGTTCTTGTTTCAATGACGTGAGAGTGTCATTGAACCAGCTGGAGTTGTTTTTACGCATAAGCGTTCTGCGTTTTGGGGCGATTATATCTGCGGTTTGCAGCAAAGCTTTGTTGATGGCGTTAAGAATTTCTGCTGGTGATTGAGTTTGTTTTATTTCTGTCATGTTATTTAATAGGGTATTTTTAAAGTGTTCCGAACAAAGTTTCTTCATGGATCTTGTCCAGTATGTCCTTGGCTGGATTGCAATTTTTTTTAAGATGGAGTTGGTGGTTATTTTAAAATTAATTGCATGATGATCTGTCCAGGGTAGGGATCTGTTTTCTGAAATGTTGATGTCCACATCCTGTTTGAAAATCAGGTCCAGGATGTGGCCTGAGGCATGCGTGGGTGCGCATATCAGTTGCTGCAGACCTAGTCCTTCCAATTGGTCGATGCAGGTGTTGGCTATGGGATCCTGTGAGGAGTTGGCCCAGAGGTTGAAATCTCCAAGAAGCAGGAGGTGCTTGGCTTTTAGAGTGTAAGTAGCGATAAATTCTGTCAGCCATGAGAGGAGATGCGTCTTTGGGCCTGGTGGTCTATAGCAGTGTTCCCCAACCCCCGGGCCGCGGACCGGTACCGGTCCGTGGATCAAACGGTACCGGGCCGCCCGAGAAGGAACTTTAAATAATCCGCCCACACACTGCAGCGCAGAGAGATGACATCATCTCCCATCCGCATCACTGCTGTGTCGTGCTCACAGCACGGCCCCTATACTGAGGCGAGCGAGAAGAGAGATGACATCATCTCCCATCGCCCGCCCACCCACATCACTGCTGTGCCGTGCTCACAGCGGGGCCCCTATACTGAGGCGAGCGAGAAGAGATCATCTCTCACCGCCCGCCTGCATTGCCGCTCTTCCCCGCTCACAGCGGAAATGCTGGAAAAAAAAAAGATGTCCCATTAACACTGCAAAGCACCCCCCCATTACCGCTGCTCTCCCTCACTAGTCACTACCCGCTACTCCAGGCTTGCCTCTGACCTAATGCGAACACCTGTGCTGCCACCACTGCAGTGACAATCCACATCTGGTGGCAAATGACAAGCTGCATCTGATGACAGGTGACGCGGCAAGTGACAATCTGAATCTGGTGGCAGGCGATGTGGCAAGGGACAAAATGCATCTGGTGACAGGCAGCTTGGCAAGTGACCCTCCGCATCTGGTGGCAGGCAACGTGACAAGTGGCAAAATGCATCTGGTGGCAGGCGACGTGGCAAAATGCATCTGGTGGCAGGCAATGTGGCAAGTGACAAGCTGCATATGAAGGCAGGCGATGTGGCAAGTGACAATCCTTATCGGGTGGCAGGTGACGTGGCGAGTGGCACTCTGGCACATTCTGCATTATGGTGAGTTGAACTATTTCATTGTATATTACAATTTTTTCTTTTTTTTAAATCTGTTTATTGAATTTTAAAACATTCAACAAAAAAAAGAAAACAAACATTGGTCATGACAAAAATTGGCTAAGGTACATACAGAAATATGATACGAGGCAATCTGAATACATAAAAGAGGGTGGGAAGCTCAAGTCATCACAAAGGTCTCAGCGGGCCGTCATTCACGAGTGGAAGAAAATAAAAATAAAAATAAATATAGATATAAATAAAATAATAAAAAGGGGAACCCTGCAGCTCAAAGACACATGAAATATTACAGTCGAAGAGTCCTATACAACAGCAGGGAACAATGAATTAAGTGGAGCTTGGGTCTGCGGCTGTGGAAGAATCCGCCAGCCATTTGGACCAAACCTTGTCATATTTTTGAGGGCAACCCCTATTAGCATAGCAATCCTTGTAAAGAGGCAGGCTGTTGTTGACCAATTGCTTCCACAGGGAGAGAGGAGGAGGAGGAGTAGGTTTACGCCAGCTAAGGGCTATGGCCTTGCGGGCATAAAAGAGAAGCAACCCGACCAGGGTGCGACCTGCCACAGTGGGAATCAGTTGTTCTATCAGACCTAATATACACACTGCTATGGAGGGTTGAAGCGATATAGTGGTGATCTGCGTAATGACCCGTAGTATCTCCTTCCAGTAATCAACGATGGCTGGGCAGGTCCAAAAAATGTGGGTAAAATCACCTGGGACTGTACCACAACGCCAGCACCCCGGGGGGGAGACAGGGTTCATTTTGTGCAACCTGTGTGGGGTAAAGTATGCGCGGTGAGCCATCTTGAACTGTATTAGTCGGTCTCTCAGGGAGACCAGGGATCTGAAAGGGAAGTCCCACATGTCATCCCAATCGTCATTGTCAAAGTCAGGAATGTCGTGTAGCCATTTGTTTCTGAGGTTTTCCAGAGTAGGGAGGGAGGTAATTATTAAGTGGGAGTACAGTCGCGAGGTGGGTTTGTCTGTGCACCCCGACCTGAGGAGGGTCTCTAATGAGGACTGAACGAACTGAAGGGGAGAACTGGAGAATTGGCGACCAAAGGCATGGGAGAGTTGTAAATATCTAAAAAAATAACTCTGCGGGATTTTAAAGTCCAAAATCAGTTTGGGGAGTGGGGCCAGAGATTGGTTGGAGACCACCTGGGCCACTGTTTTAACACCAAATTTGGTCCAAGCGTGGGGTTCAGGCAATTTGTAAATGTGCTCAATGGTGGGGTTCAACCACAAGGGGGCAGCTGGAGATTGTATATTACAATTTAATAATAGAAATAATGGGCCAAATCCTCAAAAGGGATACGCAGGCGGAACTGCTGTTCAGCCTGCGTATCCCTGTGCCTATCTTTGGAACTGATCCTCAGAAGCAGTTTTCCAAAGATAGGCAGAAGATCTGTAAGACACTTACACTGTCAGATCTTAGGATGCAGTACCGCATCCGCCGCTGGGGGCATTTCGCATTGAAATGCCGCTTTGCGTATGCAAATGAGGACTTACGGAGATCCACAAAGCTTTTCAGCTTTGTTTTTTCTGCGTAAGTTTACGTTTGCATATGTAAAATTAGGGCTGCTTTTACAAGGTGTAAACTGTTTACACCTTGTAAAAACAGACCTTTTTTTCGATCGCCGCGATTTTTTTTAAATTTTGAATTTTATTTTTCAGCGCCTAACTTTTTTTTTACCCGACGCAACTTTATTGTCCCGTCGCAATCCACAAAGCCCGACGTAACGTAATTTTGCGCGCTGCCCGTCGGGAAAATGACGTCACGAGCATGCGCAGTATGGCCAGCGCGGGAGCGCGCCTCATTTAAATTGTCATCGCCCCCTGCAGAAGAGGACCGCCTTGCGCCGGAGACATTTAAGTTACACGGCAGAAAATTTCTAGGTAAGTGCTTTGTGGATCGGGCACTTAGGTAGAAATTTTCCGCCAGTGTAACTTAAATGGTAAAAGTTAAGTTACGCCGCCTGGCTGAGGATTTGGCCCAATGTGCTTTAATCATTCTGACACCATATCAATCATTGTGCCGGGATGATTAGCCATTACCCCGAGAAATTGCCCGCGAAAAGGCGCATACCCCGCCCCCCCAACCGGGCCTTGGCACAATTTTCTTTAACAACGCCGGTCCCCTGTGCCAAAAGGGTTGGGGACCACTGGTCTATAGCATTGTATTGTATATGGATCATATCCTGGGGCGTTGTTTGGAGTTGTAGGATGAGTGTTTCCATGAACGGTAGTGAACTCTGTGCGTCTGGTTTGGTGAGAGAGAGGTGGGATTTGTAAATCGCTGCTAGGCCTCCTCCTCTTTGTCCAATTCTGTTCTCCATTAGAATACCATAATTCTCTGGCACAAGTTCTCCTAAAATGGTATTACAGTCCAATGTTAGCCAACTTTCTGTAATGAACAGGCAGTCTATCTTGTGTTGGATAATAAAGTCGTGGGTTTCTTGTCTGTGCTTGACTGCGGATCTAGTGTTGATCAAGGCGCACGATAGATGTTGTGTCTACGATGCTGTCCTCTTGTTTTTGATGGTCGTCCGTTGATCCGTTCTTAGAAGCTGTTCTTTCTGTAGTATTTTTAGGATGGCGTCTGGTATTGTTGGCGCGGTGTTTTTTAGATCACGGATGTTTTTTGCTGAGCATTTCATGTTGACGGTTGTGCTGAAGAAAAAAAAACGTGGGTGCGTGGAGTGGATGGCGGTAATGATGCTGGAGGAGATGGTGGTGTTATCTGCGGAAAAAGTGGAGGGGGGCCTAACCAACCCACCTAGTTGATCCAGAGGATCTGAGCTGCGTGTTGCTCTAAAGGCCATGGTCAGTGGCAAGCCCCCGGGCCCTGATGGCTTCACTGTGTTATATTATAGATCATTTACGGATCTTTTGATCCCGCGCCTGACCAAATATGCTAATGCAGTCTCAGGGAGTAGCTCTCTCCATCCCGAAACGCTCCATGCGAATATCACTGTCATCCCTAAACCCAGTAAGGACCCCTGTAATTGTGGAAGTTATCGCCCTATTTCCTTATTGAATCTAGATGCCAAGTTATATGCCAAGGTTATTGCGAACAGGCTCCTCCCTCTCCTCCCGCAATGGGTCTCTAGTGATCAAACAGGGTTTATCCCCGGTAGGGAGGCGCGTGACAAATTCCCTTCGTACTCTCTCCTTAATGTCTTATGATGGCTACTCTTTCCCATTTTTGTATTGGCCCCCCCCTTCTGACCCGAATATCTGCACTTTTCTCCTCCCCTACTGCCCACTCCGCATCAATGGCACTTTGAGTGAATCTTTGACGCTATATAATGGTACCCCTCTCTCCCATTTTGTTTGCTTTGTCCCTTGAAACCTTTCTCTCCACGATCAGACATGACCTGAATATCCACGGAATTAAGATAGGATGCTGCTTATGCGGACGATATTTTGTTTTACGTTCAACAGCCCATCGATATGTCTGCCTTCTCAACGTTTGGTGCCATTTCTAATTTCAAAATAAATATGACAAAGACTGAGATTCTTAACCTCTCAGTTCCGTCCCGAACTGCGTCCCAATTAAAAGCGTCCTTTCCTTTTAGTTGGCAGGCCCGCTCCCTCAAGTATTTAGGTATATTTCTCACCCCTAACCCATCTTCCCTGTTCCGTACCAATTTTATACCTTTATTGAATACGATTAGATCAGACCTACAGCAATGGTTCAATCGTGCACACTCTTGGATGGGGGAAAATCAATGTCGTGAAGATGAACATACTGCCCAGGCTGTTGTTTTTGTTTCAAATGATCCCGTTTGGGATCCCTGTGGATTTTTTCACGCTGTTGAGATCCCTTCTTTGCAAATACATCTGGAATAGGAAGCGACCCTGGTTAGCTAGAACCATCTTCATGAGGGCCAAGAGGGATGGTGATCTCGCATTGCCTGATATTAAAGGGTACTTTTTAGCAGTTGCTCTGAGCAGAATCTCGGATTGGAAGTTTCATAGTAGTACCAAACTGTGGGTGGCCTTGGAGAGGGACTTGTGCAGCTCTGACCCTTTTTTACGCAAATTTGGATTCCGAGGAAGTACAGGACTTTATCGGCATCCACATCGCCACTTACTTGCTCTACCCTAATGGTCTGGGACTCGCTATGTAAGTCGCATAACTGGTTATTTAACTCCCCTCTGATGCCTCTGGCTGGCCATAACTACTTCCTCCACGGGAATGTACAATTCTCCCACTCTTGGTCCTTGGGGAATGCAACTCAGCTACATCATGTAACCACTCCCTCTGGTATTGCCTCCTTCTACGACCTAATGGGTTTTTCAGCTGGAACACCCTGGGATCATTGGAAATATTGCCAACTTACAGCATTTATGCACTCTCTTCCAAAGCCTTTTAGGGACATCACGGACCTGACACTAATTGAAGCTGCACTTGTTGAGGACCGCCCAAGTGAGAGACCTCTTTCTTATTTTTACAAAGCCCTCCAATCTCTCTCAACCGCGGGTCACCCTATCTTCCTACGCAATTGGGAGAAGGATCTTCACAAGGAGTTTTCAGAGACTCAAAAAGCGACGATACTGCATCTCGCACACACCTCATCGTTGTCCTCTAGGACTGCGGAAGTTAATTATAAACTGCTTACTAGGTGGCATCTCACCCCCGTGGTGCTTCATACGATTTTTCCCCAAATTTCCCCTCTTTGTTGACGGGACTGTGGTGACCGTGCGACGCACGCACATCTGTGGTAGTATTGCCCACTTATCCGCCCTTACTGGCGGTCTGTACTACATTGGATGAAGGAAATTCAGGGCTTTGAGACCCCAGGTGACCCCTGGGTCATACTACTTCACTGTACAGACTAACCAGTTAGATCATATAAGAAATCACTGACGCCTCATCTATTGAATGCAGCAAAGTCCCTTGTTCCCAGGTTTTGGAAGCAGACGGCTACACCGTTCCTGCGCCAATGGCTAATAGATGTGGATCATACTTATCATATGGAAGACCTTACACATTCTCTTAAAAAGTCTGCTGCCTTAACATGTAAAATATGGTCTGACTGGTTTGCCTTTAAATTTACCTCTGCTTATGCGGATATCATGTCTCAGCCATGTAAAACTGGCCATTTTGCTAACCTGATATGTTTTCCCCCTCCCCCCTTCCCCCTTACCCCTTCCCCTCTCCTACTGTCTCCCCTGTCTTTGCTTCTCTCTTTGTTTTGTTTTCTTCTGCTCTTTTTTTCTCTTTCTTAAAGGGACTGTTCAGATGTCGCCATGTGGGTATGTGTTCTACGGTGCTTGTTATTACTTCACTATTCTTACGGATTGGGTCTTCTCAGATGTCTGTATGTTTTATCTTATTTCTTTATTTTTCGGTCAGTCGTCTGCGTACGACTTATGGATGGTTTTGTCTCGGTTTAACTTTGCTTCTTGTATTACTCACGTAACTATGGTTCGTATGATTGTCATATGTCCCCTATTCTTTATCATTGTTAAAAAAAACATATTGGACAAAAAAAACATACCAGGTGAAGCAGCCCATTTTCCAGATAGACAAGACTGCATACATTCTGCTTTGTTCAAGCAACCAAGGACAAGGAGGACGACACCTAACAGGTTGTCGCATTCATAAAACCTGTGGTCAATACACTCTAAAGGAGTGTTTCCACTCACCCTGTGAAGTCTCCAAGCCTTCCCAGGCAAACAATCTGCTTCAGATCCTTCCAAAGAGAAGACAGGCGAACATGACTGCAAGAATGTTGCTTAGTTCAAGCAAAATAGGATAAAGATGACGACGACACCTAACCAGTTGTCACAATTAAGCATATGGTCAAGACACTCCTAAAGGAATGGCTGAATTCATCTCTTGCAAGGGCCATCTATTCTGGCAATATCCAGCCTTCTTTCAGGGCCTTCTCAAGCCAATCAATCCTCTTCCTTAGTCTCTTCTAAACAGGAAGATGAGGACTACCTGTGTCCAGATTGGTAAGGTTGGTGAAATGCCTTTAAAGTGAAGCTTTGGAAGTATTTTGAGTACCTCCAAAAGACAGCTTGACAATGCCCTTATGTTGGATGGATCAAGTGCTTGTTCTCCAAGATTGGAGTATATTGTCACAGCAGGATATCAAATGTATGCCCTCTTGAATGGATAGATGTCCAGGGGTTGGCATCACCCCTCTGATCAGTGTGTGTCCCTTGTGGGATTGGCCATATACATGACCTTACCATCAGAAGATGTGACCTTCAAGGACAAACGCTATCACTGCATTTTTCTTGATCGTAGAAGGTCAAGCCTAAATTTAATATCGGCCAGTTTGGCTTCCTGCCTCAAGATGAATGTCTGCTGAGTTAAAGAAGACCGAAAAACTCAAGAGTCAGTTTCCACGCTCACTCTCACGCCAGAGAGCTTAGCTTCTGCATTTCTGTCTGGGAGTCCAGGAAAAACAGTGAAGCCAATGCATATAAACCAAGAAGTCAGTAAAGAGTTCCATATCAGGATGCTTTCTGTTATTTTGGGATTGTGCCACCCGTACATGTCTTAGGGCAGGGGTGCCCAACCTTATGTAGAGCGAGGGCCACTTAAGCAACTTGGTAACCAGTCGTGGGCCACAATCAGCGGAGCGGGTGGATGGCATGTCCGTGTCTGCTCTGCATATGCGTGCCTATAGTAGAATATGGCATAAATTCCCAGTATAATTGATGATCAAGATTTTACGCTGGACTCTTCAGAAGCCTGTTCTGAAATGCCTGCAGGCGTGGCTTGATTTAGTTATATGCGCAAGTATGCTATAGGCATGCATTTTGGCTATCTCTGCCTACACGGCATACAGCAGGCATCCAACGCTTAATTATACAGTTTTTCAAGATACAATTTGGTTGAAACCTCAAATTGTTTGCGGAATGAGATATCCTAATGCTGTTGGATGTTATTGCGTCAGATGCCTTCAATCACCCTGTGGTACCTCTCACTGAAACTGATTTACTGGTTGCAATTTCATCAGCATTGGTGGCCTTGGGGTTTAACTAGTTACCGACCGCCCACCGTCATTCTACGTCGGCACTTTAAAGATGAATATCTCGGTAACGGCAGCAGCTGCTGCCACAACCGAGATATTCATCTCTTCAGTGGGCGGCCGTGTAAACGATAACGGCGGTCTCCGCGGCGGATTCGCCGCAAGATCGCCGTTATCGGTGGCGGGAGAGGGGCTCCCTCCCGCCGCTCTCCCGCGCCCTCCGCCGCTTACCGTAGCCGTCGGTAGCGGCGGAGGAGATCGGGACCGTTCGGCAGCTGAGCGGGGTTACAAGTGAAGGAAAAATCTCCTTCACCTGTCCCCATAGCTCTGCTGGGCGGAAGTGACGTCAAAACGTCAGTCCCGCCCAGCCTCTTAGGCCGAGTACTCACGGCAGGACATGTCCGATGAAAACGGTCTGCAGACCGTTTCCATCGGACATGTCTGGCCGGGGACTGCCCGGGGACTTCTGTTCGATGGCTATACACACCATCGAACAGAAGCCCGCGCGTAAACATTACGCGGGGCGTGTCCGCGGTGTCGCCGCGTCGATGACGCGGTGTCGCCGCGACAATGACGCGGCGACGTGGGCGGGCCGCCTTAAAAATGCTTCCACGCATGCGTCGAAGTCATTCGACGCATGCGAGGGATGCGGGCGGCAGGACATGTACGGTAGGTCTGTACAGACGACCGTACATGTCCGGGCGGACAGGTTTCCAGCGGACTGTTTTAAAACAAGTCCGGGAAACAGTTGTCCGCTGGAAACCTGTCCGATCCGTCCCAAAATGGTCCGCTCGGGCCAACACACGGCCAAACATGTCTGCTGAAACTGGTCTGCGGACCAGTTTCAGCAGACATGTTTGGTCGTGAGTACGGGGCCTTAAAGCAACATTTTTTTTTTTTGTCATTTGAAAAAATGACAGTTTCAAATTTTAATTTTTTTTTTGCATTTAAGCCTAAATATGAGATCTGAGGTCTTTTTGACCCCAGATCTCATATTTAAGAGGACCTGTCATGCTTTTTTCTATTACATGGGATGTTTACATTCCTTGTAATAGGAATAAAAGTGATCATTTTTTTTTTTTTTTATTTCAGTGTTAAAAATTGTAAAATAAATAAAAATAAATACGAAAACCCCCCAAATTTTTTTTTAAAGCGCCCTGTCCCGACAAGCTCGCACGCAGAAGCGAACGCATACGCGAGTAGCGCCCGCATATGAAAACGGTGTTCAAACCACACAAGTGAGGTATCGCCGCGATCGTTAGAGCGAGAGCAATAATTTTAGCCCTAGGCCTACTCTGTAACTCAAAAAATGCAACCTGTAGAATTTTTTAAACGTCGCCTATCGAGATTTTTAAGGGTAAAAGTTTGACGCCATGCCACGAGCGGGCGCAATTTGTAAGCGTGACATGTTGGGTATCATTTTACTTGGCGTAACATTATCTTTCACAATATGTAAAAAAATTGGGCCAAATTTATTGTTGTCTTATTTTTTAATTTAAAGAAGTGATTTTTTTCCCAAAAAAGTGCGCTTGTAAGACCGCTGCGCAAATACGGTGTGACAAAAAGTATTGCAATGACTGCCATTTTATTCTCTAGGGTGTTAGAAAAAAAATATATATAATGTTTGGGGGTTTTAAGTAATTTTATAGCAAAAAAAAATGTTTTAGTCTCGTAAACACCGAATCTGAAAAACAGGCTCGGGGCTTAAGTGGTTAAAGAAACCCATACTCACGTACTTCCCAGACAGGGTGGTGCTCATGCCAATGCTCAAATTTGTGCCTGAACTGACCTTCAAAGTCCATATCAGAGTCCATATCACACAAGAGGTTTTCCTCCTTCGTTCCCTTTGGGGAGTACTCAAGAAATTAGCCCACCGGGTATGGGCTAAGGCAGCTTTCAAATATTTAATCAAGGCGACTCCTGCCATCAGGAAGTCGGAGCATCTGTTTGTCATTTTCAGGTGGAACACATGATGATTTTACGGCTTTCAGCAAGATTATTGCCTCTTGGTTAGTAAACTCATCTCCTTGACCTGCAAATTGAAAGGGTTGGCTGTGACAGGAGAATCACGGCACTCTTCAATAGAAGGGTCTGGACCTTGAGAGTGGCAGCAGGCCGGGTTTCTGAAACTATCTGCAAGGCAGCTACGTAGGCACCAAAATATTCATGGCTTAATAAGGCATCCTGGCTTCTGTTACTGTTTTAGTCAGAATTGAGGAGTGTGTAGCATTATCCCTCCCCTGTTTTGGCTAGTTAGTTCCCAGCTGTGCTGACATGGAGCCAACAGGAAAACGAAAAATTGAATTCAAATGCTTACCATAATTTTCCTTTCCTGACGAGCTCCATGGCAGCACAGATCCCACCCAGCTTGGTAGAACTAGTTACAGAACGTCAAGGCTGTAGGCGGGTTCAAATTGATATAAATTAAGTCCTGTGGGCATTGGGGGCGGGGCCTATACCCAGCTGTGCTGCTATGGAAATTACGGTAAGTATTTGAATAAAATTTTCCATTTTCTGTCACTGGTCCCCTTCACTCTATCTATGGAGGCAGCCATTGTTGTCACCCAGGCTGGGCTTCAAACATTTTAACATATTAATCTCTAAGCTCTCGTTCACACTAAAGACGGCTTTGATTTTAAAGCCGTATTTCAGTCTATTGAAATTGCCCCAGAAGTTGCCAAAAGTAGTGCAGGAACTACTTTTGGAAATCGTCACAGCGCCGCAAAGTCTGTGTCGCACCTATTGCCAGCAATAGGCTACGATTTGACATGTGATTTGACCTGTCAAGTCGCGCCGATTTTAAATGGGAGCTAACACTAGGCGATGATGGAGTTAGTGGTTTACATAAGAAATGATTGTTCACTTTCTGTCCAGTTCATAGGAAGTGACAAGGACACTCCATTTTTCAGAAATTAAGGCAGGTACGCAGGAAAGATAGACCTAATTAAAGGATAAGTTCACCTTTGTGAATATGTTTTATGTTCCACCTGTTTTCATCTTGTAACTGCCTGTTTGTACGAGGTACAAACACACAGCTTACACTGACAAGTCTGTAGGAGTCCTGCATTGCACCTGCAATCTGCTGATCTGCCTGTGTCCCGATCCACCAGTCCAGCATATTTCTGCCACCTCATTTTGTGCACTTAATTAACGAATTCTCCCGTACCTGCGGCTAGGTCCATGGGTCTCCGTATCACAGGTTTTGTCCCGGTTGCTTTTTGGACACTAATCACATTGGAGGGAGTTAGAGCACTGCCCTCCTCTCCACCAGAAGACCAGTTGCCCATGCCTGGTATCCCCCCCTTTTTTTGTATCCAATAGGGATGGAGGCGTGTGTTTTTCATACGCCTCATTTAAAGTCCCAACCCTTTTTCTTTGTACCATATAGGGATGGAGATGCGTTTGCTGATACCCTTATACTATTATGCGTTTTTTTCCAGTGCTCTTCACCACAATACCAAGCATAGGTGGAGACACACCCCTAGTCACCTGTCCTCCATCTACCCATTAGTCTTTACATGCCTTCATTGAGGAGACTTCAAAAGTTTAGTTAGGACTGCAGATCGCAGAGAGCCTTGGCGCGGGCTCTGCAGCTTACTCATGTACTTGCAAATGCGTGCAACCAATCTCTGCTTTTAACATATACAGTTAGACAGTTGAATTTGGCTTGCTGTTTGGGTGGTATGTATGAGCCTGGTTATAAACGTTTACTATTTTATTTATACTACTGTTTGTTTAAAAATGCATCTCATTTAAAGTCCCAAAAAAAAAAACCTTTTTTTGTATCCAATAGGGATGGAAGCGTGTGTTTTTCATACGCCTCATTTAAAGTCCCAACCCTTTTTCTTTTCTCCACTGTCTGGCTGCTATTGCATTCCTACCAGTTCATGGTTACTCATAGCAACTACACACTTCCCGCCAACTCCTTTGCTAAGTTCACCTTTTACAATGGCCTTCCGTTCCTTCCTCTGGGAGTTATATGGTGGTATAGTGCCCCATTAATGGTGTCGGTGGGAGGAATGGTGCCCCATCATTGGTGTCAGTTGGTGGGGGTCACTGTTCAAATATTGTCTGGTTGAATATAAGTTTACTCAAAGGGGGAAAAAAAGCCTTTCCAGCTCTTGATCCACCATCAGCTCCAGGGAAGCTTACAGTGTTCCACCTATAGGCCCAACAGCATGGATAATTTTTCCCTGCTGGAGTCCACATTGTCTCTGGAGTCTCCTTTACATTAGCCAGGGGAAAACTCAGAACTACAATAGTTGCACACTCAGAACGCAGGAACCACAAGTGTATTTCTACTCATTCAGAGGCTGTCTTAAATCTGCCTGTAGCTGCTTTTGTACATATCACTCAGGATTATGAGGAATCTAATCTATCCACTTTGGATGATCTAGTGCCTGAGGAGGCTGGCATAACTCCCAGGCTTAAAGTTTAAGTACACCTTCAGCAACATTTTCCAAAAATCCCCCAATGCAATTCCAAATCTCCTAAATAGAACATGCCAGTGCTGCTTCTATTTCAAATGATGCAACTCCTCCTATTACACATGCAGCTGTAAGGTTTTTTTTCTTGGGGGGGGGGGGGGGTCTTGGCAAGAAACACTGGCCCCTTAGCCCCTATCTGAGGCTGTTCAAGACCTTTCAAATTGCACACGTGCGCAGTGCACGCTTTCCTCCAGCTAAGCTCAGTTGCAACCACTCCAGGCTTATCAAACTGTGCAGTGTGTGCTCTCCCTCTCTAGCTGAGCTTCCATACATGTTTGGAAATTAAGAAACCTTTGCCTGCATCCTATAAGGTTACCAGTCTGGGCTCTCATAAACGTCCCCACTGTCAAAAGCTCTCCAGTAATCTTGTTACTGCAACCAGCTTTGTATGGTAGCTAGTCCTCCCCTCACAAGTTATTTTTCACTCCTAATCATATTGAGTGATCAATGCTTTTTTAAGGAGGCATTTGTCAAGAAATGGTCATGAATCCATTTGCTAAAAACCCTGGAAATCCTTGCCAATCGCTATGGAGGCGATAGCCATTTGCTAGACCTTAAGGGCCAGATTCACATATAACTGCGGCGGCGTAACGTTACACCGCCGCAAGTTTTCAGCGCAAGTGCCTGATTCACCAAGCACTTGCGTGTAAACTTACGGCGGTGTAACGTAAAGGCGTCCGGCGCAAGCCCGCCTAATTCAAATGGGGCGTGTACCATTTCAATTAGGCGCTCTCCCACGCCGGACGTACTGCGCATGCTCCGTTTTGAAATTCCCGCCGTGCTTTGCACGAAGTGACGTAATTTTTTTGAACGGCGACGTGCGTAACGTACTTTCGTATTCCCGGACGTCTTACGCAAAAAAAAAAAATTTGAAATTCGACACGGGAACAACGGCCATACTTTAACATGGCTCGTCTAAATTTAAGCCATGTTAAAGCAGCCGTAACTTTGCGACGGGAAAAAACGACTAGCGATGACGTAACGAACGCGAAAACCTTTGTGGATAGCCGTAAAAGCTCATTTGCATACCCGACGCTGGAAAACGACGCGAACTCCACCCAGCGGCGGCCGAAGTATTGCAGCCTAAGATCCGAAGGCGTACAAAGCCGTAAGCCTGTCGGATCTTAGCCAAAAGCCGTCGTATCTTGTTTGTGAATCACAAATTAATATACGACGCGGCAAATTTGAAAATACGCCGGAGTATCAGTAGATACTCCGGCGTATTTCTTCTGTGAATCTGGCCCTAAGAGCCTGAAACAAGGATATTTCAAAGTCTCCTGCAAAAATCCTATTGGATCCTTCGAGTTTGTACTCCTCTTTGTACATATGTACAGGACTCTTAAAATGTTGGTTTGTGCCAAAATAATTTCTAACAAAGAGCTTTACCATTTGTATCCTTGTATAAGTAATTAATGCACTTTTCAATTTGATGTGTAATCAATAAAAACTTTTTACAAGGAATATGTTGGTTTTTGCAAAAAAAAAAAAAAAAAAGTTACTACATATTCCAAATAATTTGATATATGTTGCTTTGATCGATTCTATTAGGGTCACTATATGGATTTTTTGATTATTGTATAATCAGTATATATTTTATTCATACCTATATTATACCACACAATCACTGCGCTAAGTAACCACAAAAGTGTGCACCTCTACTTTAATATAAAATAATCAATCAGAGATAAATATAATAGTTTTTCCGCAGCCTCCTTATGTATACAGTGTATTTGCAACGTATTCACAGAGCTTCACTCTTTCCATGTTTTGTTATGTTAAAGCCTTATTCCAAAATTGATTAAATTCACTATTTTCCTCAAAATTCTACTAACAATACCCCATAATGACAACATGAAAGAAGTCTGTTTGAAATCTTTGCAAATTTATTAAAAATATACGAGAATAATCCCATGTACGCAAGTATTCATAGCCTTTGCTCAATACTTTGTGGAAGCACCTTTGGCCCCAATTACAGCCCCAATAATTTTGAGTATGATGCTACAAGCTTGGCATACCTATTTTTGGGCAATTTCTCCCATCCTTTTTTGCAGGACCTCTCAAGCTTGGGAGTGTCGGTGCATAGCCATTTTCAGATCTCTCCAGAGATCGTGATTGGTCTCCCAGTTCCTTCCGCTAAAAAACATCCCTACAGCATGATGCTGCCACCACCATGCTTCAATATAGGGGTGGTATTGACCAGGTGATGAGCGGTGCCCGGTTTCCTCCAGATATGACGCTTGCCATTCAGGCCAAAGAGTTCAATCTTTGTTTTATCAGACCAGAGAATTTTGTTTCTTGTGGCCTGAGAGTCCTTCAGGTGCCTTTAGGCATACTTCAGGCGGGCTGTCATGTGCCTTTTACTGAGGAGGGGCTTCCGTCTTTCCACTCTATCACACAGGCCTGATTTGGTGGAGTGCTGCAGACATGGTTGTTCTTTTGGAAGGATTCTCCTCTCTTCACAGGGAAATGCTGGAGCTCTGTCAGAGTGAACATTGTTCTTTGTTACCCCCGACTAAGGCCATTCTCCCCGATCGCTCAGTTTGGTTGGGTAGCCCGCACTAGGAAGCGTTTTGGTGGTTCCAAACTTCTTCTATTTACGGATAATTGAGGCCACTGTGCTCATTGGGACCTTACATGCTGCAGAAATCTTTCTGTACCCTTTCCGAGATCTGTGCCTCGATATAATCCTGTCTCGTAGATCTACAGACAATTCCTTGGACTTCATGGCTTGGTTTGTGCTATGACAAGCACTGTTAACTGTGGCACCTTATTTTAGACAGGTGTGTCAAAACACCTAGTGGACTCCAATGAAGTTGTAGAAATATCTCAAGGATGATCAGTGGAAACAGAATGCACCTGAGCTTAGTTTTGAGTGTCATGGCAAAGGCTGTAAATACTTATGTACATGTGATTTTTTTTTTAAATTTTTGCAAAGATTTCAAACATCCCATCTAGAGCTGTAAGTCACCAAAGGATCCTTCCTAGCCTAAAGCTTTGACCTTGGCAAGCTTCCTGGCTGAAGCAATGGCTCTTAGGCCGCGTACACACGGTCGGACAAATCGGTGAGAATGGACCGAGGTTCAGTTTCATCGGTCCATACCGACCGTGTGTATAGCCCATTGGTCTGTTTTCCTTCGGTCCAAAATTTTACAACATGCTTCAAAATCGAACCGATGGCCCGCTGCCCGATCGGTCCAAACCGATGGTTAGTACAGAAAGCATTGGTTCAAAACCCGCGCATGCTCAGAATCAAGTCGACGCATGCTTGGAAGCATTAAACTTTGTTTTATTCAGCACGTCGTGTGTTTGACGTCACCGTGTTCTGACCCGATCGGTTTTTGGAACGATGGTGTGTACGCACTTCAGACCATCAGGCCACTTCAGCGGTGAACTGTTGGAAATGGCCCTTCGGACCATTCTCATCGGTTTGGAACGACCGTGTGTACGCGGCCTTAGAGTGCATGTCTTCATAGCTTATTTGGAAAAAGAGGGATAGGATCTGGCTGGTCTAGACTGAAAAATAGTATCTTTAACAAAAGCACCTCATCCCAAATTTATATATGGGAATGTCGAACAATGGCGGGACTATAAAGGAAAATAGAACAAATAATGTAAATTTTAATAATTTATTAAAAGACAACGTAGTGTCAGGTTGAAGGACATATCATAGACTCTACAGGAGCCCACTACATAAATCAACAACCTGATCAAATGTAGCAAAGTTAAAAGGTTTCCATAACAGACATAAATACTGTAACAGAGATCACAACCCGGTTGGTAAACCCTATATATTTCGCCTGGTTAGGCTTCTTCAGGGGTGGTTGAGATCAGAGTTTGGATTCTGATAATGACATACAGAGAAAAAGAAAGTTAATAATTTGTATAAATACATTAAATATACATAAACAATAAATAAAGTCGCTCTGTCAGTGTATATCACATAATGCCCACCTGCTGGTCCGTAGTGGAAGTAAGAAGACAACAGGGTGTATAATACCCTGATACCATCACATGCCTGAAAGGTCAGGCCGGATGAACACGAGTTGACAGCCACAAGGGTACCCTAGGCAGGAAAAAGTAAGAAACCGCTGCAGATGGAATTCACACAATCCCCAACCATCGGAGAGGCAAGGGGCAGCACCCAGAAACAAAGTGGCCAACTGTGGAGAAGAGTAGTAATATAAGTATCTATTGTAGAATACTTAAAGAAATATTTATTTATAAAAAGTGATAAGATATACTATACACTCACAGTGCTTAGGTATACAGGTATAGCATCTGTGGAGGCTTGCGCCTAGCTTGAGACCGGAAGCTAGTCAGATTTGTGACAAGCTGATCCAAATATTATGTCAAAGAATAAAAAGGAAACAATTAGGAATCAGGCAGACAAAATGAATAAAAGAAAAAGAGAAGGAGGAAAAACGGGAGACAGAAAAATAAAGTAAGACATATAATTTACTTTAATTCTGTATTATATATTTAAATAATACAATTGTCATAATCATCAGCAGAAAGGCTGTTCCATAGTAGGATAAAAAGATCCACTCAAGAAGAAAAAGTATAGTGAAGAATAATAGCAAGCCAGAAGATTACATAGGAAACACATTTATCTAGTAAGCAGCTGTTAAGTATGGTAGGGAGAGTACCTGGTTAGTCTGTCTTAGCAGCACGAGTTAGCTCCACAGGAGTGCACAACACACTGACGCTCCACAGCAAGACAGAGTCCAGATATACCCCTTAGCCCCTCCCACACGTCCGTGCGTCATAGGAGGCGCGGTCGGGCGTGAGCGGACACAGAGTGTCAGTGCACCGACACCCAAACTGGTGCTGGACAAACGGCCTACAATCCCCAGCAACCCCTGGGTTGGAAGGCGTGGACGGCCGGGTAATTGGCCAATCACAGCGCGCCGGGGGAGGGGCACCGCCGTACAACGGAGCGGCCCCTAGGCAAGGAGATAACCCAAGTCCAAGAGCCGGGAGTGGCCGAATCGCCGATGGAGAGGGAGGAGAGTCAGCAAACAGGAGGGGGAAAGAAAAGCACTGGCAAAAACGGGCTCACAAAGTAAAGCCCTTGAGTGTCCAAATGGAAGGGGACAGAAGGTGAAAAATCAACCGCAGCAGCATCATAAATCCTGCAGAGTGATATAGGATAATCCAATGGGCAAAGAAATAGCAACTCGGTAGATCAAAAGGATATGTCAAGGCCCGTACCTTAAAAAAAAGCAGGGTCATTGAATTTGCTTGTCACAAATCTGACTAGCTTCCGGTCTCAAGCTAGGCGCAAGCCTCCACAGATGCTATACCTGTATACCTAAGCACTGTGAGTGTATAGTATATCTTATCACTTTTTATAAATAAATATTTCTTTAAGTATTCTACAATAGATACTTATATTACTACTCTTCTCCACAGTTGGCCACTTTGTTTCTGGGTGCTGCCCCTTGCCTCTCCGATGGTTGGGGATTGTGTGAATTCCATCTGCAGCGGTTTCTTACTTTTTCCTGCCTAGGGTACCCTTGTGGCTGTCAACTCGTGTTCATCCGGCCTGACCTTTCAGGCATGTGATGGTATCAGGGTATTATACACCCTGTTGTCTTCTTACTTCCACTACGGACCAGCAGGTGGGCATTATGTGATATACACTGACAGAGCGACTTTATTTATTGTTTATGTATATTTAATGTATTTATACAAATTATTAACTTTCTTTTTCTCTGTATGTCATTATCAGAATCCAAACTCTGATCTCAACCACCCCTGAAGAAGCCTAACCAGGCGAAATATATAGGGTTTACCAACCGGGTTGTGATCTCTGTTACAGTATTTATGTCTGTTATGGAAACCTTTTAACTTTGCTACATTTGATCAGGTTGTTGATTTATGTAGTGGGCTCCTGTAGAGTCTATGATATGTCCTTCAACCTGACACTACGTTGTCTTTTAATAAATTATTAAAATTTACATTATTTGTTCTATTTTCCTTTACTGTTTTTGCATGCACCGCTATAGTCCCGCCATTGTTCGACATCTTCATAGCTTAGTCTTTACCCAAGCTGGACTGCAAAAAGATCCCATCTGGAGCCTGCAAGGAAGCCCAGAACAAGTAGTAAACCCTGCCTAGAGAGTTTTGGCTCTCCTTTGAGTCACGGATGCAGCTAGGGTTGCCACCTCACCCCTTTAAAACCGAGCACATATTAATTACACAGGTTCTTGGGCTAATTTAATGCAGGTAAGGCACTAAGTGAATTTAATTACCACCTTAATCAGCCACAGAACCTGCGTAATTAATATGTGTTCGGTTTTAAAGGGATGAGGTGGCAACCCTAGATGCAGCCCCCCAAAGTACAGTAATACCGTGGCTTATGAGCATAATTCGTTCCAGAAGAATGCTTGTAATCCAAAGCACTCGTATATCAAAGTGAATTTCCCCATAGGAAATAATGGAAACTCAGATAATCTGTTCCACAGCCTCTGCTTGTCTATGCAGTACCACATGTGGCCGGGGGTGCCATAGACACTCAGGAACTGAGTGTTTCCGAGTGTCTTCAAGCATCACCGTGCCCCTGCATGTTTGGCCAAATGCGTTACTGCACATCCCAGCGGCTTGAATCCTGCTCTTCTTGCGAGACAACGCTCGAGTCAGGATTTTTCTTTAAATAGCTTGTATTACGAAATGCTTGTAAACCACATTACACGCAATCCGAGGTTCCCCTGTATTGGATGAGTAATGGATAGCCTATCCATGAGACATTGGATATGACAGGAACTGCAGAGATCTGCCCTCTAATGCCCCGTACACACGATCGGAAATTCCGACAGCAAAAGTCCGATGTGAGCTTTTGAACGGAATTTCCGACCGTGTGTATGCTCCATCGGACTTTTGCTGTTGGAATTTCTGCCAACAAAAGATTGAGAGCTGGTTCTCAAATTTTCAGCATAAGAGAGCTTTAGGATCAGTTGAAGCCCAGGCCCCTAGGGAACAGTTTTTCAGCGTGTAAAAGTAAAATCTTGTCCATAGATACAATACACTTATAGGGACCTGGATGTAGTAACCACTTATTGCCCAATTGGGCCACAGAATATGGATTCTTCCCAAAAATTCTAGGTAGACTCGAAAGAGATAAAAGAAGATTCTACTCCACCTAGATCACAGTCATCTCTACCTCTTCTCAATGGACTGACCTTGCAGGTTTTGACCTGCCCCCTGATGTAGGACACCAATGTGATGTTGTTTAGCCTCACTGGAGATTAAAAGCTTGCTGTCAGGTGACAAAAGGTGGAGGGAGCATAAAGAGCTGACCAGAAAACCAGTGTTCAAACTTCCCAACTGGGGAGTTCTATTGGAAAAACAACTTCCCAACAGGGAGTTCCACTGGCAATTATTCAGCAGCACAGAAGATTTTTCTTTCTCGTACATCACGGGACACAGAGCGGCATATTCATTACTATGTGGGTTATATGGAGTACCTTCAGGTGATGGACACTGGCAATCTCAAACAGGAAGTGCCCCTCCCTATATAACCCCCTCCCATAGGAGGAGTACCTCAGTTTTTTCGCCAGTGTCTTAGGTGTTGGTCATGGAATAGCTTGTCTCTACATCCTTGGGATCAAGGCAGGCTAACCGGATCTGTCCAAGGTGCCTCAGAGCCAAAGTGGACAGTACCCGGGCCCCTAGCTAGGGGGTTTTGCCCATAATGCTTCTCTTTCAGAGAGCTGGATCCTGGGCCCAGGACTTAGAACCCTTTGGGGTGCCTAAAGTCCCTGTTTGCCAGGATGCTATATGGGTCCAGGACAGTGGGCTCCTTCAAAGGACCCCAGGGCCTGAAGGTCTAGACGCCACCCTAGGAGATGGGGGAAGATTGGACCACTTGCTGTGCAAGGTCCTGCGGCATGGAGCAGGTAAGAAAGGGGGGGTCTGCGGAACTTGGTTCGGCAGCAGGCTCTCCAGGGGGGATCTTTTGGGGGAGTTTGCCTGAGTATGCTCTTGCATTGGCAGTCTGGGGCCACTATGTCTGTGTAAGACAGGATGGTCTGTGTTTTTACTCCCCATATGTGTGATCTCCCTGGTCTATGTGTTGCAGGTTCTATCTGGCTGGGCGCTAGGTGGGGTATTAGTGTGTGCCTACTCTTTACCCTGAACTAGGGAGGTGTCTGCGCCTACCTGAAGGTTCTTACCTGGCCGGGTGCTGTGCGGATGTTTCCTCTGTGTCTTGTCTTCTCTCCTGCGTCCCTGCAGCATGCTGCTTCCACCATGGCCCCCCCGTGACACGGGCACGCGTGCGTGCACAGCGATTTATAAAAAAAAAAAGACGAAATTCGCGCCGTTTTTAAAGGGGGGGGGCGGGACGTTTGATCTCATAAGAGGAAGGGGCGGCCCTTCCTCTGTGCTGTATTGGCTCAGTTCATTTCTGAGCTCAGGAGAGGAGGACACAGAGCGGCAGCAGTGCAAGCCTGATGCACAGTGGCACCCGGTGGCGCAAGGGAGTATTGCAGTTCTGACAAACAGAACTAGCTTTTCAATCTAGCCTAAACATTTCCTTACAGCAGGTGGATTCTTGCAATTTCTCTTGTGGGGAGACAATGTGATTCCGTAGAAAAAGGAAAAAAAGGGACTCAGGATCCAAAAAATCCTAAAAAATTCAAAAAAAAAAAAAAATATATATATGCATAATTGAAAAAAAAAAAAAAAAAAAATAGGGAACACATATTGGTCTCCCCATTGGTTTTTTTTTTGGGCATTAGTTGTTACTACTGTCCCCTTAAAACCGCATAGCTTTTTCTCCTACCTACATCAGTCAGTTGTTGTAAGTAGGGGTGCCTCGGTATTGTACCATGGCTTCCAAAGCATCAGGATCAGGGGAAATGGCAAGAGGTGCCAGAGGACAAAGGGGTTCCCCCTCAGATTCTGAAGGTTCGAGTCGGGATATGCCTGTACTCTCCCCACAAATTATTCCAGTAGTGGGAGCCTTGGTTGAGCCATTAGGGGGATCTGGTGTTGAGGCTAGTTCAGATCCTCCCAACCCTGTGTTTGTCACAGAGGAAATGCTAGCCCTTTCCTTAGGGGGACTAGAGAAGAGATTGGCAACTATGATAGTCAATTCCATGTCGGGCAAGAAGCGGACTAGGTCTCCGTCACCTAGGGGTGTACCCCCAGATGCTGAGGTTCTCTCCCTCGGAGAATTAGAAGCTCAGGAAAATCATTCCCAGGACCATGAGGGTTCAGGGGATGAGGAGTCTACTTATGAGGAGCCAGTCTCGGCCTCCCATGCAGAGAGCTTGTGGATTCAGTCATTGACAGACATGGTCCGCCTGGCATTTAAGTTGCCCTTACCGGAGCCTCAGGCTTCGGCGGTATCATCCTTAGGTTCATTGAAAGCGCCTTTGAGCAGCGCTGTTTTTCCGGTCCATCCTCTTTTAGAGGAACTGATTTTTAAGGATTGGATACGACCAGATAGGATCTTTTTACCACCTAAAAGATTTTCCACCATCTACCCTATGGAAGAAAAATTTTCCAAGAGGTGGGCTCTCCCAGCTGTGGATGCCGCCATCTCTTGTGTAAACAAATCTTTAACTTGCCCGGTGGAAAACATACAGATGTTTAAAGAACCGGTGGATAAGCGTTTTGAGACACTTTTAAAGGCATCCTTTGCTACGGCAGGTGCAGTAATACAGCCAGCAGTGGCTGCTATTGGGGTTTGTCAAGCGTTAACAGACCAGACAAAACAGATGCTTAAAGACATTCCTGCCCAACAGGCAGAAGAGTTATCGGATATTCCTAGAGCCCTGTGCTTTGCGGTGGATGCTATAAAGGACTCCATTCAGCAGGCGTCTCGTTTGACACTATTTTTAGTACACATGAGAAGGCTCTTATGGTTGAAGAACTGGGCGGCTGAGCCCCCATGCAAAAAGCTTCTGGCAGGTTTTCCCTTCCATGGAGGTCGACTCTTCGGAGAGGATCTAGATAAATATATTCAGACTATATCGAGTGGCAAAAGTACCCTTTTACCGGTCAAAAAGAAGTTTCGGGGACCTGCGTTTAAAAGGCAGCTCTCCCCTGTTCCGGGGCCCTCCAATTCCAGGCAGTATCGACGGCCTCCTGCGAGATCAAACTTTAACAATAAGTCGCAGGGACAGGCCTCTGGGGGCAAGAAGCAGTGGTATCGTAAGCCAGCAAAGCCAGCCCCTAAGTCTGCCTTATGAAGGGGCGCCCCCACCCACAAAGGTGGGGGGAAGGCTTCGTCTTTTTGCGGAGGTTTGGGAAGCCGATATCCCCGACAGATGGGTCCGGTCTTCAGTGGCCACAGGCTACAGATTAGAGTTGCTAAAGTTTCTTCCACCTCATTATCAGGAGTCAAGGGTACCGAGCGATCCAACAAAAGAGGCCTCTTTACTGGCGGCGTTGGATCATCTGCTTTGCCAGGGCGTGATAGTAGAAGTACCAGCCCAAGAGCAAGGGCTAGGGTTCTACTCCAATCTGTTTACCGTTCCAAAGCCCAATGGCGATGTCAGGCCAATTTTGGACCTAAAGGGTTTAAACGTTTACCTAAGGGTTCGTTCTTTCCGGATGGAATCTGTTCGGTCAGCAGCCGCCGCACTCCAGAAGGACGACTTTCTGGCGTCCATAGACATAAAGGATGCTTACCTTCATGTGCCAATTTTTCAGCCACATCAAAGATTTCTCCGCTTTGCAGTGGCCCAGCGTCATTTCCAATTTGTGGCACTCCCTTTCGGGCTGGCTACGGCCCCCCGGGTATTCACAAAGGTCCTAGCTCCGATCCTAGCCAACCTAAGGGTCCAAGGGGTCACGGTCCTAGCCTACCTGGACGACCTCCTAGTCATAGATCACTCGTCTCCTTGCCTGGAACGAGCAGTGGCCCTCACGGTTCAGTACCTCGAGAGGTTCGGTTGGATCCTAAACCGAGAAAAATCAGCATTCCAACCCACAAGACGGTTGGAATACCTCGGCATGACGTTGGACACAGAACAGCAAAGAGTGTTCCTGCCTCTAGTAAAGGTCGAGGCCATCAAAGACTTGATCCATCTGGTTCTAAGCAAAAAAGAACCAACTATTCGCCTATGTATGCGACTACTAGGCAAGCTAGTGGCCACGTTCGAGGCGGTACCTTACGCTCAAAGCCACACTCGCATCCTACAGGCAGCCATTCTGTCAGCATGGAGCAAGAGGCCACAGGCCTTGGAATTTCCTTTGCCACTCTCATCAAGAGTCCGGCAAAGTCTGTGCTGGTGGTTAAATCCTCAGAATCTACTGAAGGGAAAATCTTTCAGCCCCGTGGCCTGGAAGATAGTGACCACAGATGCCAGCCTGAGGGGCTGGGGAGCGATCTTGGATGGTTGCACTCGCCAAGGTACTTGGGCACAGGCGGAGAGGCAGTTACCCATCAATATCTTGGAGCTCAGAGCTGCTCGGCTAGCCCTCGAGGCTTGGAGAGCCAAATTGCAGGGGTTCCCGGTGAGGATACAATCGGACAATGCCACAGCTGTGGCATATATAAACCACCAAGGGGTAACCAAGAGTCAGGCAGCTCAGAGAGAGGTGAGCTTGATTTTCCAGTGGGCAGAAGCTCATGTGCCCTGCATATCGTCAATATTCATTCCCGGGGTGGACAACCTGCAGGCAGACTTCTTGAGTCGTCAGACTCTGTCGCCAGGGGAATGGTCTCTGCATCCGCAAATTTTTCAGATAATCTGCCAGAGGTGGGGAATGCCGGACGTGGATATCATGGCATCGAGATTCAACAAGAAGCTAGACAGGTTCATGTCCCGGACACGGGACCCTATGGCCTGCGGAGCCGATGCGTTGGTTTGCCCTTGGCATCAGTTCAAACTTCTTTATGCCTTTCCCCCGCTACAGTTGCTACCCCGCCTGTTACGCAGGATCAGGGTGGAGCACAAACCAGTCATCCTGGTAGCTCCAGCATGGCCCAGAAGGGCATGGTACTCACTAATCCTAAAGATGTCAGTGGGAGATCCTTGGACGCTTCCTCTACGGCCAGACCTACTCTCGCAAGGCCCGATCCTCCACCCTGCATTACGGCATCTAAATTTGACGGCCTGGCGGCTGAATCCCTGATTCTCAGGGGTAGAGGGCTGTCTAAGCAGGTAATCTCTACCCTGATCAGGGCTAGAAAGCCGGTTTCCAGGGTGATTTATTACAGGGTCTGGAAGGCCTACGTAGGCTGGTGTGAGTCCAAGAAATGGCTTTCCCGCAAGTATACCATTGATCGAGTGTTAAGTTTTCTCCAGCTAGGAGTGGATAAAGGCCTGACATTAAGCACAATCAAAGGACAGATTTCAGCTTTGTCAGTGTGGTTTCAGAGGCCGCTGGCCACCCACTCGCTGGTTAAGACCTTCATTCAGGGGGTCTTACGTATTAATCCTCCGGTGAAGTCGCCACTTTGTCCGTGGGACTTGAATCTTGTTCTGTCAACTCTACAGAAACAACCTTTTGAGCCGTTGGCTGAAGTTCCTTTGGTATTACTAACAAGGAAGTTGGTATTTCTGGTCGCCATAGTTTCCGCCAGAAGAGTGTCAGAATTGGCAGCCTTATCTTGTAAGGAGCCATATCTTATTCTGCATAAGGACAGGGTGGTTCTCCGTCCTCATCCTTCCTTTTTACCAAAGGTTATATCCAGTTTTCACCTGAATCAGGACTTGGTATTACCATCCTTTTTTCCGAAGCCCACTTCCAGAAAGGAAGGGTTGCTGCATACCTTGGATATTGTCAGGGCCATGAAGGCCTATCTTAAAGCTACAGAGAAGATTCGGAAAACAGATGTGTTGTTCATTCTACCGGATGGGCCCAAGAAAGGGCAGGCAGCTGCAAAATCCACCATCTCGAGGTGGATTAAACAGTTAATTACTCAGGCCTACGGCTTGAAGAGGTTGCCTCCTCCTTTGTCAGTAAGGGCTCATTCTACCAGGGCCATGGGCGCCTCCTGGGCAGCACACCATCAGATCTCTATGGCTCAAGTATGCAAGGCGGCAACCTGGTCTTCAGTCCACACGTTTACAAAATTTTACCAGGTGGACGTAAGAAGGAATACAGATACAGCATTTGGGCAGGCAGTGCTGCGGGCTGCGATTTAAGACCCTCAGAATCGGGGGCACCCTTGAGTTAAAATTAAAATTTAAGTTAATTTTTCTCGACTAAGTTGGATTTATTATTATTTGAGAGTATCTCTGATTTAAATCCTTGTGTCTTGGGAAGATTTCTCCCTCCCCTCAGTAAAGCATTGCTTTGGGACATCCCACATAGTAATGAATATGCCGCTCTGTGTCCCGTGATGTACGAGAAAGAAAAAGGGATTTTTAATACAGCTTACCTGTAAAATCCTTTTCTTGGAGTACATCACGGGACACAGAGCTCCCACCCCTCTTATGGGAAACATTTTGGGAGGCATACTGCTTGCTACAAAACTGAGGTACTCCTCCTATGGGAGGGGGTTATATAGGGAGGGGCACTTCCTGTTTGAGATTGCCAGTGTCCATCACCTGAAGGTACTCCATATAACCCACATAGTAATGAATATGCCGCTCTGTGTCCCGTGATGTACTCCAAGAAAAGGATTTTACAGGTAAGCTGTATTAAAAATCCCTTTATTACTGTGCCAGCACCCACTGCTTCATCTGACTGGTTGGGAGACATGAATCGCTGGGTGCATGATCAACATTGTAGAAAAAAAACCCCTTCAGGACAAGAGGCCATTTCCATTGAGCACACCTCAAGATAGGGATGGGAGAGACCATGATCCTGATCATCAGGTATTGAGACGCTGACAGTTGGAGAGAAGAAAGTCAGGATTACCCAGCATCCTACCACCAGTATGCTCTAGTGGCAAAAACGATGTATCCTGAACCGTGATGAATTAGGCTCTCACATACACAAGGATTTGCGCAGGAGTCACATGACCCTTTTAAAAAAAATGCAGGTGCTCAACATCATATCCAGAGATTGTCTTTGGGAAATAGATGTATGAGTGCTGCCAGCATTGCTGCAGAGGTTGAAGGGGTCAGCCTGTCAGTGCTCAAACCATACGCCACACACTGCATCAAATTGGTCTGCATGGCTGTGATCCCAGAAGGAAGCCCCTTCTAAAGATGATGCACAAGAAAGCAGACTAAGGACATGAATTACTGGAACCATGTCCTGTGGTCTGATGAGACCAAGATACAACTTATTTGGTTTCAGATGGTGTCAAGCGTGTGTGGCGGCAACCAGGTGAGGAGTACAAAGACAAGTGTGTCTTGCCTACAGTCAACCATGGAGGTGTGAGGGTCATGGTCTGGGGCTGCATGAGTGCTGCCGGCACTGGGAAGCTACAATATATTTAGAGAACCATGAATGGCAACATGTACTGTGACTTACTCAAGCAGAGCGTGATCCCCTCTCTTCGGAGACTGGGCCGCAGGGCAGTATTCCAACATAACGACCCCAAACACACCTCCACTGCCTTGCTAAAGAAGCTGAGGGTAAAGATGATGGACTTGCCAAGCATGTCTCCAGACCTAAACCCTATGGACCATCTGTGGGGCATCCTCAAATGGAAGGTGGAGGAGTGCAAGGTCTCTAACATCAACCAGCTCCGTGATGTTGTCATGGAGGAGTG
Organism: Rana temporaria; assembly: GCF_905171775.1. Taxonomy (NCBI): domain Eukaryota; kingdom Metazoa; phylum Chordata; class Amphibia; order Anura; family Ranidae; genus Rana; species Rana temporaria. Next base: position 272,872,404 of record NC_053490.1, on the reverse strand, counting down.
CAAAAGGACTATAGTGGCAACCTGTGAAGCTCTGATGAACTCCATACCCAAGAGCGTTAAGGCAGTACTTGAAAACAATGGTGGCCACACAAAATATTGACACTTTGGCCCCAATTTGGACATTTTAACTTATGGGAGTACTCACGTTTGTTGCCAGCGGTTTAGACAATAATGGTTGTGTGTTGAGTTATTTTGAGGGGACAGTAAATGTACACTTATACAAGCTGTACACTCACTGCTTTACATTGTAGCAAAGTGTAATTTCTTTTCAAAAGAGCCAACTTGTCTAAAGCTGCGCTCCATATTACAAAAGGTTAAATGAGATCAAATTCTAGAAACATTTAACACTGAAAAAAAATAGGAGCGTTTTAAAAAACATAAGGATATTAGCCAGTGCATTACAATGGGCAATAAATATAAAAGAGCCAAGGGTAAACCTGGGTGGCTAAACTTGAACATAAAAACGTTTACAAAAAGGAAAAAAAATGGTCTTTAAAAAGTATAAAGCCGACGTGTCATTTTTAGCATTCCAACACTACAAGGAATGCAACAAGAAGTGTAAGAGCACAATCAGGGCAGCTAAAATAGACTAAAAGAGGCACATAGAGGAGAGTAAAAATAAAATCCCCATTTTTTTTAAAAATATATCAATAGTAAGAAAGCAAGGTCAGAGCATATAGGCCCCATAAAAGATGATCAGGGGAGGTTGGTTACAAATTACATAGAAGGGAAGAACAGAGAGGTAACCAAGACTGGATCATTAATAACACATCACAGAATGTACCCTTTTGGCTAACAGAAGTCAGTGTCCAAAAAAGACTTGGAAAAACTAAATGGAAATCAATCACCAGGACCAGATGTTCTTGCCAGACCAATTTCCAAATTCTAGCAGGAAGCGAGCTGCCATCTAGATCAGAGATCTCCAAACTACGGCCCTCCAGCGGTTGCTGAACTACACCTCCCATGAGGCATTGTAAAACTCTGGCACTCACAGATAGGACTAGGCATGTAATTGTAGTGAGAGGGTGACAACAGTTAGTGCAATTATTTGCAAAAGGAAGAAACACAAAATAACTGTCAATTTCCCTCGGTCTGGGGCTTCATGCAAGATCTCACCTTGTGGAGTTTCAATGATGATGAGAACAGTGAGGAATCAGGCCAGAACTACACGGGAGACTCTGGTCAATAATCTCAAGGCAGTTGGGACCATAGTCACCAAGAAGACAAATTGGTAAGACACTACGACGTCAAGGACTGAAATTCTACAGCGCCCGCAAGGTCCCCCTGCTCAAGAAAGTTCATGTACAGGCCTGTCTGAAGTTTGCTAATGAACATCTGAATGATTCAGAGGAAAACCGGGTGAGAGTGTTGTGGTCAGACAAGACCAAAATGGAGCTCTTTGGCATCAACTAACTCACTGTTTGGAGGAGGAGAAATGCTGCCTGCGATAGACTTACCCTGGTCAGTGGCAAACCATGGCTTGTTATGACTTTTTTCCAATAAAAATATTGAAACAGAAAATAGATGGAGGGAGCTGAAGGTTCGAGTTACCAATATCAGCCTTGAAACCTTAATGACTTGGAGAGGATCTGCAAAGAGGAGTAGGACAAAATCCCTCCTGTGATGTGTGCAAACCTGGTGGCCGACTACAAGAAACATTTGACCTCTGTGATAGTCAAGGGTTTTGCCACCAAGTAATGTTTTCCAAAAGGGTCAAATACTTATTTAACAAATCAATTTTTTATTATTTTTTTTTTAATGCATTTTTCTGGATAATTGTTATTTTGTTTCTCACTGTTAAAATAAACCAACCTGAAATTATAGACTGATCATTTCTTCGTCAGTGGGCAAAATTACAAAATCGATGGGGGAAAAAAGTATTTAAACCCCTTTGTAACTTTAGCATAAAGAAGAACGAGAAGTGATGGCTTGGCCATCTCAGACCCGTGATCTCATAATCAGCTTCAAATCTGACCCCAAGTGACACTTTTTGGGGACCAGTGACATTATTAGTGATCAGTGCTAAAAAAAAAAGAAAATACAAAAATGCACCAATCAATGTATAAATGACACTAGGGGCCAATCAAGGGGTTAACTGTTTTCCCTGGGTGTATTCTGTGTGGGGGGTGGGCTTACTGGGACAACACAGATCGCTGTTCCTGATCACTAGGAACAACAGATCTCAATGCTGTCCCCTGTCAGAACAGGGATCCGTCTTGTTTAAACAGACCATTCGGATTTACACTGAGTGCGCGTCTCTTTTGTCTATGAGGATATCCTACAGTGAAACGCAGAGGTGATTATTGCAAACCCATTCATTTGAGCTGGTGAGCCCCTGGAGGGACTGAGTCGTCCAGAATACCCCAGTGTTTACTGAGCCAAGGATGTGGCAGTACCGGGTAGCTGCCTAGACACTCACTACATGCGCTTTACCCCTACAGGGGTGTATGGATCTGGCGTGTGGGGAACTGAACAGGGAGTACAGATGTCACTTGATCTATTGCACACGTTTGGCCAAACCTAGACACTAATCATTTTGGAAAGCACAAAAGTCACTGGAAATGTTGTTATTCACCTGCAACCTTTATGATTGAACTTTATAATTTGACAATTCATTGAATTTTTTTCAATGGACTTTCACTTTTTTTATTTTTATATATCAGTAACCCCTAGTCATGTGTGCTATAAGGTTACCACATACGATTAGGAATGAAGCATTTCTGATGAAATCCGACAGCAGATGCCGACGGTGAAAAGTTTATTAACATCATTTTATACACTTATTTGTATATTTATTTTGTGACTAAGACCCCTTTCACACTGTGTGCATTTTTTTAGGCGCTATAGTGTTAAAAATAGCCCTGCAAAACACCCTAAAACAGCTGCTCCATTCACTCCAGTGTGAAAGCCCGAGGGCTTTCACACTGGAGTGGTGCGCTGGCAGGGCGTCAGAAAAAGTCCTGGCAGCAGCTTATTTGGTGCAGATTTTTTTTAAATCAATGGGCAGCGCCGCCTTACCGCCCGCAAAACGCTGCTGTAGCGGTGCTTTGCAGGTGGTTTTACCCGTTTTCGTCTGCTAGCGGGGGTTAAAAGTGCTCGGGGCGGCTCGTGTGAAAGGGGTCTAAAAGCTAATTACAGGGGTATAACATTAAACAATGGAGCACAATTAACAAATTTTTTAAATATGTCACGGAGAACACTTTATCACTCACTTTTGATAAATCCCTCACCTTCCACCTGGGAGAAGAGACCTATTTGGAGGATCACCCTTCAGGTGACAGAAGTGAGTATCACCCATTTGTTGCACACTCACCCGGGAAGAGTGACTCTGTGTGGAGGATCACTTTTATTTAACCCTATATTTATAACATTCTTTTTACACGGGAGCTGTAGTTGGGGGTCCCCTCAATGGAGGCAGCAGCCCAGCCTACACCTAAGTGTGGACTATAACAAATTATACATAGGCAGATCCCCGTTCTGCCTCTGTGTCATGATCGCAGGCCCCACAGGCAAGCTCCCGTGGCGAGTGGGCACCCACTGCATCTCATGCACAGGTGTGCGCAACCGAGCCGCCTTGCCGCAGTATATATGCGGAAGGCGGTTGGCAAGTGACTAAGATAAAAAGCTTTCTGTGTGCAGCAGCCCCCCGAATACTTACCTGAGCCCCATATGTCTAGCAATGTCCACAAGTGTTTTAACCGTCAAAGACTCTCCCTCCTGATTGGCTGAGAGGGACCCGAGAAGAGGAGGATCTGGGCTGCTCTGTGCAAATCCACTGCATAGAGCAGGTAAGTATAACATGTTTGTTATTTTTATTGAAAAAAAGAAACAAGACTTTACAATCACTTTAATTTGTAGCATTTTTTCACACATGCCCAAGACTTCTGCACAATACTGTATGTCATAAGTTTTGGATTTAAAATCTGTATGAAAAATCTGTTATTTTCTGTGAATGCACAAACAAAAAACTCAAACTATTTGATAAAGTTTTTATTATGACAATATACATTCTTCTGATGACAAGGTATTGGGAATGGTGATTGCAGATGCTGTCCCAGTCACATGCACCTACTGATATAAATAAGACATTTAACTGTTATCTATCTATATAGGGGTGTGAGCCCCCTGGCACTGAATTAGTTAAAAGATAATATCTATTGTGTACAAGAGAGAAAATGTTCCATGCAATCAGCTAATGCTGCCCCCTCGTAGTGTTTTACAGGTTACCGGCCCTTGTTTAGTTAGGAAATTCTTTTCTTTCCACTGAGCATGCAAATTCTCAGAGATCCTAAATTCGGCCTGGAAAAAGAAAAGATGAGAAAATAATGTGAGAGAGAAACAGATAAAAGGGATGGGGCATGGCAATAAAGAGAATAAATGAATACCTGCAACTTTTCAAACACTTTCTTCTTCGGCTTAAGCTCTGCTTCTGGACTTCCATTTTCATATCCCTCAACATAGACTCGCTCACCAGGAACACATTCTGCAGGTGGGTCCAGAGGTTCTACCCGTCTATTGTCCCCATCGCTGAGACAGATACAACCATTGTAAACATTAGCTGTCTTATATTAACAGTGATAGTTCTTACAATTACAACATGGGGGGGGGGGGGGGGGGTATACAAAAATGAGCATCACAAACTGTCTTTAACCACTTCCGGACCGCCGCATGTACATTTACGTCGGCAGAATGGCACGGACAGGCACATTGGCGTACCTGTACGTCCCTGCCTAGACGTGGGTCCGATCGGTTGTCCCCCCCCCCCCCCGTACATGCAGCGGTTCCCGTGGCTTCAGGAGCGATCCGGGACGAGGGCACGGCTATTCGTTTGTAGCCGCCTCCTCGCGATCGCTCCCCGGAGCTGAAGAACGGGGAGAGCCGTATGTAAACACGGCTTCCCCGTGCTTCACTGTGGCGGCTGCATCGATCGAGTGATCACTTTTATAGGGAGACTCGATCGATGACGTCAGACCTACAGCCACACCCCCCCTACAGTTGTAAACACACTAGGTGAATGCTAACTCCTACAGCGCCCCCTGTGGTTAACTCCCAAACTGCAACTGTCATTTTTCACAATAAACAATGCAATTTAAATGCATTTTTTGCTGTGAAAATGACAATGGTCCCAAAAATGTGTCAAAATTGTCCGAAGTGTCCGCCATAATGTCGCAGTCACGAAAAAAAAAAAAAAAAAAAAAAAAAAATCGCTGATCGCCGCCATTAGTAGTAAAAAAAAAAAAAAATATATATAAAACTATCCCCTATTTTGTAAACGCTATACATTTTGCGCAAACCATTCGATAAACGCTTATTGCGTTTTTTTTTACCAAAAATAGGTAGAAGAATACGTATCGACCTAAACTGAGGAAAAAAAAAATTGTATATATGTTTTGGGGGATATTTATTATAACAAAAAGTAAAAAATATTGAATTTTTTTCAAAATTGTCGCTCTATTTTTGTTTATAACGCAAAAAATAAAAACCGCAGAGGTATACCACCAAAAGAAAGCTCTATTTGTGGGGGGAAAAAAGGACACCAATTTTGTTTGGGAGCCAAGTCTCACGACCGCGCAATTGTCTGTTAAAGCGACGCAGTGCCAAATCACAAAAAGTGCTCTGGTCTTTGACCAGCAATATGGTCCGGGGGTTAAGTGGTTAAGAGGTCATATTAAATGTATGTACTACTATTTTCTGAAACAAAGTGGTGGGAAAATCTGCTACAGGGACAAAAAAAATAATAAAAATCAGACAGGGTTTTTGTGTACTCCTACTCTAAAGCCGCGTACACACGATCGGTTCGTCTGATGAAAACGGTCCATCAGACCGTTTTCATCAGACGAACCGATCGTGTGTGGGACCCATCGGTTTGTTATCCATCGGTGAAAAAAAATAGGAACTTGTTTTAAAATTATCTGATGGTTAGAAAAAAACGATAGAAAAAAAACAATCTTCTGTGGGCACGTCCATCGGTTAAAAACCCACGCATGCTCAGAATCAAATGAACACATGCTTGGAAGCATTGAACTTCATTTTTCTCAGCACGTTGTTGTGTTTTACGTCACCGCGTTCTGACACGATCGGTTTTTTAACTGATGGTGTGTAGGCAAGACTGATGAAAGGCAGCTTCATCGGATATCTGATGAAAAAATCCATCAGACTGTTTTCATCGGATGAAACGATCGTGTGTACAGGGCATAAGTAAAAGCATTTACAAATACTGCAGCTGCTGACTTTTAAAACAAGGACACTTACCTGTCCAGGGCGCCTGCGATGTCCTTACCTAAAGCCGACCTGTCCCTTGGCTCTGGGTGTAGGTGCTGGCATCTACAGTAATGGAATCAGGAAGTGAAGCCTTGTGACTTCACAGCCTGGTTCCCTACTGTGAATGCCCAAGTCGTGCTGCGCGTTCTGGAGTGATCCCTGCTGTCTTCTGGGACCTGTGTCTCCTAAAAGACAGCGAGGGGGACGGAGGAGGGGCTGGACATGGCGTAGATCGTCACGGATGCTGCGGCAAACTTTCACCAGAAGTGGGAGAAAATACCTGGATTAGAAAGGTATCTGCTCCCCCCCGAAATGTGCCAAATGTGACACTGAATCCGGACAGCGGAAGTTCCATTTTTGGGTGGAATGCCGCTTTAATAAAATGATAAAGAAGACAATTTTTTATATTAGCCTTACTTACATTGATGCACAAAGCAGCATGCCTTGAGATTCTACTCCTCGCATCTTCTGAGGCTTTAAGTTGCATAGTAGAATAACAGAACGTCCCTGCATTTCTTCAGAGGGCACATATTTCACCAATCCACTAACCACAGTACGTGGATTTTCCTCACCCACATCTACTGACTCAACATACAATGTGTCTGCGTCTGGATGCTGCCAGAGAAAAACAGCTTGCAGTTAAATATTTAAAAAAAGTCTAACAGAATAAATGCACAAAACTTGCACTACAAGTACTCTTCTATAATTTTGTAAAAAAAAATATCCTAAACCTACATAAGGATTTCAGATTCTATTTTATACTTTAAAAGGTTGTACATTCTGCTACATTTTGCAGAATGTACAACTACTAATAAAACCTAGAATATCGCATGTCTTTGGTCTGCAGAATTGATTATTGCCCACATATTGGTTATTCTTTGGACTGGCATGTCAATCAGGTATAATAATCTGATGTAGAAGTAACATTTTAAAGGCCAAGTTCATTTTTTTCAAAAAATATTAAATGCAAATATTAAATGTTTTTGTGGGAAAAAAAAAAAAAAAAGCCTTTGTTTTTTCCACAAGAGCCTGTCAAGCTCCTGCAGACACTGCCCACAGCTTTATTGCCTGTACCTCTCTACAGGCTTTCAGTTAGAAAGTAGTAGGTAGTGTTGGTGAACTATGAGGTGCTTTTCAGCAGCCTAGCAGGTTGAGGACTTATAAGCCAGGGGTGTCCAAACTTTTTTCAAAGAGGGCCAGATTTGATGAAGTGAACATGCGTGAGGGCCAACCATTTTGCCTGACATTCTTTGAACCATTAAAATTGTGTTTGTTCGATCACTAATACACTGCCCAACAAGAATTCTCTTGCCTTTGTTGCGCTTGTTCCCGACACACAGACGAATGTTCTGCTCTTTAGGGGTACCGTTAATTCTTAATGGTACCCCCACACATTGGAAAACGTGGGGTGCTTTTGGTGCGGTGCAGTGCAATAAAAAAAAAAAAACTTCTTTCCCTGCATTTTTGTGGGTAGGGAAGCCCATTGAAATGAATGGGCTGCCCTACATGCAGCACACAGTCACACAGATGTGAACCAAGGGCTTGTTCCCATGTCAGGTTGGAGGGACAGTAAAACCACATAGTTGAGCGTTTTTTTACCACCCCCAACTTCTTCCCCATTAGCTGCAGAGGCAGCAGCTGGGGGTGTACACATGCTGTGGCTGCAGCTGGAGGTATACCCAGGCTGAATGGTGCTGTACTGCAACTACCCCGCAACTGTGTGCACTGCTGCGGTATAGGCTTTACTGCCTGTCAAATGCCTCTGAAAAGCGATCTGTGCATTGATTGCTTTTCAGAGGAGCAGCAGTCCTGGCTATAAAGCCCTTTTAAAAAAAAAAAAGTATAGTTTGGCAGGGGCTCGGGAGATCGGGCTCATCTGACAGCCTTCATCTCCCCTGATACCGCGGCACACCTGAGAACCAGGCGGGCCATTCGAAACCGGCTCGCGGGCCGTGATTGGCCCACGGTCGGGACTTTGGACATGCCTGTTATAAGCCATCTGACACGGTGGGAGAAGAGATTTGTAGTTCGTTCATTCCCAGATTCCTGTAAAAAAATGATCGATGTGGCTGTGCGGGTGGAGCTATGAACAACTGCTATTTTTGAAATGTGGCAGTGGGTGCGGAGAGAAAAAACCCTGTCTGCTGGCATGCATGAATTTTGGAATCTGGTGCTGCAGGTGCAGGTGCTAGGGCATGTTCCACCCTAAATAAGAGTGCAACATGGTCCAAAAAGTGAACTTGGCCTTTAAGGTTACAGGATAAATGGCTAAACCTTTTGAAGTGCATATATATCTTAATATGCTTTCTTGTCCAAGATTATTACAACAAAATATTGCTGTTGGTCCTGTACCATATCCTTAAAGTGTTTGTAAACCCACTTTTTTCACTTTTGCCTACAGGTAAGCCTATAATAAGGCTTACCTGTAGGTATAAAGAATATCTCCTAAACCTGAACGGTTTAGGAGATATTCCCCTTGCAAAGCGCCGCTAATTGCAGCGGCGCATGCGCAGGGGGGGTCCTTCGGCTGAATGGGCCGGCCCCGCCGACCCATGTCGGAAAGGAAATCTCCCGCGCACATGCGCGGGAGTGACGTCATCGCCGCTCCAGTCAATCACAGCGCTGGAGCGGCGATACCCGGAAGACACGCTCGACTCGGCGTGGACCAGGTAAGTTCCCTACCTCGTTCCGAGGTAAGTATTTCCATAATGAGCTAATATGCGGTGCATACTAGCTCATTATGGCTTTTTCCTTGCAGGTGTAAAAAAAATAAAAAATGTTATGCGGGTTTACAACCGCTTTAAATAACACAGAAGTGGAAGCAAAACAATTGCACTTTACTGGTACAGAGAGGGCGCACACAAAGTTACATACATTTTTTTTTACAAAAGTTTATCACAAATTGAAAAAATAAATTAAAAAAACACACGTATAGAAACAAATTCCCACATCTGGGTACACTCAGGTTCAACCCGGTTAGTTGTGCCGGATAAGAACTACTCAATACAATAAGCCTGTTTGTGTTAACTTGCTACAAAAGTCACAGCATATTATATAATGTATTGCTTTTCTATTACTTTTGCCAACTATGAAAAAAATATATTATATACTCCAAAATTGACTTACCGTGCTTACACTCAGGATTTTACCAACTCGTAAATCAAGAAGAGATGGAATAAGATCCTCTGGCTCAGCACTCTTGTTGGCGGTTTTAGTGACAGACTCTGAAAATTAAAAGCAAGTTATAAACAAAGCTATAAGTTATAGTTTTAAAAACGATTAAAATGCAAAAGGCACTCTTCTAGCAGCCAAGAACATTTGTATTTTAAGTTATGTTTATATAGACCACTTTTAATCTTCACTAATGTGCGATTATTTGCATGCATGCTACGAGGGCTCAAGCCAATCTGTATTAGAAGCCACTTTTGGCATACTTTGGAAACAAGGCGAGGGTAGAAACTACTACAGAGAATACTGACAAGTCATGCCTGCATTCGGACACATACACAGCATAGACTACTCTCTGGAAGTTGCTTTCACACCCAGGATATGCACAAGGCTATATGATCACAGTTAATCTGAATAGAGTGCAAGCGCTATTGATTCTAGGAAGGCTGAAGAACAAAATCCTAGATTTAGAAACATCATAGGTGTCAGGTCTTAGAAGGTTTATTGTTGAGGCTGTTATCTTTTATCATGTGGTCATTTTTTTCACAGAAAAATACAACAGGGTCGAGACAACACTTACTTTGTTTTGTGGGGTCAGGATAGGCATCGTTGCTAAGTTTCTTCATTTCAGGGCTGTTGAATTTCTCTCTAATGGGAGCCAACAATTTATTCAAAGCTTTCTCCACAGATGCCTTAAGATCTCCAGGATGCACTTCCTGGAAGAAGTACATTCATTTAATATAATGCGATTCAAGCATTTTAGACTTTGGTGTTGGTAAAGGTTTCCCAGTCCTCTACAACCATTGTACAGTAAAATTTGAACCTAAACCACAGTTAAAATTTCTAACCATGCCAATGCAAACCTGGTAATGGGTTTAAGTCAGCGTAATGCAGGTAACCTGAATGATATAAAATTAACTTGAAGGAACAAGTTAATTTTTACAACCCAAACGTTAGTTCACCTGCTTGCCAGCCTTACAGTCTGATATTGGAACTTTAAGGTTTTAATAAACATTAATCATTTGATGATCCTGCCATAGGAAAGAATAGGAAGGCACATCTGACCATCATTTCACGTCTAAGGCCTCATGTACATTGCAGCCGTTAAATGCATTTGTGCATTTTTTTTCAGTAGCCCCTGAACTTTCCTCAATGTTGTCTTATGGGTACATGTACACTGAGGCGTTCATAGAAGTTTAAGGCCCCATGCACACGAGAAGCAAATGCAAACACATGTAAACTCAAGTTTTCAAAGGCAAAAACCGGCGTTTAAAACACCCGTTTTTGCCACGAATTTTGCGGCGTTTTGCCGCGTATAGTGGCGTTTGAAGGCGTTTGCGGCTATCAGCGTGCATAACAAAGACATTGTAGACCCTCCCAAAGCTTTGAAACGCAAAAATGTTTGCGTCTGAACCCAAAATTTTGCGTCTGAAAAAACGAGCCTAAACCCAACTGCTTTAAAAGGCAAAAAAAGGTGAATGTGTGAATGGACACATAGGATAACATTAAATGTGTTCAGGGGCAGTTGAAAAAAATGCCCAAATGCCTCTGAACTCGAGTTTACCAGCGTCTCGTGTGCATGGGGCCTAAAAGCAGTTGGTTAGAAGCATTTTTTTAAAGCAAAAATTTGCGTCCAGGACAGTACTTCAGGGGCATTTGAAACGCCAAATGCTTGCAACAGTGTGTAAACGCGGTAACTCGCGTTTATAGGCGTTTTTAATGGGAGGCATTTCTGACCATTATCAATGGTAAAAAAACAGACTTTCCAGAACGAGAGAGTGACTAATTTTTTCCTGCATTGGGAGGGTCTGCTAATCTGTAAAAACGTATCTGTCAAAAACACTTCTAAAAACACAAACGCGCATAAACGTGGCATGTATACACAGACGTTTTTAAACCTCAGTTACTAGCTGTCGCATTCCAGCATCCAGAAAAGGTTTTCAAACGTCATGTGTACATGAAGCCTAAAGCCGGCCATACAAGGTGCGAATCGTGGTCGGTTATGCAGGAACCAGACGAGATTTGAACCATATATGGGCAGGCTAAATGTACCCAAATTGATCAATCAACTTGGGTACAACCAGCCTCTCAGATTTTACAAAATGCAATTATTGCTAGCAGCCGTTATAGCCCATAGCAATAATCACTGTGTTCTCAAAGTGAGGACAGCTTCCTCCGGGATAGCCCAATGGCTCAGTGGGAGAAATTCCCCCATCAACTCTGACCGTTTTTCTTTCCTGTAACCTGTGGTTGCAGCAGTGTTAATTTTGGCGTCAAATTTAAATTTAGTTTTAGTCATAATCTTTTGACTAAAATGCTGTTTTAGTTGCATTTTAGTAATCTGCAATAGTTTTAGTGGTATTTAGTCGACTAAAATCGCCAGTACATTTTAGTTAACTAAATATGAATAGGTTTAGTTTATTTAGGCATTTCTCTACAATTTCCAAACTCATTATGTAATCATGGAGTAAAAAAAAAAAAAAAATAATAATAATCAAATAGGTTATATTGTTTATGGTATTAATACTGATGTAAATGCACCCATTCTGACACTGGGATAATGTTTAAAGAAACTGACAAGTGCACACCAGGTTTCCAGATGTAAAGCATAAAGCAAGATAAAGAATAAAAAATTAAAAAATAAAAATCTACCAGAAGATGCTATTCAAATGCAAGACAGCTCATTGATTTCTAACCTGCGCAGCAAAGTCTTTTTCCAAAGTCTCATAGTCTATGTATGTTTTGTTCCCGCCATACTTCTCATCCCGAAGAACGACAAACTCTGAAAACCAGAAGAAAGCAAGGTGAGAAAAACAAAAACAACAACAACAGGTAAACTAAGGAATTCTTGCAAATTTCTAACATGTGCTCTCACCTGACTTCAGAGGAAAGAGGACATGTCTGACAAAGCTTAATACTCCATTACTCTCTATATTTCCTGGTTCACAGAAAGCTTTTTTTAGCTTCTTTTTCACATCTGATGGGGAGTCCAGAAGGTCTATTTTTGATTCCTGAATCATTATAAAAGCAATTTCGGATGATTATGCACAGTGAGCATAGTATTAAACATAGAAAAAGTGGATTATAAACATTATAGAAATACCAATAAGCTATGCCACATGAAAGCTACAAACTAAAAGATCAGCTTTTATAAAACACTAGATCATAATGATCACAAATGAATATGTAAAGCTAGATCTTATTGCACATTAAAGGGTTTGTAAAGGTATTTTTTTTTTCCTAAATAGCTTCCTTTACCTTAGCGCAGTCCTCCTTCACTTACCTCATTCTTCAATTTTGCTTTTAAATGTCCTTATTTCTTCTGAGAAATCCTCACTTCCTGTTCTTCTGTCTGTAACTCCACACAGTAATGCGAGTCTTTCTCCCTGGCGTGGAGTGTCGTGCTCGACCTCTACCCTGGACTACAGGAGAGTCAGGACGCTCTCTATGTTGCAGCCAGAGAAAGGAGCTGTGTGTTAGTGGGCGTCCTGACTCTCCTGTAGTCCAAGGGAGGGGGCGAGCACGACACTCCACACCAGGGAGAAAGCCTCGCATTACTGTGTGGGGTTACAGACAGAAGAACAGGAAGTGAGGATTTCTCAGAGAAATGAGGACATTTAAAAGCAAAATGGAAGGATGAGGCAAGTGAAGGAGGACTGCACTAAGGTAAAGGAAGCTATTTAGGAAAAAAAATAATTGTACCTTTACAACCCCTTCAAGTAAACACAAAAAAGGTATTTGTGAAGATTGTCCCACATTCTTATATTGGGAATATAAAAATAGATAAGGAATGGGAGAAAACCCTGGAAAATTACTAAAGCTGGCCATAGATGGCTCAAATTTAGTCTCATTCCTTCTGAATGTACAACCCAAATTATTTCAGACATTACTTAAAACAACGACATATTTGCTTATTACAGGGAGCCATTTTATGAATGGCACACATCTAAAATGCTAACATAAAATTACTAAATACAAGAACAACCAAGAAACACTAGTTAAAAATAGTAAAGGGGTTGTAAACCCCTCAGCCTTTTTCACCTTAATGCATTCCATGCATTAAAGAAGTTGTAAGCCCTTTACAACCACTTTAACCTACAGGTAAGCCTAGATAAAGGCTTACCTGTAGGTGCTTGAAATATCCCCCAGACCTGCACGGTCTAGGAGATATTTGCAAATCGCCGTACAGTGATTTCTTCTGCGCATGCACCAGATTTAGAAAAGGGTGCGATGTGCCGTTTCTATCTCGGGTCATGCCGTTAAAAGTGGCTCCCGCATGCATATCCGGGAGTGACGTCACGCGACTCCGGCCAGTCACAGAGCCGGAGTTCGTGACCCCGGAAGGAAGAGGGGGGGGGGGATGGCCGAGGAATACGGGAACATTGCGGGCTAACGAGGAATACGGGAACATTGCGGGCTTCTTCTGCAAGTAAGTGTCAGATAATGGGCTACTATGCAATGCATAGTAGTCCATTATGCTTTACCTTTGCAGGGAAACAGAGGAAGTAACACCCATCAGGGTTTACCTCCTCCTTGAGGTGAAAAGTGCAAAAACGTTTTAACAGCATCACAGATGTATATGTCACAACTAAACTAACTGAACCACAGCTTTATCAATATTGAGGTTAGTCAGTGATGGTTGAATGAGTCTAGATTAGCGCAGGTTCAGTGTTCTACAACATAATATATCATTTTGTAAATTATATGTCTTATTGTGCAAATACTCAAAATGAGACAAAACTGTGTACAAAAACCCCAATAAATAAAAGTACAATTTTTTTTTCTCTACATATGAGTATTTGCAAAACAAGACATAAAATGATTTACAAAATTTAGGTGAAAAACCTTCTTTAGTGCAGCAGCCGCCCCAGCACCACCTTATACTTACCCGAACCCCGTAATTCCCACAACGGGAAGGAGCACACTAGCTCCAACTGGTGTCTTGTGTCCCGATTGGATAGATTGATAGCAGCACAGCCATTGGCTCCTGCTGCTGTCAATCAAATCCAATGACGTGGGTGCCGGGGGGGCGGAGCCGAGTCAACAGACACAGCAGCAGGACATGGGAGTGCTTCTTGCTTACCTCCTGTGTGGAGAAATTAGTCACATGCATTGTTTGGGTGTGATTTTGGCCCATTCTTCCACACAGGCCGTGTGTCTCTTCTATGATATCTAGTTCTTTCCATAGACTTTCTATTGGATTTAAGTAAGGCGATTAGCTGGGCCATTCTAGCAGCTTTATTTGCTTTCTTTAAATTGAGTTTCTTTTGTGTTTGGGATCATTGTCTTGCTGAAATGTCCACCCTCATTTCATCCTTATCCTGGTAGATGGCAACAGATTTTTATCAAGAATGACTTGGTACATTTTTCTAATCATCCTTCCTTCAAATGATATGAAGTTTGCCAGTACCATATGCTGAAAAGCAGCCCCACGCTATGATATCCCACCTCCAAACTTTACTGTTGGTATGGTGTTTTTGGGGTGATGTGCAGTGCCATTTGACCTCCAAACATGGTGTGTATTAGGACATCAAAAGAATTACATTTTGGTCTCATCTGACCAAACTATATTCTCCCAGTATTTCAGAGGTGTGTCTAAATGTTCTACAGCAAACTTTAAACAAGCTTCAACATGCTTTTTCTTAAGCAATCGAGTGTTGTATGGTGAGCGCACATACATTCCATGGCGCTTGAGTGCATTACTTAAGGTTTTCTTTGAAACAATTATACCTGCTAATTCCAAGTCTTTCTGAAGCTCTCCACAACTTGTGAGAAGCATCTGGTCGTGGCCGGTTTATGGTGAAATTATGTTCTTTCCACTTCTAGATTATGGCCCCAACAGTGCTCACCGGAACATTCAGAAATTTAGGAATCCTTCTGTAACCAGTGGCATTGTTTTGCAACAATAAGGTTGTGAAGGTCTTGAGAGAACACTGCGCTTTTACCAATCATGAGATGTTTCTTGTGTGACACCTTGGTAACGAGACACCTTTTTATAGGCCATCAGTTGAGATTAAACTAGCAAATATTAATTTGCACTGACAAGGGGCAGGATTGCTTTCCAATTACCGATCGATTTCAACTGGCGTTTTGGTTTCTTTGCATGTATGGATTGCATGGGTTGTTATGGACATGTGGTGAAAATGTCATGTCGTCAATAGTACCTTTAGAAATATATTTACCTAATAAAATGGTGACGTGTTCAATACTTATTTTACCCGCTGTATCTGACAATTACCATATCCACTGCCAACACGATCATGAAAAATTATATACTTTTTAATTTCCCTGCATCCCATATTTACATTACCTCCTCAGAAGAACTCATCTTGCTTCCTGTGAGTCCTGGAACCATAGGGTTCATAAGATGAATACGCTTAGTGTAACCAAGAGCAGGCAGGCACTGCATAGAAAAGAGAAGGAAAGAATAGCGATCAGATCAGCAAAACCACTTTTGAACCTGACAAGTCATATGAAATGTTCTGGACTAATGTTTAGGTCATCTATCACATTTGAATAGTAAAATGTATGTATATGAAAAACTTTTGTTTAGTTATATATAGGGTAGGTAAGGACTGAAACCTCTGCCGGTATATTTTATGCTGTATCTAGTTGGGGAGTTGTCTTTCACTTACCATTTGGGAAACAAAGGAAAGCTCTACAAAAAGTAACAAATTCCCCTTTTTGCCAGAGATCACAAAAACAAGAGTGCCTATTCATAGATTTCCCCTCTACTCCGCATCTGGGGACAACTGAAAATGTTGCATTCTCCCTCACTTTAAGTCCCAGCGACAATGGTCAACAGGACCATTTAAAAATAACAGGAGGAAGAAGAAAGAAGAAAAAATAAGAAAACAAACACACACACACACACACACACATTATAAAAAGGTCTACAATTTCCAACTCGTTATTGCAAAGCCCTGTAGTGATGTAGGGGGTCGAAGAAGGGGACAAGCTGAGTGAGGGACACAGGCATTAGATATTCCCAGAAAGGTGAATGATAAAAAGAGACTCCAGCACTGAAATGGAGAGGAGATTGTTTTTTTTTTTATTACAGAATAGTGCTAGTGCCAATGGGAGCCTGCAGAAACGGCTGAGGCTGGGTGCCTATTAAAACAGCACCTGGGACACCAATGGCAATATAGCATTCTGGAAATTAGCCACTATGAAGAGAAAACATATTCTGCAATGTTCATACAGAAATAAACTACACATCGGAACAAGGTTAAAAAAAATTAACACATATTGAATATAATTAATGTCAACTTGAACTCTCACGTTTATCTAAAAAAAAAAAAAAAAAAAAAAAAATTTTAATTTCCCTTAACCACTTCCCGACCGCCGCATGTACATATACGTCGGCAGAATGGCACGTACAGGCACATGGGCGTACCTGTACGTCCCTGCCTAGACGTGGGTCGGGGGTCCGATCGGGACCCCCCCCCCCGCTACACGCGGCGGTCGGGTTCCCTCGGGGAGCGATCCGGGACGACGGCGCGGCTATTTGTTTATAGCCGCTCCAACGCGATCGCTCCCCGGAGCTGAAGAACGGGGAGAGCCGTATGTAAACACGGCTTCCCCGTGCTTCACTATGGCGCTGCATCGATCGAGTGATCCCCTTTATAGGGGAGACTCGATCGATGACGTCATTCCTACAGCCACACCCCCCTACAGTTGTAAACACACACAGTGTACACTAAATCCTACAGCGCCACCTGTGGTAAACTCCCAAACTGCAACTGTCATTTTCAAAATAAAGAATGCAATTTAAATGCATTTTTTGCTGTGAAAATGACAATGGTCCCAAAAATGTGTCAAAATTGTCCGAAGTGTCCGCCATAATGTCGCAGTCACGAAAAAAAAAAAAAAAAAAAAAAAAAAAAAAAAAAAAAAAAATCGCTGATCGCCGCCATTAGTAGTAAAAAAATAATAATTAATAAAAATGCAATAAAACTATCCCCTATTTTGTAAACGCTATAAATTTTGCGCAAACCAATTGATAAACGCTTATTGCGATTTTTTTTACCAAAAATAGGTACAAGAATACGTATCGGCCTAAACTGAGGAAAAAAAAATTGTTATATATGTTTTTGGGGGATATTTATTATAGCAAAAAATATTGCATTTTTTTCAAAATTGTCGCTCTATTTTTGTTTATAGCGCAAAAAATAAAAACCGCCGAGGTGATCAAATACCACCAAAAGAAAGCTCTATTTGTGGGGAAAAAAGGACGCCAATTTTGTTTGGGAGCCACGTCGCACGACCGCGCAATTGTCTGTTAAAGCGACGCAGTCCCGAACTGTAAAAACCCCTTGGGTCTTTAGCCAGCATATTGGTCCGGGGCTTAAGTGGTTAAAAAAGGAAAATGCCACAGAACTGCAACAAGAAATTTCTAAAAGAAAGCATGCAGAGAAACACTAGGTGAACCGATACCCACACATTTCAAGTGTTCAAGGTTGCACAAATAAAACAGCCAAAATCTTTCTAAAATACTGGCTCTGCAGCCATAAAATAATTGATGGACCAAAGACCTAGCTTACAGCGGAGGTTCACCCCCAAAAAAATGTTTTAACATTACATTCAGCCGAGTTGTCCTAATGACAATCGCCTTTTTTTTTATTTTATCCCCGTAAATACCGTATTTTCACCGCCGCTTCCGGGTGTGTCTTCTGCGGGACTGGGCGTTCCTAATTGATTGACAGGCTTCCGACCGTCGCATACTGCGCATCACGAGTTGCCGAAAGAAGCCGAACGTCGGTGCGCAGGCGCCGTATAGAGCCGACTCGCAGTCTGGCTCCTTTCGGCAACTCGTGATGTGCTGTATGCGATGGTCGGAAGCCTTTCAATCAATTAGGAACGCCCAGTCCCGCAGAAGACATACCCGGAAGCGGCGGTGAAAATACGGTATGTACTGGGATAAAATAAAATAAAAAAAAACAGCCGAAAGTCATTAGGACAACTCGGCTGAATGTAATGTTAAATTTTTTTGGGTTGAACCCCCGCTTTAAATATAGCAGTGATTTACACATCATCTACCAAGCAAAAGTAAATTGGGCTATAAAATACAACAAACACTAAATTATATATTAAATGTGTTTTATAAAAAAAAATATATATATATACGGAGATCTTCCTCCCAAAAACTGCAATATTCTATTTCATAATATCTCAGCAGTAATCCTTTACCCCACAAAAATCTTTCTGGTAAAAAGTGCAATTGAGCCAAGTTCTAGAATTGAAATCCTATGTAATTGAAGGAGATTACTGGGAAGTAAGGACATTAGGGTCATTCAGGCACATAAATCTACATAACAGTGCACAGATTATAGGGAGGATAATGCATATAGAGTTCCTGGTATTGGAGAGCTGGGAGGAGAAGCATTAATCCTTGAAATATGTAAAGCTTATGCCGCGTACACACGGTCGTTTTTTGGCATGAAAAAAAAAATGTCATTTTTCAGCATGTCCAAAAAACGACGTTTTTCCAACTTCATCATTAAAAACGATGTTGCCCACACACCATCATTTTTGAAAAATGATAAACAAAGCGCGGTGACGTACAACACGTATGACGGCACTCTGAAGGGGAAGTTCTATTCTCCTTTGGGCAGCTTTTAGCTGATTCTGTGTTAGTAAAAGACGATTTGCACTTTGTCTGTTACAGCGTGATGAATGTGCTTACTCCATTATGAATGGTAGTTTTACCATAACTCGCTTCTGGGCATGCGTGGGTTTAAAACGTCGTTTTAGCCCACACTCAATCATTTTTTTACAACCCGAAAAACGACATTTTAAAAAACGACATTAAAAAATGCAGCATGTTCAAAAGGGCTGTGGAGTCGAAGTCGAAGTCGGGGGAAATTTTGGGTACCTGGAGTCGGAGTCGGCAAACAATGCACTGACTCCGACTCCTACTAAATTTAGATTGGAATAAAAAAAAAAAAAAAAGCAAGTTTAAATGTCCCAATTCACAAAAAGTTATAATTAATGACTTCTCTACTGTAATGCCGCGTACACACCATCACTTTATGTGATGAAAAAAAAATGACGTTTTTAAAAACGTCACTTTAATTGACCGTGTGTGGGGGAAAACGTCGTTTTATGTCTTCTAAAAAACGACCAAAAAAAATTGAAGCATGCTTCAATTTTATGTGTCGTTTTTCAAAACGTCAACTTTTACTTCACAGAAATTGACCGTGTGTGGCAAAAACGTCGTTTAAAACGACGTTTTTTCACCCGCGCATGCCCAGAAGCTACTTATGAAGCGAGTTTCAATGGAAAAACGTGGTGAACGTAACCTCGCTTTGCAAGAACATTGTGAGAAAAACGATGGTGTGTAGGCAACTTCGTCTTTGAAAATTGAAGTTTCAAAAACGTCATTTTTTACTTCACAGAAAATGTCGTTTTTTTTTCATCACATAAAGTGATGGTGTGTATGCGGCATAAGAATAAAGACCAATGCATGCAGTGCCTCACGTAACCGCAAAACGAACACGTTAAGTGACCGTGAAGAAGCATGCTTTTCATGTGCTTCACTATATGGCACGCAACGCACAATTAGGAGCTGCAATACTTATACTTTCCATAGTGTTGTGTTCTGCTTTTACAGGGAACGCATGTTAGAGAACCAGTAAGTGTCCAAATAAAAAAATTCCAACAGGAGTTTTATAAAGCACTAAAAGAAGTTGAAAAGTATGATCGCTCATCAAAACTTACTGTTGAAGAAGCCATCCTTGTTTATCCAGAGATCGTTAGTGATGTGGCCAGAATAGTTACTGCAATGCCACCCACCCAAGTCAGTGTCCAAAGATTATTTTCAGCCCTAAAAATAATAAAGTCTGACTTAAGAGCCTCTATGAAAGAGGATCTGGCAGAGGCAATTCTCTTCCTTAGAACTCTACATTGAATTGATTTGCATTTGCTAAGCCTATAACTACATTTCAAGATTAATATAAACCATTTCTAGGTTTTACAGATTTTGTTTTTGGTTCATTATAGATAAGCTTTGTTTTTGTTCTAAAACAACCAAATAAGGTGGTTTGTATTTTTGAACTGGTAAAGATCCTGTTCCTGATGTTTATGCCTGCTGCTACTATCCAGCCACTTGATTGTTTTCATTGTGTTTGTCTTTTGCTTAAACTGTGCAATACAGTAGACTGTTGGCTTCCCAGCCAGTAGTCCTGTGGTAGGTTGCGTTTCTTTCCCTCAAGGAATGTATAAAATACATTTGCATATTAATACAGAGGAGTCGGAGTCGGGGAGTCGGAGTCGGAAGTACATAAAACTGAGGAGTCGGAACATTTATCTATCGACTCCACAGCCCTGCCACACACAATGATTTTAAATGACGTTTTTAAAAATGTCATTTTTTTTCATGCTGAAAAACGACCGTGTGAATTAGGGTGAAGAACGATATTTATATATTGCAAGTTTATAAAGGACATTTTCTATCACTGCAAGTGTTTATTTGGAGATACATCCAATAGGTCACATTTACACACATTGTTCCATTATTAAATGGGTGATAAAACAACCTCTAAAGTTGCCTATGTGGACCATAGCTGTATATGGATCAGTGGGTAGATGGGATAAAAAAGCCAAGTTAACCTTTGTGTGTGTGTGGGGTAAACAAAACGATGGACACATTTTTGCAGGAAAAAAAATAAATAAAATAGGATTTTTTGTACTCCATGGACAGACACAGCCCCTAAATCTTGACAAGTGGGTTATGTTCCTTTTCACAGGATAGGACTAGGCAAAACCATGTTAGATAATTAAATACATGTTACTTTAAACAGAGTTGAACAGCCCCGCCAGGGGGCGGTCCCTCCGGACATAGCCCTCCTCCCTGCAGTATGCAGCCTCGTTCGTAACAAGCAGTACAAACCCAAAAAGGAGGGGTGGGTGCTGTGTCCATTCATGGACGACAAAGAAAAGGATTTTACGGCGAGTACAAACATTTTTATTTTCTATTATCTTCCATAGACGGACCCAGCTCCATAAATCTTGACAAGTGAGACGTCCCCAAGCAGTGTCAAAAACGAGGGGTGGGAACAGTATCAGTAAAACCAATTTAACTTCACCCCAAACAAGCAGAGTTCCTCAACGGAGGAGTTGCAACTTTAAACAGCCGCCTGCAAAACCTTGTGGCTGAAAGAAGCATCAGAAGATGTACTCGCAGCAACCATATAAAACTTGGAAAAAGTGTGAACGGAAGACCAAGTCGCCGCCTGACACACCTGTGAGACAGACGCTTGATGTCTGAAAGCCCAGGAAGCACCAATTGCCCTGGTCGAATGTACCGTGACCGGAAAGGGGGGCACCTGCCCCTTAAGAGCATAGGCCTGTATGACGGCATGCCTTATCCACCGAGAAATGGTGGCTGATGAGACCGCCAGGCCATTTTGTGGACCAGACAGACACAAAAAGTGCGTCAGTTCTCCGAAACAGAGCCGCAGCGGACAGGTACACCCACAAAGCGCATACTACGCCCAAAGTATGGAGCGCAACCTCCTTACGATGCGCCAGCCGAGGACACAAGGATGGAAAAACAATGTCCTCATTCAGGTGAAAATCCGAAACCACCTTTGGAAGAAGGGAAGGTCACGGACGAACCACCACCTTAGCCTTATGGATGATCAAGTATGGTGACTTGCAAGACCCTGGACACGAGTACGCCACCCCATCTCTTCACACAAAGATGTAGGCCTTCCAGGTGCGATGGTAGATCCTCCTGGAAGAAGACTTCTGTGCCCTCTTCTGACCGATTTGGAAAGACCTCTGTCCCTTAGTACCTGGCTTTCAATAGCAATGCCGTTAAAGCCAGCGACTGTAAAGCAGGATGGAGTATGGGACCTTGAGACAGAAGGTCCTCCCGCATTGGCAGCCGCCTGGGCACACCTGCCACCAGGAGCACGAGATCCGCGTACCAAGGACATCAGGGCCAATCTGGAGTGATGAGAATCATCGGGATCCCCTCTGCCTCCACTCTGCAGAGCAGCCGAGGAAGCAATTTCAATGGGGGAAAAACATAAATTAACCGATACTGACCCCACGGGGCTAAACGCGTCTGCTCAAGGATCTCTGGACCTGGCCACGAACCTCGACACCTTGCGGTTGAGACGAGAGGCCAGGAGAAAAAGCAGAATTTTTGCTTGTATATGATTGGATGATAGACGTCAACAGAGCCTCACCTCATACACTAAGCTCTGGGGATAATTCCCATGCAGCAAGCAACTGAATGGTCAATTTGCCTTTAGTAAATCAAAACCATTTCTCAAAGTATTGCAACGCTACTGTATAATAATTAACAGTAGAAACCCCCCTTGTCCAGAAATCTAAAACTATCCATCAGTTGTCTGACCATTCAGTTACAACGTTAGGATTTCCTACCTTTTCTGACTGACACTGAATCACTCCAGTTGCAATTAAAGGCCTGCGGGGGGTTTACCATCCTTATATTTTCCAAGGGTAAATAAGCTCACCTTTTCAGCAAATGTGAAAATTTTCCTTTGATCTACTCCCCCAAACTGTGCATCAACTTTCAGATATTCTTCATCCAAGGCCTGCAGAGATGGAGAAGTTAAAAAAAAAAAAAAAATACAATTTTATTAAAGAAAAAAAAAAAAAATATATATATATATATATATATATATATATATATATATATATATATATATATATATATATATATATATATATATATATATATATATATATATATATATATATTACACACACACACACACACACACATACATACATACATACACACACCTACTACTAACAGAAGAACTTTTGGCATACATTCTAGTGTCTCTAGCCATCTAACTTTGGCTGAACCCACCTGCAATCCAGGATACAGAAGACCACTAAGCAGTGGATGTTCCACTTGTTTCACAACTTCTGCTCCAGCTTTTTTAGCATCATGCTGCGTGACTACTGAGGAGAGTCTGTACACATCCAGTGTGTATTCCCTGCAAGAAAAAACAGAGCCCAAGTAAACAAATATGTAGTATGCCTTTTAATACCATGTAGCATTTTATACTTTCTTGATACAGTAAATCTTTAGCAATTGGAACATTTAGACTTTTTAGGCAGCTGGAACTGAAGCTCAAATATATTCATGCACGCACTACCAAAAGCTATCTATAGAAATGCATGCCAGTTGTGCACTTTAAAATGCTGTATAGGCTGTATAGAGGACACACTCTGTATTTGAAACATCAGCTGAACAGGAAATTGTCCTATTAATAAAAGTCAGCAGCTGCAGTATGTGTAGCTGCTGGCTTTTGATTTTTGCAGGGGTAGGCGGACCTCCTCTTTAAGTGTTACACCTGCGATAGTGATTTTTTTAATTGCACAAATGATTTGTTGATTAATGGAGAGGTGGAGTTTTCCATTATACATGTTCTAATTTAACGTACTGTGATCAAGGCTTCCTGTTTTTTTACTGTCATGTAATTAATAAAGGAATCGCAAGGATTTTTGGAGTTGCCAGCTCTATCATGAGTTTATCAGGTGTGCAAATTAAGAATGCTTTCAGAAATAGAAAAAGTGTCAATAGTTTATTTTTTATCAATTAATACATTTGGTAAAAAAAAAAAAAGAAAAAAAAAACACAACTAAGATGATCTAGAATATCCTGAAAGAATAGTTCACATCAATCTGGTTAGTAGCAAACATACTTGCTGAGCTGGTACTCTGTCCCTCTGACAAAGCGTAGTTTTTCCAATGGTACTCCAATACTCTGTAGCATGGCTTTGATAACCTGCTCATAATAACGAGTTCGCAGTTCCAGGAGGTCCCATGGAGCCTTCATGTTATCGAGATATGCATGGAGGTCAGCAAATAGAATTGTCACCTAAGAATCATACAAATCAAGTGAGTAAGAACATGTACACTGTAAATCACAGGATTCTGTAAAACTTATATAAAACAGAGTTTAAAAGATAATTTTTTTTGGTAACAAAGGGGGGGGGGGAAGTGCTCAATTTATACACAAATGCCAAAACGCACAATGGGGAGTGCCTATTAACTATACACCAAGTGTCAACAACATTTTAGGACAAATTAATTAAGGGCTCGTTTACATGCATAAAAACTGAAGGAAAGAACGCACAGATTTCACTTGCAGACACAAGGTTATATCAGTTTTCATGTGCGTTTCAGTGAGATTTTACGCACGTTGACATCAGTTTTCATGCGAGTCAGTTATGTGCCCTGTTCACAGCAATGTTGATGTCATGTCAGTCTTTTTCCTGTGCAGAAAACTGAATACATCTTGAAGATTCTTGTGCAGAAAAAAAAAATCTACACATGATACCAGTGTTGTGGTATGAACAGGGCATATATAGAACAATTGTTTTTTTTTTTAGCTCTTGCAGAATGTGTGCAGAAAAACGGACATCTCTGCACCATGGTGTGAATGAGGCCTTAAGGTTAAGAGAGTTTGCTTCCAGTAAACTAACTGCTATATATTGGCAATGTGGAAGCTATAAATGAGCACACTGACAACATTAAAAGAAGCACGTCTATATTGGTATGTGTTCAAAAGGTTGAAAGCTGATTTTTTTTTTTGCCAGCCAGCATTATACAATCATGTGACATTTTTTATAGAAAATTACCACTCACCTCACAGCCAGCCTTTAAAAAGTCAGCAATTTTTGACATAGGTACAAAATAAGCTACATGTGGTTTTCCGGTGGTAGCTGTGCCCCAGTACACCCGCACCTCTCTTTCCTTCAGGATCTCCTTTAGTTTGTCCTCTCCTAGGACTTCCTGTAAGAAAAACATCTTTAACCTCTAGAAAGTTACATATTACAATATATGGCAGACGATTTGTCACACTACAACAACAATCTTCCCATAAGATCATATGTGTATTTAATGTAATGTAGGCATGCCATTTACCTGTGTGGAGGAGCTGGGCCAGCACAGTGAGTAAATAGACATTCCAAGAAGGAGAGTACTATGACATGCAGGGAGGGGACTGATGGGGAACACACACACAGGCAAATTTTGTAGCAAGTTCCAAGACACATGTTTTTTTTTTTGTTTTGTTTGCAAACACAAAAAACAATGCAAATGAGCATTTAGCCACTTAAGACCCGGACCATTATGCAGGTTAAGGACCATGCCCCTTTTTGCGATTCGGCACTGCGTCGCTCTGACAATTGCGCGGTCGTGTGAAGTAGTTCCCCAAAAAAATTGGCGTCCTTTTTTCCCCCCACAAATAGAGCTTTCTTTTGGTGGTATTTGATCACCTCTGCGGTTTTTATTTTTTGCGCTATAAACAAAAATAGAGCAACAATTTTGAAAAAAAAAGCAATATTTTTTACATTTTGCTATAATAAATATCCCCAAAAAATATATAAAAAAAAATGTTCTCTTCAGTTTAGGCTGATACGTATTCTTCTACCTATTTTTGAAAAAATAAATAAAATAAAAAAATCGCAATAAGCGTTTATCGATTGGTTTGTGCAAAATGTATAGCGTTTACAAAATAGGGGATAGTTTTATGGCATTTTTATTAATATTTTTTTTTTTTTTTACTACTAATGGCGGCGATCAGCGATTTTTTTCGTGACTGCGACATTATGACGGACACATCGGACAATTTTGACACATTTTTGGGACCATTGTCATTTTCACAGCAAAAAGTGCTATAAAAATGCACTAATTACTGTGAAAATGTCAATTGCAGTTTAGGAGTTAACCACTAGGGGGCGCTGAAGGGGTTATGTGTGACCTCATTTGTGTTTCTAACTGTAGGGGGGCGGGGCTGGACGTGTGACGTCAGTGATCGTCTTTCCCTATATCAGGGAACAGACGATCACTGACATTGCCACAATGAAGAACAGCTCTTAAGCTCTGGTTACCGATCGCGGGACACCGGCGGCGATAGGGTCCGCGGGCACGGTCACGGAGCTTCGGACCGGGTCACTAATGCCCCGCTGGTGGCACGCTCGCGACCCCACGGCTGGGCCTTAAAGAGACACGTACAGGTACGTGCTTGTGCCCAGCCGTGCCATTCTGCCGACGCATATGGGCGTGAAGGGGTCCTTAAGTGGTTAAAGTGGATTGTAAAGTATAGTTTTAGGAAACAAATTAACAAACATGTTATACTTACCTCCTATGGGAAGTGGTTTTACACAGGGCAGCCTGGATCCTCCTCTTTTCAGGTCCCTCTTTGGTGCTCCTGCCCCCCCTCCTGTCGAGTGCTGCTTGCTTGCTCGCTCGGGGGGGGCATCTGAGCCGCCCCTCTCCTGATTGACAGCCATGGGAGCCAATGGTGCAGTTGCTGCATCTCAGCCAATCAGGAGGGAGAGTCCCAGACAGTAGAGGAAATTGTGGACATCTCTGGACAGACATGGGGCTCAGGTAAGTATTAGGGGGTACTGGGGAGGCTGCTACACACAGAATGCTTTTTATCTTCATGCATAGAATGCATGAAGATAAAAAAAAAAAAAATGAAAAAAAAAAATGCTGAAAATGTGTACCTGTCACTCAATTGTTCTTCAATATTTTAAGTGACGAAGATCACGGCTTCAAAGTACTGAAGATAATAGGTCACTGTGACAGCCCAGAAAATGTCATTTTTGAATGAGATCAGCAACGGCTCTCACAAACTAAGGTTTATGCAAATCTTAAGTCAAAAGTTTTCTTTTGGTGGAAGAGTTAAGCACACCACACACTTTGCAATCTGTACAGTCTTTTTTTAGATCTGCCAAAAACATAGTACAAACCTGCCCGACTGGATAGTTAAGCTAGATCCTTTATTACACATAATTGGTAAACAAAAAGTGTAAAAAAGATTGTACGCTTATTGTAAGGTGTATAGTGAGCCATTTAAACCCTATGAGCTTTTTAATTGTAGTCTGTTCTCCAGCTGGACATCAACCCCATGATCATTGTCCCCAAGGAACAAGTCAAATATAAAAATGTACTTCTAAGTAAACACTCATGCCTCGTACACACGACCGGTTTTCCCGGCAGGAAAACTGCCAGGAGAGCTTTTGGCCAGGAATCCCGGCCGTGTGTATGCTCCCTAGCAGTTTTCCCGACAGAAGAACTGAGGGGGAAAAAAAAAAAAGAACATTTTTTTTTTTCCCTGTCGGGATTCCCGGCAGACTTTTTCCCCATCAGGAAAACCGGTCGTGTGTATGCTTTTCCGAGGGGAAAAAAAACATGCATGCTCAGAATCAAGTATGAGATGGGCACGCTTGTTCTGGTAAAACTGGCGTTCGTAATGGAGATAGCACATTCGTCACGCTGTAACATACTGAAAAGCGCGAATCGTCTCTCACCAAACTTTTACCAACACAAGGATCAGCAAAAGCAGCCCAAAGTGTGGTGCCGTTTAAATGGAACTTCCCCTTTATAGTCCCGTCGTACGTAGTGTACATCACCACGCTTTGGACGGGCGGTATTTGGCCTGAACGTGTGTATGCAAGGCAGGCTTGAGAGGAATCCCGCCGGAAAAAACTTCGGGTTTTTTCCTGCCGAGAAAAACGGTTGTGTGTATTAGGCATGATACCTGCAGAAATACCTACAATAGAGTACAACACATAAAACAATAAAAAGGTATACAAAATGAAAAGTTGTACTTCAGTTTTTTTTTTTTATAAACTGAACTGCCTTTTGGATTATTTTATCTCTGAGGCCTCGTACACACGACAGAGTTTCTCGGCAGAATTCACCGAGAAACTCGGTCAAAACCCGGATTCTGCCGAGAAACTCTGTCGTCTGTACAGTTTTGGCTCGATGGAGCCGCCGAGGAACTCGACGAGAAAATAGAGAACATGTTCTCTATTTTCTCGTTGTTCTATGGGAGAAGGCGGCCCGCCGAGCTCCTCGGCGGCTTCATCCCAAAACTCGACGAGGAACTCGACGTGCCAAGCACGTCGAGTTCCTCTGTCGTGTGTACGGGGCCTGAGACTTCAACGCAATGATCTCTGCCATTTGTATTCCCTCATCTACCCATGTGAGGCAGAGATTTCAAAGAGGACTCATTTATTGATTTTTTTCATTTATACTAAAGAAAATAAGAGGAGAGGAGGAGGACTATAAAGTCAAAGTTCAAAGAGAAAAGTAGTTAATTTAGCCTGCCACTAGCTTCTAAAAATTGGCATATTCATTTTGGTTGATATGACCTTTTAAAATCCACATACCTGCAGGTTGCGTGTAATGAGCTGTGCCTTCCCTTCAGGGGTCAGACAGTCACCCATGTTATCAGATTAGAAGAAGGGAGTTTACA
Source organism: Rana temporaria (assembly GCF_905171775.1). NCBI lineage: Eukaryota > Metazoa > Chordata > Amphibia > Anura > Ranidae > Rana > Rana temporaria. The sequence continues at coordinate 272,843,714 of NC_053490.1, read as the reverse complement.
ATCCGGAATACAGGCACTGTAAGGCAAAGTTAGAACATATTAGCATTAAAAATAATGTATAATTTGTTACATAAAGAGAACACACCTGCCTTAAAATTATATTGCATATTTTATCATGCCTTATACAATATAAATGTATTATATTATATACACACACAGTATCTCACAAAAGTGAGTACACCCCTCAAATTGATGGAAATATTTTATTATATCTTTTCATGTGAAAACACTGAACAAATGTAAAGTAGTTTAAGCCTATAACTTTGAGACTCTGAACGCTCCTTTAAGCCCCACATCCAATCACTGTCGGAATCTTGCTGCCTCAACATCTCCAAAATACGCCCCTTTCTAATCAATGACACAACAAAGCTAAGCTTAAAGGGTTTGTAAAGAAAAAAAAATGATTTAAAAAAAAAAATAACAAAACATGTTATACTAACCTCCACTGTGCAGCTCGTTTTGCACAGTGAGGCCCCGATCCGCGTCTTCTAGGGTCCCTCGACGGCTGTCTCTCCCCCCCCCCCCCCCCCCGCAAGAACTCCACACATTCATGCGAGAGAGCTCACATGGTGTGGAGTCCTTGCGGGCGTGCTCCTGTGATACAGCCGACGGCCATAGCCGCCGACTGTATCACTCGGCCCCGCCCCCCAGTGCACTGCTTCATTGGTTGTGATTGACAGCAGCATGCCCCAATAGCTGCGCTGCTTCAATCGACCAATGAATGAGCCGGGAACAATGAATGAGCCGGGAAGCCGGCCAAGATGCCAGCGCGTTCACAGCGTGGAACTTTCGAGGGGTCAGGTAAGTAAAAGTTTTTAGAATGCATTAAGGTGAAAAAAACTTTTACCTTTACAACCCCTTTAATTCACTCCCTGGTCATCTCTCGCCTCGACTACTGCAACTCCCTCCTCATTGGCTTACCTCTACATAGTCTATCCCCCCTTCTATCCATCATGAATGCTGCTGCCAGACTCATCCACCTTACCAATTATATCTGTCAATCCCTCCACTGGCTTCCGATCACCCAACAAATTTAAATTGAAAGTACTAAGAACTACTTACAAAGCCATCCACAACTCTGCCCCCAGCTACATCACTGACCTAGTTTTAAAATACCAACCTAATCATTCTCTTCGTTCTTTTCAAGATCTACTGCTCTCTAGCTCCCTCGTCCTATGCTCGCCTCCAGGACTTTTCCAGAGCCTCTCCAATCCTATGGAATGCATTACCCCTATCTGTCCATCTATCTCCTTCTCTATTAAGGATGAGCTCCGGCGTGTTCGCATAGAACACGTGCAGAGCCCGCCAGGAAGTCGGCACCCGCGCTGCGCTAATCACAGCCAGGCAGACATTGTCCGATGCTCGGCTGCAGAAATCGGGAAATGTCTGCCTGGCTGTGATAAGCGCAGCGCGGGTGCCGACTTCCTGGCAGGCTCGGCACGTGTTCTTTGCGAACACGCCGGAGCTCATCCTTATTCTCTATTAGCTTTAATTTAGACGATCCCTGAAAACCCTTCTCTTCAGAGAAGCCTATCCTACCCACACTTAACAACTTTCGTTTTATTTTCTCCATCTGGTCATCCCCCACGGTTATTACCTTTTGTTCCACTTGACCCTCCCTTCTAGACTATAAGCTCCAACGAGCAGGACCCTCTGATCCCTCCTGCATTGATTTTTATTTTAACTGTACTGTCTGGCCCTGTGTTGTAAAGCGCTATGCAAACTGTTGGCGCTATATAAATCCTGTACAATAATAATATTATTATAACACACACCTATGGTCATCACCACTGGTGGTAAATATACATTGTGGTATCTGCTGGTCCTCAGCACTGCAGTTCAGGACTTTCTTCTGGGACTGATCAGGGCATCTATTTCCAGCTGTAGTCCCAGGTACCATGCTCAGCCTCCCACCAGCAGCACCCAATACCCAGGCAATGTGGCCTGTGTCACAGCTGTCACCACATCCCATCCACAATACCTCAGACAAGCAGCATGGAGAGCAGGAGGCCCTATCACAGAATAGAAGAACCTTCTGGTACTTGCATAGGACTTGGCAGCCCCACACCTCCCTCCATCACTACAGACTGTTGGCCACTACATAAAACACAAGTCACATCTGATCAGATAGAAGGGAGAGTCGCCCTTTCATTCTATTACCGGCCTCAGATCGTCTCCTCTCCGGTGTGGCTCACGCGTGTCCAGCTGATCACCCAGTTCCTAGTTGTGGCGGATTGCATCAGGCGTTCACATCGATGCATTCGGCGTTCACATCGATGCATTCGGCAGTCAGCTAAGCCAGCCTGCTCGCGCTCCTTGGCCTGAGTAGGTGCGCGTGCACATGAAAAGTTCCTCAGGAGAGAGTGCAGAGCAGGTAACGGTGGGACGTTGGTGCAGAGTGAGGGAAGCCGGGATGTCGTTGTAGTAGAAGTCTCGGATAGAGGCGGCGGTGTCATCCTCGGAGTGTACTGTTCCGTCTCTCCATCTGTCTTGTGTATTGGAGCTCAGTGCTCACTCTATATACTTGTTGTGGCGTCTCCGTCCTGACTCCTGCGGGTACTTCGCAGGTAAATGTCCGTGGTCCGTCCGTCCGTCCCAGGACTCTGGCCTACCTCATGCACCGGAACTAACCGTCTCCCAGCACTCTCCTCTCATGTCTGTGTGTTGGAGAAAAGCTATTTTGTCTTATGGTAACCATGGTGTGGGAACTTTAACCGACTTGTTCAACTACAGCTAATGGCAGCACTTGTTTATTAGTATTGGATAGAATGGAGAGGGATTAGAACCCCTGTCAGGTTTTTATTACTGTGTGCCCATTAGGCCCCTTTCACAGAATAGACACGCTCGGATCCGCTTGTCTATTTTTTCTGGTGGATCTGAGCGGGCCACCCATTGACTTGTAATGGGCAGGCGGATGTCAGCAGAGATGTGCCTGCTGACACCCGCCTGCCATCGGATCCGCTCAAAACAGACGAATGACGATACATTCGCCATTTGTCCAGCAGATCGGATGAAAACCGCCATGCTGTAGGTTTCATCCGATCTTCCCATAAAGATCAGTGGGGCTTTGACAGGTCTGTCCCTGCACAGTGAGCAGAAACGGACCTGTCATCCACCAGCTCAGCGGGGATCAATCTGAACTAGTGGAGTCCACTGAGCGGATCCACCCCATGTAAATGGGGCATAAAGCCTTGTACACACAGTGAAAATATCGGATAAATGATCGTCCATTTTATATATGCTAGTCTCCTATCAAAAACTAAAGTGATTGTAAAGTTTTATTTTTTTTAACAGAGCATCCCCGATCCTCCTTCTCGGGTCCCTATTTGCTGCTCCTGGCTCCTCACTCCTATCAAGTGCCCCCTCAGCCAGCAGCTTCCTATGGGGGCAGCCAAGTCAGAGCTCCGTGTATCCATTCAGATGCGGAGCCCTGGCCCCCCTTTCTCTCATGATTGGCTGACTGACTTTGACAGCCACAGGAGACAGTGGCGCTACTGCTGTGTCTCAGCCAATCAGGAGGAGTGTCCTGGGCGGCCGTGAGACTCGTGGACATCACCGGAGAGAGAAGGGGCCCGGGTAAGTAATTAGGGGGTGCTGGGGAGGCTGCTGCACACAGAAGTTTTTTTATCTTAATGCATTGAGATAAAAAACCTTCTGCCTTTACAACTCCTTTAAGAGGTTATTAAACTTTTTTTCGACAGAATACAGCTTTGGAAGTGACCGTATTCTGTTATTTCTTAACATTTATGGTCTTGCTCCTTCTTATTTATTTTTTTTCAGATGAATACTGTACTGATTAAATGGAAATCATTAGTTATAGTATCGTATGAGAAAAATGTTTGTTTGTCCCTTCGGATAATTTCGGATGAGCTGTCGTGATCGGCTCTCTCCAAAGCTAACGATCAGATTATCGTACGATCACTCCGAAAGCGGTATTTCTCATCCACTTTTCTGATCGTGAGTACTAGACTTTAGGGAGAGATACATTTTCTCTATTTGTTTTGTTTGGCTAAATGACAGAAATTCTCCCCAATGGGACACAGATGGTGGGAAAAAACAGGGGTTACAATCCTCCCGTTCTATCAAAAAAAAAAAAAAGCTTTTGCCCTTAGGCCCCATTGGGATCGCAGCAATTCTGCTGACGATTCCACATCGCACTACAATGCTGCCAAAACGCAGCACGCTTGTTCGGGTGGCATTCATTTAAAAAAGGCACCAAAAAGCATGGTTTTGCAGCGCAAATCTTTTTACCTAAAAGAAGGTCTAGCTTCTTTGTGTCAACAAGCTTCACATGACGTGGTTTAACTACGATTGCAGTGCGATTCATCGTTGTGTTTAGGTGCCATTGAATTTTAATTTCACCCAAACACGCATGCTGCGTTTTGCAAGCATTGCAGTACAATTGGAGTTGTGGCAATTTTGCCCACAACCCCAACTCACTAGATGTGAATGGGGCCTTAGTCCCACATTCATTAAAACAGAACTCTGGGCAAACACCTTTTCCCATGTCCTTGTTAGTTAGTGCCCTGTGATATCCTTTTTGTAAGACCAGTGGCTGCTATTCCTTCTGTACTCACAGCCACCGGTCTTCGCACTTCCCAGTTGTAGTTCTGTACAGCAAGCAGGGATGTGCTTCCATTCCTGCTTGCTGTAGTGGGTGGAGGGGTCTCATAGACCCCAGTCTTTACCACCCATAGAGGTGGTGTCCTTTCTGCTCTATGCACTCACCGCCACCAGCCTGTCATCTCTCTGTGCAGCATGGATTGTTAGAAGACACCAGCCAGATGAAAGAGCGGGGATCTCCGATTGTGACAGATCTTGTATATGTGTAGCACCCTCTACCGTAGGTAGGTGCTAGAGTAGGATTTTTATAGGATAGCTGTCAGTGCAGGCTAGGCCTGCTTTGTTTTTGATCTGGGGGCAGGGAGTGGTTAGTGTAGCATTGGGTGTGACCACCTGTGCTCTAGTTCTGAGGTGCCTCCCCTGCTTCCAGAGAGATTGTTCTGGAAGAGGGGCAGGGCCTGGGACTGAAGTGGCAGGCAGCTCATGTGAGGAGCCCTGACCAATCCCCACTTGGTATTGTCAGGAGGCATGCCTACCATGTAAGCTGAGGTCAACATGCCACTGGGGAGGAGTTGTCGGCTGGGAGAAGTGGAGAATGGAATTACTAGACAGTGGCAGGGGGGCCACACCCCCATCTGTGTGTGGGGGGGGGTGCAAGGCCTAGCGGAGAAGCCCGGGAGAGCTGTGAGGGAGCTTTACCCTTACACGGTCATGGGTGAAGTCCTCTCTACACGGTCATTGATAAGGCGTTCAAGGGGCTGGAGGAAGGCTGTCGCAATGTTTGTCCAGATAAAGTTCTTCATCATGGACTCGGGGCAGGAGAAAGTCAGTGAGTGTACCACAGTGGAGTGCTGGGTGCGGAGGCATGCCAGAAAGTCTGGGAGGGAACTTCATCTTTACACAGTCATGGATGAAGTCCTCATCTTTACACGGTCATTGATGAGGAGTCCCGGAACAGAGGAGAGACTGTGGGAAATTGTGCCAAATCGATGTGGCCTGAGGGCGCAGGATCTGCAAGTCGGGCTAGCTGGGATCAGTAGTCCACCAATCACTACAAGCTGTTAAATCACTAGGCCTCCGGGGAGAGGTACTAGAGGCCTCTGGCCTAGTAATCATGCAGCAACTACAGCCAGCAAGTTGGGATAATTCAGAGTGATTCCTTTTTTTCATAATGAAGATGATGGGACAGGATCTAATAGTTTTACAGTGATATATAGAGGTCGACCGATCTATCGGCCGATTTTTGGCACTTTTTAATTAATCGGCATGGGCCGTTTTTGTTTAAAGAAAAAAAAGCCGATTTACTCAGCGCGACTTGCATTGACTTCTATGATACAGAAGTCATTTGCAAGTTGCCTGAAGTTTCCTGTGGAGCGACTTTCCTGTGGAGCGACTTGTCTCTGGGCAGCCTGCCAAGTTTAAGAAAAGAATACAATGTTGCTACTTATCAATGAACTGAACTCCCTTGTGTAGAAGTTCTCAGTTTAACTATTTAAAGACTAAACCTTTTCTGACACTTGTTGCTTACAAATCCTGTATTTTCTGCTAGAAAATCACTTAGAACCCCCAAACATTATATATATATTTTTTTTAAGCAGAGACCCTAGGGAATAAAATAGCGGTTATTGCAATATTTTATGTTGCATGGTATTTCAAACGCAATCTTTGGGGAAAAAAATACACTTTAATGAATAAAAAAAAAAACTAAACAGTGAAGTTAGCCTGTTTTTCAGCAGAACTCCGCTGCTTTCACACTGGAGCGGGCAGGCACTATTTGGCTGCTAGCAGGCCGCTTATACCCAGCTAGCAGCCGATTAAGAGGTTAAATGCGTCCATTTAGCACTGCTGCAGAAGCGCTTTGCAGGCACTTCGGCAGAAGTGCCCATTAATTTCAATGGGCAGGAGTGGTGGAGGAGCGGTGTACACCGCTCCAAAGATGCTGCTTGCAGGACTTTTTTTAACGTCCTGCCAGAGCACCGCCTCAGTGTGAAAGCCCTCGGCCGTTCACACTGAGACTGCAGGGAAGCCGTTTTGCAGGCACTTTACAGGTGATATTTTTAGCCCAAAAGCGCCTGAAAAAACACCCCAGTGTGAAAGGGGTCCAACTGTTAAGCCCCATATTAGATGGTTTTGGTAAACCTGAAGACAAAAACCTGCAGGAAAACTGATAGTGTGTATGGGTTTTTAAATTTTATGAGATGAAGGGGAAACTTTTTTTTTTTTTAAATCAGCCTAAAATGTCGGCCCAAAAATTTGGCATCTTATATCGGCCGCTGCAATTTCTAAATATCGGCCAGAGAAAAAACCATATCGGTCGACCTCTAGTGATATAGTAGTTTTACAGTGGAAGTTATGTGCAGGAGGAGAGAAGTCTTGGGAGCAACAGTCTGCAGGAGCTAGGGCAGAGAAAGAGGATCAATATCATGGTGATATGTAGGGGAAGAGGCTGTAAATGCTAGAAGTACATCAGTTCTTCAAGGCTAAAACAATTCATCATGTTTACTAAATATGATGGCAAAGCAACATGTTCTATGAGCATCCCATATCCCCCTTACCCCAACCAAGTTATATCCCCCAATAAATAAAAACAAAACACAAATGACTGTTCATTGTGTCTGAGGTGATAGATGGAGGTCTGGCAGAAGGGTGATATGGTGGATGTTAGTTACTAGTAGCAACCAAGCGCTACATATGAAACGGTGATCGCTGTAACGTCCCACTTTCCTGGACCGGCATTGGAACATGGGGCGCCTATCACAGTGTAGCTGGCTGGATGCAGAATTAGGTGATTTATGTTGAAGTTAACTTGTTCACATTTAGAATTTGTCTTAGATAGGTCTGTGGATAGGAGAAAAGGCTTCCTTCAGGCCAGAAAGAAGCCAGGGAAAATTCCCTTTCGCCAGCCCAGGAAATACAAGCAAGCAGAAACAAAAAAAATGCTGGTCTTTTCAGAAAAGGAGGAACATAGAAGACTTCATCCTCCATCAACCCTTCCACCTCCAGAAATAAGAAACAGTGACGTTGTTCAGGTGGGGGGCAGACTAGCATCATTCGCCCATCAACTGCGAAACGCTACAAAGAACAAGTTTGTTCTCTGCACAATAGAAGCGGAGTATACCATAGAATTTTCAAGCTTCCCCCCCAACCAGTTACTTAGTCACAACACTCCCCAAAGACCGAACAAAGGTCCTCTCTAGAAAACTTGCTGGCCCAAAAGGTAATTTGCCCAGTCCTGATAGGAGAAGGCACATGTTTCTACTCGCACATAGTCGCAAGGAAAAAAAAACATCCGGAAGCTCAGACTCGGTCTGAAACCTCTCAACAGGAAGATACAATACAAGAAGTTCAGAATGGCATTTATTTACTCAATCGTAAACATCCTACCGGCGGGAGAGTTCATGGCAACAGTGGACTTAAAAGGCGCCTATATGCATGTGCAGATAAAAATAAGTCATCGACAATATCTGATGTTTGTAGTTCAGGAGCCTAAGGCCCCCCCTGCACCTGCAATACTCTTCTTTACCATTTGGAATTTCTTATGCACCCAGAATATACAAAAATTCAGTCAAAACGCTCTAAAAAGTCTAATGCCGCGTACACACGACCGTTTTTAATGATCTAGAAAAAAAAAAAATTCTCGACTTGATTCTTGTCAAGCCTGCCTTGCATACACGCGATCGTTGAAAAAAAAATGCTGGAGCAAAGCGCGGTGACATACAACACATACGACGGCACTATAAAGGGGAAGTTCCATTCAGATGGCGCCACCCTTTGGGCTGCTTTTGCTGATTTCGTGTTGGTAAAAGTTTGCTGAGAGACGATTCACGCTTTTCAGTCTGTTACAGCGTGACGAATGTGCTATCTCCGTCTCATAACTTGCTTCTGAGCAAGCACGTTTTTTTCCCGTCGTTAAAGCCTACACATGACCATTTTTCACCACGTGAAAATTTAGAGCATGTTTTAAATTTTGAATGCCCATTTTTCACGTTGAGAAAAATGCTCTGGAGCCTACACACGATCGTTTTTAATGACATTTAAAAGAAATTGCATTTTTCACGTCATGAAAAATGGTCGTGTGTACGCGGCATTAGGCTACAGGGCATAGGCGTTTTTCCTGGAAAGAGGGGGGGTGGAGGAGAACCCCGGAGGGACGGACCATCCCAGAAAGTACCTGCGTCCCACTCCACTAGGAAGTGCCCACCAGAGGATCCTGTGACCTTGTGCCAGGACGCAAACAGATCTACCTCATGCCAGCCCCATCGGAGACATATCCGGTGAAACACAGCCCGGTGAAGGGAACACCCTGTGGTCCAACCCTAGCCAGTGGGCAGAATGTCTTTTTCCGGCTCTCTCTGATCTATGCTTTCCTGGAGTGGAATACTGACAGACGGTTGCCTCAGTCGGCTAGGGTTGAACCACGGGGTGTTCCCTTCACCGGGCTGTGTTTCATCGGATATGTCTCCGATGGCGCTCGCCTTAGGTAGATCTGTTTGCGTCCTGGCTCAACAGGAAGGTACCAAGGTTTCTGGCAATTTCACAGGATCCTCTGGTGGGCACTCCCTAGTATTCCATTGGGGGCGATGACGTTTGCTCTACGCCTTTCTTTCTCTCAAACTTCGGCTGTGGCTTTTGCGCAGACTCGCAGCCGCTGGATTCTGGTCATTCTATTGGCTCCGGGTGGGTCTAGTTGGTCTGGTCCGGGTGTGCCTGGTCGCCATCGTTCCTTGGCGACTGCCTCTCAGGAAGGATCTACTGTCCCAAGGGCCATTCTTCCATCCTGCTTTAGACTAGCTGGTTTTAACTGCCTGGCTGTGATGAGCCAGGTGCTGCAGTTCCCACACTGCTGATGGTTAGGGAGTCTACCTCCCAGGAGGTTCTAACTCCGGTTGTGGAAAGTGCATATATCCTGGTGTGAGTCACCGGGCATTCATCCTCGTTCTTTCTCGGTGGCTTCGATCCCAACCTCCCTCCACAGGGGGTTGAGCAGAAATGGGCCTCAAGTACGATTAAGTGCTAAGTATCACCCTGGACTCCGTCAGCATCCCCTGGTCTCGCACTCCCTGGTGCGTACCTTTTTGTTCAAGGGGTTAGACATCTGTTTTTACCAGTGCAGTCTCTTCTACCGTCATGGGATCTGAACTTGATTTTTTATTCTTCAGAAGCCTCTCTCGAAATATTCTGGAGATTCCAATGCTTGCTCTGTCTCGGAAGGTGGCCTCTTGGTGGCTATCACCTCTACCCGCAGGGGGTCGGAAATGGTGGTGTTATCTTGTCATTCACCTTACCTGGGTGGTGATTTGCCCTTCTCCATAGTTTCTTCCTCAGATTTACATGTATGTACTATGTTGCCTTCCTTGTGTCCCTGGTCTACACATCCTAAGGAATTTGCCTTATCTGCCCTGGATGTGGTTTGGGGGTTTCGGGTGTGTTTGGCAGCCACTGAGTCATTTTGGAGGTCAGACTCGCTGTAATCACAGACGGTTCAAGAAAGGGGCTGTCTGCTTCTTCTGTGACCAAATTTGGATGGACAGATGAAGTCTCTGGCCTATTCTGTCAGGGATCAGGTTCTTCCTTTTCCTGTTACGGCACGTGCTTCTTGGGCCTTCTGTCATCAGGTGTCCATTGCGCAAGTTTGCAAGGCGGCCACTTGGTCGTCAGTGTACACCTTCACATGTCCTATGAAGGGGATTTGTTGGCATCTGCGGATGCTTCTTTGGGCCGCAAGGTTTTGCGGGCTGCTGTTTATTCTGCGGTCTATTCCTTCTTGAAGGGATTTCATTCAGGTTGGGCTCCAGCTTGTCCGGTGTTGAGCTCCTGTTACCTGGTGGGCTCTTGTGGTAGTCTTGGGATTTTTCATTGTCCCACCACTCATGCTTGGCACTGCTTTGTGACGTCCCTATGGTTCTGAATAAGTTAGCGCCGTGTCTGTCAATGAACGAATGAGAAAATAGGATTTTTGACTGTTTCTCTGCGTTCATTGACACAGACAGCACCCACCCCTCTAAGGAGCTTTGCTGCTTCTGACACTGTTACTAAACTGAAGGCCTATAGCAGAGAGAGGGGTATACATCACCTAAGACTGCCCATAGGCGTAGCCAAGTCTTTTTTTCTGCCTATTGTCTTACTCCTGTAGGGGGCAATATAAACCTATGGTTCTGAATAAGGAAGCACTGTGTCTGTCAATGAACTCGGAGATACGGATTTTACGGTAAGTCAAAAATACATTTTGTCTCCCTATGATGCATACCCCTTGCATGTTCCCATATATCAGGCTCCTCACACATTTATGAGATTCACTATTCAAGCCAAGAAAATGCCCACTACCTAGCTACATACAGATTTTCCAACATTTCCCTTTGCTCTCTCGGAACCCCCATGGATCCTTAGATCTGTCATGGCAAAGATGATGGCTTATTTTCACCTTCATCAATGTCTATAGTGCCTTTTTTTTTTTTTTTTTTTTTTTTTTTTTCTATCTAGACGATTTTCTCACAGAGCAAGGCTTCAGACCTCAATCTATTCCTCTACAACAGGGGTGTCAAACTGGCTGCCCTCCAGCATGTTGTGGCAATACCAGTCCCATCATGCCTCTGCCTGTGGTCATGCTTGTAACTCAGCCTTGCAGTGCCTCATGGGACTTGTAGTTCCGCAACAGCTGGAGGTCCGCCAGTTTGACACCTGTGGTCAAGACCTTTTCAAAAGTTCAATTGAATTTTCAATCAAGAAAATCATACCTTACCCTGGCCCGATCAGTAGTTTTCTTGGGGTACAGGATCAGATCATCACTGTTCTAAGTAGTCATGGGGGGGGGTCCTGATCACCAACCCAGAGCCGTATGATCACCCTGTACTGCTCTGGTCACAGTATGTAAAGTGACCATATCACCACTGATTTATATAGCAAAAAAAATGAAAATTCATTGGTGATTAGATACCCCCGAAAACTCTATCTGCTCAAACAATAACAATTTCATTTGGGTACAGTGCTGCATGACTGAGTAATTGTGATTCCAAGTTGGACAGCGCTGAAAGCTGAAAATTGGCCCGAGCAGGAAGGGAATGAAATTCCCTATTGCGCTCACTACACTTTGTCCTATTTAAATCTATGGTGGTATTGCTATGCTGTGTGGTCTGACAGCTCATTCTCCTCCCTACCCCCACTGCTATGTGACCACACTGGAGCAAGGGGATGACTATATAGTTGTCCCTGACTGACAGTATGCAGAGGAGAGGGAGCAGGTCAAACAGAGCATGCACAACCCCCTCCTTCCCTGAAAGCTGCCAGTCTGAACATCTGCAGCCCTTCCATGTAATTGTGAATCTTAGTGCCTTCTCTGCAATTTTTTACAGAAAAGAAAGAAAGCTAGTGAGCACAGACCTGTCTGCTTGTTCGGATCAAAGGAGAGCATATACAGTTGTATATGTCAACTTGTATTATAAATGACTGTGCTGGGGAGCCAATAACAACACGCACCAGCAGTTACTACACTAGTCTGTCTTGGACAAGTATAGTAGCTGCAAGGGTGTGTTGCATTCAGCTTGTGTTTTTCTGAATGACAGAAGAATCCTGGGGGCGGGGATTCAGCAAGAGTTGTAAAATTCTGTCAATACCTTCTTTAAAAAATATTTGCATAGGAGCATTAGATAGACCAGAATTCTTCCTGAAAAGTTTGGATGTAGGGTAATATAATTTATTGGCTAATTAATTTGATTGTAGTGCAAGCTTTTGAGGAGTGCTGGCCTCTTCTTTACCTACTTCTATTTTGTCAATGGCTAACACGATGCAACACTCTGTGCTGGTAAATTCTTCCTGAAAATGCTAATTCCATGTCATCCTTGGGTTTCAGTGCTTTTAGGTCCCTGATATAGAACAAGTATCCAGAATAGAAATTCTGCTTTGATTTGCCATATGTTTGTTCTTTGTCAAAGAGCTGCTGCAGTTAATGTGACAGACTGGATGTAGCAGTGGCAGCCTATGTATTTTTTCCCTGAAGGATTTGTAGGTGCAATGGTTGTATGGCTCATTGGATGGGATCTCAGAGAGTGTGTTTAACCACTTCCATACCAGGCACTTACGCACCTTCCCGCCCAAGGCAATTTTCAGCTTTCAGCGCTGTTGCAATTTGAATAACAATTGCGCGGTCATGCTACACTGTACCCAAACAAAATTGGCGTCCTTTTTTTCCCCACAAATAGAGCTTTCTTTTGTTGGTATTTGATCACCTCTGTGACCTTTTTTTTTTTTTTTTTTTTTTTTTTAATTTTTTTTTTTTTTGCGCAAAAAGACTGAATATTTTTTTCTGTAAATTTTTTTGTAAATAAGTAAGTTTTCTCTTTCAATTACGGGCACTGATATGGCGGCACAGATGAGGTAGTACTGATGGGCACCGATGAGGTGGCACTGATAGGCGGCACTGGGCAATCATAGGCGGCACAGATGGGCACTCATGGGGCGGCACTTATGGGTGGCACTGATGGGTACTTATGGGTGGCACAGATGGGCACTGATGGACACTGTGGGGTGGCACTGATGGACACAGAGGGGTGGCACTGATGGATCCATGTTGCCAGTCAGTGCCCATTTGTGGGCACTGATTGGCATCTTTTTTTTTTACTGACTTTTTTTTTTTTATTGCCCCTTATTTTTTTTTGCCCTTCCCTGGTGGTCCAGTGTGGGCATCGGGGGGGGGGGGGGGGGCTGCACTGATAAACAATCAGCGCGAACCTCCCCTGTCAGGAGAGCCGCCGATCGGCTTTCCTGTACTCGCGTCTGTCAGACGCGAGTGAGGAAGAGCCATCAACGGCTCTTCCTGTTTACATCGTGATTGGACACGGCTGATCACGTGGTAAAGAGCCTCCGCCGGAGGTTCTTTACCGAGATCGGAGATGCAGGGTGTCAGACTGACACCCCGCATCACCGATCGCTGCACGCCCCCACAGGCGCGTGCCGGCATGAAATCCTGCAGGACGTCAATAGACGTCCAGTCAGGATTTCAGAACCACTTCCTGGACGTCAATCTGCTATTGACCTGGCGAGAAGTGGTTAAAATATACAAATGATCTCTAAATAATCAAATGATTTTTCTGAATACTGCATATCATTTAGGGTAGCTTCGCCCTTATGCTTTGCAGTAACGCCTTTCTGTAATGCAGGGGATTTTGTACATTGTGTTGTAGTGCCATTTTATTTAGATTTTACAATAAGAAATTAAAGTTTCAGTTCAGCAAGGCTCCATTCACACCTGAGCATAGCGTTTTTGTTGCGCGTATTTACGCGTTTGCATACAGCGTTGCCCGACGTTTTTGAACTTCGACGTTTTTTATTTTAGCCAATAGGAAAAATTTAAATCTCTTTCATTACTTGTTGCTATGTTTGTAGATTTGTTTTATCTTCTGCCTGGGTGAAATGTTCTATTTCACAGAACAGATTAAAGCGTCAAAATGCCCGTAGAAACGCTCGTTGTCGCGCTAGACGCTTGAATCGAGCATTTCCATTACTTTCTATGGGAATACAAACGTTCTAAAACATCCAAATCCGCCCAATCTGCGTGTTTTGGCGTGGAGATGTAAACCATCTCCATAGGGAATAATGTATTTTTTACCCTCTAGCGTTTTGGAGCTTTATGCTTCAGGCGACAAAACGCTCAGGTGTGAATGCAGCCTAAAAGTAGCAAACTGTAATTTCAAATGAACAGATGTTTAAAATCATAGCATTGGTTGCATTTTAAAAACTACTTTTAACGGCCTGTTTCTTGTGTGTTACGCCATGCATTACATCAGGACTCGATAAATCCCAGGTGCCAGATTGCATTGGTGACTAGAAATTGCTTCCTGGCACCTGGACTTTTGTCGGCTCATTCATTGTTCGCACCAGGCGGGACGCCTTCCGACAGAGGGTACCCAGCCACCTACACCACAATTCCAGATCCCACAGAGCCGGCCCAAACTGGCCATAGGCGGGACTGCATGTCCGAGCATTCCGACACCAACTGTGTGGTATATGTAGGGGGTCATAAGTCTATACCACCTCTCTGTAAAATATGGCATTGGGCAAGTTGTCTACATGGGCAACCAGTAGAGCTTACAGAGAGGCGCTCAACAAATGGTAGTTTACCAAAAATCTGCCCTGTAGATAAGAACAAACTGCTCGTCTGAACAATATTATATTAAGTACTCCTCCATAGCCAAGTTCCCTGGCCTTCCCTATTGCTATGAACCATTAGCCATTGTTGCTCATCTCTGCCATCACAGAAGTCCTGATCCCTCAGATTTAAACCCTGCACTTTCTTCCCTGTTGCCATGGTGATGAGCTCAGCATTATGGCACTGGGGTAGATGGTGCACTGCATTTGAATCCGAGTGCTTCAGAGAGAGAGAGTGGGCATCATCAGCTGGAGTACCACAGCAACATCTCTCCTGGATTCAGATGTTGCAGGTGTGTGGTGCGCCATCTACCCTGTTGTCATGGCATTCAGCTGGACTCCGTAGAAACTGGAGTGCGCTCTTGTAATGGCAATGGTAAGTACCCTGTGTCATGCATCTGTAAAGATACACATCAGGGCTACATAAGAGAGGGGGTTTTGTTGTTGAAAATAAAGCTTTGATGGGTAAAAAATAGAAAAAAAAATATGGCTTCTGATTTTTTCGCTGGCTCCTAGATTCAAAGCAAATTCTTTGTAAAGTAGCACACTGCAAAGCATGAGGCCTCGTACACACGACAGAGTTTCTCGGCAGAATTCGTCGAGAATCTCGGTGAAGAGCCGGATTCTGTCGAGAAACTCTGTCGTGTGTACATTTTCGGCCCGATGGAGCCGCCGAGGAACTCGTCGAGCAAATAGAGAGCAGGTTCTCTATTTTCTCGATGGCAGTGGATTTTGGCTCGACGAGTTATTCATCGGGCTGTTTTTTAAACGAGAAACTCGGTCGTGTGTATGCTAAGAAACCTGTCAAAAACTTAGACACTGGAAAACAACATAGGTAAAACTAGCGTTTGGAATGGAGATAGCACATTCGTGTCGCTTCCAACATTATTTAATCGTTTATTTGCAGCGCTTTACACAATTTTTTGTAAGGGCACAAAACAGCAATATAATTTTTTTTTTTTTTTTTATGATATTCACACAGAGTTCCTTAAAATTAGGTGGAACCTTTTTCTTACTGATCTCAATATTTGTTTTTTTTATTATTGTCACCTTATTTTGGTCCTGTGTTTTAAAGCCTGCTTTTAATAGTCACCTTAATTTTAAAGTTCAAAAAAATGCAAATCCTTTTTTTTTTTTGTAATGTCAAGTTCCCCCCATAGAAACCTTATTGCTTTGTCTTATCTCATCTGTTCCTTTCAAATTACACCTTATATCCAATTTTTAAAAAAAAATAACCTGCCTTCTCACTTGCAAAATTGAAATTTAAAAAAATACAAGGACAAGTATGAACTGTAAAATAAAAATTTACCATTTATTTTGGTTATCAAAATAAATTAACTATGCAAAAGTCAGCACTGGAGAGCTTGCTGCCATTTGTGCACAGCCAGGTGTGGCCTGATGTGACTGGTGAGCAGTTGGAGGCCAAAATGGGGACTTGAGAGGTTCATTCAGGAAGGAACGCATCAAGGTCTTGGACTCCCCGAGGTCACAAACTGGAGCAGGGCAGGCAGATGTCACCAGGTTGTGGTACTATAGCAGCCTGAACTCTGGTACACCACATGGAAGTAAGGGAGTCACTTTCTTGATTTCTTCAAGGCCTTCCTTGGTGGCTTCCCTGCAGCCTGCTCTTTCACCTTCTCTGCAGCCTTCTCAGCAGCCTTCCTCTTCTGCCTGGCTGGAGGTGGTGCCACAGGGGTAGTACTCATGCCAGGAGGAGGAGTAGACGAAGGTGGTGGAGGATGAGTAGCCGACGGTGGTGGAGGAGGAGGAGCAGTAGAAGGAGGAGGAGGAGTAGTAGAAGGAGGAGGAGCAGTAGAAGGAGGAGGAGGAGAAGGAGCAGTAGAAGGAGGAGTAGAAGGAGGAGGAGCAGTAGAAGGAGGAGGAGCAGTAGAAGGAGGAGGAGTAGAAGGAGCAGGAGAAGAAGAGGAAGAAGAATGTTCAGATGGAGCATGAGAAGAAGAAGAAGGTGGGGGAGCTTGAGAAGGAGCATGAGAAGAAGAAGAAGGTGGGGGAGCTTGAGAAGGAGCATGAGAAGAAGAAGAAGGTGGGGGAGCTTGAGAAGGAGCATGAGAAGAAGAAGAAGAAGGTGGGGGTGCTTGAGAAGGAGCATGAGAAGAAGAAGGTGGGGGAGCTTGAGAAGGAGCATGAGAAGAAGAAGAAGAAGAAGGTGGGGGAGCTTGAGAATGAGCATGAGAAGAAGAAGAAGGTGGGGGAGCTTGGGAGTTATGTGGTGTGTGAGGATGGGGATGGCGGCAAATCACAGTGTCCTCCGTGAGAAGACCCCTCACCCCCTGATTTGCGAGGGTGATGAGGAGTCCCTCAAAGAGGAGGCGCTGCTCTAATGTCATTTCTGACATTTTGGCCAAAACCACAGTTACAAATCCCTCCTGAGCAGTGGGAGGCTGTTGAAGGGTTGCATGGGCGTCCCGAATGAGGGCTAGTGAGGCGTCACGCACCCTTGTATCTCTCACCTGCCTTCTCGGACGCAGGCGAAGAGGAGACACCTGACATCTTGTGCTTCGCCCAGCAACCTCGTGCAACCCACTTGGGCCTGCCACCTCATCCGCTCCACTTGGGCCTGCCACCACGTTAGAGATACTTGGGCCTGCAGCCTCCTCCAAGCCACTCACCCTGTCCTCCTACTGCCTGGCATTTTCTTGATCCTCCTGCTGCCTGGTCTCGTCCTGTGTATGGAAAAAAAGTACAGTTTTACTTTTTTTTTTTAAATTATTTTTTTTTTTTTTTAAGCTCCTGACTGTTGCATATTTTTTAGTCACGACTTATCTAAGCCAATCATTGTGACCCATGTTTTATGGTCAATCACACCAAAAAAATTCATGGCCAATACTGACAAATGTTCTGTATAACACTTTTAGATCTAATTTTTTTTTACCTTTAACATCTTAATTTACATCTCTTTAACAACATTTAAACACCACACATTTGCACATTGAAAGTACTATATACCTGGCTCCAGCTGGGCAAATCCGGATCTTCATCCAGGATGGAAGGCTGCTGAGAGGGTTCATCTGCAGAGGGAGCAGCAGGTTGGCTGGAGGGAAGGCTGGACCTTCTGTGCCTTCTGGGGGCAAGGCTCGAAAGTGACTCCCTTACCTCCAGGTGTTCATCCAGGAAGCTCAGTTTGCTGTAGTACCACAACTTGGGTACATATACCCGCCCTGCTCCAGCTCCAGACCTCATCGAAGCCAAGACCTTGTTGCGTGCCTTCCTGTAGGTGCCTCTCAAGGTCCCAATTTTGACCTCCAACTGGTCAGTTGTCACATCAAACCCCACCTGTCTCCGCACAAGTGGGAGCAGGCTCTCCAGTGCAGTTTTGCGCAACTCTCTATTTCGAGATATGGGGTCTTTGGTGGCCCACAGAACAGGAAGTTCTTGCCACCGATCAATGAATATCTCCAAGAATTCTGGTCTGTTAAACAGATTCATCTTTTCCTGTCCAAAACCAAGGATAAAAAAATTATGTCAATACACAGTCTATAAAGTGAATTACTCTTTCTCACAAGCTAGCCCTTAAAGGGTCACTAATGGATAACTCTATTTTTGGAGTAAATGACTGTTTACAGTGTCTAGAGACATACAAGTGCATACATATAATGTGCCTCTAGTTTCACTTTTGGTTTAAAAATTATTTAATGTTTCTGTGAAGTAAAGAGACACACAGAACCAAAAAACAAAAAACCAGGGCATATTTGAATTTCTAAAATTATTAGCATTGTTTTGGTGGATTTTTAGACACACAGCTTAGACCACAGTGACAAGCTCCCCTGATAAATTTGAGAGGGAGCCAGAGAACCAGGAAGTGATGATTTATGCAAAGGATTACAGCTGCTTAAAAGCAAAAAGGGACAATGAGGACATGAAATCAAGACTGATATAATGTAAAGTTAGTTATTTCTGCCCCAAACAATTTTGGCTTATTGCTCCTTTAAATGTCTGTCTTTCCTGAATATGCCACTGCTGTCCCAAGTTCGAAGCATACCTACACGCTTGTCGTTCAAACGTCTTTCTTACGCAACCCGGTCGTATGGACGCTACATGTGTTCGAGCCTTATATACACTCCGCACACGACATCCGCCCATGCTTAAAAAGAATTGATGTTTCCCCCCGCCCCTTATCTTCCGTCGCAAAAACGACAAGGAGGAATTGGCAGCAGATCATGTTGGGTCAGTTCCTAGGAAACAGATGACCAGTTGTGTCGAACTAATAAGCCAGATCTCATCCTCATTTGTGTATGAAACGTTAGTTAGAGAAAAGCACTCCGATATAGTTTGGTCAAGACATAAAAGCGACCATTTGCATCATGTTTAAACCGACTTGTTTTTAGAAGACATCCTGATGAGAACCGAGATTGCCCACACAACAGTAGTTGGATCAAAATGCATAATCAAAGCGTTGTTTACGTACGACGGCACTATAGCGGACCATTACCTTCAAATTTCGAACTAGCTATGTTTTAATTTATGAACCTAAAATGTAGGCCACAAAATCATTCAATCAAGAATAACATGTAAAATGTAGTTACATACCGGTCTTTGACCCGATCGTTATCTCCGCCGTCTTCCACAAACTGTGAACGCCCCTTTTACTCACGTGGTAGCCCTTTATACACGCGCATGTGGGACTTTACGCACGTCTCCCCGCCCCTGACGTTCATGGTGTCGTATTTTCCCCGCCCCTTTTCCATCTTTTTTTTGTTGGGAGCACATGTTGGAGAATATGGCAGCACGGCGAATCCGTTTTAAGGCCACCAACATGACCTTTGAGCAAATGGTGGAGATGGTCCTCATTCTCAAAGCAGAGGACTATGATGGGAGGCATGGGCCATACAAGTACCCTAATAAGGTCAAGGCCCAAATAATGGAGAAGGTGAGGAGGAGTCTCCATCAGAAATTTGGGGTGAAAAGGTCCAAGGAGCAGATCCGGAAAAGGTGGTGTGACCTGAAAAAACGGGAGCCGGAACAAATGAAGAGGATCAGGAGAGTGATTAGAAGAAGTAAGTTTGTTATATATTTTGTAAGATTTTTTCCGCACCATGTGTTTTTTATTTCAGGTTGTACTGTATTATGTTTTTATGCACAATAATTTATCGTCAAACTGGACGTCCATTCGGAACGACAAAATATTGTGTTTAAAATACTCAAAATTATGACATTTTTCTAAAATTGGGGTGAGATCAATCGTGAAAATTATGTAGATGTGCTATTAAAACCACAAAACTTTTTTTAAAATTTAAATATATACAGTAAAAGGAGAGTCTGCTCAGCAGTCGGTGACACGTGGACTCATTTGCATAATTGTTGTCCCCTTTAATAACCCATTTTGGGGTTCACACAGAGGTGAGGTGATCCAGTGTATACTTGGTTGGCTTACATGTTTAAAAGTAGACCAAAGCTACAAGATTTGTCATGATCTTTGTGAATGCCTTCAATCCTGTGTTTTGCCCTGAGGGGTTTTTCAAAACATCAATAGTCCCAGAAATTGTATAAAGTGAATCATATTCCTCTTTCAGGCCTACCGTATTTTTCGGACTATAAGACGCACTTTTTCCACCCAAAAATATGGGTGAAAATGTCTCTGCGTCTTATAGTCCGAATGTAAATGAGGCGCCGCTGTCAACGCCCCCTCCCATTTGTACTTCCTCCTCCCGGTTCCCGCGGCCGGTTCCCGCACAAAGTATTCCATTCCTGCCCCCCCCCCCCCCGCGCGCACGAAGCAGCCTGGCCACCTGTACTTCCTCCGCCCGGTTCCCGCGGCCTCCATCCACAGAAAGTATTCCATTCGGTGCACCGGCTTGCAGACCCTGGCCGCGTCTTGAGAGGAGGGGAAATCATACTCACTGCCCCACTATGCAGCGCGACATGAGGTAGGACACTTGTAAGGGGAGAGTGGGCAGGAGTTTATGGCAGCCAAGGAGTGAGTGTGTGCAGTCTCCTAATGCTGTGTTTGGAGGACAGGTGACAGCTCTGCTGGGACTTGTAGTGCCTCTGTGGTGGGGGGGGAATATGGCAACCTGCTCTGCTGGGACTTGTAGTGCCTCTGTGGGGGGCTGAAATATGGCAACCTGTTCTGCTGGGACTTGTAGTGCCTCTGTTCTGCTGGGACTTGTAGTGCCTCTGTTGGGGACTGAAATATGGCAAACTGCTCTGTTGGGACTTGTAGTTCCTCTGTTCTGCTGGGACTTGTAGTGCCTCTGTGGGGACTGAAATATGCCAACCTGCTCTGCTGGGACTTGTAGTGCCACAGGTCAGGCCGCAATAATGGCACAGGTCGGGCTGCATTATTGGCAATGGTTAGGCTGCATTTCATGGGCACTGGTAAATATTTTAGTACACCATTTGGTTCAAAATATTTTTTTTTCTTGTTTTCCTCCTCTAAAACCTAGGTGCGTCTTATGGTCAGGTGCGTCTTATAGGGCGAAAAATACGGTATAAGCTATAAAAATCCTGTTTACATTTTCTTCATTCTTGTAGGGCGTCATGAAGCTTCAACACGGGAGCAAGAAGTCCAGCAAGCCACACCCCCGAGGGATGGTGATGATGCGCAGCCTGCCACCACATCAGGTAAAGTAACATATAACTAACCCAGCTTCAGGTAATGTAGATGTAGGCCTGCCTAATTTTAAAAAATTGTTTTGTCCCACATTTCAGGATCAGGTGGTGGCTTGGACAGGCATACTGTCCAGATGGTTATATCTGAAATCTGGGCCTGCAGAGAAGAGGTGGAGGAGATTCATCTGGCCAACAGAAAAATTAAAGAAAGAACAAGGAGGGTGGAAAATAAATTAAAAAATTTACTTGATGTTTTGGGGAGAGTCTGAATCAGAAAAAAAAATTCAAAAATACCAGATTTTACTGTTTATTTAATAAAAAAAAAAACCAAAAACAAAATATAACCAGATTTTAGACTTTATTTAATAAAAAAAAATACAAAAAAATAAAATAACCAGATTTTAGACTTTATTTAATTAAAAAAAAAAAACAGATTTTACAGTTTCTTTAATAAAAAAAAATACAAAAAAATAAAATAACCAGATTTTAATGTTTATTAAGATAAAAAAGACCAAAAAAATTACAAAAATGATTGTATATTGTATGAGAAAAAAGACCAAAAAAATTACAAAAATGATTGTATATTGTATGAGAAAAAAATACAAAATATTTTTGTAGGGTATTTTGGAAAACAAACCAAAAAAAAAATTTGTAAAATAAAGAGCTTTTGAACCTCAAAAAAGTGTGTGGTGTTTTTCCTAAAATACGTTAAATTTTCTATGTGTTTGGTTTGGGGGTCACCTGGGAAATGTTTGCTAGTTGATAATGAAAATACACTTAGTTACACTTAGTAAAGAACTCCAAGCAACACAAGCAAGACATAACAAGTTTATAAAAAAGATTCTGATTTATTTTGGTGAAAGATAAAATTATGGCAAATTTGCTTGAGATGGTATTGCCCCCCTACCCATGAAATAGTCCATGTATTTGTCCCGGACTTCACGGGCACTCTGGGGGGGCAGTCCTGTGTGGCCAGCTTCAAGGCCCGCCAAAGTTTCTGATGGAGCCAAAAGTTGTGCCTCAGGCCCAACCAGGGCCATATAATTTGGAGATTGTCTCCGCAAAAAATTATGGAGAATGCAGCATGCAAAAATAATAGTATTCCACTTATATTCCGCCATGTGGAGAGAGGTGAGGAAAAGGCGGAACCGGCTGGCCATGATGCCGAAAGCGTTCTCAACCACTCTACGTGCTCGGCCCAGCCGGAAATTAAAGACACTCCTCTCTGGGGTGAGGGTGCGCTGAGGGTATGGCCTCATAAGATGGGGTCCCAGGGCAAACGCTTCATCAGCCAGGAAAACAAATGGCAGGCCTTCTACATTCTGGTCATCCGGTGGCAATGACAGATCATCATCCTGAAGGCGAAGCGCAAACTCCGTCTGCCTGAAGGCTCCCCCATCCGATATCCGTCCATTCATCCCGACATCCACAAAAAGGAATTCATACTGTGCTGACACCACCGCAATCAGCACAATACTGTTGAACCCCTTATAGTTAAAGAACTGGGATCCTGAACGGGGTGGAGGCACGATGCGGACGTGCTTCCCGTCGATGGCTCCCCCGCAGTTGGGGAAGTTCCATCGGGTCTGGAAGTCCAAAGCCACAGACTGCCACTCCTGTGGTGTGGACGGAAGCTGGGGAAGAAAAAATGCTAAAATTAGCCACATAACCTTGCAAGCAGATTATACAAAGACATTATAAGCATTCTAACATTTCTGGGAACTAGCATATTATATCTAAATATATTTAGACAATTAGCACATTAAACACCCCCTCTGATGGGCCAGTGCCCAAGTTTGGGGGAGGGCTAGATGAGTTTGGGAGTACAAAAAAAATATAATTATGATTATTGGTGAACATAGACTTTACAACACATTTTGGAGGGGAGGGCTAGATGAGTTTGGGAGTACTAAAATAATCTAATTTGGATTATTGGTGAACATAGACTTTACAACACATTTTGGAGGGGAGGGGGGGGGGGACATTACAATGGATATAACACAATACATTGGGAAGTGACTAGACTAGGTAGGTTGGGGCCCAGGATAGCATGCTGGGGAGGTAAGTGATGGGAAATATGCATGTAGGCCAAAAAAGGAGCATCAAAGTTTACAGCATGCATGGGGGCAAAGGGGACATTCACAGCATATTCCAGACATGGTAATTAGGGAAGGAGGAGATAACTACAAGACATTAGCATACATTATAGACATAAAATGTGATATTAAAGGAGAAAACTTACCCTCATATATTCCTCCTGCAGAACCTGGATGATGGCAGAGCAGGTGTCAGGAATGATGAGGCCCAGAGCCTGGGGGGAGATGCCCGTGGAGAACTTTAAGTCCTGAAGGCTTCTCCCAGTTGCCAGATAACGGAGGGTGGCAACTAGCCTCTGCTCAGCACTGATGGCTTCCCGCATAACGGTGTCCTGCCTGGTAATATAGGGGGACACCAAAGCCAACAGGTGCTGAAAGACGGGATCAGACATCCTCAGGAAATTCCTGTAATCAACAGGATTATTTTCCTGAAGCTCCCGCAGCAAAGGCATGTGAGAGAATTTGTTCCTACGGAGCAACCAATTCTTGGTCCATGAACGCGTCCTCCTCCTGTTCATGAACTCCTCATCGTCTAGGTCATAAACAAACAGACCTACACACAGAAGATGCTTAGCACG
Source organism: Rana temporaria (assembly GCF_905171775.1). Taxonomy (NCBI): domain Eukaryota; kingdom Metazoa; phylum Chordata; class Amphibia; order Anura; family Ranidae; genus Rana; species Rana temporaria. The sequence continues at coordinate 272,819,767 of NC_053490.1, read as the reverse complement.
AAGTCGGCGACGACTAGGTGCCTGCAACATGGCTACAAGGCTAGTTACGAACGACAAATCAGAATTGCACTAAACAGACCGCAGTGAAGAACAGCAAGACCTATGAAGAACGACCCTGACAATGAAAAACGCGGGGACAGGACCGCAATGTAAAACAATACGACCTGACCGCACGTCTCGATTGCCTAGATACGACCCCCACAAGTACAAACTGAACGGCAGAGATCAATCTGAAAGCACAAAGACTGAAAAGCACGAATCGTCACTCACCAAACTTTTACTAACACGCGTAAACACGGAATCAGCAAAAGGAGCCCCAAGGGTGGCGCCAACAAAATCAAACCTCCCCTTTATAGTCGCGTCATACGTCGTGAGCGTCATCGTGCCGGAGAACGACCAGATTTTGGTATGTTACGTGTGTACGCAAAGCAAGCCTGCCGAGCTTCTCGACAAGTTCAACAAGGAACTCGACGGGCTTGGCAAGCCCGTCGAGTTTCTCTGTCGTGTGTACGAGGCCTGAGAGTGCATTTCAGGAGCCTCTGGGTGTAAATTATAATGACTTATGCTGCAGTATTCCAACATATAACTCACGTGGCACCCGCACAATAGTGTGAACCCAGCCTTGAAGGATATCTGATCCTTTGTTTTAAAAATGTTGTAATGTTTTAACTGACAATTGCACATGCAATGCAGTACCCCAAAAAAATTGATGTTCTCCACCCCCACAAATTGCTTTCATTTGGTGGTATTTTTTGTTTTGTTTGTTTTTTTGCACTATAAACCAGGGCTGTGGAGTCGGAGTCGGGGGAAATTTTGGGTAGTCGGAGTCGGCAAACAATGCACCGACTCCTACTAAATTTAGATTGCAATGAAAAAAAAAAAAGCAAGTTTAAATGTCCCAATTCACAAAAAGTTATAATTAATGACTCCTCTACTGTAAGAATAAAGACCAATGCATGCAGTGCCTCACGTAACCGCAAAACGAACACGTTAAGTGACCGTGAAGAAGCATGCTTTTCATGTGCTTCACTATATGGCACGCAACGCACAATTAGGAGCTGCAATACTTATACTTTCCATAGTGTTGTGTTCTGCTTTTGCAGGGAACGCATGTTAGAGAACCAGTAAGTGTCCAAATAAAAAAATTCCAACAGGAGTTTTATAAAGCACTAAAAGAAGTTGAAAAGTATGATCGCTCATCAAAACTTACTGTTGAAGAAGCCATCCTTGTTTATCCAGAGATCGTTAGTGATCAGAATAGTTACTGCAATACCACCCACCCAAGTCAGTGTTGAAAGATTATTTTCAGCCCTAAAAATAATAAAGTCTGACTTAAGAGCCTCTATGAAAGAGGATCTGGCAGAGGCAATTCTCTTCCTTAGAACTCTACATTGAATTGATTTGCATTTGCTAAGCCTATAACTACATTTCAAGATTAATATAAACCATTTCTAGGTTTTGCAGATTTTGTTTTTGGTTCATTATAGATAAGCTTTGTTTTTGTTCTAAAACAACCAAATAATGTGGTTTGTATTTTTGAACTGGTAAAGATCCTGTTCCTGATGTTTATGCCTGCTGCTACTATCCAGTCACTTGATTGTTTTCATTGTGTTTGCCTTTTGCTTAAACTGTGCAATACAGTAGACTGTTGGATTCCCAGCCAGTAGTCCTGTGGTAGGTTGCGTTTCTTTCCCTCAAGGAATGTATAAAATACATTCGCATATTAATACAGAGGAGTCGGGGAGTCGGAGTCGGAAGTACATAAAACTGAGGAGTCGGAACATTTATCTACCGACTCCACAGCCCTGCTATAGACTAACAATTTTGAAAAAATTTAAAATACTTTTTACTTTCTTGCTATAAAACCTATCCAATAATATATATATTTTTTTAAATAATCAAATTTCTTCATCAATTTAGGCCAATATGTAGTCTGCTGCATATTTTTTGGTAAAAAAACCCCAATAAGTGTATATTGATTGGTTTGCGCAAAATTGATAGCTTCTACAAACTATGGGATATATTTATTTATGTATTTTTCATTTATTTTGTTACTAGTAATGTAGGTGATCAGCAACTTATAGCGGGACTGCAATATTGCTGCAGACAAATCGACACTAACTGACACTTTTTTGGTAACCAGTGATCAGTGCTAAAAATATGCACCATCGCTGTACTAATGACACTGGCTGGGAAGGTGTTAACATCAGGGGCGATCAAAGGGTTATTTGTGTGCCTAGTCATTGTTTTTTGTACAGTGTGGGAGGTCCTTTTCCTGCTTTGTAAGAACACAGGATCCATGCCTTCACTACTGACAGAACTGCAACCTGCCTTGTTTACATAGGCAGAATGCCAGTCTGCCTCTGTATGGAATGATCAGCGGGTGTCGGCAGACATTGAGTCTGTGGTACCTGCAGATCAGTTCCCGCTGTGTATAATCACAACAGCAGCTGGGCGGTGGCTGTGTGCGTGCCCCCTACCCAGAAGTGATGGATCACATACTAGGTACGTAATCCAGCACAGCAGTGCCACCTTGCTACTGTATATGTAAGTTATACAGTCAGCAAGTGGTTAAATCGATAATATAAATAACTCTTCACTCCCCCACCCCCATTTTTTTTTTTGCATAGTATAAGATTTTGTCGTGGTCTGCCTAACTTACAGTGCTTTGCGAAAGTATTCGGCTCCCTTGAACTTTGCGACCTTTTGCCACATTTTAATTCCGCAACTACTGCCTGCTCAGACTCTCCGGCGCCCGCGAATTCTGCAACTACCATCCGCTCAGACTCTTCAGTGTTGCCCCCCCTGGATCCGCCCCTGATGTGAATGAGTATGGGGTACATCGTACCATACCCTACCATACCCTACCTGGGGGAAACGTGTCAAGAAAAAAAAAAACACTACACAGGTTTTTTAAAGTAATTTATTAGGCAGCTCCGGAGGTCTTCTTCCGACTTCGGGGGTCTTCTTCCGACTCCGGGGGGTCTCCTCCGACTCTCCTCTCTCTTCTCCGCGCTCTCCGGTGCTTTTTGCCGGGCCCCTCCACTACCTTCTTGCAGCTCTTTTACTAGTGGGGGGACCCGGTCTTCACTGCCGTCTTCCCTCTTTCTCCTGTCCCGAGGTTGACACGACGAGTTCTCCCGCTGTAATGCTGTGTGAGCGGTGCACAACCATTTATATAGGCATGGCGCGTGGTCACACCCGGTGACCCCGCCCGTATGACGTCACAATCCCATCAAGCCCTAAACAGTGGTTCCAGTTGATAAAGCAATCGGCCGTTTCCAGACGCAGCCTGCCATAGACTTTGACAGGATGCCTTTAGCAGGGCTGGATGCTGCACCTGTCCTTCCCGGGCACATTGCACCGAAACTTCCAGATGAGCCAGGGGGCTTAAAGGGTAGCTCCATGTCAGGGCTGGGTCAGTATCTCAAAAATGTTGAATATTACATAAGACCAATAATAATTTTTTTTATATATAGAAATGTTGGCTTACTGAAAAGTATGTCCATGTCCGGGTCCCTACTGCACATGCGCGCTACGCTCTCTTACTGGCTCAACAGCAGAGGAAAGGGGGGGCAGAACTTATGACATATCTCGCTGCAGTGAAGTCCGACGGAAATAGGGACAGGGTACCTGTCAAATGGGTACCCACTCCCTCGTCACTCCTTCCTCTTTCCTGGCCTGCCAGGCTGTGTGCTCGGATAAGGGTCTGGTATGGATTTTGGGGGGGACCCCACGCCATTTTTTTTCTCTTTTTTTTTTATAGCCAAATGTGATTTGACTCATTTTTTATTTTTACCTAAAAGTGTAATTTTTGCTGCAGCAGTATGCATGCTACAGATGCACCACTTTACAATCAGACTAAGGGGACCCCACAGGCACTATATTTAAAGTGGGGTTCCACCCGCAATTTTTTTTTAAAGTCAGCAGCTACAAACACTGTAGCTGCTGACTTTTAATAAGGACACTTACCTGTCCTAGACGAGGAAGAAGACCTGCCGCGGGCTAGGAAAAGGGAGATTAGGAAGATTTGCATAGCAACCGCTATTTTTGGTAAGTAAAAAATTCAATTTGTTTTGCAGAATTTTGGTGTATTTTTTTTTTTATTTTTTTTTTATTTTTTAGGGCAGACCTCCTTTTTTAATACTTTTTTTTATTTAAATTTCTTTACCCAACAGTTAACAAAGCAAGTAACAAAGTAGCAAAAAAATGAAGATGCACACAAAAATTAATATAACAAGGGATGCCATCCTGCTACTATTTCTCCTTTCAGCTATCCTCTTCTACCCTCCTTCCCCCCTCCCGCCCACCCTCCCCCTAACCCACCCTTAAAAAAAAAGTGCTTTAGTTGTGATCGCCTATAGGAGGGTAGCGATAGTCCCCGCAAAGGGGTGCAGTGCGGTCTTAGATTGTAGAGAAGGAAAAAAAAAGGGGAAAAAGAGAATGGGGCCAAGGCCTGGAGATAATATAAATAAGGAACAAAAAACGGAACAAGTAGACCACAGGAGAGCAATAGAAAAGCAGAAAATACGAGGGTAGGTATCGCCGCCAGCCCTCTACAGCCGGCACCCCACCGCCCCCAGCCAAGGTCCCCACATTTTCACAAATTTCCCATAGTTGCCCTGTCTATTAAGCCCCACTCTTTCACTAAAAATTGTTGAGTTAATGGTCGCTACCCAATTTTCTACCGAAGGAGGAGTGTGTGCCTGCCATTTCTGGGCAATTATCTTACTTGCCTGAAATAGGCATCTCAATACAGCTGCTAGATTCCTGGTGGGACTCTATTTTCCTCCATACACCCTAGGAGGCAGGTTATAGCCACTGGTTTAAGGGAGGACCTGAAGATTTTATTGACCCTGTCTATTATCTCCACCCAGTATCTGAAAAGCTTCAGACACTTCCAAACCATATGTATAAAATCTCCTGCCTTGCACCTAGGATTTTCATCGCTTTGTCTCCACCTGAGTTTAAACATTTTTGTTAGGGGTGTGGTATACTCTATGTAATAAGAACAGGTGGGACAATCTCTGCGCAGGAGCAACTGAAACCAATGCTGCTCATTCTAGAATCTTGTCCCACTGTTCAACAGTTGCTGTCCCCACATCCCTTTGCCACACTTCTCTGCTCTTAGAGGGTCCTACTCTGCTTATTGCTTTAGCCCCCAGAGTGGATACATCTCTGAGATTAGTCCTTTAGATGTTCTTGCCGTGATTATTTTAAGGAGGAGAAGCTTTTCATAATGCTACCCTCAAACAGATGTATTAGGTGATTTATACCCCGTATCTCCCATTCCCGGGGGTTTCTCTATGCCCATTACTTCCCATAGGTTGTTATTGTTCCATAGGGGGGAGAATTCTGTACCCCATCAGTGCCTTCGTTGTCTGCCATGTTTTACTGACTAATTTTATAGTCGGTATTTATGGGGAAAAGAGTCTGCCTCTAAGGCTTCGACAAGTACCTTGTGCGGGTTCCCTGTTAGCAATAATCGACTGTTGGCATTATCTGACCTTGGGGTTCCACAGCCCGCTAGATGTTGCAACTGAGATGCCAGAAAATATAGTCTTGGGTGTGGAACCGCCATGCCCCCCTCTTTTATGGGAAGTTGCATGGTCTGCAAGCTAATCCTGGATTGACCACCCCTCCATATTAATTCTCTGAATAGCAACTCTATTCTCTTGAAGCACGTTTGCCCTATCCACATCGGGGAGTTGTAAAGTGAGTATAATATCTGCGGTTGCCATATAATTTTTATTAAATTGCAACGTCCTGCTGCAGACAGAGGGAGATGTTTCCATATATCGCTTTTTTGTTTTAATTTAATAAAGGGGATATATTATTATTAACATATTGGCTTGTATCCTTCGTTATCCAAATCCCCAGGTATTTTAATTTTGTGACAACTTTTAATTGGGAGACTCCTGGCAATACCTGGGCGCCAAGTGGGGCTAATGGTAGCAAAGGCAATTTTTTTCCAATAGATGGACAGGCCTGAGAACTGCCCGAATTCCCCAACCATTTGCATCACTGTATCTAGTGAGGTTTCTACATCTCCTAAAAAAAAAAAAAACATTGTGCGCAAACAATGCTATCCTGTCTTCCTCCAGCTGTCTTCTAAACCCCTGTATGTCAGTCCTCGATCTAGTCATAATTGCCAGAGGTTCCATAGTGAGGGAGAACAAGAGGGGGCAACCCTGTCTCGTCCCTCTCTCCAACCGAAATATTTCTGAAAGCTCATTATTTATTTACATTTTTGCTCGTGGTTCACTGTATAATAATTTAACCCAGCTAACAAAAGAGGGGCCAAAGCTCTCTAGCACTTTCCACAAGTATGTCCATTCCAGGCTATTGAATGCCTTTGCGGCATCAAGGGACAGCACTGCTCTAGGGCCCTCGTTGTCTGTTGGAATCTGCAAATTTAGGAAAACCCTTCCAATGTTAATACTTGTTGACCTACCTGGTATAAAACCTGACTGATCTGAATGAATAAGATAATATATCTATTTAAGCGGGTGGTGAGTACTTTGGCTAAGATCTTTACATCAGTGCATAATAGGGAGATTGGACGATAGGATGAGGGGTCCAGTTGGTCTTTTCCCTCCTTATGTATTACGATAATGATAGCTCCGTCATTGAAGTAGGGAGTCTCCCCCTAATTGATGCCCACTCCAGTGTCCTTAACAGTTCTGGAAGCAATACATCCCCATAGCGTTTATATATCACTATTGGAAGCCCATCGGGCCTGGTGCCTTCTGGCTAGGCATTCCAGCCACTGCTTGCTGTACTTCCCCTAGCGTAATTGGTGCTTCCAAGTCCTGTTTGTCCTTCACTGACAAAGTCAGGACTGTTATTGCCTGGAAGAAAGCGTCCATTTTTCCACTCCCATCCCCCTTCTTGGATTTATACAGCGTTTTATAGTACTCATAAAACATATGTATAGTAACTAGCCCATCAGTGGAGTTTTCTCCTCCTGTTGTCCTTATTGCTGGAACATTGGAGGGAGGGGAGTTGGATCTAGTCAGGAGTGACAGCATACGCCCTACTTTCTCTCCCTCTCCAAACTGTCTTTGTCTCTGTACTATTTGCCTCTCCCCTGACCTTCTTGTAATGGCCATTCTATTGGCTTGCTGCTTATCCAGCTATTCTCTCTGCCTAATTGGGGTGGGCTTCTCAATATACCTCATCTCTGCTTGGGTAGCCTCGATTCCAAAATGTCCCTCTTGCTCTCTACATTCTCTTTTTACTCTCGCTACCTGCTGGATCAGGAGGCTAACTATCACACCATCATTCATCTACCTCCCACAGATATAGTGTCTCCACCCTCCCTCCCCCTTGATTATAGATCAGCCCTCATCTCTAATAAGTTGACTACACCGCCAAAAAAGGTTTAAAATCTCCCACTCAATAAACCACCTAGTGTTAAGGCCCTAAGACTGGCTAAACAAGTGTCATTAATAAACATTATTAAAGATTACAAATCACAAAAAAAAAAGCATTTAAATGTTACTTCAGTGTTGTTAAAATGTCATTGAAATTTATATAACCAACTCCCTTCCTTTAACCGAAAGGGAAAAGAAAAAGAGAAAAACAGGAAAGGAGACAAAAGCAAGGGACAGGGTAACCCCCTAAATAGGGGTAAAAAAAAAAAGAGGGGAGAGAGAAAAAATTATTTTCTTGACACCCCCACCCCAAAAAATCTATAGTTCTTTTTTATTATCTTCCAGCCAATGGGCCACTTCCTCCGGAGCATTAAAGAAAAAAGTCCTGCCCAAAGCTGTTACTATTAAGCAAGCTGGGAACAGGAGAGCATATGTGACTTTGTGTTTTTGTAAGGAACGCTTAATTGGTATAAATTTGGTGTCAGGTCACCCGTGGCCAGGTGACAAGTGCACCCCGTAGGGGTCAGGGATACACCACAGGGAAGTGAACCCTATAGCCGACTACTGCTAGCAGGGAGGAAGCGTAACCCAAGATCACCCAGGGCGCGGAGTCTAAGACCCAGTTTTGTATTCACCAGAGCCTTTGATGGTAAGGATGGTCTTGGCCGCAACTGGGTCCAGGTCGCGTTCCCGAGATTCCTTAAGTCAGGGCTCGACAAATCCCGGTCGCCATGGCGACTAGAAATAGGGTCCTGGCGACTTGAATTGGAAGGGGGCAAAAGAAAAAAAATTTTTTTTTTTTTTTTTGAGCTGGGGCCATCTGGTGGTGAGCCGTTGGTATTACAAGTTATTACCACCAGATGTGAGCTGCCGCCATCTGGTGGTGGCTGTTGGTATTACAAGTTAAGCATTACAAGTTAAACAGCAATTCTAATGTTGTTTTTCACTATTTTCACTGCCATCTTCTTCCCTCTAATTAGAACCCCCAAACATTATATATATTTTTTATCCTAACCCCCTAGAGAATAAAATGGCGATCGTTGCAATACTTTCTGTCACGCCGTATTTGCGCAGCGGTCTTACAAGCTCACTTTTTTTGTGAAAAAATGACACTTTTTTTCCATTAAAAAAATAAGACACCAGTAAAGTTATCCCCATTTTTTTTTTATATTATGAAAGATAATGTTACGCCGAGTAAATTCATACCCAACATGTCACGCTTCAAAATTGCGTCCGCTCGTGGAATGCCGACAAACTTTTACCCTTTAAAATCTTCATAGGCGACGTTTAAAAAAAATCTACAGGTTGCATGTTTTGAGTTACAGAGGAGGTCTAGGGCTAGAATTATTGCTCTCGCTCTACCAATCGCAGCGATACCTCACATGTGGTTTGAACACCGTTTACATATGCAGGCGCTGCTCACGTATGTGTTCGCGTCTGCGCGCAAGCTCGTCGGGACGGGGCGCGTTTTCTGGCTCCTAACTTTTTTACCTGGCTCCTAGATTCCAAGCAAATTTGTCAACCCCTGCCATAAGTCACACTCCGCAGGGAGAAAGGGGAAGCAGCCAGTAGGACAAACAGCGGTGATGGGCAGGCCGAGGTCAGGGCAACAGGCAGACAAGGATAACCGTGGGACACGCAAATAGTCAGGGGCACAGGCAGACAAGGAAGTCGGGAACAAGCCAAAACGGTACACGGAAGATGATCGTAGCACTTTGCAAACAGGAACTAGTAAACTACACTGCAGACAGGAACTCAGCATTAGAACACTGTTGAACAGCACTGCAGACCTGTAGAGCAACGGTTAATATAGGCTTCCTGGGATGGACTAGGGTGGAGCCATACAGGAAGAGGAAGTGATAAAAAAGGGGAACCAGAACAGGGTCAGCCTCTAATGAACACAAGGAGATCAGGTAAGCAGACAGACTTGTTGCATATTCATGACAGTACCCTCCCTCTTACGAGGCCTCCGCCTGGGTCCGGGTTTAGAGGGAAACTTCAGATGAAAATTCTTCAATAGACGAGGTGCAAAGACCTCTGATGCAGGAACCCAAGACCTCTCCTCAGGACCAAAGCCTCTCCAATGAACGAGGTACTGAAGAGCGCCTCTACAGAGTCGGGAATCCAGAACTTGACTGACCTCATATTCCTGATTATCCTCAGAGACTGGTGCCGTGGTGGGGAGAGGACGAGAGAACCTATTAAGGACTAAAGGCTTCAGAAGGGAAACATGGAAGGAGTTGGAGATTTTGAGGCTTTTGGCAATCTGAAGTTTGAAACAAACTGGATTCAGTTTAGCCGTTATGGTGTATGGACCAATGAATCTTGGAGCAAACTTCAGAGAAGGAACTCGGAGCTTGATGTTCCTGGTGGAGAGCCAGACTTTGTCCCCTGGTTGAAGAGAAGGCGGTTTACGCCTGCGGCGGTCAGCAAAGCCTTTGAATTTGTCGGCAGCTGCCCGGAGGGAATCATGGACGTCACTCCAGATGGAATTGAAGGACTCCTGAGCTGAAGCCAAAACTGGGATATCCCGAGAACAGGTCATGGGAAGCGGAAGTTGAGGATGTCTTCCATAAACTGAGAAAAAGGGTGTTCTCTGCGAACTGGTATTTACATGATTGTTATGGGAAAATTCTGCCCATGGAAGTAGAGAGGACCAATCATCATGATGAGCGGAGACTAAGGTACGAAGAAAAACCTCTAACTCCTGATTAACCCTCTCCGTCTGCCCATTGGATTGAGGATGGTAAGAAGGGGAAAAATCCAAAGCAATATTGAGGGATTTGCAAAAGGCTCTCCAAAAACGAGACGTAAATTGAACACCCCTGTCAGAAACAATATGAGAAAGAACCCCATGAAGACGGAAAATTTCTCGAACAAAAATGGGGACCAAGGCAGGAGCAGAAGGAAGACCAGGAAGGGGAACAAAATGTGCCATCTTGGAGAACCGATCGATTACCATCCAAATGACCGTATTACCGTCAGACAGTGGAAGATCGGTGATAAAATCCATGGCAATGTGAGCCCAGGGCTCCTTAGAAATGGGCAAGGGCATGAGGAGACCAGCAGGAGCTTGTGTGGAGGATTTGAACTGAGCACAGACATGACAAGCCTTGACATAGTCTTTGACCTCCGAGCGGAGATTTGGCCACCAATAGTGACGACTAATGAGTAGGAAGGACCGGAGGAAACCAGCATGGCCCGCCACCTTGGAATCATGTCCCCAACGAAGGATCTTGGCTCTTAGCTCAGTGGGGACAAAGGTCTTACCAGGAGGAATTTTAGAGTCCAGGGAGGTAGAATGGGCAACAATGCATGAAGTTGGAATGATCGGCTCAGGTTCAAGAGTGAGCTCTTCGTTCAAAGTGTCAAAGGACCTAGAAAGCGCATCAGCCCGACCGTTGCAGGAACCAGGTTTGTACGTAATCGTGAAATTAAAACGGGAAAAGAAGAGACTCCACCTGGCCTGTCTGGGATTCAGACGTTTAGCATTCTGTAAGTACTGTAGATTCTTGTGATCGGTGAAGATCGTTATGGAGTGAGGGGAACCCTCCAAAAGATGACGCCACTCTTATAGCGCCAATTTAATTGCGAGAAGTTCCCGGTCACCGATGGCATAATTTCTCTCTGCCTGAGAGATTTTTTTGGAAAAGAACGCACATGGTTGACGTCTTTTCTCAAAAAGTTGAAGAAGCACCGCTCCCACTCCCACTGAAGAAGCGTCCACTTCAATAAAGAATGCCTCCTCAGGATTTGGTCTCCTCCAAAAGAGGTCCAGAGACAAAGGCCTGCTTCAGATCGTGAAACGCAGAGACAGCTTCAGGAGACCAGTCTTTGGCATTAGCACCCTTCTTGGTCAAAGCGATAATAGGCGCGGCAATGGAAGAGTAATTCCTGATGAACTGCCTATAATAATTTGTGAAACCAAGAAAGCGCTGTGTGGCCTTGAGGCTAGCAGGAAGAGGCCAGTTGGTAATGGCTAAGACCTTCCCAGGATCCATACGAAGGCCCAAGCTTGAGACAAAGCATCCTAGAAACAGGACCTCAGAACATTCAAAGGAGCATTTCTCCAGTTTGGCATAGAGATTATTCTCTCTGAGGCGCTGGAGTACAGTGCGGACATGGTTTCTGTGGACACGCAGATTTTCCGAAAAGATTAGAATGTCATCCAGATAGATGACAACAAACTGGTACAGCAGGTCCCTGAAGATTTCGTTGACAAAGTTTTGAAACACGGCTGGGGCATTACATAACCCAAAAGGCATGACCAGATACTCGTAATGGCCGTCTCGAGTGTTAAACGCAGTCTTCCACTCATCATCTTCTCGTATTCGAATGAGGTTGTACGCCCCTCTGAGATCCAACTTAGTGAAAATGGAGGCACCCCTCAACCTATCAAACAACTCGGATATCAAGGGTAAGGGGTAACGATTCTTAATAGTAACAGCGTTTAAGCCTCGATAATCAATACAGGGTCTCAAGGTACCATCCTTCTTGGCAACAAAAAAGAACCCTGCTCCTGCAGGCGATGACGATTTCCAAATGAAACCTCTCTCAAGGTTTTCTGCGACATACTCAGACATGGCCTGGGTCTCCGGGATGGACAAAGGGTATGTGCGACCCCTGGGCAGAATTGCTCCAGGAACAAGGTCAATGGCACAGTCAAAAGATCTGTGGGAAGGAAGCACCTCAGCTGATTTCTTACAGAACACATCCCGGTAATCGCTGTAAGCAGTGGGAAGATCCGAAGATACTGATGTGGTAGCAACCGGAAGTCTCTCCTTAGGAGTCACCTTGGAAAGACATGACGAGAAACATGAAGGACCCCAAGCCAGAATCTGCCCATAAGCCCAGTCCACATGGGGAGAGTGGAGCTGTAGCCAAGGAAGGCCCAATACAATGGGAGTGGAGGCTTTAGGTAGGATGAGAAAGGCTATCCACTCCTGGTGGATAATCCCTATCGACATCCTAATAGGTAGTGTCTGGAAGCGAATAGGACCCCCTGGGAGAATAGTGCCATCAATTGCCGAGACTACCAGCGGCGTAGTGAGGGGTGAAAGGGTAAGCTTCATAGAAGAAGCAGTTCTCCAGTCCATAAAGTTGCCGGCAGCCCCGGAATCCAGATATGCAGAGATCGATAGGGGAGAAGTGCTTACATGAAGGGACACCGGAAGGAGCAGACGGGAAGGTGATGTTTCTGGGTCCAATACTCCACCTTCTAAATGTATTAGACTGAGCGTTTCCCGGGCGAAGCGAGCAGGAGTCACGAAAGTGGCCCTTGCCTCCACAATAGAGGCACAAGCCCAGAGTTCTGCGTCTAGCACGTTCTTCAGGTGTTAGTCTGGTCTGGCCCAGCTGCATAGGTTCCTCAGCAGGCAGAGGATGGTCCACGGGACGAAGTGAGGGAAGCACAGACTGGCTAAGACCTAGGGAGTGCTGGTGTCTTTTCTCAATGGACCTCTCCTGAAAACGAATATCGATCTGGTTGCACAGGGAGATGACATTGTCCAGACCGACGGGGATGGTTCTTCCTGCTAATTCGTCCTTCACTCGGTCAGAGAGGCCATGTAAAAAGGTAGAGACCAGGGCCTCATTGTTCCAGCTCAATTCAGCTGAGAGTATATGGAACTGAAGAGCATATTGACCCACTGAACGGGATTCTTGGCGGAGACGTAGCAGAGCACTGGCCACTGAAGAGGCCCGAGCCGGCTCTTCGAAGATGTTCCGAAAGAGCTTTAGGAAGTTGAACAGGCTGGAAACTACCGGATCATTCCTCTCCCACATAGGGGCAGCCCAGGCTAAAGCTTCACCGGAAAGGAGGGAAATAATATAGGCTACCTTTACCCGATCAGACAAAAAGTTTTGAGGCTGAAGTTTAAAATGGATGGTGCACTGGCTAAGAAACCCCCTGCAGGCCTTGGAGTCTCGAGAAAAACGGACTGGAGGTGGTAGCTTCAGCGAATGCGACTCTGCGACTGGTGCAACAGGCGCAGCTGCTGGTTGTACTTGGGGTTGTAGATTCGGGGTTCCCAACGAGGTCTGAAGCTGATCAAAGCGGGAAGCCAGGACTTAATTTGACCCCCTTGATTAACCGCTGTCGGGATAGTGTTAAAGTTTGGAGTAAACTCAAGCTGTCCCTTGCGGGTCGTGCAAACCTTATAAAAATGATTATGATGCCGCAATTGCTCTATGTCCTTCACAACACCCCGATGGTCATCCCCCTGTGTAAATTTCGTATTATAAACTCGATTTTTCTCAAATCGCCTTTCAGGACAACCTTGGAGAGAGCGCAGCTCCGCCTCTTCTGTAGGAAACACCCACAGGCTTTAAATCCCTCCTCTTCCACCATGGCTTCAGTTATTGTGTTTCCTCCGCCATGGTGGTTTCCCTTGCTTAGCTAATAGAGCTTTGATTTAAATCAGTTTAATTTCTCGTTTCAGGAGAAAACTGCTAGTAAAACTAAACCAGCAAATCCACCAAGCCAAAGGAAATGTCCTTTCTGTAAAAACCCTCTGAGAGACTCTTGGCAGAAAGCCATGTGTAGATCGTGTATTAAAGAACTAGTTGAAGAGGAATCTTCTCAACAAATTAACCACTTGCCGTCGCCGCACCGTCATAATACGTCCACAAGGTGGCTCTCCTAGGCGAGATCACGTATTATGACGTCCTACCCTTTAGCCGCCACTAGGGGCGCACGCGCGCCGCCGGAGGCGCGCGCACGCGCCCCCCGCTCGCCCCCGACTCCCGTGCGTGTGCCCGGCGGGCGCGATCGCCGCCGGGCACACGCGATCGCTCGGTACAGAGCGGGGAACGGGAGCTGTGTGTGTAAACACACAGCTCTCGTTCCTGTCAGCAGGGGAAATGCTTTTCTTCGGTTCATACAATGTATGAACCGAGGATCAGTGTTTCCCCTAGTGAGGCCACCCCCCCCCCCCACAGTAAGAACACACCCAGGCATACTTAACCCCTTCCCCGCCCCCTAGTGTTAACCCCTTCACTGCCAGTGGCATTTTTATAGTAATCTAATGCATTTTTATAGCACTGATCGCTATAAAAATGCCAATGGTCCCAAAAATGTGTCAAAAATGTCCGAAGTGTCCGCCATAATGTCGCAATACCAAAAAAAAAATCGCTGATCGCCGCCATTACTAGTAAAAAAAATATTAATAAAAATGCCATAAAAATACCCCCTATTTTGTAAACGCTATAACTTTTGCGCAAACCAATCAATAAACGCTTATTGCGATTTTTTTTTACGAAAAATATGTAGAAGAATACGTATCGGCCTAAACTGAGGAAAAAAAATGTTTTTTTTATATATTTTTGGGGGATATTTATTACAGCAAAAAGTAAAAAATATTCATTTTTTTCAAAATTGTCGTTCTATTTTTGTTTATAGCGCAAAAAATAAAAACCGCAGAGGTGATCAAATACCACCAAAAGAAAGCTCTATTTGTGGGAAAAAAAGGACGCCAATTTTGTTTGGGAGCCACGTCGCACGACCGCGCAATTGTCTGTTAAAGCGACGCAGTCCCGAATCGCAAAAAGTACTCTGGTCTTTGGGCAGCAATATGGTCCGGGGGGTAAGTGGTTAAAGAATTATTTTCATCAGTCAGGGAACTTTCGGACTCACTTAGTTCAGTTAAATCCATGCTAGTACAGAGTTCGGTCCATACTGAGCCCCAGCAACCACCAGCAAGCCCACGAGCTTCCACCTCCAGGCCAGTAGTGGTGGACTCTGGGGATGAGGGGACAAGTACTCTTCCCTCACTTGTAGACTCTGAGGAAGAGGAAGAAGAGGATGCAAGCAGAACCTCTAAATATAAATTATCCCTGGAGGATGTGGATGAACTTTTAGGTGCAATCTACACTACCCTTGATATTCAGGAGGAAAGAGTACAACTATCAGTCCATGATAAAATGTACCAGGGTATGGATGACTCCAAACATAGAGTCTTTCCTGTTCATAAAGTGTTATCTGACACAGTTAAGAAAGAATGGAAAGATCCGGAAAAAGGTCCCTTCCTACCTAAATCTCTTAAGAGAAGATTTCCCTTTGAAAATAAAGAAACCGAGGTTTGGAATAAGAAACCCAGAGTGGATGCTGCCTTTTCACAGGTTTCTAGAAGGACAGATCTGGCCTTTGAAGACATGGGGGTCTTGAAAGATGCGATGGACAAAAGAGCAGATGCTCTCCTTAAAAAAGCTTGGGACTCCGCATCCGCCAGCCTTAAACCAGCCATGGCTTCCACGGTGGTAGCAAGAAACCTGGAATGCTGGGTAGAGAAACTGAAGGGCCACATTGAAGCAGGCACCCATAGGAAAGACCTTTTAGACTCCTTTCCTCTAATCTTTAATGCAATTAAGTACATGGCTGATGCATCAGCCGAATCAATTAAAATGGCAGCCAGATCCTCAGCACTTGTCAATTCAGCTAGGCGCGCAGTCTGGCTAAAAACGTGGTCAGGGGATACAGCCTCAAAGATTAAACTTTGTGGCATCCCTTTTTCAGGGGATTTTCTTTTTGGGCCAGACCTGGAAACAGTCTTAGATAGAACGGCCGATAAAAAGAAGGCTTTCCCAGCCAAGAAGAAACAGACGTTTAAAAAGAATTTTCGTGCTATTCAACAACCCTACAAAAATAGAGAAGATGTCAACAAAAAACGTTGGATTCCTCAAAAGGGTAGGGGAAGAGGTGGGGTTCTCTTCAGATCTCCTCCAGATCAAACCCCTAAAGACAAATGACAAAACTACTCCAGTAGGGGGAAGATTGTCATCCTTTCTCCCTCAGTGGAATCAAATATCCACAAGCCCTTTCGTAAAGAACATCATTTTACAAGGTTACAAGCTGGAATTCTCGGAGTGTCCGCCAAGCAGGTTTTACATTACAGCCCTTCCAAGAGACCAGGAAAAGGCTTCAGCCATGACGAACCTTTTACAGGATCTGATTCAACAAGAAGTCATTGTCCAGGTCCCGAAACAGCAGGAGGGTCGGGGGTTTTATTCCCATATATTTCTTGTAAAAAAACCTTCAGGCAAATACCGGTTGATTCTGAATCTAAAGATCCTGAACAGATCAATACGGTACAAACACTTCCGTATGGACACAATTTACTCCATCACAAAACTGCTGTCTCCAGGCTGCTTCATGGCATCCCTGGACCTAAGGGATGCCTATTTACATGTGCCAATAGCACCAGCTTCCCAAAAATTCCTTCGCCTGGCCATCAATCTGGGAACATCAGTATGGCACCTCCAATTCAGGGCCCTTCCATTTGGCCTGTCATCTTCCCCCAGAGTTTTCACAAAGATTATGGCGGAAGCCCTGGAGCCCCTAAAACTGAGAGGGATCTCGGTCGTGCCATACCTGGACGACCTATTATTTTTCGCAGATTCCAGGGATCAGCTTGTGACGAACCTCCAAACGTCACAGACTCATCTCAAAAATCTAGGTTGGATTTTGAATTTAGAAAAATCGCATCTAGATCCCTCTCAGGAGATGAGGTTTCTAGGCTACACCCTAAACTCAGTAGTGCAAAAGGTGTTTCTGCCTCAGGAAAAGATAGACAAAATCTTTTCAGCAGTGGGTCAGATCCAGACGAACCTTTCAGTACCAGTCAGAACAGTTATGTCAGTTCTGGGCCTCCTTACAGCTACAATTCCAGCAGTCCAGTGGGCAAGACTGCACTCCAGACCACTCCAGAAAAACATCTTGCAGGTCTGGTCACACCAGGTGCCGCTCGAAAAACGTTTCAAACTATCTGCGAAAGTAAAACGAGCACTATGGTGGTGGAGGGACCCTTCCAATCTAACGAAGGGTCTCCCATGGATTTTTCCCCTGGACAAGCGTCTAACAACCGACGCAAGCTCCTGGGGTTGGGGAGCCCATCTGGAGGGTCAAACCGCTCAAGGCACGTGCTCAAAAATAGAGGCAAAAAAATCGTCAAATTGGCGAGAATTGAAAGCCATTCATTTGGGTCTGATAGCTTTTCAACAGGAGGTCAAAGGACATCATGTACAGATTCTGTCAGACAATACGACAGCAGTGATCTATGTGTTAAAACAAGGGGGAACCAGGAGCAAAGGGCTCATGGACTTAGCCAATCAACTTCTGTCATGGGCGGAAATAAATGTGGCCTCCCTATCGGCAGTCCATCTGAAGGGATCACAAAATCTCCTAGCAGATCTGCTAAGCAGAAAAAGAGTGGTGGAAGCAGAATGGAGTCTGAACCAGGAGGTGTTCGATATGATATCGGAGGAATGGGGACATCCCCAAGTGGACCTGTTTTCAAGTCAGCAAAATACGAAGGTCCAGGAATTCTTTTCTATTCACAGAATGGATCAGGCAGTGGGGATAGACGCCCTAGCACACCGATGGAATTACCGGCTGTGTTACGCCTTTCCCCCTTTTCCACTAATTCCCCTGGTCCTAAGGAAATTCAGGGAGGAAAACACCAACTTGCTCCTGATCGCTCCTTTTTGGCCAAAAAGGCCTTGGTTTGCAACACTTTTGAACCTGGCCTCAAAACCTCCCTGGAGATTACCATACAGGAAGGATCTATTGACACAGGGCTCTGTGTGCCATCCGGAAGCAAGCAGGCTACATCTAAGTGCTTGGTTTCTGAAGAAGACCTAAAATCTAAAGGACTTTCTGATAAAGTAGTTAAAACCCTACTATCAAGTAGAAAAGAGGTAACTAGGTCCATCTACCTCAAAGTATGGAAGAAATTTAACTCTTGGTGTTCTTCCAAACATTTCGAAATCAAGAGTACTATTTCAGTTCTGGAATTTCTCCATGAAGGAATGGAGAAAGGTCTAGCCGCCAGCACCCTGAAAACACAGGTAGCGGCTCTCTCAGTTTATCTTGAAAGATCTTTATCCAAAGAGACTTTAATTTCTAGATTTTTTAGGGCTCTGGCTCGAAATAGACCGATAGCCCTCAAAGTTTTCCCTTGTTGGGACTTATCTATTGTTTTGCAAGGTCTCACGGGAGCTCCGTTTGAACCTTTACAGAGTGCATCGTTAAAAAGTTTAGTTCTCAAAACAATTTTTTTAGTTGCCATTACATCAGCAAGGAGAATCAGTGAGCTCCAAGCTCTAGCAATTAAGGAACCCTTCCTTAGAGTTTTGCCAGACCGAGTGGTCCTTCAAACGGATCCAGCCTTCCTACCGAAAGTGGCCTCAACTTTCCATCGGTCGCAAGAAATAATTCTACCAACATTTTCCTCAGTTCCGGCTAATGCAGGAGAAGAAGCTTTCCATACACTGGATGTAAGGAGATGTCTGTTACAGTTCCTTTCCGTCACCAAGGAGTTCAGGAAATCAAACGCTCTTTTTGTGGTATTCTCCGGTTCCCGAAAAGGGGAAAAAGCTTCTAAGAGTACGCTCGGTAGGTGGCTTAGACAAGCAATTTCTGAAGCCTATCAAGCAAAAGGAGAAGTTCCTCCTTCTGGGATCGCTGCTCACTCTACAAGGTCAACCGCAGTTTCCTGGGCCGAAAGGGCCGGTGCTACGCCTGATCAGATCTGTAAGGCTGCTACTTGGTCCAGTTTTTCAACTTTTATTCGGCACTACAGGTTGGACTTGCTGTCGGCCGCAGATCAAGCCTTCGGCAGGAAGGTACTGCAGGCAGTAGTCCCACCCTAGGGTAAGTTACTTGGTTATCCTCTCCAAGGTTGTCCTGAAAGGCGATTTGAGAAAGGCCTAGTTAGACTTACCGGTGACGGTATTTCTAAGAGCCTTTCAGGACAACCGCTATTTCCCTCCCTAAAATGTATATAAAAAAGTAAAGTATGTATCTATCATGGTGTTGTGGTTCTCTGTGCTTTGTTTTCCAGTGCCGGAGGCCACACAATAACTGAAGCCATCGTGGAAGAGGAGGGATTTAAAGCCTGTGGGTGTTTCCTACAGAAGAGGCGGAGCTGCGCTCTCTCCAAGGTTGTCCTGAAAGGCTCTTAGAAATACCGTCACCGGTAAGTCTAACTAGGCCTTTCGGTCCCTTCTCTGGCAGTCAAAACCGGCCAGGATAAAACTGGAGCAGTTACAGCGCCCAAAAGATGCTGGAGGACTGGCGTTGCCCAATCCCTGGCTTTATTACTTAGCCGCACAATTACAACACATTGCGAGGGCAGTAAATCCCCAGCCGGAGGTGTTTCTGAATCTGATGGATTCCACGCCGACGCTCCTTCGATTCACCACAGGGTCGGGGGTGGCGGATGGTCTTGAGGCCCTGCATTTTAGTAAGTCTAATAAGTTATTCCCCACATATGTACTTATGCAAAAAATTTGGAATAAGGTCAGAACTATGCAGGGGGTGCAGGGATTCACTAAGTATAGTCCCATATGGGATAATAATTGCTACCCGGAACTGGGAAAATTGCCCTATGGCTCCAAGTGGCTACAGTTTGGAGTATCTCATATGACCCACATTTTTCGAGAGGGAAAGTTGAGGCCTTTTTCGGAGCTTAAGGAGGCCTTCCAACTTCCTACCACAATGTATTTTTATTACCTGCAGCTTCGGCATGCGATTGGGGCCCAGGGGGAGGGGGGCCAGTGGTCCTTGGATTCTGCCCCTATTTTCAATTACATGTTTGATATTGACACATACAAGGGCTTT
Organism: Rana temporaria; assembly: GCF_905171775.1. Classification (NCBI taxonomy): domain Eukaryota; kingdom Metazoa; phylum Chordata; class Amphibia; order Anura; family Ranidae; genus Rana; species Rana temporaria. The sequence continues at coordinate 272,799,775 of NC_053490.1, read as the reverse complement.
ATCTCCTACAGCTACACAATGCTCCTCTGCCTTTTTCATAGGGACTTTCCTCTTAAGGTAGTGGAACGGTGGGAGCAGGATGTTGGTGCTTTTGAGGAGGAGCAGTGGGAGGAGGCCTTGCAGGCTGTTCCCCTGTGCTCTCTTAATGTGGCTCAGCGGGTTTCGCAACTATATATTCTTTTGAGGGTGCATTATACTCCAGCTAGATTGGCTCGCATGGGGGTGAGGGCGGATGCCGAGTGTACCAGATGCAGTAGGGATCATGGAGATTTGATTAATCTCCTTTGGAGGTGCCCGAAGCTCCATCTTTATTGGTCACAGGTCCTGGATACCCTTACTAGAGTCTTTCAGACAGCTATCCCTGCCGATCCTAAACATTGTTTGCTGGGTATACTTGATACGCTGCCACTAGAGGACGTATATAAACAAGCTGTGGCGAGGGCTCTCTTCCAGGCTCGAAAGCTGATCCTGAGGCACTGGAAATCCACAGAGCCCCCTGCTTTGCAGGAATGGATTGCCCAAATGGGTGACACAATTCGCTTAGAAAAGTTGATTTACCAACGCAGGGGGGCGAGAGGTAAATTTGATAGCATGTGGGCTCCATGGTTGAATGTTCCCGGACTAGCCCCAGTGGATTTGGTTTATGACCGATTGTTCTAGGTTCTACTACGGTTATTCTTGCTTTGTCTCTCACTGTGGGTGCGGGGAGGAGTGGGGGAGGGGTGTAATCCTTGCAACGGAGAGTGGTTCTCAAATGTTTTTTATTTTATTTTTCCGGTCCGTTATATATGCTGTGTTGCTCTTATGTATGCTGAACCTTGCAGTTTTTGGTCTGTATATATTTCCTTTGCTCTGAATCATGTATGTGTGTTTACTTTTTGTTTGATCTAAAAAAAAAAGCGGGAAGCCAGATCCTGAAGGAAACGCATCACCTGAGCCTGATTAGCTTCATGCGTCTCGAGTCTGCGAACAACGCCCTGTAATGGATCATCTGCGGGAAGCGGCACGTCGGCCGGGTTCATGGCTGTTCAAACTGTCAGGTCACCCATGGCCAGGTGACAAGTGCACCCCGTAGGGGTCAGGGATGCACCACAGGGAAGTGAACCCTATAGCCGACTACTGCTAGCAGGGAGGAAGCGTAACCCTAGATCACCCAGGGTGCGCAGTCTAAGACCCAGTTTTGTATTCACCAGAGCCTTTGATGGTAAGGATGGTCTTGGCCGCAACTGGGTCCAAGTCGCGTTTCCGAGATTCCTTAAGTCACACTCCGCAGGGAGAAAGGGGAAGCAGCCAGCAGGACAAACAGCGGTGATGGGCAGGCCGAGGTCAGGGCAACAGGCAGACAAGGATAACCGTGGGACATGTAAATAGTCAGGGGCACAGGCAGACAAGGAAGTCGGGAACAAGCCAAAACGGTACACGGAAGATGTTCCTAGCACTCTGCAAACAGAAACTAGTAAACTACACTGCAGACAGGAACTAAGCATAGGAACACTGTTGAACAGCACTGCAGACCTGTAGAGCAACGGTTAATATGTGCTTCCTGGGATGGACTAGGGTGGAGCCATACAGGAAGAGGAAGTGATAAAAAAGGGGAACCAGAACAGGGTCAGCCTCTAATGAACACAAGGAGATCAGGTAAGCAGACAGACTTGTTGCATATTCATGACATTTGTTTCTGCGCTTTTGGAAGTCTGGAGAGAAATCGGGGTATAACTCTAACTCCATTGTACATAATATCCCCCATTTCTCTAGCTTTTTGAAGCATAAACACTTTGTCGTTGTAATTGAGGAGCTTCAAGAGGATCAGCCTAGGGTACCCCCCTTGTTGAGGTGCTTTGAAGGGAACCCTATGGGCCCTCTCAATTGAAAAAAATGGCGAGAAAATATTGGGGCCAAAGATTTCCCTACACCAACTCTCCATCAATACTATAGGGCTTGAGCCCTCACACCGCTCTGGAAGGCCGATCACTCTCACATTGTTCCTACGGAGTCTATTTTCCATTGCGTCCAGCTTAGACGCTTGAAGGCCTGTTTGCTCTTGCAGCCCCCTAAGTTCACCCTGCAACGGGTACAAGGCGTCTTCTACAGCACTTAATCTCTCTTCCAAAGCATTAGTCCTTTCCACAGTCCTACGCAACTCATGGTTCATTGATAACAATTCCTCCTTTAGGCTCTTTAGCTGATTATCAAGATTAATAATAGAATCTTTACCGCGCACAGCACATCCCTCAATGTAGGTTCCTCCACTACAGCCAAGCCAACTACAGAGGGTTCAAGCATCACAGGAGTTGCAGATATAGATGCAGTTCCAGAGACCTCGCCCCCAGGCCCTTTGGTACTCACGTTTTTTACACTTGTTGTGCTGGATGTTTTTGCGGCTGCTGGACCCTGGCTTTTTCTGTCTGACGAAAACCCCGCCTGGGCCTTAGCTTGTGACCCAGCTGGTGAATGGACACCTTTTGCAGGCGAGTGGGCTGCAGTGTGCGCAAAGTGCTCCAGCTTGGCAGCCACTGCTGTCTGGTTACCCTTCTCCCTGGCAGATCGAGTGGTTAAGGCCCCTTCCTGAAGCAGCTGGTCCTCAGCCTCTCGTTTCTTGGTCATATTAGCCATTGCGCCGCTATATACTTTTGCCGGTTGTTTTCGAAGCAGTTCAAGTGCAGAGTGGGGGGGGGTGTAAGCTGGCTGTTAAATATTTATACACTCCCTGCAGATCCACCCATGGGCTGCTAAGCCTCAACGGCACCCCGCCTGCAATTCAGTCTTGCACCCTGAACGAGTGCTTGCACGGAAGAAGGAGAGTGGGAGGGAACCTCAGCAATCCAGCCGTACCTCTGTGCCTCCGCCAGCGCTCTCACGCGTCAGCTCTCACACGCCGGAATGTCACGTGGTAAGTTGAAAGCTGCTGCACGGCTATGTAACAAGCAGGATGGGGGAGATCACCCAAGCCGTGTATCACTATCCAGGTACTTGCGTTGCCGCCAGCTGCACAAGGTGCTCTAAATAGCCCAACGCCTCCCACAGACTGACGGGTTGGCGGCTGCTACTGCTGCAGAGCGCCAAACTTCCGAGCCCCAAGGTCTCGGCTGGGGGAGTTGAAGCAAGGAAGGGAGGTGAGGAGACACTATACAGACATTCACTCACACGCCGACCCTTGCATCCGGTCACGCCCCCCCAGGGTAGACCTCCACTTTAAAGCATAACAATCAAGAAAATTTGTTGCACTGTAAATATGCTCAAACAAACATATTCAAATAGTCAAAATCATGTAGTGCTCATACACTGATCAGAATAAAGTGCTATAAGGGCCCTTTCACATGGACGTGTCCGTTTACGGGCTCCACTTTGCTCAGCGGGGATCGCTTTGTCGATCCCCGCTGAGCAGGCAGATGACGGATCTGTGCAGGGACCGACCTGTCAAAGCACCGCTCTCCCCTATGGGGGATCAGATGAAGACGGACCATAGAGTCCCCCTTCATCCGATCCAGGATTCTAGAATATGCCTTCAAACTGGCATTAAAAGCTGCATCATGTAGTAGTATTTGTTCTTATGCCGCGTACACACGATCATTTTTCGGCATGAAAAAACCGTAGTTTTTTAAAAATGTTATTTAAAATGATCATGTGTGGGCTTCACATCATTTTCTTTTTTTTTTTTTTTTTGTTCCGCCTCCGAGAACTAATGAGGAGACTTAATCAATTTGCGTTCATTCGCAGTCTCCTAAGTTCACATCATGGTTGGAATAGTTTTTGTTATTGCAAAAGTGCATTTAAATGTAAAATGCCAATAAATATACAAAAGAGACAAAAAAAATATTTGAATACGTGAATAAATACGTTAATTTCCCCTAGCCGAACACGCCCTCCTCCCACATCATTTTCCGGGTTCTGAAGACCGACAAAAAAATGTTGTTTTTCGGGTTGTAAAAAATGATCCTGTGTGGGCTAAAACGACGTTAAAAACCCGCGCATGCTCAGAAGTAAGTTATGAGACAGGAGCGCTCGTTCTGGTACAACTACCATTTGTAATGGAGTAAGCATATTCATCACGCTGTAACAGACAGAAAAGCAATTGTCTTTCACTAACACGGAATCAGCTAAAGCAGCCCCAAGAGTGGCGTCCTCCGCATTGGAACTTCCCATTTATAGTGCCGTCGTACGTGTTGTATGCAGGGCCGCTGATAAGCCAGTACAACTGGCCCTGTTGTAGTGGGCCCCGGCCAGCAGGGGCCCGGATGGCAACCCCCTTTAAAAAAAAATAATAATAATTTGTAAAGGGCCCCCCTCCGCTTCTCAATTCGCGCCAGCCCCCCCTACCGCTTCTCAATTTCAGACGGCAGCACCCCCCCCTGGTTCTCTGCTCCAGGGGGCCCATGACTGAAGCTGTGTAAGGGGCCCCATAATTCCTGATGGCGGCCCTGGTTGTACGTCACCGCGCTTTGCTAGAGCATTTTTTAAAAACGATGGTGTGTGAGCAACGTCGTTTTAATGATGAAGTTGGAAAAACTTTATTTTTTCTACATGCCGAAAAAACGTCGTTTTTTTTCATGCCGAAAAATGATCGTGTGTACGCGGCATTACACTGTTTCAAAACTGCTCGCATTGAAAGCCCGGATTATAATCTGGTCTTTCCAATACTGTTTTATCATTATATAATCATATTTATCAGTGCTTGGCTTAAAAAAGGCAGAATTTTAATGCATGAATTATTTTTATCAGAGAAAGCCATTTTTTTTTTTTTTTTTTTTTTTTTTAGCTGAAGTCATCATCTTGCCACCTATCTAGGAACCCATCTCCAGAATTTTCTGTGGCCTCATTTCAATATGGGTTCCTTTTGCCTATGCCAATCTGTCTTTCCCATCTGTCACTAGAGGATTTGCACCTGCATTTGTATTGCCTCCAACACCACGGTACATCTACTCTGACTGGTCCAGTCTTTAAAAAATAGCATACTATCTAGTATTTTTTTTTTTCCTAAAGCTAACCTTTAAGGTCAGACATAGAGACACCTTCTGACTGCCAAATGATTATTTATTTAACCACTTCAGCCCCGGAAGGATTTGGCCCTTAATGACCAGGCCATTTTTTGCGTCGCTTTAACTGACAATTGCACGATGTCATGCGATGATGTACCCAAACAAAATTGACATCCTTTTTTTTTTTTTCACAAATCAAGCTTTTTGGTGGTATTTGCTCATCTCTGCGGTTTTTATTTTTTGCTCTATAAACAAAAAAAGCTTTAGAGCTTAAATTTTGAAAAAAAAAACAAATTTCTTCATCAGTTTAGGTCAATATATATTCTACATATTTCTGGTAAAGACAAAAAGGAAAAAAATCACAATCAAGGGGTTAAGAGTATGCCCTAGGTGTGTTTCTAAGGGGATGGGACTGACTAGAGGAGAAGCCAGATCGCTGTTCCTACTTAATAGGAACAGCCGATCTGTGTTTCCTCCCCTGTCAGAACAGGGATTTGTGCGTTTAGGCACAAGTCCCCGTTTTGGCTCTTGTGTACGTGATCGCAGATAGACATCGTGCCTGCCGACCACGCGCATCGAGTTTCCCATCATGCAGTGTGGGCGCACGTGCCTGCCTGCTTTGGCTCTTAACCACTATCCCACCATCCTAGGTGAGTGAAAAACTTGTATAGCGCTACACTTGCGAACTGAATCGCCTGAAGGCGCTTGGTATCCATTTTCTTTGATTAATTGCCTTCAGAATAGGTGGGTTTTGAGTTTTTTCTGAAGGCCTGGTGATTCACTATTCACAAGGGCACGACTCTGGAACTGGGGCATATCCTGATCTGGAGGCCCCAGAGGGGCCGCAGATTCACCATTCTGTCAGGTACGATGTCCCCCCATGCCAGGGATGTAGTCTCACACAGACAGACAGCTTTCCACACACAGTTTCTTGAACCAGCAGCCAGCTGCACACACTCCACCTTCCTCCACTCTCTCTTCTGACCAGTCCCTCATTATATGGGCTATGTGCACCTGGGAACACAACCTGCTGGCTGTCTATAAGACCTGGACACAGGGTTGGAGATCCCATCCCACCCAAGTCTCTGCAGGATCTCCAAACTACACAGCCCCATTCGAACTTAGCAAAACCCGGAGAAAGCTGCCAAAACAGTTTTCTCTGTTTCAAAGCTATGTTCTGCAGTCCACTGACATGCAGACTCTGTGTCCATTTTTGTTCCCTTTCCATAGGGACAGGGACCATCACTATTACACAACATATAAAATAAATGTTGACCGGCAAAAGGAGCCCTTCCTCCTTACATCAGAGTGGTGACGTCACTGCACGTCCTCCCATACGCATTTCGTCATCATGCTTATATCAGGTGACTGAGCAGATTAATCACCTAACAGGTGATCACAAACCAAGAATCCAAGAGCCAACACCCGGCTGCTGGAATAGAGAGCAGGAGCACTTAAAGGGTCACTAAAGGAAAAACATTTTTTTTGCTGAAATGACTGTTTACAGGGTATAGAGACATAAAAGTTAACTGATTCCTTTTAAAAATGATTACAAATAGATAAAAATCAATCATATAATGTGCCTGCAGTTTAGTTTCAATTTTAAACTGGTTTCATGTTCCTGTGAACTAGAGAGACGCACAAAACAAAAACAAACAAATCCAGGGCAGTGTTTTGTTTTTAAAATGAATCTGATTGGTTCGTTTAAGTTTTAGACACACAGTAATGACAGCTAAGACCATCGTGAAAAGCTCCCAGTATGATGGTTATAAGGAAACGGACAACCAGGAAGTGTGGAGATCAGAGCAGTTTTACAGCAACATCAAAGCAAAAACGAGCAATGAGGACATGAAACCAGTACTGCAGTAAGGTAAAGGAAGCTATTTAGCAAAAAAAAAAATTCCTTTAGTGATCCTTTAAGTGACCATTACCTGTTGACACCGGCCTCATATATGCAGGCCCTGTTAAAACAACTTAGTGCACTGAGAGCTTGCTCCCAGAATGGTAGCCAGCGGATACCGGAAAGCTTCAGATGCAAAATAGCGATCGGGAGGTTTCCAATCATGTGACAGACAGTCAAGGCCAGTCATTTCCCCCCCTTACCGACATCTAAAACCCCTTAAAAGGTCATAAGGCGACGATGCCAAAAATAAAGGGAAAAAAAATAAAAATAGAAAATAAATGCGAGCCATCCAAGAATTGGTAAACTGCAATACATTAAAGCATAACTCCACTTTTGTTGAGAAAAATACATTCTAATGGGAGTGGTTTTATACAGTAATTATCAATCAGATGCTGCAGCTGTAGAGATATAATGCGAAAAATTGCTGGGACTACATCCCTTTAGACATGATTTCCTATTGGAGTGTCTTACCAAAAATGTGGGAAATGCCAAAAATCAGACTTGTATCGTAGTGCAGACTTCTGGAAAAATCAGTGAGCCAGTCACACAAGCAGGAAACTATGTTTTTGGGGGGCGTTCTGTACACATTCTGTGTACAGAACAGCTTCAGGTAGCCATATTGCATTTCACTTTACTGAAAATGACAGCGATGCATATTGAAAAGGAAAGGTAATTTTTAATAACATTCAATTACAATATAACTTGTGTCGCAATTGTATATGCTATATTATTTTTTTATTTGCTATTTTTGGAGTTACCCTTTAAATCTTTGTTATTGGGTTTAGATATGTTTTATAAGCCTGTTTTTTGCAAAACCATTGCACAGAGCAGGTTAGTATAACATGTTAGTTATTTTTTTTAAAAAAAAATTCTTTCTTAAAAAGCTGAACTTATAATATCACTTTAAGGCAGCTCTTTCCTTTTCAGTTGGAATCCAATGCAAATACACCCTGTTCCAAATGATTATGCCAATGATAGTTTTCTCATTTACCTAAATAATTGATGTACACAACAGTCAGCATACTCTCATGTTATCAACTATTAAGGGTACAATTCTAATTTTATTGAACAAACCTCCTGATAACAGTTTTTTATTTTTTATTTATTTTTTTCAAAATAAAAAAACTTACAATGCACTGTTCCAAATTATTACGCACAGTAAGAGTCTCAAAACACTTTTTAGGTTGTAAAGAACTGAAAATTGTCATTTTTTGTGTTTGCAGCACATTTACTGAAATCAAAAGCTATTTCAATCAAACTTTGAACAACATTGTAACTTTTTAAACATTTTAACAGGTCACGTTAAATTTTAACATAGGACTCCTTATTTGATAGCAGCTTCACTAGTCTTGCATCCATTGAACTTGTGAGTTTTTGGGCAGTTTCTGCTTGAATTTGTTTGCAATATGTCAGAATACCCTCCCAGAGCTGCTGTTTGGATGTAAACTGCCTCCCACCCTCATAGATCTTTTGCTTAAGGATGCTCCAAAGGTTATCAATAGGATTGAGGTCAGGGGAGGATGGAGGCCACACCATGTCTTTCTCTCCTTTTATCCCCATAGCAGCCATTGAGGCAGAGGTATACTTTGCAGCATGAGATGGTGCATTGTCATGCATGAAGATGATTTTATTACGGAAAGCATAGTTTTTCCTTCTGTACCAGCGAAGGAAGTGGTCAGTCAGGAACCCTGCATACTTTACAGAGGTCTTTACACCTTTGGGGACCCTAAAGGGGCCGACCAGCTCTCTTCCCATGATTCCTGCCCAAAACATGACTCCACCACTGCCCTGCTGACATCGCAGCCTTGTTGGAACAGGGTGGCCGTCCACCAACCATCCACTACTTCAGGGGTGTCAAACTCAATTTCATTGTGGGCCGCATTAGCATTATAATTGCCCTCAAAAGGGCCGGTTGTATTTGTAAGATTAGATGTCCAGCGCATCCCCTCCCCTTTTCATTAGATGTCAAGAGCCACCCCACCATCAGAAGTTGAGTCCCCCACTCTCCCTTACATCACAGTGCACCCCCTTTCCTTATGCTGCTGCTGGGAAGAAGCTGGATGCATTGCTTGAAAGCAGAAAGTAAGGCCTTGTACACACGATCAGTCCATCCGATGAAAACGGGCTGAAGGCTGATGGTCTGATGTGCCTACACACCATCAGTTCAAAATCCGATCGAGTCCAACGCGGTGACGTAAAACGACGTGCTGAAAAAAATGAAGTACAATGCTTCCAAGCATGTGTCGACTTGATTCTGAGCATGCCCAGGTTTGGAACCGATGCTTTTGCGTACTAACCATCGGTTTTGACCTATCGGTCAGGCGTCCATCGGTCCAATTTTAAAGCAAGTTCTCTGTTTCTGGACTGAAGGACTACAGACCGATGGGGCGTTCACACGGTCGGTTTGGACCGATTAAACTGAACTTCAGTCCGTTTTCATCGGTTTGGACTGATCGTGTGTACAAGGCCTAAGGGTCTGGAGTAGGATCAGAGGAGGGCTGGAGCTCTCCTGCAGCTGCAGGAGAGGTGCGAGGGCCACATGAAATGGCCTGGAGGCCCTGTGGTTGACACCTGTGCACTACTCCATCCATCTGAACCATCCAGGGTTGCATGGCACTCATCAGTGAACAGGACTGTTTGAAAATTAGTCTTCATGTATTTTTCTGCCCAATGCAGCCGTTTCTGCTTGTGAGCATTGGTTAGTGGTGGCCGAATGAAAGGTTTATGCACAGTTACAAGACTCCGGAGGACTCTACACATTGATGTCTGTGGGACACCAGAGGCACCGGCAGCTTCAAATATCTGTTTGCTGCTATGTAATGGTGTTTTAGCAGCTGCTCTTGATTCGATGCATGGATCTGGCAGAAATCTTTCTCAATGTGCCTTTATCTGCACAAAACCCATCTGTGCTCTGAATCAGCCACAAATCTCTTAATAGTGCGATGATCACGCTTACATTTTCGTGAAATATCTAATGTTTTCATACCTCGTCCAAGGCATTGAACTATTTCACTCTTTTCGGCAGCAAAGAGATCCTTTTTCTTCCACATATTGCTTGAAAATGGTTCTCTGCTTAAAGCGGTGGTTCACCCTGCTGAACAACATTTCAGCATACAATTCGGCATCGTAGCGCGAGCTACAGTATGCCAGTCTTACATTTTTTATCCCCGTACTCACTGTTTAATCGTACCTAGACAATTCCGTCTGCCGCGGGGAATGGGCGTTCCTAGCAAGAGGGAGGGTGATTGACGGCCGACTCTGGGACGTCACGCTCCTCAAAGACACCTGGAGTAGGTCTCGGCTCTTCACGGCGCCTGCGCACAGGCTATGCGCAGGCGCCGTGAAGAGCCAAGCCTATTTTGGCTATTTCCGGAGAAGCGTGACGCGCCAGAGCCGGCCGTCAATCACTTTCCGTCTGGATTGGAACGCCCATTCCCCGTGGGCAGTCGGAATCGTCTAGGTAGGATTAAACAGTGAGTACGGGGATAAAAAATGTAAGACCGGCATACTGTAGCTCGCGCTACGATGCCGAATTTTATGCTAGAATAAAAAAAAAAAAATTTTTTTTTTTAATAGGGTGAACCCCCGCTTTAATAATGTGGAACACCCTCCTTTAGTATTTTTTCATTTAATTGGGCTCACCTGGCAATCTAATTATCACAGGTGTCCGAGATTGTTTTTTTAGTGATCAAAAGAGCCCTGAGACACAATGCCATCCATGGGTTACACTGAAAAACAAAATATTTAATCTTTGTGACACCGAAATTGAATTTGCATAATAAATTACAACAGTGTGTATACAGTACATGCAGCATTTTCTGAACACAGCACACCACAATGCACAGATAGTTCACATGTATGAGTTGTACTAAAACACAAGTGTGTTGTGCTGTACTACCACCGAGTCCATACACACTACATTACATTTTATACTTTGTGGTATCGCTTGGTAAAATGCACATTACTGCAACACACTAGTGTGAACAGTCCCTATAATTGGAAGAGGCTAGCAGTTGACATATTCCAGCAGTCTACACTTAGAAATTAACTTTTGAATCAGTTTTGGGTTAGCTGAAAGTCTGATATGCAGAAATATAAAATACACTTTGCAGTAATTTACCAAAGGTTAAAAAGTAAATGCACATCATAGTTCGTACTTTTGGTTAGCTAGTTCTTTATATGTGTATCATGGTTAGCATGTACATAAGTATCTTCAACATTCAGAACCGTTCGCCTCTCTGCAGAACAGAGGTGACCTGATGTCCTTGCCTGACCCTCCCCCTCTATACACTGACGGTTTAATATTGATACAAAATCTGATTTCAGATACACTGTAATCCTAACAGATTATCCAGCAAGAGTCTGAGAAACCAGTTCATAAATTAATCCAGTCCAAGAGAATATAAACTCTGACATACGCACAATACATAGAAATATGCAGTGTGCTGCTTACCACTTTGTGATCCCTAATGTACTTTATATCTGAATTGTAATTTAGATTATTTATGTATTAGAAGGCATAACGGATCCCAAAAATATGCACAGGGTGCAGTGTGTCATTTTTTTAAAATGAAGTGTATACAACAAATTAAAAGTGCAACGGCACAGATCTTCAACAAATGTAATTTTTGTAGATAGATTGTTAGAGGGATTAGTAGGTGGCCAAGGCACTTATGCACAACCTGCTGCTGTCAAATGTCTGTAGGCAGCTTTAAAACTTGTATACACATGCATGTTTGTTTGAGTTATAATATTACTATTACCACCATTCTAGAAACACCACTATTAAAACCACTGCTGCTAATGTGCTTAATCTAATGATGATGGATATCCAGAGGACCCGGCGCATCACGGTAAAATGCAGCTGATATCGGTCATTTACCACGTGATCGCTCCGTCAAATGACGGAGCGATTACGTGTAAACAAACCAGCGTCATAACATGACACCGGTTCCTCTCTCCTCTCTCTGTACCGATCGGCAGTAGTGTATTTAGGATTTGCGCTGCCCTAGGCCTGACTAAACTCTTGCACCCCCTAATTTAAATATAACCCACCCCTTCCTGCCAGGGCCACACTTCTTTCTGTTTAAGACCCATCTTGAAATTTTTGAGTGGGGACACTAGTTCTTAGGGCCTGTGGGGGGGGGGGGGACAATGGATTCCATTAATTTGAATAGATTTCCTCTCACTTCCTGTTTGACTATAGGGCAGGAAGTGAAGGGAAATCTCTGCAATGGGACAGGGATGGTAAAAAAAAAACTGACAGGGACTATACCCCTCCCTTACTATATCCAACATGAAAAAAAAAGTGTTGCCCATAGTTCCACTTTAAGCACAAATTTCTGATAATTTTATTGAGAGGACTAAGAAGATATAACCATGCCAATGGTGCAACAGAAAACATATAGCACAGTGAGGAAAGTTTGTATTTCAGGATGATAGGACAGTCAAAATTAGAAGCAGCTTGCGTTACACTAACAGTGTAGTACAAGCCGGCAGGGACTCTTTCCGTGCTGCCCCCCTGCAAAGTGCTGCCCTAGGCCTGGGCCTTGTTGGCCTAGGCCAGGATACAGCGTTGCCGATTGGTACAGTAGGAGAGGGGGAGAGATCCCATCCATCCATCCTCAGCCATCCCTGCCATACTCTGCAATATCCTGCCATACTCTACCATACTCTGCAATACCCTGCCATACTTTGCAACACTCTGCAATACACTGCCATACCCAGCCATACTCTGCAACACTGCAATACTCTGCAATTAATCTAATATCCACTCATTTAGTTAATACCTTTAGTTTTTACACCTCCTGCGCGCGATGTGGAGATATGATGGTGGACAGAGCACATCAGTCTCTGTCCCTCCCCTGCATGCCAGTGCCACAGCTTCACCCTCCGGGCTCCCAGTGATGTCCTCCTCTCACTTGATATCACCCCAGTTGTAATCTCCTCCTCCTCCTGACCTCACACATGCTCAGCCGAGTCCTCGAGTGCATTGCATGAGCCACTGAATAGCGGCGACCGCCATAGTGTCCCGAGTGCCGATCTATTAAAAAATGGCGCCATTGCGTTACTGCGCATGCGCCGAACGTATACAAGCTTTCCCGAGCACGGCCGGCTTCGGAATGGCGCATGCGCAGTTGCATGGTCGGCTCGCGGCCATCTTTTTTACGGGCACCCGATGCCCATAACGGACAGCTCGAAAAGGGGTTAAATTTACGGGCTGTCCGTTAATATACGGACGTTGGCAACACTTCTCTGCAGTACCCTGCCATACTCTGCAATACCCTGCCATACTCTGCAATACCCAGCCATACTCTGCCATACCCAGCCATACTCTGCCATACCCAGCCATACTCTGCCATACCCAGCCTTACTCTGCCATACCCAGCCATACTCTGTGATACCCAGCCATACTCAGTGATACCTGGCCATACTTTGCCATGCTCAGCCATACTCTGCCATGCTCGGCCTCTGTATGTGGCGAGGCTGTGGAAGTCTCACACATGTGGTATCGCCGTACTCAGGAGGAGTGGGAGAATCTTTTTTGGGGTGTCATTTTTGGTATGTACATGCTATGTGTTAGAATAAAAAAAACACTTCCCTAAAAAAACATATATAATGTTTTGGGATTCTATGTAATTTTCTAGCAAATAATGATGATTTTTACATGTAGGAGAGAAATGTCAGAATTGGCCTGGGTGCTCCAGAACGCCTGAAGGTGCTCCCTGCGTGTTGGGCCTCTGTATGTGGCCACGCTGTGTAAAAGTCTCACATATGTGGTATCGCCATACTCAGAAGTAATAGCAGAATGTGTTTTGGGGTGTAATTTGTGGTATGCATATGTTGTGTGTGAGAAATAACCTGTTAATATGATAATTTTGTGAAGAAAAAAAAAGATCTTGATTTTGCAAAGAATTGTGGGGAAAAATGACAACTTCAAAAAACTCACCATGCCTCTTTCTAAATACCTTGGAATGTCTTCTTCCCAAAAAGGGGTCATTTGGTGTGTATTTGTACTTTTCTGGCATGTTAGTGCCCGTTCACACTACCGCGACTTGGGATGCAACTTGTGTCACCCCAAGTCACGCGACATGAGAAATTACATTTAAGTGAATGAGAGCCATCTTAATGCACACTACTGAAGTCTCTCCGACTTCAGAAAAGGTTCCTGTACTACTTCAAGGCGACTTGTACCCATTGATTTTAATGGAAGTTGCCTCCAAAGTCGGATCAGTGTCTTAACTGAAGCAACTTTACAGGAAAAGTAAAGTTTTCTTAGAGCCGGTTCACACAGGGGCAACACGACTCTTTGAAGGCGACCTGAGCCCGCACCACAGCGCGACATGGGGCGACTTACAAGGCAACTTCAAGTCGCCTCCAGGACAGGAGGCTTTCCAGTGGCCATTCAAACTAGAATCGGCTCTGTGGGAGAGAGGGGGGAGGGAGGGGTTTGACCTAAAAACAATTTTCACTTCCTGAAAAGTCGATGTAGTAAAGACAGTGATCCAACTTCTGAGGCGACTTCCATTGAAATCAATGGATTCAAGTCGGATTGAAGTAGTACAGAAACCATTTCTGAAGTCGGAGCGACTTCAGTAGTGTACATTAAGACGGCTCCATTCACTGCCATTGATTTTCTCGACGGCGCGACTTGAAGTCGGATCCCAGGTCGCCCCTGTGTGAACCGTCTCTCAGGCAAACCCCTCCCTCCCACAGGGCTGATTATTGTTTGATTGGCCACTGGCAAAGTTGCCTGTCCTGGAGGCGACTTGAAGTTGCCTCGAATTTTCCTTCGAAGTTGCCTCGCAAAGTCATGCCGACTTTCATGTCGCTATAGTGTGAACCGGCACTTAGGGTCTCAAGAAATGAGATAGGCCGTTAGTACTTCAGGTGTGATCAATTTTCAGATATTGGCACCATAGCATCGTCTCACGGAGGTATAGAGTGGGGAGATGCTTGTGTAAACAAGCATCTCCTTGCTCTGCCTAGTGAGAATGACACTGATCTCGGCTCCGTGTACTCGGAGCGGAGATCAGTGTCATGTGACAGAGAGCACATCCCCCCCTACAGTTAGAAACACAAGGTAGGGAACATTTAACCCCTACAGCGCCACCTAGTGGTTAACCCCTTCACTGCCAGTGACATTTTCACAGTAACCAGTGCATTTTTATAGCACTGATCGCTGTAAAAATGACAATGGTCCCAAAAATGTGTCAAAAGTGTCCGATGTGTCCGCCATAATGTCGCAGTCACGAAAAAAATCACTGATCGCCGCCATTACTAGTAAAAATGCCATAAAACTATCCCCTATTTTGTAAATGCTATAACTTTTGCGCAAACCAATCAATAAACACTTATTGCGATCTTTTTTTTACCAAAAATATGTAGAAGAGAACGTATCAGCCTAAACTGCGGAAAATAAAAAAAAAATTATATATTTTTTGGGGATATTTATTAAAAAAAAAAGTAAAAAATATTGAATTTTTTTCAAAATTGTCACTTTATTTTTGTTTAACTGTCAGTTAACTGTCAGTTAAAGCGACGCAGTGCCGAATCGCAAAAAGTGGCCTGGTCTTTGACCACCCAAATGGTCCAGGGCTGAAGTGGTTAAGATGAAAAAACATGAACGTTAATTTTCCTTTCGTTTTCGTCACTTAAAACAATGACAAAATAATTTTTGTCGATGAAACCAACACTGGCCTTCTAGCACCTGTGTTTAGCCTAGTTCTACTGATCGTCCCAGCACTGACTCTTCTTTGTATATTTAAAACTGAAGCTTTTTTTTTCCCTCTACATCTTTGTAATATAACCCATCCCTAATGAAGGATGTCCCATGTTGTGAAGGTGTTTGGATCCCAGAGAAATCTTCACTGCAGGGATGCAGTGATAAACCGTTAAGCAAAATAAATAAATACTGCTTTAATTCTCTCTGTTCACATTTGGTGCAGTAGAAAATTCCAGCTTGCAAAATGAGAGTTGCATAGTGTTAAATAGTAATGCATGAAAATTACACCTAAAAAGTGCAACGATCATACAATGCACCGTACCTAAAATGTGCAGATGTGACCTTACTGTGATCCCAGTATAGCAGGAGGATTATTTGGAGTAGAACTGAAAGCAATCTAATAATATGTAACTGCTTAACTTCTTGGCACAGATATGCAAAAAGCCTGCTCATGATTATGTATCTCTGTAAATTGGTGTGATTTATAATGGTATTGTTAGAAAGTAAATAAAAAAAACGCTGTACATTCACTTCAAATTTAAGGCAAATAACAATATTTTTAGTGCATGATTCTGCCAATAAATATTAATAAAATGCCACTCTAAGCTAACACTGATTAACACATACATGTACAGACTCCGACCGCTGTACACTGCCTCGCCTTGCTGAAGGTGAAATGGCCAGCCAACATGCTGAAAGCTATATCACTTACCAACTCAAAAGTACTCTATAGATCATTTTCACTTTTTTATCTAATTATGCCCTATATTTTTTTAGCTTTAGTCTGGGAAATATGGAAATGCTCGAAATATAGCTTATTAATATTTCATATTTACCACTTGCAAGCAGCAGGTGTCCCTCTATGCAATTGATAATACTGCACTATATGCAAATAGAATGTCAAAGGTGCACATAAATAATAAATGTATACTTGTAAAATGGTGTATATATATAGATCTATATCTATATATATATAGATATATACAGTATATAAAGAAAGAGAAAGATATAGTGATTGTAACCTTACCTTAACCACCTAAGGATCGCCGCACGACTATATACGTCGGCAGAATGGCACGGCTGGGCACATGGACGTATATATACGTCCCCTTTAAGAGCCCAGCCGTGGGTCGCGAGCGCGCCGCCGGCAGCGTGCACGCGACCCGATCCGAAGCTCCGTGACCGCGCCTGTGGGTGTCCCGCGATCGGGTCACAGGAGCTGAAGAACGGGGAGAGGTGAGTGTAAACACACCTTCCCCATTCTTCTCTGTGGCAGTGTCAGTGATCGTCTGTTCCCTGATATAGAGAACGACGATCACTGACGTCACACGTCCAGCCCCGCCCTCCTACAGTAAGAAACACACATGAGGTCACACTTAACCCCTACAGCGCCCCCTAGTGGTTAACCCCTTACTGCCATTGTAATTTTCACAGTAATCAGTGCATTTTTATAGCACTTTTCGCTGTGAAAATGACTGGTCCCAAAAATGTGTCAAAAGTGTCCGATGTGTCCGCCATAATGTCGCAGTCACGAAAAAAATCGCTGATCGCCGCCATTAGTAGTAAAAAAACATTAATAAAAATGCCATAAAACTATCCCCTATTTTGTAAACGCTATAAATGTTGCGCAAACCAATCGATAAACGCTTATTGCGTTTTTTTTTACCAAAAATAGGTAGAAGAATATGTATCGGCCTAAACTGAGGAAAAAAATATTTTTTTATATATTTGTTGGGGATATTTATTATAGCAAAAAGTAAAAAATATTGAATTTTTTTCAAAATTGACACTCTATTTTTGTTTATAGCGCAAAAAATAAAAACTGCAAAGGTGATCAAATACCACCAAAAGAAAGCTCTATTTGTGGGAAAAATAGGACGTCAATTTTGTTTGGGAGCCACGTCGCAGGACCGCGCAATTGTCAGTTAAAGCAACGCAGTGCCGAATCTTAAAAAGGGGCAAGGTCCTTAACCTGCATAATGGTCCGGGTCTTAACCAATTAAAGTGATTTTTTTTTTTTTTAATAACAAACATGTTATACTTACCTGCTCTGTGCAAGGGTTTTTGCCCTGATCCTTCATTTCTGGAGGCCCCCGGCAGCGCTCCTGGCCCCTTCTCTTCATCTAGTGCCCCCACGGAGAGCAGCTTTCCATGGGGGCACTCGTGTAGGCGTGCTCCTGAGTCCTGCTGCTATGTACATTGACACAGACAGCAGGACTCGGCCATGTGCCCCTGCTCCAGTGTCACTGGATTTGATTGACAGCAGCAGGAGCCAATGGCTCCCGCTGCTAAAAATGTATCCAATGAGCACCTGAGACTGTGGCTGGCGCTAATGAATTCTATGCATTAGGATAAAAAACCTTCTGTGTGTAGCAGTCTCCTCGAGCAACCCCTAATACTTACCTGAGCCTTGTCTCTGTCTAACGATGTCCACGAGTGTCTTAGCTATCCGGGACTCTCCTCCTGATTGGCCGTTGGCTCTCGTGGTTGTCAATCAAAGTCAGTTGGCCAGTTAGGGGCGGTACTGGGTCGGAGCTTCATGTCTGAATGGACAAAGGGAGCTGTGACTTGGCTTGGTTGCCCCCATAGCAAGCTGCTTGCTGTGGGGCACTCAACAGGAGGGAGGGGCCAGGAGCAGTGAAGAGGGACCCACGAAGAGGAGGATCTGGGCTGCTCTGTGCAAAACCAACTGCACAGAGAAAGTAAGTTTAAGGCCTCGTACACACGACAGAGAAACTCGACGTGCCAAGCCCGTCGAGTTCCTCGTCGAGTTCCTTGTTGAACTTGTCGAGAAGCTCGGCAGGCTTGCTTTGCATACACACGTAACATACCAAAATCTGGTCGTTCTCCGGCGCGATGACGCTCACGACGTATGACGCGACTATAAAGGGGAGGTTTGATTTTGTTGGCGCCACCCTTGGGGCTCCTTTTGCTGATTCCGTGTTTACGCGTGTTAGTAAAAGTTTGGTGAGTGACGATTCGTGCTTTTCAGTCTTTGTGCTTTCAGATTGATCTCTGCCGTTCAGTTTGTACTTGTGTGGGTCGTATCTAGGCAATCGAGACGTGCGGTCAGGTCGTATTGTTTTACATTGCGGTCCTGTCCCCGCGTTTTTCATTGTCAGGGTCGTTCTTCATAGGTCTTGCTGTTCTTCACTGCGGTCTGTTTAGTGCAATTCTGATTTGTCGTTCGTAACTAGCCTTGTAGCCATGTTGCAGGCACCTAGTCGTCGCCGACTTCGTGCTAAGCATCTTCTGAGTATAGGTCTGTTTGTTTATGACCTAGACGATGAGGAGTTCATGAACAGGAGGAGGACACGTTCATGGACCAAGAATTGGTTGCTCCGTAGGAACCAATTCTCTCACATGCCTTTGCTGCGGGAGCTTCAGGAAAATAATCCTGTTGATTACAGGAATTTCCTGAGGATGTCTGATCCCGTCTTTCAGCACCTGTTGGCTTTGGTGTCCCCCTATATTACCAGGCAGGACACCGTTATGCGGGAAGCCATCAGTGCTGAGCAGAGGCTAGTTGCCACCCTCCGTTATCTGGCAACTGGGAGAAGCCTTCAGGACTTAAAGTTCTCCACGGGCATCTCCCCCCAGGCTCTGGGCCTCATCATTCCTGACACCTGCTCTGCCATCATCCAGGTTCTGCAGGAGGAATATATGAGGGTAAGTTTTCTCCTTTAATCTCACATTTTATGTCTATAATGTATGCTAATGTCTTGTAGTTATCTCCTCCTTCCCTAATTACCATGTCTGGAATATGCTGTGAATGTCCCCTTTGCCCCCATGCATGATGTAAACTTTGATGCCCCTTTTTTGGCCTACATGCATATTTCCCATCACTTACCTCCCCAGCATGCTATCCTGGGCCCCAACCTACCTAGTCTAGTCACTTCCCAATGTATTGTGTTATATCCATTGTAATGTCCCCCCCCTCCCCTCCAAAATGTGTTGTAAAGTCTATGTTCACCAATATTAAATTTTTTTTTTTTTAAATTTTAGGACTCCAAAACTCATCTAGCCCTCCCCTCCCAAATGTGTTGTAAAGTCTATGTTCACCAATAATCAAAATTATATTTTTTTAGTACTCCCAAACTCATCTAGCCCTCCCCTCCAAAATGTGTTGTAAAGTCTATGTTCACCAATATTAAATTTTTTTTTATTTAAATTTTAGGACTCCAAAACTCATCTAGCCCTCCCCTCCCAAATGTGTTGTAAAGTCTATGTTCACCAATAATCAAAATTATATTTTTTTAGTACTCCCAAACTCATCTAGCCCTCCCCCAAACTTGGGCACTGGCCCATCAGAGGGGGTGTTTAATGTGTTAATTGTCTAAATATATTTAGATATAATATGCTAGTTCCCAGAAATGTTATAATGCTTATAATGTCTTTGTATAATCTGCTTGCAAGGTTATGTGGCTAATTTTTTCTTTTTTTCTTCCCCAGCTTCCGTCCACACCACAGGAGTGGCAGTCTGTGGCTTTGGACTTCCAGACCCGATGGAACTTCCCCAACTGCGGGGGAGCCATCGACGGGAAGCACGTCCGCATCGTGCCTCCACCCCGTTCAGGATCCCAGTTCTTTAATTATAAGGGGTTCAACAGTATTGTGCTGATGGCGGTGGTGTCAGCACAGTATGAATTCCTTTTTGTGGATGTCGGGATGAATGGACGGGTATCGGATGGGGGAGCCTTCAGGCAGACGGAGTTCGCGCTTCGCCTTCAGGATGATGATCTGTCATTGCCACCGGATGACCAGAATGTAGAAGGCCTGCCATTTGTTTTCCTGGCTGATGAAGCGTTTGCCCTGGGACCCCATCTTATGAGGCCATACCCTCAGCGCACCCTCACCCCAGAGAGGAGTGTCTTTAATTTCCGGCTGGGCCGAGCACGTAGAGTGGTTGAGAACGCTTTCGGCATCATGGCCAGCCGGTTCCGCCTTTTCCTCACCTCTCTCCACATGGCGGAATATAAGTGGAATACAATTATTTTTGCCTGCTGCATTCTCCACAATTTTTTGCGGAGACAATCTCCAAATTATATGGCCCTGGTTGGGCCCGAGGCACAACATTTGACCCCTGCAGAAACTTTGGCGGGCCTTGAAGCTGGCCACACAGGACTGCCCCCCCAGAGTGCCCGTGAAGTCCGGGACAAATACATGGACTATTTCATGGGTAGGGGGGCAATACCATCTCAATCAAATTTGCCCTAATTGTAGCTTTCAACAAAATAAATCATAATCTTTTTTTCTAAACTTGTTATGTCTTGCTTGTGTTGTTTGGAGTTCTTTACTAAGTGTAACTAAGTGTATTTTCATTATCAACTAGCAAACATTTCCCAGGTGACCCCCAAACCAAACACATAGAAAATTTAACGTATTTTAGGAAAAACACCACACACTTTTTTGATGTTCAAAAGCTCTTTATTTTCTTAATTTTTTTATTTTTATTTTTTCCAAAATACCCTACAAAAATTTTTGGTATATTTTTCTCATACAATATACAATCATTTTTGTATTTTTGTTGGTCATTTTTCTCATACAATATACAATCATTTTTGTAATTTTTTTGGTTTTTTTACTCATACAATATACAATCATTTTTGTGGGTGTTTTTTCTCATACAATATACAATCATTTTTGTAATTTTTTTGGTTTTTTTTCTCATACAATATACAATCATTTTTGTATTTTTGTTGGTCATTTTTCTCATACAATATACAATCATTTTTGTAATTTTTTTGGTTTTTTTGCTCATACAATATACAATCATTTTTGTAATTTTTTGGGTTTTTTTTCTCATACAATATACAATCATTTTTGTATTTTTGTGGGTGATTTTTCTCATACAATATACAATCATTTTTGTATTTTTGTTGGTCATTTTTCTCATACAATATACAATCATTTTTGTAATTTTTTTGGTTTTTTTACTCATACAATATACAATCATTTTTGTGGGTGTTTTTTCTCATACAATATACAATCATTTTTGTAATTTTTTTGTTTTTTTTTCTCATACAATATACAATCATTTTTGTATTTTTGTTGGTCATTTTTCTCATACAATATACAATCATTTTTGTAATTTTTTTGGTTTTTTTGCTCATACAATATACAATCATTTTTGTAATTTTTTAGGTTTTTTTTCTTAATAAACATTAAAATCTGGTTATTTTATTTTTTTGTTTTTTTTTTTTATTAAAGAAACTGTCAAATCTGGTTATATTGGGCCTGCGTATCTCTGTGCCTAACTTTGGAAACGATTCTCAAAAGGCTTTTTCCAAAGTTAGGCAGAAAATCTGACATGTGTAAGACACTTACACGGTCAGATTTTAGGATGCAGTACCGCATCCGCCACTGGGGGCATTTCTCATTGAAATCCAGCTTTGCGTATGCAAATGAGGACTTAAGTAGATTTTCAAAGCATTTCAGCACTTTGATTTCTGCCTAAGTTCCGAATTTGCCGGCGCAAAATTAGGGCTGGTTTTACAATGTGGAAAGTTAGCCAAACCTTGTAAAGGCCCATTCCAGCGAGGGCATTTGGTATACATTCCTGAGGGAGAACTCCACGGCAATTTTGAAATTCAAAACCGGCATGGGTTCCCCCCCAGGAGCATACCAGGCCCTTAGGTCTGGTATGGGTTGTAAGGAGACCCCCCCACGCCGAAAAATTGACGTAGGGGGTCCCCCTACAATCCATACCAGACCCGTATCCAAAGCACGCTACCCGGCCGGCCAGGAAGGGAGTGGGGACGAGCGAGCGCCCCCCCCCTCCTGAGCCATGCCAGGCCGCGTGCCCTCAACATGGGGGGGTTGGGTGCTCTGGGGCAGGGGGGCGCACTGCGGGCCCCCCCACCCCAGAGCACCCTGTCCCCATGTTGATGAGGACAGGACCTCTTCCCGACAACCCTTGCCATTGGTTGTCGGGGTCTGCGGGCGGAGGCTTATCGGAATCTGGGAGTCCCCTCAAATAAGGGGGCCCCCAGATACCGGCCCCCCACCCTAAGTGAATGGATATGGGGTACATCGTACCCCTATCCATTCACCTGTAGGCAAAAAGTAAAATGTAGTAAACACACAACACAAGGCTTTTTAAAATATTTTATTATTCTGCTCCGGATGCCCCCCCTGTCTTCGTTATTAGCTCAATTACCAGGGGGGGCTTCTTCTTCCACTCTCCGGGGGTCTTCTTCCACTCTCCGGGGGTCTTCCGCTCTCCGGGGGGGCTTCTCCGGACTCCGGGGGGCTTCTTCCATCTTCTCCCCTCTTCCGCTCTTGACTCGGCGAACCCCGGTTCTTCTGCAGCTCTCCGGTGCCTTCTTCTTCAGCGCTGGCTGCCTGCTATGTTTGTGTGTTAGCTCGATTTCAAACAGGCAGCCGGCGCGGTCTTCTGTGACGCCAGGGTCTTCTGGTCTTCTGTTCTTCCGATGTTGCCTCGTCGCCTGTTGTCGCTGTAATGATGGAAGCGCGCCTTGCATCACATTTATATAGGCATCACCGTCCCATCATGCTCCGGTAGGTACCCACGTGGTGGGTGCACGTGGGTAGGCACCCACCACGTGGGTACCTACCGGAGCATGATGGGACGGTGATGCCTATATAAATGTGATGCAAGGCGCGCTTCCATCATTACAGCGACAACAGGCGACGAGGCAACATCGGAAGAACAGAAGACCAGAAGACCCTGGCGTCACAGAAGACCGCGCCGGCTGCCTGTTTGAAATCGAGCTAACACACAAACATAGCAGGCAGCCAGCGCTGAAGAAGAAGGCACCGGAGAGCTGCAGAAGAACCGGGGTTCGCCGAGTCAAGAGCGGAAGAGGGGAGAAGATGGAAGAAGCCCCCCGGAGTCCGGAGAAGCCCCCCCCGGAGAGCGGAAGACCCCCGGAGAGTGGAAGAAGACCCCCGGAGAGTGGAAGAAGAAGCCCCCCCTGGTAATTGAGCTAATAACGAAGACAGGGGGGGCATCCGGAGCAGAATAATAAAATATTTTAAAAAGCCTTGTGTTGTGTGTTTACTACATTTTACTTTTTGCCTACAGGTGAATGGATAGGGGTACGATGTACCCCATATCCATTCACTTAGGGTGGGGGGCCGGTATCTGGGGGCCCCCTTATTTGAGGGGACTCCCAGATTCCGATAAGCCTCCGCCCGCAGACCCCGACAACCAATGGCAAGGGTTGTCGGGAAGAGGTCCTGTCCTCATCAACATGGGGACAGGGTGCTCTGGGGTGGGGGGGCCCGCAGTGCGCCCCCCTGCCCCAGAGCACCCAACCCCCCCATGTTGAGGGCACGCGGCCTGGCACGGCTCAGGAGGGGGGGGGGACGCTCGCTCGTCCCCACTCCCATTCCTGGCCGGCCAGGTAGCGTGCTTTGGATACGGGTCTGGTATGGATTGTAGGGGGACCCCCTACGTCAATTTTTCGGCGTGGGGGGGTCTCCTTACAACCCATACCAGACCTAAGGGCCTGGTATGCTCCTGGGGGGGAACCCATGCCGGTTTTTTCTTTGAAAATTGGCAT
Source organism: Rana temporaria (assembly GCF_905171775.1). Lineage (NCBI taxonomy): Eukaryota > Metazoa > Chordata > Amphibia > Anura > Ranidae > Rana > Rana temporaria. The sequence goes on along the minus strand of NC_053490.1, from coordinate 272,775,643 downwards.
GGAGTTCACCCTCTCAGGAATGCATGCTGAGCGACGCTGTCATTTTTTTTTATAATTAATTGTTTTCCCGGCGCGTCTTTTTTTTTTCACCCGTCGCAACTTTAGTGTCCCGTCGAAATTCTCAAAGCCGACCGGCGTTAATTACGTTCGCGCGCTGCACGTCGGGAAAATGACGTCACACGCATGCGCAGTACGGCCGGCGCGGGAGCGCGCCTCATTTAAATTTTAAACGCCCCCAGGAGAGGAGGACCGCCTTACGACGGCGGCACTTAAGTTACACAGCGTGTAATTTCTACCTAAGTGCTTTGACGATCAGGTACTTAGGTAGAAATTTTAAGTCAGTGTAACTTAACTGCTGAAATTTAAGTTACGCACAGTTTTTGAGAATTTGGCCCACTATTTTTTTTTTTTTTTTTATTAAATAAAGTATAAAATCTGGTTATATTATTTTTTTGGTTTTTTTTTAATTAAATAAAGTATAAAATCTGGTTATATTATTTTTTTTTTTTTTTTAATTAAATAAAGTATAAAATCTGGTTATTATTTTTTTGTTTTTTTTTTAATAAAATAAACAGCTAAATCTGGTTATATTATTTTTTTGGTTTTTTTTTAATTAAATAAACAGCTAAATCTGGTATTTAAAATTTTTTTTTGTATTTTTTTCTGATTCAGACTCTCCCCAAAACATCTATTAAATTTTTTAATTTAGTTTCCACCCTCCTTGCTCTTTCGTTTATTTTTCTGTTGGCCAGATGTATCTCCTCCACCTCTTCTCTGCAGGCCCATATTTCGGAGATCAGCATCTGTTTAGTATGCCTGTCCAAGCCACCACCTGATCCTGAAATGTGGGACAAAATTTTTTTTTTAAATTAGGCAGGCCTACATCTACATTACCTGAAGCTGGGTTAGTTATATGTTACTTTACCTGATGTGGTGGCAGGCTGCGCATCATCACCATCCCTCGGGGGTGTGGCTTGCTGGACTTCTTGCTCCCTTCTTGCTTCATGACGCCCTACGAGAATGAAGAAAATGGAAACAGGATTTTTATAGCTTATAGGCCTGAAAGAGGAATATGATTCACTTTATACAATTTCTGGGACTATTGATGTTTAGAAAAACCCCTCAGGGCAAAACACAGGATTGAAGGCATTCACAAAGATCCTGACAAATCTTGTAGCTTTGGTCTACTTTTAAACATGTAAGCCAACCAAGTATACACTGGATCACCTCAGCTCTGTGTGAAGCCCAAAATGGGTTATTAAAGGGGACAACAATTATGCAAATGAGTCCACATGTGTCACCGACTGCTGAGCAGACTCTCCTTTTACTGTATATTTAATTAGTAAAAAAAGTTTTGTGGTTTTAATAGCACATCTACATAATTTTCACGATTGATCTCACCACAATTTTAAAAAAATGTCATAATTTGTAGGATTTTAAACACAATATTTAGTCGTTCCGAATGGACGTCCAGTTTGACGACAAATTCTTGTGCATAAAAAAATATTACAGTACAACCTGAAATAAAAAACACATGGCGCGGAACAAATCTTACAAAATATATAACAAACTTACTTCTTCTAATCACTCTCCTGATCCTCTTCATTTGTTCCGGCTCACGTTTTTTAAGGTCACACCACCTTTTCCGGATCTGCTCCTTGGACCTTTTCACCCCAAATTTCTGATGGAGACTCCTCCTCACCTTCTCCATTATTTGTGCCTTGACCTTATTAGGGTACTTATATGGCCCATGCCTCCCATCGTAGTCCTCTGCTTTGAGGATGAGGACCATCTCCACCATTTCCTCAAAGGTCATGTTGGAGGCCTTACAACGGATTCGCCGTGCTGCCATATTCTCCATGTGCTTCCAACAAAAAAAAGATGGAAAAGGGGCGGGGAAAATACGACACCATGAACGTCAGGGGCGGGGAGACGTGCGTAAAGTCCCACATGCGCGTGTATAAAGGGCTACCACGTGAGTAAAAGGGGCGTTCACAGTTTGTGGAAGACGGCGGAGATAACGATCGGGTCAAAGACCGGTATGTAACTACATTTTACATGTTTTTCTTGATTGAATGATTTTGTGGCCTACATCTTAGGTTCATAAATTAAAACATAGCCAGTTTGAAATTTGAAGGTAATGGTCCGCTATAGTGCCGTCGTACGTAAACAACGCTTTGATTATGCATTTTGATCCAACTACTGTTGTGTGGGCAATCTCGGTTCTCATCAGGATGTCTTCTAAAAACAAGTCGGTTTAAACATGATGCAAATGGTCGCTTTTATGTCTTGACCAAACTATATCGGGAGTGCTTTTCTCTAACTAACGTTTCATACACAAATGAGGATGAGATCTGGCTTATTAGTTCGACACAACTGGTCATCTGTTTCCTAGGAACTGACCCAACATGATCTGCTGCCAATTCCTCCTTGTCGTTTTTGCGACGGAAGATAAGGGGCGGGGGGGAAACATCAATTTTTTTTAAGCATGGGCGGATGTCGTGTGCGGAGTGTATATAAGGCTCGAACACATGTAGCGTCCATACGACCGGGTTGCGTAAGAAAGACGTTTGAACGACAAGCGTGTAGGTATGCTTCGAACTTGGGACAGCAGTGGCATATTCAGGAAAGACAGACATTTAAAAGGAGCAATAAGCCAAAATTGTTTGGGGCAGAAATAACTAACTTTACATTATATCAGTCTTGATTTCATGTCCTCATTGTCCCTTTTTGCTTTTAAGCAGCTGTAATCATTTGCATAAATCATCACTTCCTGGTTCTCTGGCTCCCTCTCAAATTTATCAGGGGAGCTTGTCACTGTGGTCTAAGCTGTGTGTGTAAAAATCCACCAAAACAATGCTAATAATTTTAGAAATTAAAATATGCCCTGCTTTTATTTTTTTTGGGTTCTGTGTGTCTCTTTACTTCACAGAAACATTAAATAAATTTAAAACCAAAAGTGAAACTAGAGGCACATTATATGTATGCACTTGTATGTCTCTAGACACTGTAAACAGTCATTTCCTCCAAAAATATAGTTATCCATTAGTGACCCTTTAAGGGCTAGCTTGTGAGAAAGAGTAATTGACTTTATAGATTGTGTAGTGACATTATTTTTTTATCCTTGGTTTTGGACAGGAAAAGATGAATCTCTTTAACCGACCCGACTTCTTGGAGATCTTCATTGATAGGTGGCAAGAACTTCCTGTTCTGTGGGCCACCAAAGACCCCATCTCTAGAAATAGAGAATTGCGCAAAACTGCACTGGAGAGCCTGCTCCCACTTGTGCGGAGACAGGTGGGGTTTGATGTGACAACTGACCAGTTGGAGGTCAAAATTGGGACCTTGAGAGGCACCTACAGGAAGGCACGCAACAAGGTCTTGGCTTCGATGAGGTCTGGAGCTGGAGCAGGGCGGGTATTTAAACCCAAGTTGTGGTACTACAGCAAACTGAGCTTCCTGGATGAACACCTGGAGGTAAGGGAGTCACTTTCTAGCCTTCCCCCCAGAAGCCACAGAAGGTCCAGCCTTCCCTCCAGCCAACCTGCTGCTCCCTCTGCAGATGAACCCTCTCAGCAGCCTTCCATCCTGGATGAAGATCCGGATTTGCCCAGCTGGAGCCAGGTATATAGTACTTTCAATGTGCAAATGTGTGGTGTTTAAATGTTGTTAAAGAGATGTAAATTAAGATATTAAAGGTAAATAAAAATTAGATCTAAAAGTGTTATTCCTAAAATTTGTCAGTATTGGCCATGAATTTTTGTGGTGTGATTGACCATAAAACATGGGTCAGAATGATTGGCTTAGCTAAGTCGTGACAAAAAAAAATGCAACAGTCAGGAGCTTAAATAAATAAAACAAAAATTTTTTAAAATAGTAAAACTTTACTTTTTTTCCATACACAGGACGAGACCAGGCAGCAGGAGGATCAGGAAAATGCCAGGCAGGAGGAGGACAGGGTGAGTGGCTTGGAGGAGGCTGCAGGCCCAAGTATCTTGGACGTGTTGGCAGGCCCAAGTATCAGTAACGTGGTGGCAGGCCCAAGTGGAGCGGATGAGGTGGCAGGCCCAAGTGGGTTGCACGAGGTTGCTGGGCCAAGCACAAGATGCCAGGTGTCTCCTCTTCGTCTGCGTCCGAGAAGGCAGGTGAGGGATACAAGGGTGCGTGACGCCTCACTAGCCCTCATTCGGGACGCCCATGCAACCCTGCAACAGCCTCCCACTGCTCAAGAGGGATTTGTAACAGTAGTTTTGGCCAAAATGTCAGAAATGACATTAGACCAACGCCTCCTCTTTGAGGGCCTCCTCATCACCCTCGCAAATCAGGGGGTGAGGGGTCTTCTCACGGAGGACACTGTGATTTGCCGCCATCCCCATCCTCACACACCACATAACTCCCAAGCTCCCCCACCTTCTTCTTCTTCTCATGCTCCTTCTCAAGCTCCCCCACCTTCTTCTTCTTCTTCTTCTCATGCTCCTTCTCAAGCTCCCCCACCTTCTTCTTCTTCTTCTTCTTCTTCTTCTTCTTCTCATGCTCCTTCTCAAGCTCCCCCACCTTCTTCTTCTTCTTCTCATGCTCCTTCTCAAGCTCCCCCACCTTCTTCTTCTTCTTCTTCTCATGCTCCTTCTCAAGCTCCCCCACCTTCTTCTTCTTCTCATGCTCCACCTGAACATTCTTCTTCCTCTTCTTCTCCTGCTCCTTCTGAACATTCTTCTTCCTCTTCTTCTCCTGCTCCATCTGAACATTCTTCTTCCTCTTCTTCTCCTGCTCCATCTGAACATTCTTCTTCCTCTTCTTCTCCTGCTCCATCTGAACATTCTGCTTCCTCTTCTTCTCCTGCTCCATCTGAACATTCTGCTTCCTCTTCTTCTTCTACTACTCCTCCTCCTTCTACTGCTCCTCCTCCTTCTACTCCTCCTCCTTCTACTCCTCCTCCTTCTACTCCTCCTCCTTCTACTCCTCCTCCTCCTTCTACTCCTCCTTCTACTGCTCCTCCTCCTTCTACTCCTCCTCCTTCTACTCCTCCTCCTTCTACTGCTCCTTCTCCTTCTACTCCTCCTCCTTCTACTACTCCTCCTCCTTCTACTGCTCCTCCTCCTCCTCCACCGTCGGCTACTCATCCTCCACCACCTTCGTCTACTCCTCCTCCTGGCATGAGTACTACCCCTGTGGCACCACCTCCAGCCAGGCAGAAGAGGAAGGCTGCTGAGAAGGCTGCAGAGAAGGTGAAAGAGCAGGCTGCAGGGAAGCCACCAAGGAAGGCCTTGAAGAAATCCAGAAAGTGACTCCCTTACTTCCATGTGGTGTACCAGAGTTCAGGCTGCTGTAGTACCACAACCTGGTGACATCTGCCTGCCCTGCTCCAGTTTCTGACCTCTGGGAGTCCAAGACCTTGATGCGTGACTTCCTGAATGAACCTCTCAAGTCCCCATTTTGGCCTCCAACTGATCACCAGTCACATCAGGCCACACCTGGCTGTGCACAAATGGCAGCAAGCTCTCCAGTGCTGACTTTTGCATATTAAATTTATTTTTATTACCAAAATAAATGGTACATTTTTTTTTTACAGTTCATACTTGTCCTTGTATTTTTTTACATTTCAATTTTGCAAGTGAGAAGGCAGGTTCTTATTTTTAAAAAATTGGATATAAGGTGTAATTTGAAAGGGACACATGAGATAAGACAAAGCAATAAGGTTTCTATGGGGGGAACTTGACATTACAAAAAAAAAAAGTATTTGCATTTTTTTAAAATTTAAAATTAAGGTGAATATTAAAAGCAGGATTTAAAACACACGACCAAAATAAGGTGACAATAAAAAAAAAAAAAAATATTGAGTCCAGTAAGAAAAAGGTTCCACCTAATTTTAAGGAACTCTGTGTGAATATCGTAAAAAAAAATTATTATATTGCTGTTTTGTGCCCTTAGAAAAAATTGTGTAAAGCGCTGCAAATAAACGATTAAATAATGTTGGAAGCGACACGAATGTGCTATCTCCATTCCAAACGCTAGTTTTACCTATGTTGGTCTCCAGTGTCTAAGTTTTTGACAGGTTTCTTAGCATACACACGACCGAGTTTCTCGTTTAAAAAACAGCCCGATGAAGAACTCGTCGAGCCAAAATCCACTGCCATCGAGAAAATAGAGAACCTGCTCTCTATTTGCTCGACGAGTTCCTCGGCGGCTCCATCGGGCCGAAAATGTACACACGACCGAGTTTCTCGACAGAATCCGGCTCTTCACCGAGATTCTCGACGAATTCTGCCGAGAAACTCTGTCGTGTGTACGAGGCCTCACATGTTAATTTATTTTTATTTCGTTTAAAACAAGACTTTACAATCACTTGAAGTACAATGTACAATCCTCAAAGTGCCAGTGCAAAATGAAAACATGGTTTACAATACAATATAATGTATTCAGGCTGCTGCGGTAACATACTAATAGATCTTTTATGATAACTATAAAGAATACACAGCACTGCCTCTCTTAGGAACCTCCATATTTACAACATATTCAGTTACAACACAGGAGGTGTTCCCAAAAACGCTTTGTTCCTGATATTTTCTGGTGAGTGGGGACACTAAAGGGGAGCACAGCACTGTGGATTCAGCACTTTATGAATAAGTTATATGCACCAGCACTTTGACCTGATGTGCTGTACGCTAATGTGCTGTGCCCTGATGAGCTGTGTCCTGTACCCTGATGCGCTATGCCCTGATGTGCTGTGTCCTGCACCCTGATGTGTTGTGCCTTGATGTGCTGTGTCCTATACCCTGATGTATTATGCCCTGTGCCCTGATGTGATGAGCCCTGTGCCCCGATGTGCTTTAGCCTTTGCCCTGATGTGCTGTGCTCTGTACCCTGATGTGCCTTGCCCTGGGCCGGTCTAGATGAAGTCCAGGGCCAAATGTTTGTCCCAGTCCAGTACTGCCCTGATATGAGCCAACCTGACTCCTGCTGTCTCCTGGCTGGGGCCCCCTGACCCTGAGTGAGACCTTTCATCTCTTGGCTTCTGGCTGGGAACCTCTGACCCCCTCAATGAGACCTTCCATCTCCAATTTGGAAGCTCTAAGCTATCCTTAGAACTGTGTATATACCGACCTTGCACACCTGTGTGCTCCCACAGATTGCAGGCATCTGATAAACTCTGGACACAGGATTGAGGCTGGCTTCACACTACTACACTACTTTCATCCTACTTTGCTCTGTGTTCAATGTTTCCCTATGAGAGCGTCTTGTAGCGTCCTACACAAGTCGGTCCGACTTTGAAAATGCTCCCTGTACTACTTTTGGTCCTACATTGATCCTACTTCAGGCCCATTGAATATCATTGAAGTCGGACCAAAGTAGTATCCTGTTCATGAAAGTAGGATGGATGTAGGACCAATGTAGGATAAATGTAGGACCAATGTAGCAGAGCAAAGTAGGATGAAAGTAGTGTAGTAGTGTGAACCCAGCCTGAGAGTTCTGATTCAGAACTACACAGCTTTCTCTGCCCAGAATTGCTAGTCCGGAATGTTGCATTTGCCCTAAATGAGAATCCTGTGTTACATTTTCCTATATTCTCACAGGGCCAGGGCTTCTCAATGTCACAATGGCCAGCTTAAAGACCGATTTAAAGGCTAAGTTCACCTAGACTATGCAGTCAATGGGCCCCGGTAGATAATAAAATCTGTGCAGCTTTGTAAAATTATCCTAAATTTTATTGTAATTGTATTGTTGTAGGCCATTTGTGTCCCCTCAGTAGCCTGGCTAAAAAAAAAACCTCCTAGTTAACAACCCCTAGGTTCTGACTTGTTGCTAGGATGTGAAAACCATTGGGTGCTCACTCCCAGCATTGCAGAAGTGAAAACCAAGAGTTTTCATGTCCTAGCAACAAGGCAGGATGTGATGTTTACTAACTAGAATTTTATTTAGCCAGGCCTCAGAGGGGACCCAAATAGCCTACAGGTAAAACGGCACAATGAATGATCATTTTACAAAGCTGCACGAGTTTTTAATATCTACTGGGGTCAATTGACTGCACAGATTTGTTTCTGGAAAAGGTAAATTTAGCCTTTATGTTAAAGCGGTTATAAACCGCTGCAGAATAAAAAAAACAAAAAAAAACCTGTAAGACAATGGCATAATGTGTTAGCATGCATCACATAGTAGCACCTTATGAAATACTCACCTTAGCATTAAACCCTTCCAGTGGTGCTTGGTCACTGCTTAGAGGACTGCCATGTTCCCCTAGGCCCTGTACACACGGGCGGATATCCGATGAAAACGGTCCGCCGGACCGTTTCCATCGGATATGTCAGCTGGCGGATTTTGATCTGATGGCTGTACACACCATCAGATCAAAATCCCCGTGGATGTCACATGGCGGATGTGACATGGCCGCGCGTCGCGGCGACGTGCGCGACCCTGGAAGGTAAATACTTCCACGCATGCGTCGAATCATTTCGACGCATGCGAGGGATGGGGATCGGACGGACTTATCCGGTGAGTCTGTACAGACGACCGGATAAGTCCGAAGGACAGGTTTCCAGTGGATAGATTTCTTAGCATGCTAAGAAATTTGTATCCGCTGGAAAACCGTGGGCTGGACAAATGTCCGCTTGAAAATGTCCGCTAGGCCCTACACACGACCGGATCTTTCTGCTGGAACTGATCCGCGGATAAATCCCAGCGGACAGATCCGGTCGTGTGTATGGGGCCCTAGCCTTTTTTCCGGGTTCGTGGGCTTCGTCGATGTGAGTGTCCGAAGCCGCACTGACGTCACTCCCGTGCATGCACGCAGGAGCCCTCGGTACAGACAAGAAGCAATGAAGTATCCTGGACCTTCAAAACGCATGTGCCGGTGACATCAACGACTGCAAGCAGGGTGAATTTTTTAGGAGAAAACGTTTAGGAGATACAGGCCCGGATTCACAAAGCACTTACGCCAACGTATCTCAAGATATGCCGACGTAAGTACAAATGTGCGCCGTCGTATCTATGCGCCGACCCACATACTAAGATACGCCTAAAAATAGGCTTCCTACGACCAACTTAACTTTCCTATGCAGGCGTATCGTGAACGCATATTTACGCTGGCCGCAAGTGGCGCTCGCATTGATTTCCTATTCAAATATGGAAATGAGGGAGACACGTCGATCCACGAACGTACTTGCGCCCGGCGCATAATATACGCGGTTTGCGTAAGTCGTACGTCCGGCAGAAAGTTTTTCCCCATATAGGAGACGCAACCTATGCAAAGGTATGGACCAGGGAACACAGCCGTCGTATTTTACATTGTTTACGTAGTACGTGAATATGACTAGGCGTAGGTTACGTTCACGTCGTAGGCAGTGATTCGACGTATCTTAGGCAGTTGTTTCGACGTGATTCTGAGCATGCGCACTGGGATGCGGCCACGGGACGGCGCATGCGCCGTTCATTTTAAGTACTTCTATGGCGCTTGGCCCATCATTTGCATGGGGTCACACCTCATTAGCATGGCTCACGCCCACTTCCACCTACGCTGGCTTACGCCAAGGAAACCCAGCTTACTGTAGATTTGACAGCGAGTGGGAGCAAGTGCTTTGTGAATACTGTGCTTGCCTCTCTGCGCTGCGTCGGCGTAGCGTATATTCGATACGGTACGCCGGCATAAATATGCGCTGATGTATGTGAATCCAGGCCATACATTTTACCTACAGGTAGGCCTTATTATAGGATTACCTGTAGATAAAAAAACAAAACAGGCTTTACTACTACATTTTAGAAAATAATTCATCCAAAGCTATATGGTACATTAAGAGCACTACATTAAAGCGGGAGTTCAACCAATTCCTTTTTTTTTTTTTTTCCCTTAGCTTCCTGCTCGTTCGGTCTAGGGGAATCGGCTATTTGTATTAAAATATGATCCGTACTTACCCGTTTTCGAGATGCATCTTCTTCCGTCGCTTCCGGGTATGGGTCTTCGGGAGCGGGCGTTCCTTCTTGATTGACAGTCTTCCGAGAGGCTTCCGACGGTCGCATCCATCGCGTCACTCGTAGCCGAAAGAAGCCGAACGTCGGTGCGGCTCTATACTGCGCCTGCGCACCGACGTTCGGCTTCTTTCGGAAAATCCTGACGCGATGGATGCGACCGTCGGAAGCCTCTCGGAAGACTGTAAATCAAGAAGGAACGCCCATTCCCGCAGCCCATACCCGGAAGTGGCGGAGAAGATGCATCTCGTAAACGGGTAAGTACGGATCATATTTTAAAACAAATAGCCGATTCCCCTAGACAAAACGAGCATAAAGCGAAGGGGAAAATGTGTAAGGTATGGGTGAACCTCCGCTTTAAGTATCCTTAAAATATCTGAGAGCACCATTTGCTCCAATAGGTTTCATTTACATTGAAGTACCTCACGGTAAAACTAGTTCTGTCAGCAACTACTTCAGACAGATATTGAAGATTGCAACACTTTCCTGCAAAGGCCCTTTGGTGTATTTTTCTTTTTCCTTTTTACCAGAGATAGGGATACCACATCTATCTCCAATGTTCAATTTTAAAATGGTATCCAATTTCGGAGGGACTTCTTCCCAGTTTTTCTGGAGTTTTCACATAAGAGGCACTAAGTGCACAGCAGGAAGACTTCAGTTTCCTTACACATGGTCGAGTTACAAACAGTGTACTTGGTCAAAGGAGGTAAGTGTACCATCTTTTAATTTAGCCATCAGGTCCTCAAGATTCATCCACTCTTGGGTTACCGGGGTGATTAGATTGGCATGCAGGAAGCAGGGGCGGACTGACCATTGAGTCACTCGGGCACTGCCCGAGGGCCCCATGCCACTAGGGGGCCCCATCCGGGTTGCCAGGCTCAGTAGATCTGTCCCTGATATGTCCGAAAATGACATGCTTTTAATGTGAATATCCCAAGATTTTAGCTGCCCGCCTCTGCACTACCTCCTGGCGTGGTGGTCATCTGTAAGCCAGAGGGGCCCCATAATCTTCTATTGCCCGGGGGCCCCATGAGTTGTCAGTCCGCCCCTGGCAGGAAGCACACTTTTTTGCTCTGAAACCATTGCAAGCCTATTTGACTAGAGGGGTGGCAGCCTTTGGGGCAGTTATGCCAGGATTGCTTGGAAGATATAGTTAAGGGCTAGCTTGAAGGTCTGGTGCGGTCTTCATTCAACCTTACAAGCTAAATATGCAACTAGCAAGTTTGGGACAAGAGAGATCTGTTATTTCTGGCTTTAGCAGCTTTTCTTTGATTGTCAGTGTCTCTTTTCATTTGTTCTCTCCCACCCTATATTGGCTTTGGTATATCCCGTTATGTGCTGATGGGAGGATGGGCCAGGAAAACTGAAACTTGTTACCACTTACCGTAATTTTCCTTTCCTGGCCCATCCTCACGTCAGCACAGGACTCCCTCCCTAGTGGCCTGTCACAGGCTAGATTATCGAACATTTTAGTTGGGGGAGGGGCTGTCTTTTATATTCAGCTTGGAACATGTGGTCATTGGAGGCTCCAAAAGAGATGTTAACCCGTTATGTGAGGATGGGCCTGGAAAGGAAAATTACGGTAAGTGATAACAATTTTCCGTTATACAGACAGGCTAGGGCATATACAGACAGGCTAGGGTATACAGACAGGCTAGTGTAGTATACAGACAGGCTAAGGTATATACAGACAGGCTAGTATATATTTACAGACAGGCTAAGGTATATAAAGACAGGCTAGTTTAGTATACGGAGGGGCTAGTGTAGTATACAGACAGGCTAGAGTATAGCTACTAGGGTATACAGACAGGCTACTAGGGTATACAGACAGGCTACTAGGGTATACAGACAGGCTACTACGGAATACAGACAGGCTACTACGGAATACAGACAGGCTAGGGTATATACAGACAGGCTAGTGTACTATACGGACAGGTATAAACAGTCAGGCTACTAGGGTATACAGACATTCTAGGGTATACGGATAGGCTAAGGTATACAGACAGGTTACTAGGGTATACAGACAGGCTAGGTTATACAGACAAGCTACTAGGGTATACAGTAAGGCTACTAGGGCATACAGACAGGCTAGGGTATATACAGACAGGCTACTAGAGTATACAGACAGACTACTAGGGTTAACAGACAGGCTAGGGTATACAGACAGGCTACTAGGGTATACAGTAAGGCTACTATGGTATGCAAAATAAATTCAAATAAAAAAGATTGTGATACATGACATCTCAGGCCATCCACCACCAGATATCTATATACTATACAGACATCTAGGCCCAGATTCACAGAGAGCGGGCGCACATTACGCCACCGCAGCGCAAACAATGTACGCTACGCCAACGCAGCGCAGAGAGGCAAGCATGGAATTCACCAAGCCAGTGCTCCCAACGCTGCGCTGGATTTCAAAGGCGTGCGTAGGTGGAAGTGGGCGTGAGCCATACAAATGAGGCATGACCCCATGCAAATGATGGGCCGAGCGCCAGACAGATACGTATCACAAACTGCACCGAGACGTGGACGCATCCCCCTGCGCATGCTCACAACCACGTCGGAACAACTGCCTAAACTACACCGGATCACTGCGTACGGCGTGAACGTAACCTGCGCCCAGCCAGACACGTCCAACGTAAAATACGCCGGCTTGTGTTCCCTGGTGCAGACCTTTGCATGTCTGCTGCTGGGTTACACCTTCTTTATGGGGAATAACTTTACGCCGGACGTACAACTTACACGCACTGCGTCGGGCGCACGTATATTCGTGAATAGCCGTATTTCACTCATTTGCACATTTGAATGGCTAATCAATGGGAGCGCCACCATGCGTCCAGCCTAAATGTGCGCCCACCCTACGCCGGCGTAGGCAAGTTACATCGGCGGGATGAAGCCTGTTTTTAGGCGCATCTTAGTTTGTGGGTCCGGCGCACAGATACGACGGCGCACATTTGCACTTACGTCGGCGTATCTTGTTATACGTCGGCGTAAGTGCTTTGTGAATCTGGGCCATAGTGTTCAAATGGCATTTGAAGCCAAATTCAAAGATACAAAAAACATAGTCCACTGTATCCAAAAGGAAATTAGTCCAATCCCACAACGGAGAGTGCGTAAGTTGGAGTAAGGGATGAAGGGAAATAGATGGCTATCCACCACCACCAAGGTGAGTTCCTCCTCGTGCAGCACACAAAGGTAAACGGGGACCCTTACCGAATCGGATGGACCTCAAATGGCGAGGTCATAGATGCCTGCAGATAAACCTCTGCAGGGGCTTATAATCGTCCGGGATATCAGGATCACCAGGCTCCTGTTAATCTCCTCACCTCCGTTCTTAGGTTCACCAATAGGAACGTAGCAGAAACCCTCTCTCCAAGTAGGGTAAATCCATAAACGGTATAAAGATTGAAAGGCTAGTATAGTGCGCTATCTTTTAAAATTGCTAGATCATTTATTGAAAAAAATTGAAGTAGTACAGAGCACTGGTGGGCACTGATAGGTGGAACTGATATGCGGCATTGATGAGCACTGGTGGGCACTGATAGGTGGCACAGATAGGCAGCGCTGATGGGAGCTACTGATGGGCATTTAAAGGCAGCACTAATGAGCAGGCAGTGTTGGACACTGAAAGGCTACACTGACTGGCATCACTAATGGGCACTGATTGGTGTCACTGATGGGCACAGATTGGTAGCACTAATGTGCACTGCTGGGGCTTTCCTGTAATCAGGCTCTGATAATCAGTGCCCTGATTACCTGCCCTGGTCTCCCCTGTGAGGAGATACCGCTGATCCACACACTCTCCCAGTGTGAGGTGAGGAGACACGATTAATGGCACTTCTGCATTTACATGTAACCGGCTGTGATTGGACACAGAGATCAAGGTCACCCCGTGTCCTAGGAACATGGCGGGGCCATGATCGCTGCATTGCACGCCCTCGTGCATATGATGTCCGTCCAGAACGAGAGCTGCACTGCTCCTCTGTCATTTGATGGTGGGAGGGTGGTTAATGAAGTTCTCCTTTAACCACTTCAGCACCGGAAAGATTTTACCCCATTTGACCAGGCCATTTTTTGCGATACGGCACTGCGTCGCTTAAACTGACAATTGCGCTGGTGTGCGACGCTGTACCCAAACAAAATGTATGTAATTTTTCCCCCACGAATAGAGCTGTCTTTTGGTGGTAGTTGATCACCTCTGCAGTTTTATTTTATAAACAATATTTCTTACTTTCTGCTATAATACATATCCAAAAAAATATATTTAAAAAAAACAAATTTATTCATCAGTTTAGGCCAATATGTATTCTGCTACATATTTTTGGTAAGCAAAATCACAATAAGTGTATATTGATTGGTGTGCGCAAAAGTTATAGCATGTACAATACAGGGGATAGATTTATGGACTTTATTAGTAATGCCAGTGATCTGCGATTTTTAACGAGACTGCAACATTGCAGCAGACAAATCTGACCCCAAGTGACTTTTTGGAGACCAGTGATATTATTATATTGATGCACTGATCAATGTATAAATGACACTGGCAAGGAAGGAGTTAACACTAGGGGGCAATCAAGGGGTTAATTGTGTTCCCTGGGTGTATTCTAACTGTGTGGGGGCTGGGCTGCCTGGGTGCTCGCAGTTTAACATCCACGGGCCGACGTACTGGAATGTCAGTTTGCGCAGGAGACCCGACTGGTTGGCAAGTGGTTAAGGTATGCTCAGACATAGGTACAAGAAAGTCTGGGTTTTGTTTAACCACTCCCCTTAAGTCCCTCCCACTGTTAAGACTCTGGCCACACCCACATTTTGCTACGCACGCAGCAGCCCACTTCCTCCCTCAATTGTTACTCATTCTGAAGTCCAAAAGTTGGGACATATGCCTTACCGGCTCTCTGGAAGCCTGTTATCGTCAAAAGACATGTTAACAATAAGGGTAGAGTGTCTGTTTCTAATACACCACGTAAAACAGCCATATGAAAGAGTAATGCATAGATTGCATTAAGGTGAAAAGCCTTAAGGCTTTAAAACCACTTTAAAGGAAGTGAATTTTTAATGCACGCTACACCTCCTTCCTTGCATTAGCTATGTGCTTGTAACACACTGTACGCTTAGTAAACCACATAGCTCTAATGTTCTTTGATGTGAGGTCTGAACAGTGCCACACAGTACTCTTCCCAGTACGCAAAGTGAGCCAGCCACACATTTTACTCAGTGACTTTATTCATTTCAATAGAAAGACTGTCTACAAGTTGACAGGCTGTGGATGAGCACTGGAAATCAATGAAGTCCACAGTGTGCATGCATGGGAGCTGCACCAACCACCTGGAAACCTTAAAGGGGTTGTAAAGGTTTGTTTTTTATTTTCTAAATAGGTTCCTTTAAGCTAGTGCATTGTTGGTTCACTTACCTTTTCCTTCCATTTCCCTTCTAAATGTTTTTTTCTTTGTCTGAATTTCTCACTTCCTGTTCCTCCTCAGTAAGCTTGCCCCCATCATAAGCTGGGGGTTAGTCAACCAGAACAGCTTACTGAGAAGAAACAGGAAGTGAGAAATTCAGACAAAGAAAAAAAAACATTTAGAAGGGAAATTGAAGGAAAAGGTAAGTGAACCAACAATGCACGAGCTTAAAGGAACCTATTTAGAAAATAAAAAACAAATCTTTACAACCCCTTTAAAGGAGGGATCATGTGGCACCAGGCAAAGAAAATCACCAGGGCCCCGTGTGAACTAAAAGTGTTTATCCTTTCACCTTGTTGCTGGCAGGATGTTGCTAAAAATTAAATACCCCCGCCCCAAAGCCATATGTTTTTGAAATTAAAGGAGCTACCCTGTTTCCCCAAAAATAAGACCTACCCTGAAAATAAGACCTAGCGTTATTTTCCAGGAGGGCTGCAATATAAGCCCTACCCTGAAAATAAGCCCTAGTTAAAAATGCTTGTAAAATCCTATAATTTACTATATTACAGTAGTTTATAATGTACAATGTGTGTGTTTCTGTAATATAATTGCGGGGAAGAGAGCTCCGGCGGGTAACAGAAGTGCAGAGCGGCACTATAACAAATGTTTTTGGCACAATTATATTACAGAAACGCACACATTGTACATTATATACTACTGTAATAGAGTAGATTATAGGATTGTACAAGCATTTTAACTCAGTTTACACTGGGGATTCCTGTCAGGCAGGGAGAGGGGGAGAGAAGACAGCACATTACATGGTAAGACCTACCCCGAAAATAAGCCCTACTGTGTCTTTTGTTGGCAAAACTAATATAAGACCCGGGCTTATTTTCGGGGAAACACGGTATACTACCAAAGTTGCACAATGTTTGCATAAATGGGTATGAAATCTAAACCACAGCTTATTTGGCAAAGTAGAATCCTGTTTGTTAAGAAGGAGGGGGTGGGAGAGAGAGAATCACAATTCACAAACATTATTTGATTTTACCATTTCATGAACATTTTGTGACTGAGAAATTTGGATACATTTTTTTGTCCTCATCCTACAATTGTTCCTGGCGACTTGTTACCGTGGAGCCTACAAAGTCTACACACTCCTGGATGAGTGGTTTGCCACTGCTTCCAGAGGAACCAAACCT
This sequence comes from Rana temporaria, assembly GCF_905171775.1. NCBI lineage: Eukaryota > Metazoa > Chordata > Amphibia > Anura > Ranidae > Rana > Rana temporaria. Next base: position 272,759,082 of record NC_053490.1, on the reverse strand, counting down.
TAACCACTTCAGCCCCGGACCATTTGGCTGGACAAAGACCAGAGCACTTTTTGCGATTTTGGCACTGCGTCGTTTTAGCTGAAAATTATGCGGTCATTCCATGTGGCTTCCAAACGAAATTTACTTCCTTTTTTTCCCCCAAATAGAGCTTTCTTTTGGTGGTATTTGATCACCTCTGCAGTTTTTAATTTTTGCGCTATAAACAAAAAAATAGAGACAATTTGGAGAAAAAAAATATATTTTTTACTTTTTGCTATAATAAATATCCCCAAAAAATCTATAAAATTTTAGGCCGATACGTATTCTTCTACATATTTTTGGTAAAAAAAAATCACAATGAGCGTTTATTGATTGGTTTGCGCAAAAGTTATAGCGTCTACAAAATAGGGGATAGTTTTATGGAATTTTTTTTTTTTTTTTTTACTAGTAATGGCAGCGATCAGCGATTTTTATCGCAACTGCGACATTATGGCAGACACATCGGGCACTTTTGGCGCTATTTTGGGACAATTCACATTTAAACAGCGTTCAGTGCTATAAATATGCACTTATTACAGTGTAAATGTGACAGCAGTGGGAGCCATTGGCTCTGAGCTGTGCATCATGCCCTACTGACTTCTGAGCTTTTTATCACTTCCCACTGACCCCTGAGCTGTGCGTCACTTCCTTCTGACCTTTGTGTCACTTTCTTCTAAACTCTGTACTCTGCGTCACTTTCTTCTGATCTCTGAACTCTGTGTCACTTCCTTCTGATCTTTGAACTCTTCCTCACTTCCTAATGATCTCTGCTTGACTTACTACTGATCCCTGAACTCTGCATCACTTACTACTGATCTCTGAACTCTGCATCACTTACTACTGATCTCTGAACTCTGCATCACTTACTACTGATCCCTGAACTCTGTGTCACTTACTACTGATCTCTGCGTCATCTACTACTGATCTCTGAATTCTGTGTCACTTACTACTGATCTCTGAACTCTGCATCACTTACTACTGATCTCTGAACTCTGCATCACTTACTACTGATCCCTGAACTCTGTGTCACTTACTACTGATCTCTGCGTCATCTACTACTGATCTCTGAATTCTGTGTCACTTACTACTGATCTCTGAACTCTGCATCATCTACTTCGATCTTTGAACTCTGCATCACTTACTACTGATCCCTGAACTCTGCATCACTTACTATGGATCTCTGCTGACCTTTTAACTATGGCCAATATTCAGCACTATAAAAAACACCTATTTTTGCACACTTTCATATATTTTTTTTTTTTGCTCAGGAGAGCCCAACTTATGGTCCTGCACACATGCCCACTACTTGCATAAAAAATCCCCTGGCTGTCTGATATGTTCCTTATTACATGTGTAACATGAATACTACCCAGTTGTTTGCTGGGGAATCCGGACTCACCCTGGCATCATCCAGCAGGTAGCACGGTGTCACACAGTACCACCAATGACTGAGAATGCTAAACCGCATCTTCTGTTCATTCATAACTGAAGCATAGTGAACTGGATTTACTATGCTTAAATTTGTGAATGATCAGGAAGCCACTCAGCATAGAGCACTTCCAATTAATTTACTGCCTTGTGCAGCTGAGGCTGCAGAGAAAGGCATGTGCGTTTGAGCTTTAGGGTGCACACCGTAATGCAATAGGCTGCACACACCTATAGTGAGTGTATCAACATCCGGAATTGTAAAAGAAAACTCTAAACTACTGATGAGTGAATCTGCCTGGCTTTGATTTGCACAAGGATTTTGCAAATCCAGTTAGATATTTGGAGAACCCAAACTTAGAAGTGAACCCCATTGTAGTCTATGGGTGGCAAATCTTGTTATTCAGTTCTGACCACTTTTCAAGTTAATAGGCAAGCTAGTGTCAAAAAAAGAACTGGGGAGCTGGGCACTGCCATAGGGGACGTGTACACACGTCAAAACATGTTAGGAATAGCATACAGCAGAAAGTGGGTACTTTTCATGAGGCTTCTTAGATGACATGGAAAAACATGGGGATGCTTTAATGTTGAACATGTTGTTTGAACAGTGTGATTTTCAAGACAAGCTCAGCAACAGTATATTTTTTGGCAGCATATTTTTTTCCACAGTGTATTTGGCTTTGAACTCTATCTTATTCTTTTTCATTTAGCTTGGCTTACATACAGTAGCAGCACCCCAATCTGATCCATTTCAGTTTTAAAAAGGTAGTTTTAGCAGCATGCTTTTTACAAGCAGTTAGGCCTCGTACACACGACCGAACATGTCTGCCGAAACTGGTCCGCGGACCAGTTTCCGCGGACATGTTCGGTCGTGTGTAGGGCCGACCGGACAATTTACCGGCCGACCGGACAGGTTTCCAGCAGACAAATGTTTATTAGCATGCTAAGAAACATGTCCGCTGGAAGCCTGTTCGTCGGACATGTCCGACGGTCAGTACGACTCATCGGACATGTCCGCTGGCCCGAGAACCTGCGCATGGCGTCGAAGTGATTTGACGCATGCGTGGAAGCATTGAACTTCCGGGTTTGCGCACGTCGCCACGTCATCGTCGCCGCCACGTCACCGCGTCGTCACCGTGCTGTCTGTCCGCTGGGATTTTGGTTTGATGGTGTGTACAACCATCAGACCAAAATCTGCTAGCAGACATGTCCAATGAAAACGGTCCGCGGACCGTTTTCATCAGACATGTCCGCTCGTCTGTACGAGGCCTAATAGGCCTGCTTTGACCGATGAATGGAATTTGACCAGCGGTTTACTAAAACTGTCCCTGTTCTCTCTGACGCAACACTGCCCTACCACTGGCTAATATCAGCATTGCAGGAGTGAAAACCAACAGTCATGACATGTGGGTTGCTAACTAAAAGTATTTCAGACAGACTTCTAAGGGGACCCACATGGCCTATAGATAAAACAATATAAAAGTGATATTCATTTTACAAAGCTGCACAGATTTTTAATAGGGGGCCCCTTGACTGCATAGGCTATTTTCTGGAAAAGGAGAACTTTGTGAATAATATAGAAGTACAAGCCAATGTGATAGAGAGGCATGATGCACTGTGTATACTGATATGAACGTAGAAGATGTAAAGCGCTGGAGGCATTATACTTGTTATATTCTACCTTGGTTTGGATTATGGTTAGATTGCGTACCATATATTTATGCCTGACTCTGTATTGCTTCCTTTTCTTTTTCTTCTTTTTTTTTTTTTAGATTGAAAAAAAAATATTTGAAATGTTAAAAATTGATTTCGATAAATAAAGAACCGGGAGCAAAATGGGAGAGAACTGGCCAACTCTACCTATCAAGATCATAATCTCACTAGACATTCCCATAGCTTTTCCTAATTGTGCTGGTGTGTTCCTGACCCTTAAAGTGTAGTTCCACCCATAAATATAACATTACATCAGTAGTTTTAAAAAAATGTCATTAGTCCTTTAAGAAAACATTTTTTTTTTAGATGCCTTCAAAGTGTTGTTGCTAGGCAGAATACTTAATCTTCCCTCTTCCTGCACCTAGGTGCTTAAGCTTCCTAACCTACACCGCACAGACTCCTGGGAATTGGGTGTAACTTTCCAGGAGTCTGTGAGCTCCCCAGTCTCAAAGAATCATGTGACTTAGACAGTACAGGTGCTGAAACCTGATCTGAAACTTATTACTCTGCTTGTGCAGCACTGAGCATGTGTGAGATATGCAAGGCTGAAATCCAGGAAGTCATACAGCCTGGCTTCATGATGCCCACACTTAAGATGGCCCCAGTCAATTTCTATTTTATAAAGTGTCTAAATGCTGTAACAACCTAACAAAACGGACCTTAGTTTACAGACTAACTTTATTAGAATACATTAAGCTTGTGTATTACAGGGGTATTTATATTTAAAAAGTGAAATTGTGGCCGGAACTCCGCTTTAAGTAACAGTATTGCCTATATATTTTTAAACAGAAAATAGCTATTTAATGATTCAGTGAGAAGAGGGGACCACAGGGAGAAACTTTACTACACTGGATTTTCACAATCTGAGTTGCTGAAATATAATATTACAGGTAGAGATCTATTATCCTATTCAGGCAGAATACACAAATCTGCATATCTTTTGCATATTGCGTAGATTTAATTTAGGACAATTCATAGTTCTCTGCCCTTGAGAATGGTTTGTCATTAGCTCAAGTAGGTTATGAAAAGAACACTGAGCTCACAGTAGAATCCACGAGAGAGCACATGGCCCAGATCTCCATATACTATTGTCTAGATTTCAATATCACTATTACAAAGTCATTTTCTGAGAAGAATAGGTCTTTACTGGTCAGTTCAGCTGCCTATAGGCTTTCGAGAAATACAGTCCCATAAGGCCATCTGAAAACAAAGTGAATCCCAATGTCATTATAAAAATTTAGCGAAAGCAAAAATGTCTACTGCACAGGAAAATGTCCATCGAACACTGGAAAGCGGCACTTGGGCAGGGCTGTAGACCAAAAAAATATAAAAATTATCTATAACCTACTACACTTTACAACGGTGCCTTGTCCTTGGCTTCACATGTATTTGGACATTTTTGCAACAAAAATCTCTGTTTTAACTTAACGAGGAGCTCCAGTCTTCCCCCAAAAAACTAAAAGTAAGTCAGCAGCTACAAACACTGTAGCTGCTGACTTTTAATATAATGACACTTACCTGTCCAGGGATCCAGCAATGTCAGGACCTGAGCTGATTCTTCAATCAGCTTCCGGTGTAGGCAATGGGCATCTTAGGTACGGAAAACCAGCAGTAAAGCCTTCCAGCTTCACAGCCGGTTTCTTACTGCACTTTCTGAATGGTCCCTGGACTTGGGTGTGTCTTAGAAGGCTGTTGGGGAAAGGAGGAGGGGCTGGACATCGTCGTAGATTGTCATGGCGATCTGACCAGAAAGTGGGAGCGGGTACCTGTCAACAGCAGGTACCTGCTCCCCCATGAAAAAAGGTGCCAAATGTGGCAGTGGATGGGGGGAGGGTGCAAACAAACGGAGCTTCCCGTTTTGGGTGGAGCTCCGCTTTAAATGTTGAAAATATTTAAAAAGGTATTTTGTATCTAAAAATGTAGGGGACACAGAATTTTATGTGTTGTAATTTTGGTGTTGCTAAGACAGCACTAAGATAAATATCAGCCCACTTTATAATATATATACTTCTCTTCTCTTCTTTTGCCAATATGGATGTTGTGTCCATTAGCATGGAAGTATGATTACTATGCATTGACTGCACCTTATTTCTAACAGCTAGTTCTGTATGCCTTTGGTTGTATGATTGCTATTGTTAAAGAAGGATGTGGCTACTTTAAAGTAAAACTAATCAAAAAGCATTAAACAGCAACACCTTTTTTTTTTTTTTTACAACATATTTAGCAGATTTTAACCAAATGTTCAAATGGGCTTTAAATGCTAAATATACCTTTTTTTGCAAAAAATAAATAAATGCACCCAAATTCATTAATAAAAAATGTACAGCAATATATGTTTGCATAGGATCCTGAAAAACATTGCAACTGTGATCAGTGGATCATCTGGCTTCTGCAGGCTATTTTTCCTGCTGCAGTTACAGGGCTGGAGGAAGAAGTGTCAATGAACTATAAGTGTGGTGATGCCAGCACACTTGTGCTCCATTGAGAACTACGAGTCTCTCATTCCTGTGAATGAATGTCAAGGCTGTGTGATTGGAGCAACAGACAGACATGTCAAATACAGGAGCCAGAAGGGAGAAAAATCCTGGGCTTCTGTAAAGGAGAAAGGTGGCCTGAGGGGGTTTACAGACTGTGACTATGTTTTATAGCAGGGGTCTCCAAACTTTCTAAACAAAGGGCCAGTTTACTGTCCTTAAGGTTTTAGGAGGGCCGGACTGTTTTCCAGTGGGAGTAATGAAGGTTTCGACACCAGTGTGAAAAAAATAACACCCCATTGTTTGTTTCAGTGAGAGTAATTGTGCCCCATTATTGGTGTAAGTGGGAGGAATTGTGCCCCATCATTGGTATTATTGAGAGGAATTGTGCCCCATTATTGGGAGGAATTGTGCCACTTCATTGGTGTCAGTGGAGATAATTATGTCCCATTGTTGGTATCAGTGGATGAAATAGTGCCCCAAGGGCCAGGTAAAAGCAAGCAAATGACCACATCTGGCCCCCAGGCCGCAGTTTGGAGACCCCTGCTTTATAGTATACGCTAAATATAGGTATGACATTAAACATGTCAGAAAGGTGGACTTTGCTATTAAGTATATCAGAATGCGAGGGCTTGCCAATTAAATGGGAAAATGATTTTAACCGTAATATGCCATTGACATTAAATTGTAAAAAAAAATAACATTCCTGTTGCACCAGTTTAATGTAAATTATGGCATTTTAGCTCACCACAAAAAGCTACAGGCAGACAAGAATAAGTACTAGGAAGTAATATCTCTAAATGTGATGTCTTGAGGCAAGTAATACGGGGTGAGTTAAAAGCTTTGTGGTACAATGATTACCAAAATAGCTGGAAAGTAATGCTGAAAACACATATATAATTACATATTATGGCCACAGAAAAAAATATATTTGGTCATTATAATCTCAAGCAAAACTCTACATACTTGTGGGAGTCATTTTATGGATATTTTATGGAACCTTTAAAAATTGTTATAAATTTTATGTTATATACCGTAATTGTTTTGACCATTGCACAATTTGTGATTCCTTATGCCTTATTGTACAATGTAATTATTAAAACATTATGATCAAATGACAAAGCTAAAAGCACTGTGCTCTAAAAAAAAAATAAAAAATAAATGTAAATCCCATGAAAACATTGTCATGCCAATTTAATGTTATTCTTTATTGCAGAAGGCTGCTGTCTAAAGTTTACTGCATACTTGAACATCTTAATTGAATGACAATAATGATATTGCTTACCCTGTGCTCCGGCCAATCGCAGGGCAGGAGTACGCAAATCCGTAAATAACTCAGGGAGACATGTCACCATTCACAGCGGTGTGCGAGACCACTGCAACAGCTTCGATCTAAGGTATGTATTTCATATTGAGCTAGTATGCGACACATACTAACCCATTATGCCTTTGTCTTGCAGGTTTTTGTTTTTTCTGAGTTTACAACCACTTTAAATTGCCCATTACCCTAGTCGGCTGGATAGCCTAAGTATCATAGCAACATAAGACCCACCTGGGATGGGGGTGCTGAGGCTTAAAGAACCAATTTTCACACTTTGGGGGTCATTTACTATAGTACCACGTGGTAATTAGCGCTAAAACAGTTCACTATAGTGCTGGTGCAAAAAATACTCTCAAAAACAAACTTACTATAGCTCCCTGAAAGCAAATAGCGCCCAAACAATGACTCTTGATAGGACCATGACTTTTGCACATGGAAATAATGTTTAGAGCATGATATAATTGCCTTAATGCTACTGAAATGTGCAGTATATTGTTTGAAGGTAATGTGCTTTTAAACTGTATGAAAAGGTGATTTCTACACTGAAATATCTTTAAAGGTCTGAGAAGAGATAAATTCCCTGTCTCTTTACAACTAGGTGCCAACACAACTGAGCATGCACAGACCTGCAAACAACTCTTATTTTAACTCCCATGGCTTTTTTACCAAGAGTAAATACCAAAATGAGCGCTGGGTTAAAAAACTTTTCTTGGGAGTGTAAATTAGAGCTATGTAGCCCAATGCAAGTTTCAGCCATTGATTCTAATGGTACAATTGTAACTTCCACAAATAAATACTTTTCATCTCGAGATGAAATGTATCTTTCTCTCAAAGACATTTCCTTTGCAACAATGTTACTTCTTTTTCATCTATTTTGTTTTTAAGAATGCTAGAATGTGTAATGACTTGATGTTTTGTTAAAATATATTTTTCTCTGTCACTTTCACTTGCTGCTGTCCATCTCACAAAAATCTTTACCTAAACTTGCGCAGGTGTCTTTACAAACCACAAACAATACCATTGCTGATGCAAATTTAAAATGAGTGTCAATTTTGTGTGTTTTTTTTATTTCCAAATAATGTGATATGTGTACCAAGATCAGAAATAAAAATGGCGTTCCCAAAATTCAGAGGGTAACATCACTATTCTACACTCACACACCAAGAACCACCAAATATCACAGAATAAATCAAGAATAACTCCTGGCTAATGTAATTCCACCACCTATATGTCCAAAGTAATTCAGTATTTTTGTGTAGATGGGTTCCACATGTGGCAGCTCAGTGGCTTAGAGGTTAGCATTTCCATCTACCAGCACTGAGTTTCTGGTTTCGCATCCCAAACATGCCACTTCATGTATTGAAGTTCTGTTCTTCCTATGTTGTTAAACAAACAGTAACTCCTGGCCAGTGGCGTATCTAGGGTATGGCAGCCATGGAAAGTGCCATGGGCGCCATATGAAGGGGGCGCTGTTGAGTGGCTGGGCAGCAAGGCACTTGCCAAGGTCTGAGGGTCTCTTCTTCCCTCCTCCCAAACATAGGCAGGATCTCATTTGCTAATGGACAATGGCAGTGCTATCCATGCTGCGTTCAGACACAGCACTCCCCTGTTCTCCCAGGCTCTCCCATTCCATCTGGTCAGATTGGCAGCACACAAAGAAGAAGAGGAACATCAGTTTCTCCCTCTCCTCTGTGAAAACTGAGGCCTTAAGTGATGAAGATTTCATCACTTCCAGTATTGGTTCTGCATTTACCTGGCCTTGGAGGGCTGAGGAGGGATCAGGGGTCTAATAAACCCCAGATTTCAACATAGAGGATATGTCACTACCAAAGGTATCACACGAGATGATAAATATCACTATTTTTGTTAGCTATTTTTTTTTGTTAAGGTTATCTGAAAGATAGGTTTCAAATGTTTCGACAGGGGCGCAGTTTCAGTGCTTGCCATAGGCACTATTTTCACTAGATACGCCTCTGCTCCTGGCTCAGGGACTTCCCTAAATTATGTCTAAATGTATTATTTATGTATAGGAGGGTTCCATCGCCATTACCAATTGTCATATGTTTTCCATGGGCAAGGACTATAATCAACCTTAACATTTCCCCACCACCACTAATTGGAGCCTCTTAGGCCTCATTTACACGAGGCGGACTCCGTTGCTACGGAGTCCACCTGCTCCCGCCAGCTCAGCGGGAGATCAGTCCGCAGATCTCCGCTGAGCCGACGGATGACAAGCTCCTCTCTGCTCACTGAGCAGGGAGGGGCTTGTCGGGCGCTGCTGTCTCCTATGGAGCGATCTGATGAAAACAGACAGCATGTCCGTTTTCATCAGATCTTACCCGATCCGATCCGCCATGGACGGATGGGGACGTGCCCCCATACGTCTGTTTTTAGCGGATCGGATAGGGTCAGCGGACATGTCTCTGCTGACATCCGACGCTCCATAGGGATGCATGGAGCGGCCGTTCAGGTCCGCCAACAAAACTGACAGGCGGACCCGAACGGTCCGTCCGTGTGAATGAGGCCTTAGAAAGCCTAATGCCACGCACAGACGGTCGTTTTTTGTGATGAAAAAAAAACGATGTTTTTGAAAACGTCATTTAAAATGACCGTGTGTGGGGAAAACGTCGTTTTATGTCTTCTAAAAAACAACAACAAAAAAATTCGAACATGCTCGAATTTTTTGTGTCGTTTTTCAAAATGACGTTTTTAAACCCGCGCATGCTCAGAAGCAAGTTATGAAGCTAGCTTCAATGAAAAAGAGTGCCGTCGTACGTGCTGAACGTAACCACGCTTTGCTAGAGCATTTTAAAAAACGATGGTGTGTAGGCAACGTCGTTTTTGAAAATGAAGTTTCAAAAACGTCGTTTTTTTTCATCACAAAAAACGACCGTCTGTACGCGGCATAATCCCACAAAATTACAGCTTTTTATCTCTCAGCATGCTGACAGTAATCAGCCATAACCATCCTTCAAAACAGATGGCAGGTTGGTCACTGTCTCTCTGGCTTTCCACGGTACATCTGCATTGATTAACTTCTTGCACCCCTTGGACTTAGGACAGTTTGACAGCACAAAGATGCAGGCTAAAAAAATTAGCCTGCATCTCTGCATGACAGCCTAGAGCTTCAGCCTGGCAGCACTGAGTTTCTGGGTTAGATTCCCAATCATGCTAGCTGCTAAAGGTTTATATGTTGTGGTGTGAAACTTTCTTTTTCACCAGTGCTAACATTTTTGATGGGTTTCACATAATCGAACCCCCGAGAAATCACATTATAAATCAAGCAAGTGTGGGTATGCACCAAATCTAGAAATGGTCCAGATATGGATGTATACGCCTGGTGTGATGCTGCACACATATTTTAATGTTGTATGCTTATAAGGAATGAGGCATTTTTTCATTTGTAAGGCTTCATTTCCACTGGCGTTTTTACAGCCACTGTTGTTAGCCCTTTTTACAGCTTAAAAACGCCTGTCCATGTTTATTTTGTGAGCTGCAGCTTTAAAAATGCCGCGGTCGCGTTTTTGAGCGTTTTCGCGCGTTTTTTAACGTCTGGCGTTTTTACAGCTCTACTCTGGAGCTTCAGAACGCCCTGGTCCCGCGTTTTTTTTACAGCTCAAAAACGTCTATGCCACTTGCAGCTCAAAAACGCCTATGTGGGAATGAAGCCATAGAATAACATGGACAGGCGTTTTTAAGCTGTAAAAAACGCTCAGAAACGTGGCTGTAAAAACGCCAAAGGCTTCATTTCCACTGGTGTTTTTTACAGCCACTTTTCTGAGCGTTTTTTACAGCTTAAAAACGCCTGTCCATGTTATTGTATGGCATCATGCCCACATAGGCGTTTTTGAGCTGCAAATGGCATAGGCGTTTTTGAGCTGTAAAAAAAAACGCAGGACCAGGGCGTTCTGAAGCTCCAGAGTAGAGCTGTAAAAACGCCAGACGTTAAAAAACGCTCAAAAACGCTCAAAAACGCTAAAAACCGTGACCGCTGCATTTTTAAAGCTGCAGCTCACAAAAAAAAAACATTTTTTTTTTTTTTTTTTTTTACAAAATAAACATGGACAGGCGTTTTTAAGCTGTAAAAAAGGGCTAACAACAGTGGCTGTAAAAACGCCAGTGGAAATGAAGCCTAAAGAGTGCGAATTCCTAATGAACATGTGTGACCAATTGAGTCCACCTCAACAGATAGAATCAATTACACTGGTGGGTGTCCTTTACTGGGTGGGTGAAGGTGAGCAAGCTTGTTAGGTTTTTTAAAGGTCTGCATTTGTGGCGGCTGTTTGGCCTAAGAACAGGACTGAATCTTTCTTACAAAGATGGCGTCTCGGCCCTTCTGACTTAAGAGCGGGTGTCATGTACGCCTAGGCTTTGGGTTGGGGGGTGTTCTAGGGGCCCCTCTTTTAGGGGGACCCCTGGATAAATGAGAGGCCAAATAAAGGTGGAACCAATAAATGATGTCGCCATGTTGCGCGGTTCGATGTGTTTGTGAAATTCTATGAGAATACAGGTAAAGCCTGAATACCGTGGTGAAGTGGGTTTGAAGACGATCAATGTGGATGTTACAGAAGTTGCTGAACTTACAGGTCACTAATATATTCGCTCTCCAGGATTTTGTGTGGCCAGTGGTCAATGCAATGTTTCTTTTCAAACAAAACAAACACTCCTGCGCACGAGTGGATTACCAGGCAGTCTATGTTTTGTGATGGTATATGTCACTGGCCTCGAGGATAGGGGTATCCTGGCAATAAACGAGAAAAATAAAAAAAGGGGGGCGCACCAGCCTAGTGCATTATCCTTTGGATAAATATTTATTAAAAAAAGATAAATAAAACTACTCACAAGTGTAGCTAAAAGGTTCACAATGTAACAATTTCCCACAAGTGGCGACAATAGATCGAGCCCAAACGCACTCCAGATAATCATATGGGAGGTGATGAGGGCCACTGCCAGCTCAGCCTTGATGGCTGAGCTCTGATGAAGAAGGTCGTGCTTCGAAACCCGTAAGCCTGCAGTGGCCCTCATCACATCCCACATGATTATCTGGAGTGAGTTTGGGCTCGATCTATTGTCACCACTTGTGGGAAATTGTTACATTGTGAACCTTTTAGCTATAGAAGATTGATATTGGTTTATTGTTTGATCCTGGATTGTAGATCATGATTGTACATTGTTATGTGAAAGATATATTTGCATGATTATTAAAACGTGCTGTGTATTATTGTTAATTTGTTTGGTGGTCATATGATGTGGAGGAGGCAGTCACTAAGTACTGACAGTATATGTGTGCTGTTGTACATTTACTGAGACTATAAAAAAAGTATATATTGGGTTACAAATAGATATGTGTTTTTGGTGGGTTTGCATAATTCCTAACCCTGCACACCCCACTAAGGCTGTTTGATTGCTTTTAAATCTCAAATGTTAGACTTACAACTGCTATGTCATTTTTTAGATAAATAGGAATGTTCCTGTTAATTTATTCCTGCTGTGTGTGTCAGTGTAGATTGTTCTCTGCCTTTTTGTATTTTGTCTTTTTTGCTTATAATTCTGCCATGTAACTTTTTGGGGGTTTGGAGTGAGGACTTCTGATCACGAAAAAAGGTTAGTCATGCTTGTTATTAGCTTGTTTTGTATCCATGCTGTTCCAATGTGCTTTATTTAATGCAGGGATGCCCAACCTTTTGAAAAGCGAGGACCACTTAAGCGACTTGGTAACCGGTCGTGGGCCACAATGAGCAGGTGGATGGCAGCCCACTCTACTTGTTTTTTTCTTTATTTTTGCGGATCAGATTGGAGGTATGCGTTTGTAAATGGACACAAGTCCATTTACATCTGCTACTCCTTAGGCCTCGTACACACGACCGGACATGTCCGCTGAAAACGATCGTGTATACAGGCTAGCAGACAGGCTAGCATGCTAAAGCCCCGTACACACGGTCGGATTTTCGGCCAACCAACTTCAAAATCCGGCACTTTTCAAATTTCTCCGACCGTGTGTACGTTCCATCGGACCAACTTTTTTGGCTTCAATCGGACAAAAAGTTGGGTCTGTGAACGGACCAACTTTCTGTTCCGAAAAGTCCGATTGTGCAAAGTGCGACCGTGTGTACAGAAAACCATCGGACTTTTCCAAAAAATCTAAATGCGCATGCCCCGAAATAAAGAGCACCCGGAAGCCATCTGTCTAGTAAAACTAGCGTTCGTATTCGAAAATGCTCATTCGTCACGCGGCAAGTTTCGAAATCTCAAATAGCAGCGCATATTCTTTTTTTCTTTAGAATGTCCTAATATGTACATCTGCTCAACTGGTGATACGGACGGATTAAAAACAAATGTATTTACTTTGGATTAGTGTATTTTCTGGATATGAATCCAGCCTTTTTTTTGTTATTTCTTTGAAATTCCAAACCAAAAAATATCCCCAATTCTTTATGCTGGGCAAAGTAATAACTACTCTATTTGTGTCCCTTCAATTTTAGCAAAGGGCCTGCCTACTCACAAACTGACATTTGACTTTCCACACATAATCCACGAGTTTTTAGCATCATCCTTTTATTTTGCAAAAAATGGGAAAAAGAATAACAGATCCAAATACAAAACAACAGGAAGGCAGCAATTGAAGAACTGGTTGACTTGGCAAAGCCTCTGTACCCCAGGGCATACATAAATTAGGTTAGAATCTCCAAACTTGGGGACCTGAGCATTAACTAAAATATAAGGAGCCCAAGAAGATTGTGGTCTCCAAAAGATGGGGAGCAGCAGCAGCAGACATATATGTGCCCAGGCTGTGGTACTTCAACAGGCTGATATTTATGCATACCAAACTGGCCAACACTCTCCACACTTCACACCTCATCAGCTGAGGCGTTATATTTTTTAACACTCCCACCACAATACAAAAAACAATAATAGATTAAAACTAAAGATTTTATGCCATAATTCAAGCATTTTTTGTTAAGCCAAACCAAAAAATACATACTCAACTACAAATAATAGCAAAAATATGTTCAAAATCATATATATTTCAATATAAATTAGTATCCCCTAAAATCGGGGCTCTGAGTTGGCCACTGACCCCCATGCTGCTGTGGTGGGTTGGCTTGCTGGGGTGGGTTGGATTGCTGGGGTGGGTGGGCTTGCTGGGGTGGGTGGGCTTGCTGGGGTGGGTAGGTTGGCTGGGGTGGGTAGGTTGGCTGCTGTGGGTCGGCTTGCTGGGGTGGGTGGGCTTGCTGGGGTGGGTAGGTTGGCTGGGGTGGGTAGGTTGGCTGGTGTGGGTCGGCTTGCTGGGGTGGGTAGGTTGGCTGGGGTGGGTAGGTTGGCTGGTGTGGGTCGGCTTGCTGGGGTGGGTAGGTTGGCTGGGGTGGGTAGGTTGGCTGGTGTGGGTAGGCTGGCTGGTGTGGGTAGGTTGGCTGGTGTGGGTAGGCTGGGTGTGCTTGGAAGCTTGTCTGGGGTTGGTAGGCTGTCTGTTGTTGGTAGGCCTGTTGTACATTGGCTGGAGGTGTGTGTTCGAAATCACAGACATGTGAAATAGGGGTTAGCTCCCGTTTCCTGGCCTTGCTAAGGAGCTGGACCATGATCCCCTCACATAGCTCCCTTTGATCGGCATCAATTTCCCGTAGTTTGTTTGCTATAAAACAGCCAAACCCTTCTGCACTATCGGGTGCTGTGGTGATGACCGATGTGGCCCTACTTAGAAATTCAGCCGTGGCATCATCCAGATGTTGCCTCTTCTTGGCCCTTTTCCTAGGAGGGTTCAGTGTAGGGATTCTACATTGTGTGGACTGTCTGCTGGGCCCAGCCTCTTCTTGGCTGGCAACGTCCTGTGTCTGAAAAAGGAGCATCATTTTTTTTTCTTGCCATCATAACAACACATTAACATCATAGTCAGGGGCGTACCTAGAGCATTTGGCACCCGGGGCGGATCCAATATCTGGCACCCCCCCCCCACACGTTAAAATGTAAAAACACCCCACTGTGCCCCCTGCATACCTCTGCATCCTTCAATATCATTTTGTTACTACTGTGTACCCCTCTCCACAACTGCACGTCTGGACCCCTTTACATTACACAGCACCCTGCATCACTGCACCCCTTTTACATTACACAGCCACCTGCACCTCTGGTCATGTCACCCCCCTAGCAACGCCACTGATCATAGTATATCTGAATGCACATATTTTCAGGAATACTATACCTGTGTCAAGCTGAGCTCCTCCTCCTCCTCCTCCTCCTCCTCATCCTGAGTTGGTTCAGCCTCAGTATCTGTGGCCTCTGCTGATGCGGATGCAAGTGTGGACAGATGTTTTCGTGGCTCAGTTTGGTCCTTTAAAAACATCAGGCTGCTGAAGTACCATAGCTTGGGCACATACACATCATCTGCTGCAGCTCCCGATCTTTTTGAACACTCAATCTTCTTGAGCTCCCTCTTAAAAGTGCTCCTCAGGCTCCCAATTTTTGCTTTTATTTGGGTCTCGTTGGCCCTGGGGTACACAGTCTTTGCTTCTGCCACCAGTTCATCAATTGCTGCCTGCCTTTTATTTTTATTGGAGTAGTCTTTATTGGTGACCTGCCACAGACATGTGTGTGATCTATAGAGATCAATAAAAGCAGTGATGAATGCTTTGGAATTAAGCTTTCCACCCTTTGCTTTCGGCATTTTTTGGATGAGATATCTGCAATAAAGGATACAATACGACCAATAAGTGCTTGCTGTAACTTCCTAACCTGCTTATACAATCTCTGTTTGCTCTAAGCTAAATCATGCAGTAACCACTAGTGTCCCAATGTATTCACCTACCTTCGTTCCGCGTAGACCTTCGGCTGCACGTAGAGTCGTTCCGTTAGGTTCGTGCAAGCGTCCGTGACATCGAGCGCTCGTTCTTGATTTATATAGCCTACGCATGCGTGAAGCTTCGCTCTACGTGCGTCATGACGCTGGGGCGGGACCACAATCCTTTTTCTTCATGCGACATTCTGGGATGTGTGAGGGAGAATGTGATGGCGGAACCCACGAAAACTAATAGGCCCCGCAGTGGAGGCGTTTATAGAAAACACAAGGCCACCCCCATGAGCAAGGGGGAGATGGTGGAGATGGTTCGCATCTTTGAGAAGTACGATTACGATTGTAAACTCGAAAATTATGATAGGCCCAACAGCCATAAAGACTGGGTTCTGGAGAAGGTCCTCGCGGTATTGGAAGGAGATTATGGTATCCAACGAACGAAAGACCAAATCCGCAAACGATGGTCAGATTTGAAGCACAGAGAGCAAGAAAATTTAGAAGCCATTCACCGCACCATTATCAAAAGAAGTAAGTACATGTAATTAGAGAATTATTTGTCTGTACATTATAGATGGATGAAATTTAATGAGTTATTTTTCTGGTGGGGCCTACAGAAGAAGTTAATGGAAGTTTAAAAGCAGTTCATTACAATTGTAAAGTTTTTATTATGTCTTGGCTACTTTTGTCAAATCCTTAATATACTGTATTCTAATTTTTTCAACAGGACAAAGGCACAGAGAAAGACACCACAGGGGACAAAGGGAGGCTTCCCTTGGCCGGGCTCCAACAGGGGAGAGAACAGGGGAGACAACAGGCCCCAAATCTGCCCCAAAACGTAAGTTAATAAAAATGCTTATGTGCTTTTGCCAGTGACAGGGGTGTTTATAGATAGGACAAACGCCATGGTGTCAGGACTGAACTTAAGGGGTACATTACACTTTATGTTAGATGCGTGGCTCATCACTGACCATTAATGACGCATTTACAGGGTAGAGATGGGTAGAGGAGAGGCCCTGGGGATCAGAGTCACACAGAGTCACGCCTGCTAGATTTCACATCATATAAACCATATTGCCATAGCAAACAAGAGTGATGGGTGCCATCTGCCTGAGTTGTTTAATGTGGCCTATATATAGACATGTCTTCATACATTTTATATGACATCATACTCCTGTTCCCTAGCATTGCGTTGATTGTAATAATGCATAGTGTAGTGCACTAGTGTGGCGCAAACTGGTTCACCAGGGCAAGGTTGGTGGACTTTAAAAGCAGCACATGTGATTATGTTAATATAATGTAATTTTGGCGAGGATTCATAGATGATTTATTCTTTCATTTTAGAGGATTGTGAGTGTGCTCAACACCAACCTTTGCAGGATTTGGAGGATAGTGCCGGACCCAGCAAAGAGCCACCAGTCGACAGCACATCCCCAGACACCAGATATGCTGAGGGTGAAGGAGTGCAAGAAATGCAAGATGAGCCTTCGGAGGTTGTTGTTTGCCCCAGTAAGTTTTTGGAACATGTGCCTTGCAAAATCCACACCTGTTTCTTGTTTCTAGGTCCACACCACACACGCCTACACCACAATAGCAAATTATTTAGTGTATTCAACATTTGAGCATGTAGAAGGGAGAGGTGGCAGTGGTGTTTAGGTAGATGCATGTGAAGACACATGGATATGCACCTGGCACAAGATTTACAGAGTATTATCTGTAGTGTGTACATTCACTAGTAGTGTAGGTGTATTATGAAGATGAAAAAGGTTGTTAGGACTAATTGAGTGTCTAGGTTTAGGTAAGTATTTCCTGAAAATAGACCCCATTGTAAAATTTTTTTTTTTTTTGGATTGCCTCAGTCACTTCACCATCAAACACATAATACATTTTTGTCTTTTTCCAAGGCCACCAACTACCAGGATGCACTATTGGTCGGATCAGTGCTGATATGCTGCAGGCAATGACAGAGCTGGAAAATCTCAAGGAGGCTGCCACTGGTGTTCAGAGACGAATCCGGGATTATTACGACCTGTTAGCAAAATTTTAGTTGTTTTCTATCGTTGTTTTATAATTACAAATGTTCCCTCGTGTTCAAGGTTTTATCATGGAAATATTTGTAATTAGCCTTGTTTGCACATGCTCAGTTTGTGATAATTCAAAGAATTTGCACGAATTCTATTTGCACTACGCACATTTTGTAAAATGTGTCTTTTTTCGCCAAAAAAATAGTTTTAATGGTTGGCCATTACCACAAAATGACTATCTTTATGTGTGATTTCAGGGTCTCAGCTGAGTGTTTATCCACTCTTCTTCTCCTGGTGCCTACAAATGTCATTTTGTAATTTTTTAAGGGCTTGACCTTAAAATCAGACAAAAATGCACATATAGAAATGCCCAATGTATCGAGGCCAAAAGTGGAACAACTTGTCATTCTGACCCTGGGATTGCACCAGGAGAAGGAGAGTTGCTAAAGACTGTGCTAAGGGTCAGTTCACATCAGACGCAGTTCCATTCATTTTGGTGTGCATTTTTGTATGCGACAAAGATGCAGGCACAGGGTTTGACATGCACTCCATTATGGTTCCGGTCGGCTCTAGCTCACAACATGGTAGTCCGTTTCCGGTGATAAGGATAACTACATGTTGTGAGCTACAGCCAACCACAACCCACGGGGCGCATGGAGACCACTGTGCATGCATTTTTGCCACACCCAAAAATGGAACACAGAATGAACAAAAGTGCATCTGGACAGACATTTACATTGGTAAATTTGTTTTTGTTGCGTGAAGAAAGCTGAAAATGGAAAAATTTCTTCGAAAAAAAGTTGACAATGTCTAGGGCTGAGTTTGAAAAGATGCATGTTTAGCATTTAACCCAAAAAATACACAATTGTGTTATTCCTGAACTACCAATGTTTTTTGATTTTGTAAACTGCCAAAAAGTGACATTGGATTGTGCAGGATTGAACAAATATATTTTTTCAAACATTTTGTGGCTTATTATTTATCTGATCACTACTACCAGTATATTTGCATATGGAAAAGGGGTGTAGCAGAAACAAAAGGCATAATAATAATACACATAGCTGTTTGTAACTTTAGAAAGGCTAATTAAACATTTGCTTGTTTCAAAATATTTTATGGTAATCACAGCAACATTTCATTAATCAGTAAAATAATAGTAATAAACACACATAACAGCATCTTGAAAACTAATTTAAGGTTTTCAAAAGGAACATCATAAAGGTTCACAAAAAACTAAAGGACATCTTGCTGCCAAGGCACTGCCCCTCTACCCACAAAATAGTCCATATATTGCTCCCGCACCAGACGGGCATTCTAGGAGGAGACAGCAGGTCTAGTTTGTTGCAGGGCTGGCATCACTGCATCTTCAGCTGGACGTCCACCTGAGGGGTCATCAGTATGCCCGGAACCTATGTAGTTAGCAGCATTCCTCCGTAGAAAATTATGGAGGATGCAGCAGCACAAAACCACATGATTTATTTTGTATTCCGCCAAGTGAATGGCAGTCAGAAAAAGCCTAAAACGACATGACAAAATGCCAAAGGCGTTTTCAACCACCCTTCTGGCACGAGATAGTCTGTAGTTATATATCCGTTGCTCACGAGTGAGGTTCCTCATTGGAAAGGGCTTCAAAAGATGTTCCCCAAGAGCAAACGCCTCATCTGCCACAAATACAAAGTTGAGGCCCTCCACGTTGTCCTGCGCAGGTGGCAAATGTAAGGTGCCAGACGTAAGACGCTGATAGAATTCGGTATGAGCCATGACACCTCCATCGGAATGACGACCATTCATACCGACATCAACATATAAAAACTCATAATTTGCTGAAACAATAGCAAGCAGAACTATGCTGTTAAAGCCCTTATAATTATAAAAAAAAAGAGCCTGAGGCCGGTGGAGGAACAATTCGGACATGTTTGCCATCAATGGCACCCCCACAGTTGGGAAAATTCCACTGATTGGCAAACTGGGCTGCAACATTCTGCCATTCCTCAGGGTTTGAAGGAAACTGTGGAGTGAAGCAAAGAAAAATTAGTTAATACTTGAGCACAAAATATTATCAGCATTTTGAAAACATACATTATAGGGGCAAGAGAACACTAAAATATATCCAAACATTTGTGGAATAACAATTAACAAGCAGAGCAAATAATATGCTTCCTGACTCCCTCTGGTGGCAGATTAAATACATTTTGTGTAGATAATGTTGAATGCTTAAAGCTTGGCAAGTGGTAAGAACTCTCTCCTTTTCCATGGGACCAATATGGTGAACCAAGGAAGGATCAGGTTGCAACCGACTTGGGTTTTTGTGACTGTCACACCAGAGGGTAGACAATAACATAATATATACAAATAAGACAAAGTACTAATAAAATATTTTGGAGAAATCATGAAGTGTATCAAATGTGAAAACAAAGAAAACAACTTACCCGAATATAGTCCTTCTGCAGGACTTGAATAATGGCACAGCAAGTGTCCGGAATTATGTGTCCCAGAGCCTGGGGAGAGATCCCAGTAGTAAACTTGATGTCCTGTAGATTTCTCCCTGTCGCCAAATATCGCAAAGTGGCTATGAGCCGTTGCTCTGCAGGAATAGCAGGCCTCATACAGGTGTCCTTCTTGCTAATATATGGGGACAGCAAGTTTAGAAGACGCTGGAAGCAGGCATCTGACATCCGAAGATAGTTCCGAAAATCATTCGGATTATTTTCTTGCAGCTCCCTCAGCAATGACATATGTGAAAATTGGTCCCGATGAAGCAACCAATTTTTGGTCCAAACAGTCCTCCTCTTCCTGGTCCTGGTCCGGGCTTGAGCAATAGCCAGAACTCCAAGACCATAAACAGCCCGTTCTCTCGCTGGATTCCGCAACATCTCGTTATCGAGCGAACGCACGCAAAGTAACGAGCAAAAAGGCACGAAAATGGAAATCGGGAAAGCACTCACACGAAACGTCAACTAACTATATAGTAGCTGATGGAACGCAACGCGGGATGTACGAAAATTGAACTTCCTCTTTGAATCGCGTGGCCGTACGTTAAAACGTCACTACGTTCGTGTTGGTTGACGAAAAAGTCCGAGTGTGTGTATGCTATGGGTGTGATCGGACAAATCAATTAAGTCAAAAATCCAAGGGAAATTTTGTTGGATGTCCGACCGTGTGTACGAGCCTTAAGAAACATGTCCACTGGAAAGCTGTCCGGTGGACATGTCCGCTGGTTAGTACACCTAACCAGCGGACAGATATCTCCCGCATGCGTCGAATGGATTCGACGCATGCATGGAAGTATTTTACTTCCTGGTTTTGGTGACGTTGCGGTGTCAACGTCACCGCCACGTCACCGCGCTGTCTGTCCGCGCGGATTCCGGTTTGATGGTGTGTACAGCCATCAGACCGAAATCTCCGGCGGACCGTTTTCATCGGACTGTCCGCTCGTCTGTACGGGGCCTTAGAGGTGAATGGAGGGTCCAATTGGTGTGAAAGGGGCCTATGGCTCAGTGCAGGTAACTCAGTTTAAAAGCAGCCCAGTAACCAATAGACATGTGCGTTCCCGTTCGTAACGAATGGATTTTCGTACGAATTTGTTCGTTTTCGTACATTCGTATCAATTCGAACATACGAAAAGCTGAAAGAACCAAAATACGAAAATTACTGAATTACGAATAAGCAAAATAACGAATAAGCGAAAATACCAACGTATGATTGGACAATCATACTAAAATACGAAACACTGAAAAAGCAAAAGAACGAAAATTACATCTATAACGAACGATTTGCATTCCGTATTTTAAATCCTTTGTCTGTTCGTATTTTCATTCGTATGTTCATATTTTCATTTGTGTGTTTTGTAAATCCGTTTCTTTGTCTGTTCGTAAATTTGTGTACCAGTTTTGCCGGTGTATAAGGTGACCGGGCGTATAAGACGACCACCTAATTTTACAGTTTTTTAAGATTTTTTGCTTGTACTCACCGTATATGACGACCCCCCCTTCTCAGGTTTCCGACCCTTCATATTTCTTCCTTCTGGAGCCATATCCTTCTTCATTCTTGCTGGAGCCAATCACGGCAAACAATGTATTCTTTTAATGAATACAAAGCCTGCTTGGATTGACAGAGGCTGTAACATCATCAGCCCGTGCCTCTCTGACTCTCATAGTCAATCCGAGCAGGCTACTGTATGTAGCCTGCTCGGATTGGCAGAAGTTGTTACTCCAATCCGAGCAGGCTCTGTATTCATTTGAATACATCACTCACCGGGATTGGCTAAGCGGTATATAATGTAGTAGCCAAAGCTACATAAGTATTCCTGCACATCCAGCAGCCATCCGAGCAGCTGACCCGGCGTATAAGACGACCCCTGCTTTTTGGCCATTTTTTTTAAGTGTAAAAGGTAGTCTTATACGGCAGCAAATACAGTACTTGTATCGTTCTTTCGAATGGGCACTGGGCAGTGTAGTTAGTGAGTGACTACTTAATATCTTAGCCAATCAGCTTATCTCTTTTGTGCTGAGTCACACTGTACAGTGTAAAGCCTCGTACACACGATTGGACTTCAAACAAACTTTTCCGTGGATTTTTGTCTGAAGGGAGTTGGCCGGACTTTGAAACCGAAAAAGTTTGTCTGATTGAGCGTACACACGGTGGAAATTTTTGGAAAACGCTAATTTTGACGTTTGTTGGCAAAAAGTCAGACCGTGTGTATGGGGCTTAAAGCGGAGGTTCACCCTAAAAACAATTTTCTAACATTACATTGTGCTCACTCTCGACATTGACAGTACGCTGATGTTTTTTTTTTTTTTGCCGTACATACCGTTGTATCGCTATTTTCCCGCCGGCTTCCGGGTAGTGGCTCCCGCAGGAGTGGACGTTCCTATGCACAGGCTAAGTGATTGACATGATGACAAAAGCTTCCCTCCGGCGCATAAGGCGCATCACGAGTTGCCGAAAGAAGGCGAACGTCGGGGCACAGGTAAGGCTGCACTGATGGGCACTGATGAGGCTGCATTAACGGGCACAGGTAAGGCTGAGCTGATGGGCACTGATCGGGCTGCATTAATGGACACTGGTGATATATCAATTTATATATATATATATATATATATATATATATATATATATATATATATATATATATATATATATATATATATACATATATACACAACCAATAAAAACGTATCAAAGGATTAATTGGTGCCTATGTGACTGTTAGTTCAAAAACACAAAGTTTGTGCCCATAAATATAATTCTATGATACAACATGTGAAATGGAATACTTTCAGTCTCCTGCATTGATCTCCTGTGCTGATATATATATCGCTGACTGTTGCAAAGGGTCTAATAAATTCCAAATAATCTCCTGTGTTCTGAAATATGATGTTCCATCTAATAAAATTGGCCTCTTACCGGATTTGGTGGATCCTTATTACAGAGATCAAACTCGCTGTATGAACATAACTACTTGTGTAGATGTTACTCTCTCAGCTTTCTCATATCCATATACTTCAAAGAGACTTGGACTCATGTGATTCAAAGACCAGAGCATTGGATTACTCCCATGGACATTCAGCACTCTTGTATTGCAATAATTACCAGGTTGGATATCTCAGGTGTGTTGATTCTTAAAGCCTTATATCCATTTTTATCACGGAACTCCAATAGTTTGGAAATCATATGTAAACAAGGAAAGAAAACCCTAATAGTGTAAAACCGCTAAATAATTATTCAGGAAAAATAAATCTCGCGCCAAATGAATTACACTAAATTATATACTTGATAAATCAAGTGACTAACTGAGTGAAGCTGCTCCCAAATAAAATCAGGTGACTGACTTGTGAAAAACCAAACAGATTATAGTCTAAACTCTATAAGTACAATAGTGCCAAATGCCGTGGAAAATAAATAAAAAAAAAAAAAATAAAAAAAAAAATTTAAAAGAATGTCCAGCAAATAAATAGTTAAGTGCAAAATGGATCCAGTGTTGTATCAAGTCCAGGTGCAAAATGCAAATAATCCAATCCCAAATCGCAGGGAAAAGTGCAAATGCTAAAGTGCTTGTGAATCTTGGCTATTTTGAAGATTCACAAGCACTTTAGCATTTGCACTTTTCCCTGCGATTTGGGATTGGATTATTTGCATTTTACACCTGGACTTGATACAACACTGGATCCATTTTGCACTTAACTATTTATTTGCTGGACATTCTTTTAAATTTTTTTTTTTTTTTTTATATTTTATTTATTTTCCACGGCATTTGGCACTATTGTACTTATAGAGTTTAGACTATAATCTGTTTGGTTTTTCACATAGATTTGGGTACACAGTTACACTGTGTACTACTCAAACGCACATTGTGACACGCATCCACTATTTTGATATAGCGCCCCTCACCTCACTATGCTAAATAATTATTAAAAATATTTTTTTTAAAGTTACACTTAAAGCAAGGCTGAAAATTCAAGCATAAGAAATGTTAATCTGGCAGCGATGTCACTTGTCCAACCGGTTAAGTGGCGCTCTCCGATCCAACGCGTTTCCACACAAATGTCATCTACTGGAAATGGAGGATACTGAGCAATGCCAGCCAGTCTTTTAACCACAGAATGGCACGGCTGGGCACAAGCACGTACAGGTACGTCCTCTTTAAGTGCCCAGCCGTGGGTCGCGGGCGCGCGCCCGCAGCACGCTCCCGCGACCCGGTCCGAAGCTCCGTGACCGCGGGACCCGCAGACCCGATCGCAGCAGGAGTCCCGCGATCGGTCCCCGGAGCTGAAGAACGGGGAGAGCTGTGTGTAAACACAGCTTCCCCGTTCTTCACTGTGGCGCTGTCATTGACGTGTGTTCCCTTATATAGGGAATCACAATCAATGACGTCACACCTACAGCCACACCCCCCTACAGTTAGAAACACAGATGAGGTCATACATAACCCCTTCAGCGCCCCCTTGTAGTTAACTCCCAAACTGCAATTGTCATTTTCACAGTAAACAATGCATTTTAAATGCATTTTTTGCTGTGAAAATGACAATGGTCCCAAAAATGTGTCAAAATTGGCCGAAGTGTCCGCCATAATGTCGTTTTACGAAAAAAATCGTTGATCGCCGCCATTAGTAGTAAAAACATTTTTTTTTATAAAAAATGCAATAAAACTATCCCCTATTTTGTAAATGCTAAAACTATCCCCTTTGCGCAAACCAACCGATAAATGCTTATTGCGATTTTTTTTTACCAAAAATAGGTAGAAGAATACGTATCGGCCTAAACTGAGGAAAAAAAAATGTTTTATATATTTTTGGGGGATGTTTATTATAGCAAAAAGTTAAAAATATTGCATTTTTTTCAAAATTGGCGCTTTATTTTTGTTTATAGCGCAAAAAATAAAAACCGCAGAGGTGATCAAAAACCACCAAAAGAAAGCTCTATTTGTGGGAAAAAAAGGACACAAATTTTGTTTGGGAGCCACGTCGCACGACCGCGCAATTGTTAGTTAAAACGATGCAGTGCCGAATAGCAAAAACTGGCCGTGTCCTTTAGCTGCCTAAAGGTCCGGGTCTTAAGTGGTTAAGAGGAGGTGACGCCAGAAGTGGATTTGAATGCAGCGGAACACTTATTTGTTGAGTTTCACAGAGGAATATATCTATTAATAAAAATTTGCTTTGCACCCATCACAAATGTTTGTGTCTTTACATTTGTAATGGGTGCAAAGCTAATACTAGTACTGCACCCTTTGGACTGTTCGCCTTGGATGCTGAAGGACCTTGCCCCAGCACTGCATATGGCATGATTGGCCCCTCAGCTCATGGGGGTGGGGTTGCGCCCCTTGGACTGTTCACCTTGGATGCTGAAGGACCTTGTCCCGGCACTGCATATGGTCTGAACTGACCCTTCAGCTCATAGGGGGGGGTACGCCCTTTGGACTGGTTACCTTGGACGCTGAAGGACCTTGTCCAGACACTGCATATGGTATGAACGGACCCTTCAGCTCATGGGGGGTGCGCCATTTGGACTGTTCACCTTGGACGCTGAAGGACCTTGTCCCAGCCCTGCATATGGCATGAACAGGCCTATCAGCTCATGGGGAGGGGGCGCCCTTTTGGACTGTTCACCTTGGACGCTGAAGGACCTTGTCCCAGCACTGCATATGGTATGAACGGGCCCTTCAGCTCATGGGGGGGGGGCCCCCCTTTGGACTGTTCACCTTGGACGCTGAAGGACCTTGTCCAGGCACTGCATATGGTATGAATGGACCCTTCAGCTCATGGAGGGGGTGCGCCCTTTTGGACTGTTCACCTTGGACGCTGAAGGACCTTGTCCCAGCACTGCATATGGCTTCAACAGGCCCTGCAGCTCATAGGGGGAGTGCCCTTTTGGACTGTTCATCTTGGACGCTGAAGAGCCTTGTCCCAGCACTGCATATGGCATGAACGGGCCCTTCAGCTCATGGAGGGGGTGCGCCCTTTTGGACTGTTCACCTTGGACGCTGAAGGACCTTGTCCCAGCACTGCATATGGCATGAACAGGCCCTTCAGCTCATGGGGGGGTGCCCTTTTGGACTGTTCATCTTGGACGCTGAAGGACCTTGTCCCAGCACTGCATATGGCATGAACGGGCCTATCAGCTTATGGAGGGAGTGCGCCCTTTTGGACTGTTCACCTTGGGCGCTGAAGGACCTTGTCCCAGCACTGCATATGGCATGAACAGGCCCATCAGCTCATGGAGGGGGTGCGCCCTTTTGGACTGTTCACCTTGGAAGCTGAAGGACCTTGTCCCAGCACTGCATATGGCTTGAACAGGCCCTGCAGCTCATGGGGGGAGTGCCCTTTTGGACTGTTCATCTTGGACGCTGAAGAGCCTTGTCCCAGCACTGCATATGGCATGAACGGGCCCTTCAGCTCATGGAGGGGGTGCGCCCTTTTGGACTGTTCACCTTGGACGCTAAAGGACCTTGTCCCAGCACTGCATATGGCATGAACAGGCCCTTCAGCTCATGGGGGGGTGCCCTTTTGGACTGTTCATCTTGGACGCTGAAGGACCTTGTCCCAGCACTGCATATGGCATGAACGGGCCTATCAGCTTATGGAGGGAGTGCGCCCTTTTGGACTGTTTGCCTTGGATTGGACAATGAAGGACCTTGTCCCAGCACTACATATGGTATGATTGGACCCCTTCAGCTCATGGAGGGGTGGGGGTGTGCCCTCTGGACTGTTCACCTTGGACGCTAAAGGACTTTATCCAGGCACTGTATATGATATGAATGGACCCTTCAGCTCATGGGGTGTGGGGGTGCACCCATTGATCTGCTTGCCTTGGATGCTGAAGGACCTTGTCCCGGCACTGCATAAGGTATAATTGGACCCTTCAGCTGATGGGGAGGTGGGGGTGCGCCCTTTGGACTGTTCACCCTGGACTAGACACTGAAGGACTTTGTCCCAGCACTGCATATAGTATGAACGAACCCTTCAGCTCATAGGGGGGGGGGGGGGGGTGCGCCCTTTGGACTGTTCACCTTGGACACTAACCCGGCACTGCATATGGTATGGTTGGACCCTTCAGCTCATGGGGGTGTGTGGGGGTGCGCCCCTTGGACTGTTCACCTTGGACGCTGAAGGACCTTGTCCCGGTACTGCATATGGTCTGAACTGACCTTCAGCTCATAGGGGGGGGTACGCCATTTGGACTGTTCACCTTGGACACTGACGGACCTTGTCCCAGCACTGCATATGGCATGAACGGGCCCATCAGCTCATGGGGGGGGTGCGCCCTTTTGGACTGTTCACCTTGGACACTGAAGGACCTTGTCCCAGCACTGCATATGGCATGAACGGGCCCATCAGCTCATGGAGGGGGTGCGCCCTTTTGGACTGTTCATCTTGGACGCCGAAGGACCTTGTCCTGGCACTGCATATGGTATGAACAAGCCCTTCAGCTCATGGAGGGGGTGCGCCCTTTTGGACTGTTCACCTTGGACGCTGAAGAACCTTGTCCCAGCACTGCATATGGTATGAACGGGCCCTTCAGCTCATGGAGGGGGTGCCCTTTTGGACTGTTCACCTTGGACGCTGAAGAACCTTGTCCCAACCATCTGCTGGTAAGAAGTCAATGTTGTATTTTGTATTTCGGAGCTCCCCCGCAGAAATTAGATAATATCATATTAACCTAGATTGGAGACATCAGACATTATCCATGAATATTTGTAAATCATGCAGGACATCCATACATTGATCTGATTCTGACACAATGTGCAATAAACAGAACTGGCAACGATGTGCCATGAGAAGTGCTGAGAGTACATTGTGTGTACAGGACAGGGTTCCCCCCATGTGTACATGTGTGTTCTATATATGACAGGAACATACACGCATCATTCTTCTCTTCCAGCCTAAAGACTCATTCAGTTTGTGCTGAGCAGCCGACCGTTCCATTCCTCACGACAGGGGGGGGTGCAATGTTTCCTTCCCCGTGCCGTGTGATGTCATGATGCCGGAGATTGGAGATCTCCCCCTGCTATGGTAAAATAAATGAGGTGGGGGGAGTCGGGAGGTACAGTGGGCGTCCTGGGAGGATTCCCCTGATATTAGTGTGTAGGCTGACAGTAGGGATCCCCCCGCCATCTGCACAGTGCCGAGTCCCGGCCAGTCTGTAAGCTGTACAATCCGCTCAACTGCTCCAGGGAAGAGATCTACACGGAGAGATAACGGGGCTGCGATCGGGACCGGCTGAGCGGGGGACGGGCACTCAGTGACAGCTCGGGATCACAGGCAGACCATTGTTGTGTGTGTGTGTGAGTGCGGCATTGGAAGATCACACCTAGATCCGAGCACAGGACACAGGGATCAGGTAATCTAGAGAGGTAGGCATGGATCTGTCTGCTTCCTTATGACTAATCCACGGGGAATAGATCACAGCACTTCTGTACGATCATTATCACCATCGTCATCAATATGTGTGTGTGTGCAGGGATCGGATGATGGATCCGATCACACTGTATACAGGTAAGGGCTGTCCCCAGCACCTGTCTGATCAGACCACTGAGTAGAGGAATAGCCAGCCTTCAACTCACCTGGGGCTCTGCATGACAAGGGTGTACTCCATTCTCCATCCCCTACCCCTGGGATCATCCGGCATGCACATCTTATATAACATGAATTATGTAATATATAAATAAATAATATCTCATATCTCCATATGCATTAGGAAAAAAAAAAAGGATTGCAATTTTTTGGTGATATGCCAAGCCATGGACACGTCACGGTTGAACCATGCATGCGTAAACGATATATATGTCAATAGGCTTTTTTGATTGCATGTAGTACATTAGCAAGGGGATGATCAGGAATTATTTGGAGAGGGGTGATGTAGATTTTTTTTTGAAGGTAAGGGTTAATTGGTGAAATCTAGTGTTCAACCCTAACCAAGAATGAGTCATGACTGTCAGGTCCCCCCCCAGGATCCCCCTTTTTCCCGAAAGGGTCACATCTGCTGAGTTTGGTGTCCAGAGATAGTCTGCACATGCCAGCTGTGCTGAACAGCTGTACCAGACCTTGGGATAATCCGAGATCAGCCAGCCGGTAATGAGTTCTCCATCACACACAGGGAGGAGGTGACATGCCTGTGTTCAACACACCAGTATCTCAGGAGCAGAGGCTCATGCCCTATATCACGACCGCGCTGCCCTATATGTGAAAGCCCCTCTGATCGGGGTATGCCAGGGTTTAGAGATTCGGCTTCCATGCATGATATTTGGGAAGATTGGCTTCTGTGTATATTTTGATGAGTCCTCTACTTCCTTTTTAACATGGAACTATAAGAAACCCCCCATAGTCATAATCTTGATAAGCCCTCTACTTCCTTTTTAACATGGAACTATAAGAAACCCTCCATAGTCATAATCTTGATGAGCCCTCTACTTTCTTTTTAACATGGAACTATAAGAAACCCTCCATAGTTGTAATCTTGACGAGCCCTCTACTTCATTTTTAACATGGAACTATAAGAAACCCCCCATAGTCATAATCTTGATGAGCCCTCTACTTCCTTTTTAACATGGAACTATAAGAAACCCCCTATAGTCATAATCTTGATGAGCCCTCTACTTCCTTTTTAACATGGAACTATAAGGAACACTCCATAGTCATAATCTTGATGAGCCCTCTACTTCCTTTTTAACATGGAACTATAAGGAACACTCCATAGTCATGATCTTGATAAGCCCTCTACTTCCTATTTAACATGGAACTATAAGAAACCCCCCATAGTCATAATCTTGATGAGCCCTCTACTTCCTTTTTAACATGGAACTATAAGGAACACTCCATAGTCATAATCTTGATGAGCCCTCTACTTCCTTTTTAACATGGAACTATAAGAAACCCTTCGAAGTCATGATCTTGATGAGCCCTCTACTTCCTTTTTAACATGGAACTATAAGAAACCCTCCATAGTTGTAATCTTGATGAGCCCTCTACTTCCTTTTTAACATGGAACTATAAGAAACCCCTCGTAGTCATGATCTTGATAAGCCCTCTACTTCCTTTTTAACATGGAACTATAAGAAACCCTCCATAGTCATAATCTTGATGAGCCTTCTACTTCCCTTTTAACATGGAACTATAAGAAACCCTCCATTAGTTATTGTCCTAGATCTGCATTTTTGATCACCAACAATTGTTAATCGAATGAAAGTTTTCAAACCACTTTCCCCAAAATGCTTGTATTTCTAAAGGTTGGTTAGGGTTTTTTCCAGGTTTGGGGTTCCAGGTTTTCTTGTGTTATGTGACATGTTCTTGCCTTATATTGGTTTAGAAAGAAAACTCTATTTAACTATGTTTTGTTAAAGCGGTTGTATACCCGCGATTACTTGTTTATTTATTTTTTCACCTGAAAGGCAAAAGCCATAATGAGCTAGTATGCACCGCATATTAGCTCATTATGAAATACTTACCTCGGAACGAGGTGAAGAGAACTTACCTGGTCCATGCCGAGCGAGATGTCATCTTGACTCGGCTTGTCTTCTAGGTATTGCCGCTCCAGCGCTGTGATTGGCTGGAGCGCATGCGCGTGGGAGACTTTAAACCGGCAAGGTCCGGCGGCTTCCGGCCCTTTAGCCGAGGATCACCGCGGCGCATTGCGGGGGTAATATCTCCTAAACCGTACAGGTTTAGGAGATATTCTTTATACCTACAGGTAAGCCTTATTATAGGCTTACCTGTAGGTAAAAGTTACAAAACCCCCTATACAACCACCTTAACTAAAAAATGTCCCTTCTATTACTCCCAGCCTCCTTCCAATACCTTATTTTTGCTGCTGTGATCTGACTTCTTGTTAGAGGGTGACTACATTCATTCTCCGTGGTCATACTGTATGTAGGAACGTAGCCACCCTCTCCTCCTTGTTTGATGCTCAATTGATGGACTATGGGATTTGTAGTGTGCATAGAGCAAGTACACATGATCACAACCAGGGATGGGCTGGCCATTGGGACTACAGGGAGTTTCCCGGTGGGCCGATGGCTCAGTGGGCCGGCTTCAGTGACAGCAGACTGCCGCCCCCCTCCGCTCCTCTGTCTCTCCCTCCCCGCAGCGCTCACCTGGGGGGAACAAAGGAGCAGGGGGAGGAGCAGGGGGGACGACAGAGGCGCATGGGGGCAGGGGACAGACAGCTGATTCAACAGCTATGGCCTGGGAATTTCTCACTTCTGCCTAATCTTGTCCCATATGGGGGGGGGGCACCGAACTGATTCTTTGCCCCGGGTGAAATAATGTCTAGCTTCCCCACTGGTACTGCCTATAAGAGTACCAGTACCAGCCGTTCTACTCTAATAGAGTAGAACGGCTAGTGGCTAGTGAAGGGGAAAAGGGGGCTTGGGTGGCCGGGGGGGGGGGGGGGTGGTAGTTGTCCGGCCTTCATGGGAGAGACCTGTCAAAGTGGGCCAGTCTGGATGAAGTCCAGGGACAAATTTCTGTCCCAGTCCAGCCCTGATCACAACTAACATCCACTGCTTGTTCCAAGAAAACAGAAGGGGGGGGGGGGGGGGGTTCAGGAGCTCAAAGAGGCAGAAAAACACAGTAAGCCCCCTATTCACACTTGTACGACTTCAAAGTCATGCGATTTTACCCTCGATTTTGCTCCCGCGATTTGGCAGCGATTTTGCTGTGATTCGCGGCTGCGACTTCAATGAATGCCTGTGTAAGTGGCATCAAAATCGGACCAAAGTAGTGCAAGGACTACTTTGAAGTAGGCAGGAATTAAAGTCGTGCCAGTATGAATGGTAGTCATTGGAAATAATGGAGAAGGACTTGTCATACGATTTTGCAGTCCAAAATCGTAAGAAAAAGTTGCATAAGTGTGAAAGGGGACTAAGGTTCCATGCACAGTGGTTTAAAATTGCTGCTTCTACAGGAGATTTGTGTTCTGCCTGTAGAAGCGGCTCAATGTTATCCTATGTGTCCGTACACATTAGGGCGATTACGGGCAGATTTTGAGCTCAGCGTTTAGAGGGAGGAAAAAAAACCCCTTCTGATTAGAGCTTTCTAGCAAAAGAAAATGCAAAACTCATCTAAACCCTGTACAAAAAATGCTCCATATGAATGTTTTTTTCTCTGCCAGGGGAACTGGCGTTTTTTTTTTTTTTTTTTTTTAAGCCCAGTGTGGATGGAGCCAAAGAATTGATTTCATAAAACATGGATTACAGAGCCATTGAGTATGGGTTTGTATGGATTATTTTTGAAGAGTAGGGATATCGTTTAGTGTCACTTTAATGGATTGTTATTATAATAGTTTCCTACTTCTAAGACTTGATTTAGAAATGAATTCAGCGTAATATATTATACAGAGATTGTAGGGTAGGTGGGAGTGTTCATTTGACTTGACTTAATGTCTTTCCTATGGGTAGGCGGTTTTACATAGGACCAATCTCAAATGGAATGATGAAAGAACCTGAATATTCATAATCTTATGTTAGACCTATAGTTGCTACCTTAAAGCGGGGGTTCACCCCAAAAAAAATGTTTTAACATTAGATTCAGCCGAGTTGTCAGAATGGCAATCGGCTGTTTTTTTTTATTTTATCCCCGTACATACCATATTTTCACCGCCGCTTCCCGGGTATAATCTGCGTGACTGGGTGTTCCTAATTGATTGACAGGCTTCCGACTGTCGCATACTGCACGTCACGAGTTGCCGAAAGAAGCCGAACGTCGGTGCGCAGGCGCCGTATAGAGCCGACTCGCAGTCCGGTCCGATTCTTTCGGCAACTCGTGACGCGCTGTATGCGACGGTCGGAAGCCTGTCAATCAATTAGGAATGCCCAGTCCCGCAGAAGACATACCTGGAAGCGGCAGTGAAAATACGGTATGTACGGGGATAAGATAAAAAAAAAAAAAAACGATTGTCATTCTGACAACTCGGCTGAATCTAAAGTTACATTTTTTTTTTTGGGTGAACCCCCGCTTTAAGGCCATGTCGGATTGGGTGGTTCTGCTGTTTTTCACGCACCACCAGCAGCAAGATCAGTTGAGATCAAAATCAGATCTCAGAAGCCTCCCAAGTAAGAGGACCCATATTATTCGTTCATAACAATACCTACATAGTTATAGTAATTTCAGACAAAATATAAATAAATAAATAAATGCATTTACACAAAATCCCAAATGTAACTGGCCTTCTTTAAAAGATACATTAGGTCATAAATATGTACAAGGAACACAGCTTACTTTCACAGACATTTGGGGTTTATTTACTAAAGGAAAATCCACTTTGCACTACAAGTGCACTTGGAAGTACAATCGCTGTAGATCAGAGGGGGACATGCAAGGAAAATAAAAAACAGCATTTTAGCTTGCACATGATTGGATGATAAAATCTGTAGAGCTTCCCTTCATTTCAGATCTACCCCTCAGATTTACAGCGACTGCACTTCCAAGTGCACTTTCAAGGGCACTTGCAGTGCAAAGTAGATTTGCCATTCGCAAATAACCCCCTCTGTGTTTTATTTAGACATTTTGGTGTTTTTTTCAAAACCCACAGCCGGAAAACATTTTGTAGTAGGTATCTACTCTACTCAGATGGATTTCCCTACCCCTCTGGGTATGAGGGGGGGTCACAAAGTGTCATCATACAGATGACATCATCACCCAGCCCACTGTCACCCTTCTCTGATCCCTCACTACTCCCTACTCAATATCTTTCTATATGCTCTACATATGGCCACTTTGCATCTTCCTCTGTTAGTACAAGTTCACTTCAAAGAGACCCTGTCGGCATACCTCCCAACCGTCCCTGTGTCACCGGGACCGTCCCGGAAATTGGTCCCTGTCCCGAAGAATCAGGGCTGAGTCCCAGAATGCCTGGGGCATGCGCAGGGCGTGTGAGAGGCATCTTGGTTCCTGTTAGGTCTCTAAGAGAGATCAGACCATCAAATCCCTGGAAGAGAGAAGCCATTATAGTTACCTCTCCCCTGTACCTTGTGTCCTATCTCCTCTTCAGACAAGCTTTGCAGCCTCTGTCAGTGTCTTCAGCATTAGAAACTTTCTTTTGGATGCCTGCATTCTTCGTCATGTGACAAGTTTCCAAAAACAAGAGAGGAAAAAATATACTAGAACACATTAAAAATACGCATACAGAAACACATCCAAAGTGAGTTTTTGTGGTGTGAACTATAAGCAAAAACACATTCTGGAGTGCATTTTTGTGGTGTGAACAGGCCCTGAATCCTGTGATTACAGGACCCAGAGTAACATGGAGGAACAAGCCATGGTGTGTCAGGAGATGCAGGCATCCAACACTTTGACTTGTCATACATGGAACACACAGATGGAGACTGCAGCACTGGAACAGAGGGGAGGTAATACACAATGGGGTTGATTTACTAAAACTGGAGAGTGCAAAATCTGGTGTGGCTGTGCATGGTGGCCAATCGGCTTCTAACTTCAGCTTGTTCAATTAAACCAGTGATGGGGAACCTTGGCACCCCAGATGTTTTGAAACTATATTTCCCATGATGCTCTTGCGCTCTGCAGTGTGGGCGAGCATCATGGGAAATGTAGTTCTAAAACATCTGGGGTGCCAAGGTTCCCCATCACTGGAACCGTTGACCAAACAAACTGGAAGCTGATTGGTTTCTATACAGAGCAGCACCAGATTTTGCTCTCTCCAGTTTTAGTAAACCAACCCCACAGACTGGTATGCCACCCTAGACCACCAGGGATGACAATGACACAAAAAATGGATGCCAATCAGTGCCCACAATGGGCATCACTGATTGGCAGGCATTGTTTGGCACTGATTTGCATCCATTAGTACAACGCATACGATAGTGCCCATCCGTGCCACCTATCATTGCCCATCCATGCCGCCTATCAGTGCCCATCCGTGCCGCCTATCCGTGCCCATCCGTGCAGCCTATCCAAGCCCATCCATGCCGCCTATCAGTGACTATCCGTGCTGCATATTAGTGCCCATCAATGCCACCACATCAGTGCCCATCAGTGCCACCTTATCAGTGCCCGTCCGTGCAGTACCATCAGTGCCCATCAGTGAAGGAGAAAACTTACTTATTTACAATGTTTTATAACAGAAACAAAAAAAAATCAAAATTTTCGGTAATTTTTTTATTTTTTTTGCAGATAATAAATATCCCAGAAGTGATCAAATACCACCAAAAGAAAGCTCTATTTGTGGGTACAAAATTATAAAAATTTAGTTTGGGTACAGTGTAGCATGACCGCGCAATTGTCATTCAAAGTGCAACAGCGCTGAAAGCTAAAAATTGGTCTGGGCGGGAAGGTGTATACGTGCCCTGTATGGAAGTAGTTAAAGTGGATTTGATCAAACTGTGTCCAAAGAAAGGGCAGGAAATAATCAATTGTTCTGCTTTGATCGGCATCACTGGGATGCTTCGTTCATGAATTTGGTTGTGTTTTTATCAATCAGATCATGAGATTGCACAATGACAACAAAGATGTGATTGATAACTTACAATTGTATCTTTTAATTAACATTCGAAATCCACATCCTTGTGTGCGACATATCGATTGAATGACTTGTCCACTATAGATCAGCTATTCCCAGGGCTTTTGTTCTCAGAAAATAGGTGC
This sequence comes from Rana temporaria, assembly GCF_905171775.1. Taxonomy (NCBI): domain Eukaryota; kingdom Metazoa; phylum Chordata; class Amphibia; order Anura; family Ranidae; genus Rana; species Rana temporaria. The sequence continues at coordinate 272,723,233 of NC_053490.1, read as the reverse complement.
AGAGACTCTCACCTTCTGAATCTGCCTTTGTTTCTGCCCCCTACCCACCTCTGAGCACCTTGGTTCCACCTCCTACCTCCCAGTACTGCCCCTTTTAGGCCTCGTACACACGGACGGACAATCCGATGAAAACGGTCCGGCGGACCGTTTTCATCGGATTGTCCGTCCATGTGTACGAGGCAGTAGTAGTAGAGGGGCAGTACTGGGAGCTAGGAGGTGGAACCAAGGTGCTCAGAGGTGGGTAGGGGGCAGAAACAAAGGCAGATTCAGAAGGTGAGAGTCTCTGCACCTATTTTCTGAGAACAAAAGCCCTGGGAATAGCTGATCTATAGTGGACAAGTCATTCAATCGATATGTCGCACACGAGGATGTGGATTTCGACATGTCCGCTGCCGGATTTTGGTCTGATGTGTGTACACACCATCAGACCAAAATCCCAGCGGACAGCGAACGCGGTGACGAGGGCGCGACGTGGCCGTGACGATGACGCGGCGACGTGCGCGACCCTGGAAGGTCAATGCTTCCACGCATGCGTCGAATCACTTCGACGCATGCGAGGGCTTTCGGGCCGAGCGGACATGTCCGGTAAGTCGTACAGACGACCGAACATGTCCGACGGACAGGCTTCCAGCGGACATGTTTCTTAGCATGCTATGAAACATTTGTCCGCTGGAAACCTGTCCGCTAGGCCGTGAATCCGGTTCGGTCGGCCGTACAGACGACCGAACATGTCCGCGGAAACTGGTCCGCGGACCAGTTTCAGCAGACATGTTCGGTCGTGTGTACGAGGCCTCAGAGAATACAGTGCCAAGTCCAACTTTGCGCTGCTAAGTGATTTGCACGGAATTCATTAATAACAACAAGACAGTAAAATAGATCCCCTTTTATGAGCAACAATAGACCCCACCCCAGAAACAGTAAACCCCCCGAAACAATAGAGTCCATCCCAGCAACAATAGACACCCCCTATGCAACAATGGACCCCCAGCTGCAACAACAGATCTCCCTGCAGCCAGCAACAATGGACCTCTCCCTCAACAGTAGATCCCTCCCAGCAACAATTTCCAACCCAACAGTAACAATAGACCTCCCATGCAAAAACAGATCCCCACCAGCATCAATAGAACCTCCAGCACACCTCAGCACTCCTTCCCATTACATACATTCATTGCTGGAGGTGCAGGAACTGCATTCCCTCACTTCCCTGCTGAAAAAATGCCCTGATTATTCCTAACATCTAAATGTTTGTGTTTCTTAGCTGGACATGATTATTTTACTACAAATAGTTTTGTTTTATAGAGCAGTGGTGTGTTTAAAAAAAAATAGGTCTTAGATTCTGTAGCAAAATGTTCTTTTATTTAAAACATTTCACAAATTACTGATTATGATAATGTATCATTTAGTTGTAGCGATAATAATTTTTTAGCAGGGGTTCAATGAAACATAGAAAATTGATTCAAGCGTTGCTCTGGGGTTAAAAAGTAGAGATAAGCCTGGGCATCCTCAGAACTCATTTCTATCTGCATAGGCTAACAAATGACAGCGCTCCAGGTCAGACTGCCTCAATCCAAGCCCCACTGTCCATCAAGAAAGTGTCGGTCCCATTGGCAGCCGCAGAATCACAGGAAAGGAGAATGGATGAAGGGCTGAGTCACACCTATGCAGGTTGCAGTTGCATCTTTCGTTTTTCGTCACGTTTTTCATCCATTGAAGTCTATGGAACCAAAAAACACAACCTGCTGGTCCCTGGCCCTTTCCATAAAATGCACAGATGTGAACGTGACCCATAGGAAACTATGTTAAATGGACTGTAGTATGTTTCTGCAAAACTGAAAACACACTAAAGAAATGCATAGGTGTGAACCAGGCGCCGAATGGGAAATCCAGCAATTTTATTGAAAGGATCCAAAGATAAAAACATCTGCCCACAAACACAAGAGCAGACTTAGGCTCCATTCACACTAATGCATTTTTTGATGCATTTTTCAGGGAAATGCAGGGAAATTTGTGAGCCTAGGTTCACACTGCTGCGAATTCAAAATCGCGGTAAAATGCGCGATTTTACCGCGATTTCGCGGCTGCGATTTTGCCGCGATTTCGGCCGCAATTTAATGTAAATCGCGGCCCGAAATCGCAAAAAGTAGTACAGGAACTACTTTTTGAAATCGCAGATGCGGCGTCGCACTGATTAGGACAGTGCCATTGCCGACAATTGCCGCCGATTTGAGATGCGATTTGACATGTCAAAACGCATCTCGAATCGTTCCAAATCGTACCCAGTGTGAACCAGGGCTCAACATGGTTTCCTATGGAACATGTTTTACATCAATGCTTTTTTGTGGCTCTGCGTTTTTGGAAAGGGCTGGGGACTTTTTTCCCTGCAAAAAGCAGCGTTTTGCATGTAATAGAATTCAATGGGCCCCCATCCAAAACGCAAGTACCGCGTCTTTACTGCGATTTTGCCGCGATTTGCGTTTTTTTTAACCTGTTATAGCTGGTTGTTAAAGGAAATGTTAAAATTTGTAAAAAAAAAAAACGATAATCGCGGTAAAAACGCGTGTCGAATAACGCAGCAAGCACTGCAAAAACGCTCAAAAGCAACATGCATAGTTGTGAATGGAGCCTAAGAAGCATTTTACGCTGATGGCTCTTATGCCGCATACAGACGGTCGTTTTTTGTGATGAAAAAAAAATGACGTTTGAAGTGATGAAAAAAAACGACATTTTTGAAACTTCATTTTCAAAAACGATGTAGCATACACACCATCATTTTGAAAAATGATGAACAAAGTGACGGCACTCTAAAGGGGAAGTTCTATTCGCCTTGAGGCTGCTTTTAGCTGGTTACTTGTTAGTAAAAGACGATTCGCGCTTTTTTGTCTGTTACAGCGTGATGAATGTGCTTACTCCATTATGAATGGTAGTTTTACCTCCCGTCTCAAAACTTGCTTCTGGGCATGTGCGGGTTTAAAAACGTCGTTTTGCCCACACACTATCATTTTCATTGACACAAAAAATGACATTTTGAAAAACGACACAAAAAATTCGAGCATGTTCGAATTTTTTTTTGGTCGTTTTTCTGAAGACATAAAACGACATTTTCCCCACACACTATCATTTTAAATGACGTTTTCAAAAACGTCATTTTTTTTCATCACAAAAAACGATCGTCTGTATGCGGCATTAGGCCTGATTCACACCTAAGCATTTTTAGTGCATTTTGCAGATTTGCACTACAGAACGTGTTCCATAGGAAACCATGGTAAATGGACCGTAGAACAAATCTGCTAAAAGCACTAAAAATGCAGAGGTGTGAATCCAGCTTAAAAGTAAAGGTCGGAAGCTACAAATACTGTAGCTGTTGACTTTTAATACTAGGGCACTTACTTGTCCAGGGATCCAGCATTGTCCTCACCAGAGCCGAATCTTCAATCAGCTATCGGATGCTAGCACTGCCATCTTGGCATAGTAGCTGGTTTCCTACTGCGCATGCGAGAAGTGTGCTGTGCTTTGTGAATGGGCCGCAATCTTCTGAGACTTGTGAAGAGTCCTTGAAGGTTGTGGGGGAAGGAGAGGGGCCAAACCTCCGACTCAGCGAATTTAGCTGGAAGTGGGAGCGGGTACTTTTCAAAATCGGGTACCCCCCCAAAAGGTTCCAAATGTGGCAGGGGAGGGGAGGCAGACAAGCCGAGCTTCCCCTTTTGGGTGGAGCTCCGCCTTAAGCCAGCCGTAGATGGTTTGAATCTTGAAAGATTGAACCAGCCTGTTGGAGTGTTCTCCCAGAGGGGACTGCCTCCCCTACCCCCTGTGTGTGTTGATGGGGGAATCGAGCAAATTTCTTCCCTGCAATCCTCCATCTATGGCTGGCTTTAGTCATAACAAATAAGCTAATTTAGTGTGAAACCTTGAGCGTAAAATGGGTCAACGTTTGCCATTGTCTTTGTGGGCTGTGATGTTTTTTTTTATCTTTGGATCTTGTCAATAAAATTGATGGATTTCCCATTCAGCAGTGTGGTATTATCCACTCTCCTCTCCTTTCATTTCTATCTGAACTCCAAACTCACCCTCCTTTTTTTACTCCAATGAGCTGCAGGCTGTGTGATACCTACGTCATAGCTCACGTAATCAAAGATACAGCCTGCGGGGCATGACATGGAATTTGGTTAGAAATGAGTTCAGAGGATGGCCAACCTCACCTCTACTAAAATGGTTGAGAAAGGCTTCCCCGCTGACAGCTGAATGTATAAAAAATTGCCGGCTAAAAAAATTCACGTCTGGTATGGACTTGGAGGGGACACCCCTCCCCCTCGACCTATTTTTTTTTAAAAATGGCGTGGGGTCCCCCCCAAAAGCCACACCAGACCCTTATCTGAGCATGCAGCTCGGCAGGTCAGGAAAGGGAGGTGGACACGTGAGAGCCCCCCTCCTGAACAACATGGGGGTGGTGGTGGGTGTTTTAGGGCAGGGGGGCTCTTTTTTTTACATTCAGCAGGGAAGTCCACTTACAGCAGATAACTCATCTGTTGCTAAGGGCGCGGCGGCCAGCTTCCTGTCCCACTTCTTAGCAACCAGCTATATACCGTGAATGTAATAAAAAAAATGCACATGCAGTACTTGCATTTTGGATGCAGGCCCATTGAAGTCTATTACATGCAAAACGCTGCATTTTGCGGGAAAAAAAGTCCATGACCCTTTCCAAAAACGCAGAGCCACAAAAATGCATTATTGTGAACGTGTTCCAAGTAAAAAAATGTCCTGCATTTCTGCAAAATGCAAAAAGCATAAAAAAAACGCATTAGTGTGAATCAAGCCTTAGAGAAACAAGAATAGTTCAATCATAAAGAGTATTGTGCGCAGAGATTTTTTTTTTTCCACATGAGGGTTGATTTACTAAAGCAAATGGACTGTGCACTTTGCAGTTGCTCCAGAGCTTAATAAATGAGCAGAAGCTCTACCGACTTCCATCATCCAATCAGATTCAATAAATGTTTTATTTATTTTTTCTTTTCATGTGATTGGTGTCTGCAGCATTGGCAATCTGGGAAGAGGGTAGCGTTAGATGGACTTGACTAAGACATTTAGGGCACTTTCATACTGAGGCGTTGAGGCATCGGCGGTAAAGTGGTGCTATTTTTAGCGGAGCTTTACCGTCGTTTTAGCGTCCCTTTTTTCGGCTGCTAGTGGGGCGCTTTTAACCCCCGCTAGCGGCCGAAAAAGGGTTACAAGCGCTGCTGCAGCGGGGCTTTGCCGTCGCTGCCCATTGATTGCAATGGGCAGGGGTGCTAAAGCGCCTCAAAGATGCAGTTTGCATAGCGCCTGTAAAGCGCCTCAGTGTGAAAGTAACCTAAAGCTCAACTCCAGCTAGCACTTTATAAGCAGTTACAGCTACAGTTTTTTTTTTTGGGGGGGATTTTGGCTTTTCTTAAAAGAATAAAGAGTAATCATTGTAACTGTTTGTAACATTGTAAACTGGTACTTTTGCTGGACAGTTTAGTCTCGTAAAGGTAAAATAAGGCTTACTGATCGAATCAGCATTTGAAAATAAAGGAAAATAAAATTGAATGCAGCCACCACATTTGAGAATTGGTAAGCTGCAATTTATTACATTTTTTGGGGTTTAACACTGCTTTAAAGTGGTTGTAAAGGCAGAAGTTTTTTTTAACTTAATGCATTATATGCATAAAGATAACAAGCCTTCTGTGTGCAGCAGGCCCCCATAATACTTACCTGAGGTCCCTCTCTGTCCAGCGATGTCCACGAGTGTCTCAGCTGTCCCAGATTCACCTTCCTGATTGGCTGAGACGCAGCGATGGCACCATTGGATTCCGCTGCTGTCAATCAAAGTCAGCTAGCCAATCAGAGGCAGGAAGCTGTAGGGGCACTGAACAGGAGGGAGGAGCCAGGATCACAGAAGAGGGACCCGAGAAGAGAAGGATCCGGGCTGCTCTGTGCAAAACCACTGCACAGAGGAGGTAAGTATACCATGTTTATATTTATAGGAAACAAACCTTTCTAATCACTTTAATGCTTCATATACATCATCACTTGCCTGACGAAGAGGTCCTGCGTGGCCTCGAAACGTTGCAATCCTTGTGATGTTTTCATTGCATTAAAACTTTTGGACATTTTATACGATCCGTGGTGTGCTGGCGAATATGTTCATATATTTCATATACATCTGCACATTTATGCAACGCACAAAAAACAACCGTTGCACTTGTTAATGGCACCCCAAACGCAGTCAGCAGACCACATGTTTTCCGGAGCGTCTAAACGCCGGAAAGGTGCAGGTGCAGGAGCTTCTTTGTCATGCATAGGCATTCCATTAAAATGAATAGGCTGCCCTATGCGTGTCACTAAAAAAACACACGTTTATTCAACGCTAAGATGAGAATGTTGCCTAAGGCTGGCCATAGATGGTTCATGGCTGAATGAAAAGAATCGTTTCCCCCTTTCACACATGAGGTGGATGGGGGAATCCTCCCTGCTGTGTCGTATTCTAACAGTGGGAAGTGGGGGAGACTCCCCCCCCCTGCTGTCAGAATACATAGATCAGTGCTGCAGCCATTAGCTGCATGTGCTGATTGAATGGCTAAAATCAGAAAGGGCAGTCGAACCGAAGCTGATCGGTAGATCGACCCCTGTTTAACTGCGGTGGTCCCTTTCACGCAGGGGGGCCATTTGTCCATTTTTCATCTATTCGTTGACGGGTGAAAAACAGACGGCAGTGCATGTCTATGAAGAAACGGATATAAAAGGATGATCATTCGTTTACATCTGTATCTGTTAAGATCCGTTTTTTAAAACAGATCATAGCTCTGTTTTGGCTGTTAATTTGAAATAAAATTGAGCCTTGTTTTTTTTCTTTTCCAATAAGCAGTTAATAGAAGAAAAGTAAACTATGGGTGACTGATAAATGCTTCAGCGCACAATGTAGTATGAATATACTCCATGGGATAATGAAGAGAAATCTAGTTAAAAATGATCCGTGGCAGAGATGCCTTTTCCTACCCCCTCCCCTGTAATTACAGCTTAGAACAATGCACACATTATCCACTAGGTGCTGTTTTGCGCATAATGCATTCAATTACTACAATTAACATTTGCTGAGCCTGTAGAGGATTACAGAGAAATGCTACGTTATTTATTTATTTTCCTTTTTTTAGATGTGCAGGTTAGTCCGTGTGTTTTATGTTTGTGTGTTTATCTAAAACTCTAATTGATGTCGCCTAAAATGTTTTTTTACAATTCTGACAGCACAGCAATTAAGTGCAGATTGACAAGTTAAAACCTGTTAACTTTCCATTTCTGCAGCCTAATGAGTATAGTTTGTCACAAAGCTTATTAGATAGAGCTTTATGTGCTGCTGCTTTACATCAAAGACTCATCCCACTCTATTGGCATGATAGTCTGATTCTGTGTAGAGTAAACATGATCTTCTCAACAGATATTCTAGGAGAATAAGGGTCTGGATTGACGGCTTGGAAATTATTGTCCAGTCCTCCAGTGCAATGTTTCTCAACTCTAGTCCTCAAGTACCCTCAACAGGTCATGTTTTCAGGCTTTCTATTATTTTGCATAGGTGATTTGATCAGTTTTACTACCACAGCTGTTTCATCTGAGGGAAATCCTGAAAACATGACCTGTTGGGGGTACTAGAGTTGAGAAACATTGATCCAGTGGACCCAATGATGCCTAGTCTTAAAGCGGATGTGCGCTCAAAAAAAAATATTAAAAGCCAGCAGCTACAAATACTGCAGCTGCTGACTTTTAATATAAGGACACTTACCTGTCCTGGAGTCCAGCGGCGTCCACAGCAGAGGACAAGCGATCGCTCGTCACCCTGCTGCTCCCCCCTCCATCCACGCTGAGGGAACCAGGAAGTGAAGCGCTCCGGCTTCACTGCCCGGTTCCCTACGGCGCATGCGCAAGTCGCGCTGCGCCCGCCGATTGGCTCACACGCTGTGTGCTGAGAGCCGAGTGTTCCCAGCACACAACGGGGGACGGACGGGATGTCAGGAAAAACCCGTCTTTTGCCCGTGACGTGTGGCCGGAAGTGGGTGCAAATACCTGTCTTTAGACAGGTATCTGCACCCCCCTCCCCCCTGAAAGGTGTCAAATGTGACACCGGAGGGGGGAGGGTGCCGATCAGCGCGACTTCACTTTAGGGTGGAGATCCGCTTTAATTCAGCTGAGATCCCCCTCCCCTTTTTTTTTGGTAGGGGGGACTTTCATTGATAGTTTTCTGGTATGATTGAACCTCAACTATGGTGGTTTCTGATAGAACGGGAATATTTACCTCTTGCTAAATCTGCTAAAAAAAAATTTTTTTGAAAAGCAGTGGCTGTAGCAACTGGACAGCAGACTGATGCATTGCAAAAAAAAAAAAACTTTAAGCTCCATAAACACAAAAAAAAAAGACAGTTCCCTTGGCAGAAAAAAATGCTCATAAAAAGCATTTTTGTACTTAGTTAGGGAGCGTTTAGTGTTTGTGTCTCCCAGAAAGCTCCAATCAGAAACGCAAAGCAGATGTTTTTTTCCTGCCCCTGAAGCCTCGACACACGACCGGATTTCCTGCCAGAAAAACTGCGGGGAGAGCTTTTGGCCGGGAAAACCAGACGCGTGTATGCTTTCTCGCAGTTTTCCCGACAGGAAAACTGCCGGGAATTCCGGTGGGAAAATGGAGAACCTGCTCTCTATTTTCCCGGTGGTTTTAAACCCGACAGTTTTCCTATGGGGAATACTGCAGTGGAGCATACACACATCCGGTTTTCCCGGCCAAAAGCTCTCCCCGCAGTTTTTCAGATGGGAAAACCTCTTGTGTGTACATGGGGAAACTTACCGAGCAGGTTCTCGGTTTTCTCGTCGGGATTCCCGGCGGACTTTATACCGCCGGGAATCCCGGTCGTGTGTACAGGGCTTAAGACCTCATGCACATCGGACGTTATTATAGCGTTATTAACTGGTTGCCGACCAGCCGCCGTCGCTTTACGGCGGCAGGTCGGCTCCCCTGCGCGAGAGCACGTAGTATAACGTCGACTCCCGTGCGTGTGCCCGGCGGGCGCGATCACCGCCGGGCACACGCGATCGCTCGTTACAGAGCGAGGACTGGGAGCTGTATGTGTCAACACACAGCTCCCGGTCCTGTCAGGGAGAGAAATGCTGATCTTCTGTTCATACAATGTATGAACAGAAGATCAGTAATTTCCCCTAGTGAGGCCACCCCCCCCTACAGTTAGAACACACCCAGGGAACATACTTAACCCCTTCCCTGCCCCCTAGTGTTAACCCCTTCACTGCCAGTGGCATTTTTATAGTAATCCAATGCATTTTTATAGCACTGATTGCTATAAAAATGCCAATGGTCCCAAAAATGTGTCAAAAGTGTCCGAAGTGTCCGCCATAATGTCGCAGTACCGAAAAAAAATCACTGATCGCCGCCATTACTAAAAAAATATTAATAAAAATGCCATAAAAATACCCCCTATTTTGTAAACGCTATAACTTTTGAGCAAACCAATCAAACGCTTTTTGCAATTTTTTTTTTATTTTTTTTTTTACGAAAAATATGTAGAAGAATACGTATCGCCCTAAACTTATATATTTTTGGGGGATATTTATTATAGCAAAAAGTAAAAAATATTCATTCTTTTCAAAATTGTCGCTCTATTTTTGTTTATAGCGCAATAACTAAAAACCGCAGAGGTGATCAAATACCACCAAAAGAAAGCTCTATTTGTGGGGAAAAAAGGACGCCAATTTTGTTTGGGAGCCACATCGCACGACCGCGCAATTGTCAGTTAAAGCAACACAGTGCCAAATCGCAAAAAGTGCTCTGGTCTTTGACCAGCAATATGGTCCGGGGGTTAAGTGGTTAAAGACGTCAGATCTGCAGTGAGTTTTTCAATGTTTTTGCAATAACGTTTTGGAGCGTTATTTCGCTTTTTTTTTTTTTTGGTATTCAATGGGATCAAAAACATCAAACTCTGGTGAGCCACGTTTTTGAGCGTTTTGCTGCGTTTTTTGACGTTACAGCGTCTTTACAGTTGAAAAACTCCTCTCAGAACCTACTAGTCTTACAGCCAAAAAACGCCCGAGCTAAAAACATTTGATGACAGCCTATGTGTGCATGGACACATAGGATAACATGCTGGAGAGCTTATTGACTGTAGAAAAAAATGTCTGAAGCCAAAAACGGCAGCTGTAAAAACATCCAGTGTGCATGAGGCCTAAACATTGAGCTAAAATCTGCCTTTAATTCTCCTAATGTGTATGGACACAAAGGATAACTTTGAGCTGCTTCTACAGGCAGAACACAAAACTCCTGTAGAAGCAACGATTCTTAAGCCAGCCTGCATGGAACCTAAAGGGGTTGTAAAGGCATAAGTTTTTTTTATCCTAATGCATTCTATACATTAAGATAAAAAGCCTTGTCTGTGTAGCAGCCCCTCTAACACCTACCTGAGGTCCCTCTCTTTCCAGCGATGTCCACAAGTGTCACAGCCTTCTGAGACTCTCCTTGCTTTTTGGCTGAGACACAACAGCGGCTCCATTGGCTCCCGCTGCTATCAATCCAAGTCAGCTAGTGAATCAGGGGAGAGAGGGGGTGGGGCCTGTTTCAGGGCTCTGTGTCTGAATGGGCACAAGGAGCTGTGACTCAGTTCTGGTGCCCCCATAGCAAGTTGCTTGCTGTGGGGGCACTGAACAGGAGGCTGGGGCCAGGAGCACAAAAGAGGGACCCGAGAAGAGGAGGATCTGGGCTGCTCTGTGCAAATCTACCGCAAAAGAGCAGATAAGTATAACATGTTTGTTATTTTAATTGGGAAAAAATCAAGACTTTACAATCGCTTTAAAGTGTATTTCCACTTTTGCAGACGACTTTAAAGTAGCACTAAACAATATCCTTCTTCTCCAAATGTAATCCATATACATCCACTACTTAATAGCCTTGTAATCTATTGTAAAGTGGGGACGCTAGTGAGTAATATGCCGAAGTGTGTGTACCTAAATTTAAATACAACTGTAAATCCTAGTACACACCGATCAAATGTCCGACCGGTTTGGCCAGTTCAATAGAAACCGAGTGACATTCGGCCGTGTGTGCTGCAGCCAGTTTAACAGAAGCCAGCCATTCAGCCGGCTGCTGTCGAAGTGGCATGACCTAATAAGGTCTGTCGACTGGCTCCCGATCAGCACTCTCAGCCAATGGCTGAGAGCGCTGACTGGAGTGTTCTGGCAGGGGTGGGGACGTCCCCCTGTCAGAACACAATAGCTCAGCAGAAGAGGTTGCTGTACTAACATTGTATTGTTAGTACACCATGTTAGACCTGAGCTGTCAGTGTTTTTTTTTTTCGTTCAGCATGCTGGGTCGAACAAAAATTAAATAAAATGGTAGTGTGTACTAGGCTTTAGTCACGTGAAAACATCAATAGTGAAAATGTCAATAAAAAGTGCAATAAAGTGTCAAAGGGTAGTTCTGTGCAACCATAAATATATGAATCAGTTCATAACAAGTAAACAGTCTCTTCATGTGAACTTATAGACGGTGTTAATTTCATCAACTAAAACAAAAACAATTCAAAAGACTAAAATACGATTAAAACAAAATGAAAATTTGACATCAAGCTTAAATGGGTTGTAAAGGTAATTTTTTTGTGTCACTGCAAGAAAACCCCTACTAAATATTTATGTGTTCCCACCATGTATACAGCATACCCAAAAATAATAAAAAAAAATAATACAGGTGCATCATATAAAATTAGAAAATCATCAAAAAGTTCATTTATTTCTGTAATTCAATTCAAAAAGTGAAACTGATATATATTTTATATAGACCCGTTACACACAGAGTGATAGACAGTATTTCCTGTTGACGTATTTGTTTTTTGTATATTTTCTTGCAAAATAAAGTATACATTTTCAACCAAAAAGCTGTCACTTCTGCCACAGGTCTCCCAGCCTCAGTTTCAGGGTCTTGGCAATCTTCTTATAGCCTAGGCCATCTTTATGTACAGCAATAATTTTTTTTTTCAGATCCTCATCGAAGCAAATTTCCCATAAGAAATAATGGAAACTCAGATGATTCGTTCCACCACCAGTTATTCATAGGTCCTTCTGTTCATAGTCCATATAAAAAGATTACAGCAATGTGAAGGTTGTGTAACCATAAAATGTCCATCCACAAGCCTCCACAAGGGGATTAGAAGCAAAATCCAGTATTCGCTACAGAGTATAAAAGAGAAGAGAGGCGCCTCTAATATAATAATATGTTGATAAATGTTGTACCTTCATTAAATGTAACCATATTGCTACACTTATGCCTTGTACACACGATCGGTTTATCCGATGGACTTTTTTCATCGGACAAGCTGATCATGTGTGGGCCCCATCGGTGTAATAAAATAGAACATGTTTTCAATTTCAAATCCACGCATGCTCAGAATCAAGTCGACACATGCTCAGAAGCATTGAACTTCATTTTTTTCGGCTAGTCGTAGTGTTTTACGTCACCGCGTTTTGGACGGTTGAAATTTAGCCTGATCGTGTGTAGGCACGACTGATGAAAGTCAGCTTCATCGGATTTCCGACGAAAAAATCCATCGGATTTTATTCAATCAGAAATCCGATCGTGTGTACACGGCATTGCTCTTCTCTTTTATACTCATTTGTGATATGACGCTACTCTTATATCAAGACATCCCTTAAAATGTATTTAACATTTTTGCTTGTCTTTCAAAACTTTCTCAAACCAAGTTACTCTCAAACCAAGGTTTTACGTTACCTGCATTTGAGCTTGAATCAACCTCATGCAGTCCCTGTGCAGCAGAGCTGGAGTGTAGCAGAAAGCAGTCAGATAGTTCATGTGCCAACAAGAAGCATAGTGATAGGAGGCAAAAGCAGAGTGACAGAGAGATTAGCTCATCACTGTGCTGCTTCTCCTTTCACTGTCCAGTCTTAGGCCCCGTACACACGTCCGAGGAACTCGACGTGCCAAACACATCGAGTTCCTCGTCAAGTTCAGTGTTGAAGCCGCCGAGGATCTCGGCGGGCCGACTTTTCTCATTGAACAATGAGGAAATAGAGAACATGTTCCTCGTCGGCTTCCTCGCTGAAAAGTGTACACACGACCGAGTTTCTCGGCAGAATCCAGCTCCGATCGAGTTTCTGGCTGAATTCTGCCGAGAAACTCGGTCGTGTGTACGGGGCCTCAGACTTGGGGGCAGGTCCACGACAACCTGAGCTCAGGGGAAAAGGGTTGAATGATTTCAGGACCTCCTGGTTTACATCAAAGACGAGTTCCTCACACTGAAATGTACATGACCCATGAACACAACTTGTACGACACAAGCACAGAAACTTGTGTTAGCCGGGAAAGTTTTTTTAGGCAGTTTGTCTAGTTGATCCATTTATAAGTATAGATATGGCCAGGCTATAGACATTTTGACCCCTTTCACACTGTTTTTCAGGCGCTTTAGAGCTAAAAATAGTGCTTTCATACTGCTGGCAGGACGTCAAAAAAAGTCCTGCGAGCAGCTTCTTGTATACACCATTCCTAATGCGCCCCTGCCCATTGAAATCAAAATGCCTCGGCAGCAGCGCTTTATTCGGCCACTAGTGGGGGTTGAAAGTACCGCCCAAAAAGCACTGCAAAAACTTTCACGCTTTAAGACCCCTTTCACACTGAAGCGTTTTTACAGCGTCTTAGCGTTAAAAATAGCGCTATTAAAACACTCATAAAACGCTCTCCATGCATCTCAATGGACCCTTTCACACGGAGTCCTGCAAGCAGCATCTTTGGAGCAGATTTTGGGCGCTGAAAAAAAAACGCTCCAAAAACGCCCCTCTCCATTGAAATGAATTGAAAGCGCTGTAAAAATGCCTTACCCTTTCACACTGAGGCACTGCAAAAACGCCCTAAAACGTTAGGGTCTTAGTGGTGATTTACCAGCACATTGGGATTGCAGATGAGGCTTCACTCCAATAACGCTCGAAAAATGCCCCAGTGTGAAAGGGGCCTTAATGCACTTTAAAGTAAGCCCTTAGTAACCGCTGTTGCTGCAGTTATTTTGAAGCAGTTCATCCTCAAAGTTCACAGCAGACACACTGGAGTCATTTAAGTAAGCAGCTCGGCTAACCTTATTTCACTCCCCACGGTGACTAGGCAGCCATTCAGTCTTCTCATCTCTAATGTGGAGCAGCATCCATTCTCACCCAGTCTTCCCTCCGGGTCCGCGGACTCCGGGTCTATGACAGGCCGAAACCACAATGACATCACTCCCGCACATGTGCCGGGAAGCAGTCATTCACAGCACACGTATCTGAAGGAACGGCACAGGTGGCTGTTCCTTCAGAGCACATGTGCCAATGATGTAATTGGCAGCATGTAATGTAAATACCTCCTAAACTGCACGTTTAGGAGGTATTTACAGTACCTATAGGTAAGTCTTATTATAGGCTTACCTATAGATACAAATTATGCACAGGAGTTTACTTCCTCTTTTAATATTTGTTAAAATATGTAAATACTTAAAAGTCAGTAGACTGGGCACAGATCTACTTTAAAATGGCAACAAGTGTATCAGGCTGTGTTTAGGGCAGTGCCACAAAGTCTTGTTGGTCTTTATATATGATTGGGGCTTACAGGGAACCTGTCTGGGTAGAAGCATAATGCCGCGTACAAACGATAATTTTTCGTCCTGAAAAAAAACACTTTGTTTTTAAAAACGTCATTTAAAATGATCGTGTGGGCTGCACATCGTTTTTCAGCTTCTGAAAAACGGCAAAAAAAAAAAAATTCGAACATGCTGCATTTTTTAACGTTGTTTTAAAAATGTTTGTTTTTCGGGTTGTAAAAAATTATCGTGTGTGGGCTAAAACGACGTTTTAAACCCGCGCATGCTCAGAAGCAAGTTATGAGACGGGAGCGCTCGTTCTGGTAAAACTACCGTTCATAATGGAGTAAGCACATTCATCACGCTGTAACAGACAAAAAAAGCGCGAATCGTCTTTTACTAACACTGAATCAGCTAAAGCAGCACAAAGGCGAATAGAACTTCCCCTTTAGAGTTCCGTCGTACGTGTTGTACGTCACCGCGCTTTGTTCATCATTTTTTAAAAAACGATGGTGTGTAGGCAACATCGTTTTTAATGATGAAGTTGGAAAAACTTTGTTTTTTGGACATGCTGGAAAACAATGTTTTCTTTCATGACGAAAAATGATCGTGTGTACGCGACATCAGACCTGCCATTGCTAACCTGTCTGAAAATATAAAAGCAGATGGCCCTGCCAATCAGTTGGAGGCACTGTTCAGGTATTCTGACAGCCAGAGCGTGTGGCTATCAAAATCCAATGTCCTAGCAATGGGATTTGTCCATCCATGCCATCAATTAATGTATGGACAGCTTTATCTATTATTTCTATCCTGAAGAAGGACCCGAGAAGAGGAGGATCTGGGCTGCTCTGTGCAAAACCAACTTCACAAAGGAGGTAAGTATAACATGTTTGTTATTTTTATAGAAAACAAATAAGAGAGACTTTTCAATCACTTTAAGCATTTGAAACCATTAAAAAAAATCATTTTATTTCATTTTCATGACATAAATTATTTTTGCATTTACATCAGCACATTTAATATACAAAATCAGCAGTGTATGGTAATATCTATAAGGTGCACATATCTTTTTTTTTCCATAATTTTTCTGTTCAGTTTCTGTCCAGTTTTCTGGATAATTTGTACAAATGATATCATACAGAATGTGTCAAATAACGCTTCTATAGGAAGAATGGTAAATACAGTATGTGCAGTTCATCTGATAATATTCATTTGTACTCTTCGCGTAATAGTAATTGTTAAGCATGGATGAACAGTTGGACCATTTTACACTTTAACATTTTAACAATTCTAGATTCCTTGTCAAAAACCCATTCTAACCGAGTAATTTAGAGTACGATAAAGTATAATAAAATAAGATATAAAACAATGCAAATGTTGCAACCTTATTGCTCGCTGTACATGTGTAATGTATTACATGCATATCTGTAAAAAAAAAAAAAAACTCTAAATAAAACTGTTATTGAGAAAAAAAGAAATCGGAATAAAACCAAAATATAAAAATAAAGGCTAAAAAACAAAAAATATAAAAATAGTGGGGATCAGAAAAAAAAAAAAAGGGAAGGAAAAGTAATGACTGAAACTGTTATACTTATACGAAAAGAAAATCAATTTAAAAACATTTACAGCAATATTGAATGAAACACAAGTTGGCTCATACAGAATGGTGCATCTGCATCTCTATAGTGAAAAGGTTCAGAAACAAATTACATCTGAAGATGTTTTATCTAGGGTCAATGTAAAATGGTTTTCGATAGGCCAACTTATTTATTTTAACCACTTCCTGCCGGCCATACGACTATATACGGCCGCAGTGTGGATGGCAATTGCCGGAAGGCAATGGACGGCGGCGCGTGCCCGCCGCATCACTGAGATGCCGATGCGCGTGCCTGGCGGCCGCGATGTCCGCCAGGCAACCGCGATCGGCGGTTACACAGACAAGGACGAGGGTAAACAAACAGATCCACATCCTGTCAGGGAGAGAGGAGACCGATTCTGTGTCCCTTGTACATAGGGACACCGATCGGTCACCTCCCCCAGTCAGTCCCCTTCCCCTACAGTTAGAAACACTATGCAGGGTACACATTTACCCCCTTCCTCACCCCCTAGTGTTAACCCCCTCCCTGCCAATCACATTTATACAGTAATTTTAGTGCATATTTATAGCACTGATCGCAGTATAAATGTGAATGGTGCCAAAAATGTGTCAAAAGTGTCCGATGTGTCCGCCATAATGTCGCAGTCCCAATAAAAATCGCAGATCGCTGCCATTACTAGTAAAAAAAAATAATTAAAAATAATAATAATTCTGTCCCTTATTTTGTAGGCGCTATAACTTTTGCGCAAACCAGTGGTTTATTGCTCTTTTTTTGTTTATAGCGCAAAAAATAAAAAACGCAGAGCTGATCAAATACCACCAAAAGAAAGCTCTACTTGTGGGGCAAAAAGGACGTCAATTTTGTTTGGGAGCCACGTCGCACGACTGCACGATTGTCAGTTAAAGCGACGCAGTGCCGGAAGCTGAAATTTCACCTGGGCAGGAGGGGGGTATATGTGCCCAGTAAGCAAGTGGTTAAAAAGGTGTTCATATAGCACAGACAATATAGACAGGCCATTTACACATTCACATTAATCCCTGCCCTCAAGGAGCTCACAGTCTAAAGTCTCTAGCTCATATACAGTACATATTTACAGATACAAGGGCTACTTTAGACAGGAGCCAGTTAACCTACCAGTATGGCTTTGGAGTGTGGGAGGAAACTGGAGTACCCAGAGGAAACCTATACAAGCACAGGAAGAACATGCAAACTCTATGGAGATGGTGTCCTAGCTGGAATTTGAACCCGTGCCCTAGCTTCATTTTATCTGACAGTAGGTACCAATATAATCCCAAACGTGAATTAAACCCTATTGTGTAGAAGCCTGGGCAAAAACACAAATTGTTTCTTTCCTGGCTTTTATGTATGTGTTGTGAAAGGAAAAGGCGGAAGAGGCAAACTCAGGATACTGCATATAATCTGCTGCCTGCCAGAGTAGCTCAGTGCAGTTACACCCTGTAGGCTGTCCTCTATTATCTCCCATTCCTTTTGAGTGCAATTCATTTGAGCAGCCTTTCCCTTCTGTCCACAGCTGTCTGTCATTGAAACCTTGGACTGAGCTGTCTATTAAGGGATGAACGATTGTTCTGAGTCATCCAGCCCTTTGTGTAAATTTCATCTTGATCTATTCACAGCAGGCTTTTCTCAACATGTACCAGGGAGGGGAACAATGCGCGGGACTGAGAGCGCCACCTGCTGGGTGGATAGAGGACTTTAGAATGTTTATATGAAATATTTTCTATTTACACATCAAAAAAAAAAAGACAAGTGCTATTTTTTTTTTTAAATCTCTGACCACAACAAATAAAAAAAGAAAATATGTACAAATATTCAAAACCACTATACATCCTCTTTAATACAGCATACAGTGCATCTGGAAAGTATTTACAGCGCTTCATTTTTTCCACATTTTGTTACGTTACAGCCTTATTCCAAAATGGATTAAGTTTATTTATTTTTCTCAAAGTTCTACAAACAATATCCCATACTGACAATGTGAAAGAAGTTTGTTTTGAAATCTTTGCAAATTTATTAAAATTAAAAAAAAAAAAAAAAAAAATCACATGTACATAAGTATTCACAGCCTTTGCCGTGACACTCAAAATTAAGCTCCATTGTATCCTGTTTTCACTGATCATACCTGACCTGTCTTTTTTTTTTTTTTTTTTGTTAGATCAAAGTAGGCAGATGAGGCCCCCCACATCCAGCCTCCCCCCCCCCCTTTGACTTAACACCGTTACACAGACCATGGAGTATTAAAAAAAAAAAAGAAATGATTGGTTAAAACAACTAGTGTGAATAGTGGCGCAAACCCCCTTATGTGAATGTGAATCACCATAATACTGTATGCAACTTATGCTGCTAAAACCGTATATCTCAAAGAAAATAGGTGTACAGCAAATATAATATATATATATATATATATATATATATATATATATATATATATATATATATATATATATATATATATATATATATATATATACATATATACATACACACATATATACATACATATGATTTTTTATTTATTTTTTGTGTATAGAGTATATTTGTTTATGTGGTATATATCACATTTGCAGTACACTTAGTTATCTCCTTTTGAATTATATACCAGTTATTAAGGTTTCAGCAGCATAAGTTGGATTCAGCATTCTGGTGATTCACATTCACATAAGGGGGTTTCCACTACTATTCACGTGTTAGTTTTTTAAGGCAGTGCAGGTTGAGCACCCATGACCTACAGTAACAGAATATTAAACCCTATAAGAAATAAAAGGCATGCATTTTGCCTGCTCACTCATGTTTTCTTTAAAAGTGATACGTAACGTAGATTACCTATTCTCCAAGGGTATGCAAACTTTTGAGCACTGTAGACTAGTATTTCGGGAAACTGCAGGTAAACAATTCACTGATCATTTATATAGGAACCCTAGTTCACATTTAATCGGTTGTTATACCTTTCTGAGATTTCTATAACCATTTCTCCTTTTGGCCCTGTGCAGGAGATGGGTAAGCAAAACAGCAAGCTGCGCCCAGAGATGCTACAAGACCTGCGTGAAAATACAGAGTTCTCAGATCATGAGTTACAGGAGTGGTACAAAGGTTTTCTAAAAGACTGTCCATCTGGCATTCTCAATGTCGAAGAGTTTAAAAAGATCTACGCCAATTTTTTCCCATATGGAGATGCCTCTAAGTTTGCTGAGCATGTTTTCCGTACATTTGACACCAACGGTGATGGGACCATAGATTTCCGGGAGTTTATCATTGCTCTGAGCGTCACCTCCAGGGGGAAGTTAGAGCAGAAACTAAAGTGGGCGTTCAGTATGTACGACCTGGATGGGAACGGATACATCAGTCGGGATGAAATGCTGGAGATTGTACAGGTAAACGGGAATTTAGAAACATTTATACAAATAGTAGAACTGTGCGGAACTTGATTGGTTTAGCCCCGGTTCACACTTATGCGCTGAAAATTCGGTGTGAATTTAAAGCGGTACACGGTGCGAATTCTCATTGTGATTTTTGCTTGCCATGTGCGATTTCAATGCGAATTAGTGAAGGGAGTGGTCACATCTGCGAAACAAAAAAAAATCTGGACTACGAATTTAATCCGGTCTCTATGGAGCTGAAATTCGCACCGCATTAAACTCGCACAGGATTCTTTTTTTTTTGCACCGCATATGTGAACAGCCTTTATTGGGAATAATGCTTTTTTACATTATATGCGTTTCGGATCGCATTTGATCTGCATAGAATTTGCATAAGTGGAAACAGGGGCTATAAATACAACAATCAAATACATTGCTCTTGCATCCTGCGACTTTTTCCTGACTGTATCTCTAGGCAAATTCTTTTTTTATTATTTGATAGATTAGGGAAGAGTTAGACTGTGGGGCAGATCCACAAAGAAAGTACGCCGGCGTATCTAGTGATACGCCGGCGTACTTTCAAAAATCCCCGCGTCGTATCTTTGTTTTGAATCCTCAAAACAAGATACGACGGCATCTGGGTTAGATCCGACAGGCGTACGTCTTCGTACGCCTTCGGATCTTAGATGCAATTCTTCGGCGTCCGCTGGGTGGAGTTCC
The DNA here is from genome assembly GCF_905171775.1 of Rana temporaria. NCBI lineage: Eukaryota > Metazoa > Chordata > Amphibia > Anura > Ranidae > Rana > Rana temporaria. The sequence continues at coordinate 272,702,929 of NC_053490.1, read as the reverse complement.
CGTCGTAATCCGCGTTGAGTATGCAAATTAGCTATTTCTGGCGATCCACGAACATACGAGCGGCCGTCGCATTCTTTTACGTCGTTTCCGTTCGGCTTTTTTCGCCGTATAGTTAAAGCTGCTATCTGGTGGCGTACGCAATGTTAAGTATGGCCATCGTTCCCGCGTCGAATTTGAAATTTTTTATTTCGTTTGCGTTTTTTTTTTTTTTTTGGGGGGTGTACATACGGTATTATCGCTATCTTTCACCTGGCATCCGGGTACTAGCTCCCGCGGGAGTAGGTGTTCCTATGCAGTGGCGCAATGTCCTCTGGGACTTCCCCCCAGCGGATAAGGCGCGTCACGAGTTTCCGTAACTAGCCGAACTGTAAGTTGGCTCTATATGGCGCCGTATAGAGCTGACTCGCAGTTTGGCTAGTTTCGGAAACTCGTGACGTGCCTTATCCGCCAGGGGGGGGGGGAGTCCCAGAAGACATTGCGCCACTGCATAGGAACGCCTACTCCTGCGGGAGCTAGTACCCGGAAGCCAGGTAAAAAATAGCGATAATACCGTATGTACACCCCCCCCCCCCCCAAAAAAAAACAGCATACTCTACATGTTTGAGGTATACAGAATGTAATGTTATATACTTGTTTTTTGGGTGAACCTCCGCTTTAAGAGGGAAATTCCCCTCACTCAATGTTGTGTCTCCAAAACAGGATATGAAGGGTAATTTTCACAATGGTACACCAAAGAAAAAAAAATCTGTCAGGGGTTTTAACCCTTCCCTACCCTATCCAAAAAAAAAAAGTTTTGGCAACACATAAACGTTTCTGAATAGTATCATTAATGTTAAAGCGGGGGTTCACCCCAAATTTTTTTTTAACATTGTCATTCTAACAACTCGGCTGAATGTAATCGGCTGTTTTTTTTTATCTCCTTGCCGTACATACCGTTTTTATATATATATATATATATATATGTTCACCGTGGCTTCCGGGTATAATCTGCGGGACTGGGCGTTCCTAATTGACATGCTTCCGACCGGCGCATACAGCGCGTCACGAGTTGCCGAAAGAAGCCGAACGTCGGTGCGCAGGCGCCGTATAGAGCCGATTCGCAGTCCGGCTTCTTTCGGCAACTCGTGACGCGCTGTATGTGCCGGTCGGAAGCATGTCAAACAATTAGGAATGCCCAGTCCCGCAGATTATACCCGGAAGCCGCGTGAACATATATAAAACGGTATGTACGGCAAGGAGATTAAAAAAAACACAGCCGATTGTCATTCTAACAATTCGGCTGAATGTAATGTTAACATTTTTTTTTTTTGGGGTGAACCCCCCGCTTTAACAGCTAATAAAAGTACAACAGGCAGAAATGCTGATGAGTTAAAAATGTATATATAGAGCAGAAATCTTGCAGGTATATGAAATGGAATCTACAAGTTTAAAGTGCAACTAAAAGGCAAGAAATACTCATGTATGCTCCAACAATCATTTGGCGCACTGGCACTGTGCTGGAAATGTAAACAGATCTGTACAAATGCGCAGCTTGTGTACATTCTGTGGAGATAACAGACAGGCAGGTAAGTTTATTTTACTGCAGCGAAGACCTTGCATGTCTGTTCTGCAAAAAAGTGCCTGCCTGTTTGCAACTTTTTATTTTTTGCAGTTCCGCTTTGAAGCAGAATTCCAGGCAAGTGAAATACACAGCTGAAAACACACATAAACAGGCCCATTTTTCACTTGTGCGTTATGAAAGGCTCGCAATATTTTGCCATGATTTTGATGCAACTTTAAGTAATGCCTGTGTAATCTAGAGGTCTATGAACCTCAAATTGCATCAAAGTCGGACCAAAGTAGTGCAGGGACTACTTTAAAGTCACCCAGAAATCATGGGCTATGATTTGTCATACGACTTTGAAGTCACAGGACAAGTTGCACAAGTGTGAAAGGGGCCTTATATGTGCCAATGTAATTAATAAGCCCCTGCCACACAAGTGACAACACTATGTCCTAATTCAGCTTTGCAGGTTGTTGGCTCCTCATCTGCAGCCTGCCCTTTGGGCATCGAATCCTTATTATCATCTGTGTCCAGTAAGCAGGGAAATCAAACAGGAAGCTGTAACGCCCGAGCAGAAGGGTTATCTTTAGGACTAAGGTCGGCCATACACGTTAAACAGTAACTGCGGCTCCCTGAATACTAAAGCAATGACTGCATCATATTAGAAGCAGTTACTAGTTGGCTGATAATTTTCTCCCAGCTTCATTGACTTTTCATTCAAAATTTGTCGAGTGGGGTGGTGCCTACAGCTTGAACATTGGCTGATTGTGCAGGAATCTGCTCAAAATTTAAGTTGTGTATGTCCAGCTTAAAGGATAAGTTTACCTTCTTTTTTTTTTTTTTTTTCTAAATCCCTGCTCCGATATGTATCAATATACCATTAGGATTGGTTCACATATATGTGAATTGGATGCGTTTTGCACCGCAACCGATTCGCATGACATGTGAAATAACATTGATTTTCATTGAAGCTGTTCACATATATGAGGTGCATCTGCAGTGCGAATTTAAAAAGAGTCCCGTGCGATTTCTGAACACTGCTGTGTGATTCAGGTGCAAATTAAAGGCTCATTAATGGAGAAGTTCAGCTCGTTTTGGCTGTACTTCTGTGTGTCACAGGAGTGCAGTTTGTTCTGCACTCCTGTGACCCGTTTTCAGCAGACCTATTTCTGCTGATGTTAATGAGCCACTCCAGGCTCGGGCAAGATTGCAACAATGAAGTCGGGATCCACCCATATGCCTGGACCAGCACCCGGCTCAGCCTCTCAGCTGGCCGCAGAGAGGCTAAGCCGGCCACTCCTGTCCCCTCCACGGCCCAGCACTCCAGTGAGGAGGGGGCAAATCAGACAGCAGTGACCGACAGTCATCAGGTCTCTGCTCAGGGAGCCCTGAGAACCAAGCAATCAGCGGTGTTATATTGCTCGGTTCTCAGTGTTAGAGGCGCCGGTTGACAGATGCTGCATCCACCTAGGCAAGTATGATTGTTAAAAAAAATTAAAAAAAAACTTCTCTTTTAAGTTTTCTGGGAACACTCCTGAATCACACGTGTTCAGGATTCAGTTCAGGATTTCAGCATGGATTGCTCTCCTACTACATGAGTTGACACCCTTTATCTACTATGCATTGGCCAGCACTAAAATCGCAGTATTGACAAAATCCGTTCCTAAGCCTTGCAAATTTGCATCAGAACCACATCAAAAATACACCTGAACAAATGCTTTTTTATTCGCCGTGAAAACGGCCATAAAATTTGCAGCGGACATGTATGAACCCAGCATTAATGTACTTCTTTTGCGGAAATAAAGAAAAGCTTTCTATTTATCTTACACATCTTATACCTCAGTGTCCAGCTGTATAAAAAAAACTTCTCCATGACTTCCTGGACAGACCTTGGGATGTGACACAGAAAGGAGTTTACCAGTTGACCTAATTAGCACACACCCTGCATTTTCCACTTCTGATCAGGTGCATGTTTTTCCTATACAATCAGTGAATATCGTTCTCATTAAATGCACATGCAGTAATCGTTCATTTGGCAGAGTGTGCAGAAGCTGAGCAATCAGATAACTGCCTATGTGGATAGAGCTGTAATATTGAAAGCAGGAGAAGTATGTCCTGGGTTCTGTAAAGCTCACCATACAATATACAATCTGATTGTACAATCTTTTTTTAGATCTACCATCAACTATGTAGTGCAAGGGCCTGCCTGATTGTACACAAAGTGATTGCATAGATGGTGTGTCCTTCTATTATATAGTTTGGGTAAATGTAATGGAGATCGTACAAAAGTTGTATGGTCACATTTATACACCTAAAATTAACTAGTTGCGCTTATGGTGCCATTAATTGTTAATGGCACATTCAACACAAAAGCAAGCAAAAATTGCCATGTGAAAAAAATGAGCAAAAAAAAAACGTGCAACCCACAACACAACAAAATGCCCCATGAGCTACTTTGCCACATGTAGGGCAGACCACTAAAATCAATTGGCTGCCCTATGCGTGTCATGGGAAAAATGTGCCAAAAAAATTGCAAATTGAGTGACTTCATTCACTCCCTCCTATGTACTTGTATAAAGATGGCCATACAATTCACAAGCTAATTGTACAATTTCCTTTAGATTTACTAGAACTATGCAATAAGGGAACCTACTCTCTCTCTCTTCATTCACTCTGTATAAAATCAGGTCCTTGCCCTACATAGTTGATCTAACACATGGGTCTCCAAACTTTCTAAAGAAAGGGCCAGTATACTGTCCTTCAAACTTTAGGGGGCCAAACTGTGCCCAGTGGGAGTAAATGATGCCTGATCTTTGGTATTAGGGGAAATGGTTGGTGTCAGTGGAGTTATGCCCCATTGTTGGTGTAAGTGGAAGGAATCATGCCCCATTGTTGGTGTAAGTGGAAGGAATTATGCCCCATTGTTGGTGTAAGTGGAAGGAATTATGCCCCATTGTTGGTGTAAGTGGAAGGAATTATGCCCCATTGTTGGTGTCTGTGGCAAGACTTGTACCTCCAAAGCCAGATAAAAGCAAGCAAAGGGCCGCAGTTTGGTGACCACTGATCTAAAGGAAATTGTACAATGCAGCCCCAGAGAGTATAGCATGTGGCCCAGGCCATCGGGGATGCTGACAAGCCAGGCAAATGCACGCGGGAGGGATGCCAGGGATGCTGTGCAAACCTAGTTAATGGGTGCAGGGCATGTGCCAATGAGGTCAGCTGCTAACAGCTGCTATCTGCTTACTGTGTCTTATTGGCTCTCACATCCCAAATCTACATACCAGAAAGTCTCTGAAACTTCCTATGGCACACAGCAAGGGCTAAGGTAAGGCCATGTACTGAAAATCAAAGAAAGCTTGTATCTTTCTGCAACTAAGGTACATTATTGGTTTATTGGTACTTTGAGGAGCTGGATTAAAAAAAGGTGAATTTTAAGACTTACCTTTTTGAAGTAGCTGAATTTGTCTGCCTGTACAGCGTACACCCATGTGAGGCCCCATGTTTGCCCACATAGGGTTGCTCAGGTGTTCAATGCATCCTTGTGAAGGAAATCCCATTCCTGTCAATTGGGATGCAAAGGCTGAACAGCACAGCTGCTGCAATCGGATTTACAGCTGTGCCGGTACACGGCCCCGAACGCAGTCATTGTGCGTTCACAACCATGCACCTGTATCCGTGCAGCCGCTGCATCCCACTGTAGTACACCCGTGTGAACTAAGCCTTAAAGTGTTACTAAGCCCAGGACCCGGCATTCACTATATCTGGTCTCCCACATTACACAGAACATGAAAATGTAATTATTTTAGTAAATATAAACTGATAGTTTTTTCTCATCAGCAGTTTATAGCAGTCTTGTGCCTTCTTTCAGTGTCTGGTTAAAGCTTGTAGGATGAGTTTTCATTCTCCCCTGATTGCTCTATGAGGCTGCATGACCCCTGACCCTCTGTCTGGACAGGGCTGATTGGCCCTGTGCTGATCACATGCACTCCCAAAGAACAAAACAAAAAAAACTCCATAGCAATGCACACCAAACTGAGCATGCCCACAAGGCTCAGTAGATGGTTTGGGGACTGTGGAAGAAGAATAGGATCAGAGAAGACAAGATCAACCAGCGTTTTTTTTACAGTGTAGAGGGTTAACCCCTTAGGTTCCACAGTGAGCATGCTTTACTGCATATACACGCAGATTTTACTGTTGTGGGTTTAAGAACACTTTAAGACATCAACATATCAGAGATATTTATATTTTTAGAGATATTGGGCATGCTTTTTCTTGCAGTTGCTAAACTCCTCCTTACTTGTGATCAGAACTTAGGTTTTCTTTTCAGTGTTTTATTTCCGGTACCTTCTTCGCCCACATCTTAAAAAAAAAAGTAGCTAAGTGATGATTTTTTTTTTATAGCATATGTTCGCATTCTGACAAGAATGTCATTGCAGCAGAAGCTGTTCCAGGCCTTTTTAAATAATTACCTTGCTATAGCTGATCTCCATGTATTCCAGATAAGTTAGGAAGAATACAGACCTCTATCTCTATAAATATACCATGAAAATGGTGCAACTGCTTAAGTAATATGTTCTTTTTAGTTAGGCAGAACAATTTCATTTTGTGAAACATCGAGACAGAAGCGTCCGTGTCATTTTTCCACCCCCTTTCCCATTCACAGAATGTTCTGTATTCTGTGAACTATTCACTTATTACATGGTGTTCTGTGAATGGCAAAGAGGAGATGGGGTGGATAAATGACACGAACGCTTCTGTGTATGAGAGCTGCAGCTCTCACATCTGCAGTGGACCAGAAATATATTGGCAGCAGTAATATTCTGTATATAGAAAAGTAGCAGAGCAGTGATCTGGCAGGGCATATACTTCAGCAGGGGTAACATTTGTAGAACTAAAAAACCTGTGCCTGAAGTTCTGCTTTAATTATTAAATCAATATGGTGTGTAATGTTAGTGAGGTTCTTTTTTTTTTTTTGGGAGGGTGCGAATGATCAGCACAGGGCCAATACGCACTGTCCAGACAGAGGGTCAGGGGTCATGCAGCCTCATAGGACAGTGAGAGGAGAATAAAAACTCCTCCTACAAGCTTTAACCAGACACTAATAGAAGTCACAAGACTGCTATATACTTCTGATGAGAAAAGGTATTTAGCAGTTTATATTTACTATTGCATTTCCATATTCTGTGCACTGTGGGAGACCAGATGAATGCAGGCTCCTGGGTTTAGTAACACTTTCAGTGTAAGTACCTTAAGTTGATTTAGTATCAGCCTCTTGCAATCCCTTATACAACAAAGATACTGGAAGAGGGTGGGACATGATCACATGGCCTTCAGAAAAAAACGAAAGACCCATCTATTCTGAGGGTCAAACTGAAGGAAAATGGATGCCAAGCGCCTTGAGGCAATTCAGTTTGCATTTGTAGCGCTATATAAGTAATTCACTCACTCACTCACATGATTGGGAGCCAATCAGATGTACTACATGCACATGTGCTGACAAGGAGTATGCTGGTAGGGGGAGAGATCAGAGAGATGACTTAATTAATCTCCTACTGCTGTTTCACCATCCAATCAACAGGCTGGGGTAGAGAAAAGACACCATTGTATCCCCTATATGGTCTATAACTATAACAGACAAAGGGATGCCATCCGCCTGGTTGTGCTGTGTGGCAGAGCTGTGTAAATATGAAACTATATGAATTGAAATACGAATCCACGTAAACCGGTTTAAAGGAAAGGGATGGTCGGCACTCATTTCTTTTTCAACTTCTTAAATGAATGTACAAAGCTGTAAAACCGCCTACGCGTTGCGGACATTAGTTTTACAGCTTTGTACATGCATTTAATAAAGAAATCCTATTTTGGATGCATCCTGAGTGGCGACCATCTCTTTCCTTTATTCTGGTATGTTGGAGGTGTCAGCAGCCTCAAGGACTAAGCACCAGGTGGAGCTTTTATGTGGGAAGGTTGCAGCGCCTATACACCTGTTATCCTTGCATGCAAACCAGTACCTATATATGTACAGTATTTCATTTGTCTATTTCGCTGTATGCATGGAGTTGAGCTTTAAAGTGGTTGTTAAGCCACTCTAACTTGTATACACCATCAGCACTGCCTCCTATTGTAGTAACCCCCTCTGTGTGTGATTTATAAAAATAAATGCTGCAAATACCTAATTTCATTGCCGAGATTGTGATCACATGACCAGACCGCTTTCTCCTTTCCTGCTCTGAGAGATGCAGCGGGCGGGGCTGAGATTCCTCTGCTAAAGTCAGCCTGGAGGGAAGAAGGAGAGAGCTGGCTGATCATGTGATCGCAATCTCTGCTCTTAAATGAGGTATTTACAGCATTTATATTTATAAATCTTTCACAAAGAGGAACACTGCAGAAGGAGGCAGTGCTGATGGTGTTTACAGGTTAGTGTTATGAGAGTAGCAGGAGGGGGAAGGGGCGGCTCACATACAGACAGAGAGGGGAGGAGGACACAGGACAGAGAGCAGGCTGCTGATGAAAAAGGCACGTAAACTGACCACGGTGTCAGGCTCAGCAGCCATGATACACCGTGGTCAGTTTACAGAGGGGAGTGTAGAAACTGGCAGGATCAGCCAGGTTTTTTAGGTGTTACAGGGGGCAAAATGACACAGGACAAGCACTGTGTCAGATAACATGCTTTAAAGGAGCAGGATCCATTTTTTTGGGGGTAAACAAACGCTTTAAGGCTCGGTTCACACTGGTGCAATGCGGGAACTGCAGTGATTCCTGTGCGGGTTCCCACATCGTATCTAACTTGCAGACAGTTCACACTGACATCTGGGAACCGCTGCGGGTGCCAATATAAAGTTGATGACACTCCCAATTTGTTTCGCAGATCGCAGTGTGGAATCAAATCGCATGGGTCTGAACACCTATGCGATCCGAATCCAGTGCGGACCAAAAATGGGTCCTGCACCATTTTGGTGCTAATGCGATGCGATTACAGCCATACAAACTGTATGGCTGAATTTGCATCGCACAGACATCAGATGTGATGTGCAATGCGATGCCAATCGCATGTGATGCCTGGCATCGCATATATGTGAACCCAGCCTAAATCAAACATCTAACCATGATGGGTAACAAAGTATTTCAGTTAATGTGTACATATCCTTTGCTGCATGCAGAGATGTATTCTTTCTGATGTCTGATTTTTGAGTTCCCGTGCATTTTTTCAGGCAATTTATAAAATGGTTTCCTCTGTAATGAAGATGCCAGAGGACGAGTCCACGCCAGAGAAACGCACAGAGAAAATCTTCCGACAGATGGACACAAATAATGATGGTAAGATGGGAACATGTTTGAGTAATTTATTCTTTTCTCCATGACTTAATGAGCTATGTTTTGTATTTATGATTGCCACGTTGTAGATTTTCTGTGGTCTGCCCTCAAGTTTGGTTTAAAATGCCACTTCTGCTCACTTTTTATCTGTGTTGCTTATCGTTCTAGGTAAATTATCGCTGGAGGAGTTCATTAAAGGTGCCAAAAGTGACCCATCTATTGTGCGGTTACTGCAGTGTGACCCCAGCACCGCATCACAGTTCTGAAGCTGTCTGCAGCCTGGGAACCATCCAATTCATCTAGTGGCTGTGCCTCGCCTCTGCACAGCGGCCTGTCCCAGAATCCTTTTGGGCATTAGATGGACTTGAAAGCACTGCCAGTCAATCAGCCCACTTCCTACCCCCTATTTATTACTATAAAACTTGTATTATGTTTATTGTATGGAGTAACCATGGGTTGCATGGAGATTTGGGGCACAGGGGTGGGTAGGGCATAATATAAAGTGTCTAAAGGGACCAGATGCACATTGAAATAGTAAGAGATGCTATGAAATAGAGTGACCACCAGCTGCCTTGCTTTGATATATACTTCGTGGCAGCGAGTTAAGGTGGTCTTTACTGAAGTGGGCAAAAGTGGAACTGGTTGCACTAAAGCAGGGAGTAACTATGCACGCTATATTTAATTTATTTATTAGGGGATGAGAGGGATGGTAGTAGATTATTATGTTGTTTAGATATGCACTTTCCTTTGTATCCTACTTCCTTCATTTCATTAGAGGGAACCCCTTTGACCTAGTGTCCTGTTCTGGGTAGGGGGATTTGCATATAATTAGACCCTACTTTGTTTTTATTAGAACTGAATCGGCTCTTAATACTTGTACGTTTTCATTACAAAGTGACATCTTTTCCATCCAGGTATATTATTTGTATGTATATTATGTGTGCATCCTTACAGCAATAGAATGAAGAAACCTAGCTGCACTAAAAGTTGCTATTATAGGAAAGAATATTTTTTAATAGTATTGATGTGTTATTATACTAACTGCCTGTCACTAAAAAAGATGTTTTATGTTATATAAAGAGATAACATAAGATCAGGTGTCTTTAGATTCTCCAATGGTTTAAATGAGTGCTTCCATATCGCTGTATGATTTTATATGCTCAGTAACATGAGAATGCTCCCCATACCAGTGAAAAAGTGGCGATTTCATTAGGGTTGGCATTTGTCTGTTCTGTCTTACGTGATCATTAATTCACTTTGCAGGCATTGATGATTAGGTATGATATATTTGGGTCATGCATGAACTGTTCATAATTTCTCCTGCATTTTTGAATTGGTATTGCAGCATTTTGCAACAGCCACACCACATTCTATTGAGGTTGAGGCTTAGCGGGCACAGGGCAAGGCTTTGCATGATTAGGTCACATTTCATTTGTGTTTGGGGTTCTGACTTCTTTACATCAGCTAGAACTGGGGTAGGCAACCTGGGGCCCTCCAGCTGTTGTGAAACTACATTTCCCATGAGGCATTGCAAGGCTGGCAGTTACAATTACTCCCAGAGGCATTAAACTTGTAGTTCTGCAACAACTGGAGGGGGCCCCAGGTTGCCTACCCCTGAGCTAGAGGCTGCTGCAAAGGTGTTGTACAGTGACACTCACATTAATGAAGACACTTGTATTCATGTGTCAGTCATTGCAACAGGCTGTGTAAAATTGCAATTGGAAAGATACAGCATATTCATACAGGAGCTCGACTATAAAGAGAGAAAAGAACATGGAATTCATTTCTCGACCACCAGTATTTCTTTAGTGTTTCCTAATAAAGCAGCTTAAATTTTCTTAATGCATCCTGACACAGTTTGTAAAAGCACTTCACTTTTTCTACATTTTGTTATGTTACAGCCTTATTCCAAAATAGATTAAATTCATTATTTTCTTCAAAATTATACAAACAATACCCCATAATGACAACATGAAAAAAAAATTTTTTCAAAATATTTTTAAATTTATTAAAAATGAAAAAAATCACATGTACAGAAGTATCCACAGCCTTTAGGCCGGGTTCACACTGTCGCCGCATGCGGCACACAGCAGGGGTCCGGTGAGTGCTGGTTCAGGTCCGATTTCAGCCTGAATTTTGAGCTGAAATCGAACCTGAAACGCACCAAAAAAGGCATGCGTTTTTCCGGCACACTGCACCCACTGCGGAGATATGTGAACCGGCTCCATAGTGAGCCAGTCACATTCTCCCGCTATGCGAATTGAATGCGGTGAAACGTGCATTCAATTTGCATAGGTGTGAACCCGCCTTCGAGGTTTTAACAAATCGATTGGAGTCCATCTGTGGTAAATTCAGTTGATGGGACATGATTTGGAAAGGCACACGCCTGTCTCTATAAAGATCCCACAGTTACTGGTGCATGTCGGAGCACATACCAAGCCACGAAGTCCAAAGAATTGTCTGTAGACCTCAGAGACAAGATTGCCTGGAGTTTGCCAAAAGGCACCTGAAGGACTCTGACCATGAGAAACAAAATGATCTGGTCTGAGGAAAAAAAGATTGAACTCTTTGGCCTAAATGGCAAGCGTCATGTCTGGGGGAAACCTGGCCAATACCATCCCTACAGTGAAGCATGGTGGTGGCAGCATCATGCTGTGGGGGGGTTTTTCAGCAGCAGGAACTGGGAAACTGGTCAGGATCCAGGGAAAGATGAATGCCGCAATGTACAGAGACATCCTTGATGAAAACCTGTTCCACAGTTCACTGGACCTCAGACTGGGGTGAAGGTTCATCTTTCAACAGGACAACTACCCTAAGCACACAGCCAAGATAACAAAGGAGTGGGTATGGGACAACTCTATGAATGTCCTCGAGTGGCCCAGCCAGAGCCCAGACTTGAAACTGATTGAACATCTCTGGAGAGATCCCGAAAATGGCTGTGCACCAACGTTCCCCATCCAACCTGATGGAGCTTGAGAGGTCCTGCAAAGAAGAATGAGAGAAATTGCCCAAAAAATAGAAAAAAAAATAGGTGTGCCAAGCTTGTAGCATCATACTCAAAAAGACTTGAGGCTGTAAGTGGTGCCAAAGGTGCTTCAACAAAGTTTAGAGCAAAGGCTGTGAATGCTTATGTAAAGGGTATTTTTTTTTTTTAATCAATTTGCAAAGATTTCAAACAAACTTCTTACAAGTTGTCTTTATGGGGTATTGTCTGTAGAATTTTGAGGAAAATTATGAATTTAATCCATTTTGGATCAAGGATGTAACAACAAAATGTGAGAAAAGTGAAGCGTTGTGAATACTTTCTGGATGCACTGTAAATAAAGTGTACAGTAAGGCCGGTCATAGGTGGAACCACAGGTTGCAGGAAAGAAAAACACTTGATTTCCCCCCATCAACACAGTCAGTGTTGATGGGGAAATCCCTCCTGAGGAGCCATTGTGTTCTCCCGACAGGGGGGCAGGGGAAGCCATCCCCATCGGGAGAACACAGTGATTATTGCTAGTGGCTATAACAGCAGCTAGCATAAATCGCATGTAGAATCCGATAGGCTGGTTGTACCCAAGTTGATTGATAGATCAACTGAGGTACATTCAGCCTGTCCATACATGGTTTGGATCCGTCTAGAAATCAGCTTTTAGGATTCTAATTTCTGAGTGCCGGTTATGGAATAAGGACGCAGAAACCACATATTCAGTAATTAGAACCTCAGCAGTTATTTCAGCTATATAGATACACGATTTGAGCAGACAGCCTTGAAACCCTGATACTATGTATGTAATACACAATACAGTCTTGGAGCATGTGGAAATGTTTCTTATTATTAAGTCTTAACATGAACTACTTTTCATGGGCCATAGAGAATTTGCTGAAAAGTAACACTCACGCGTGGATGGCATTGTTCACATTGTTTTTGTTTTTGTTTTTTTTATAAAAAGGTTAAAAAATGAGTTGTATAATTTATGGAGTTTCTTTCTTGAGCCACACGAACAATGAATGGTTGTTTGTTTTTAGCCTTTGTATAACCACGTAAAGGAAGGCCGAACATCTGTGCCAGCTATAACCTATTGAGAATATACACAAAGCTATAAAGGGCACTACTATATTGAGCACTATTGTGTTGGTCATATTCAGTTGTGATTAATATGGACGCACAGGCTGTTGACTTTGGTTTGGTTTTGTTAAGTGCCCATTTGACCATTAGGAGTCTGCTCCATGCACAGCTGACCTCTTCAGAGTAAGAGCCCTTTCACACTTACAATTTGCAGTAATGTATGCATTTTTTTGACGCTGCATCAATTTATGCACGTCTTTGTACATTTTACACATGCATTTATGTGCGTTTTGTGCCTTTTTAAACATGTGTTTTTTTGTTGGTGCATTATTCAAAGTAAGGGAGGAACATTGGATGTTGGTATTGAAATTTTCCATGGTGAAGATGTTTTCGAAAAAAGAAAAAAAAACGCACAAAAATGCATGACACATGTTTTTATGCATTGAACAGTAATTTTCCATGAATGCTTATTGGATGATTAATGTTATGCTGTCCTATATGACCTTCCATGTAATGCCGCGTACACACGATCGGTCAAACCGATGAGATCGGTCTGATAGACCATTTTAATCGGACCAAACCGATCGTGTGTGGGCCCCATCGGTTTTTTATGTATAGGTTAAAAAAAAGCAATCTAGTTTTAAATTTAACCGATGGATTCCTAACCGATAAAAAAAAAAACGATCGTTAGTAGGCACAACCATCGGTTAAAAATCCATGCATGCTCAGAATCAAGGCAACGCATGCTTGGAAGCATTGAATTTCTTTTTTTTCAGCACGTCGTGTTTTACGTCACCGCGTTCTGACACGATCGTTTTTTTAACCGATGGTGTGTAGGCACGACTGGCCATCAGACAGCTTCATCGGTTAACCGATAAATGGTCCATCAGACCATTCTCATGGGATGGACTGATCGTGTGTACAGGGCATTACAGTACTCTGGTCTAACCGTAAATCTAGGCCTGAATACTGCCACATTATGGATGGGGCAATGTCACCCAACACCTCCGACGGTAGGTATTTAGGTGGCTTCTGCAACAGAAGCAGCAGCAGGGGATCTCTGCAGAGGTAAGTATCACTGGGTCAATAAAGAGGTCCCCTTCTCTCGGACACTGTCACCTTGTCCCAATTGGGCAAAGTGACAGTGTCTCTTTAATGTTCGTGAACAAAAATGCTACATGGCATATTTTTTAAATATCCTAAGTAGGAGCGCATAGCTGCAAACCAACCACATGGTACTCAATGGGTATTCTACCTAAACTGCTTTTTAATGCAGTAAACCTATTTTTTTACTACAGGAAAAACAAACAAGTGTGAACGGACCCTGAGGCTGTGAAAAAAAAAAAAAAAACATAAATGGTGTGTGCTGAGGTCAAAGGCTGAACCTTGTATGTCTGCAATACACAAAACCTGCTCTGTAAGTGAGGCTGGCTTAGTGTAGCAATTATGTTATTGGTAATTTTTTATCACTGTAAAGTCCCCAGAACAGGGGGAACACTGATTTTTCTATTACAAATAAAGCCTTGTATCCATGTCTAAATGTTGTATTGCTTCAGTTACCATGCACATTTCTCATCTGATGGTTACTATAACATCAAGTTTCTTTTGGAGTGCAACATAATCTTGAAAGCACAGTAACTAGAAGCACATCCAAGCATCATGATGGTGAAACAGTTTCTTCTGGTGCTGGGGTCTTGGCACTGCATGATATTGACATAGGACCCTGGTGCCCAACCTGTAATTTACTAAAACCGGAGTAGTTGTGCATAGTAACCCCAATCGGCTTCTAAGTTCAGCTTGTTCAGTTAAAGGGGTTGTAAAGGTAAAAAATAAAAATCCATAAATAGCTTCCTTTACCCTAGTGCAGTCCTCCTTCACTTACCTCATCCTTCGATTTTGCTTTTAAATGTCCTTATTTCTTCTGAGGAATCCTCACTTGCTGTTCTGTCTGTAACCCCACACAGTAATGCGAGGCTTTCTCCCTGGTGTGGAGAAAGCCTCTTGAGGGGGGAGAGGGCGAGCAGGAGTGTCAGGATGCCCACTAACACACAGCTCCTTTCTCTATCTGCAAAGTAGAGAGTGTCCTGACATTCCTGCTCGACCCCTCCCCCCTCAAGAGGCTTTCTCCACACCAGGGAGAAAGCCTTGCATTACGGTGTGGAGTTACAGACAGAAAAACTGGAAGTGAGGATTTCTCAGATGAAATAAGGACATTTAAAAGCAAAATTGAACGATGAGGTAAGTGAAGGAGGACAGCACTAAGGTAAAGGAAGCTATTTAGGGATTTTTTTTTACCTTTACAACCCCTTTAAGCTTTGAAATTGGTTGCCATAAACAGCTGCTCTAGACACTGGCTGCTCCAGTCTTAATAAATTCCCCTCACTTTGCGGCCCTCTGGCCCCAGCCGTCAGTAGACATTGTTTTCCTTGCCTAGCTGCTTGCTCAGGGCCAGTGAAGGAAAATATTCATTATATTGGTTTTTACTATATAAATAAATTGGTTTCTTTCACACTTTTTTTTGTGCAGACCATTCTTGCTTCTATTTTTTTACAATGTACCTTTTTAAAAATGTAAGCATTTCCCATGTCTCTATACAAATCTGTAGTATATCTTTAGTCTTGGAATTGTAGCATTACCTGTAGTATATTTGCTGTATACCATCTCCTAAAGTATGTCCAGTCTTTGACCGTAGCCTTGCATGTACAGAACATTATGTGCAACCTTTTGGGGATGGCAGAGGCCACATTTTGAGGTTCCATAGATCAAATAGTTGACCATCAATGACATAGTAGGTGACTGGTCCTAGAACACAGATGAGAATATAGCAGGATAGGGATTGAGGTAAAAGTTAAGTGTTCAGGCCTTAGTTTAGGGGTTAATTGTTGGGAATATAGGAAACCATGCAACACTGGGTGCCTGAGCAACCAGTCACCATATCTTGTGAGTGTCCTTGCTTGGAGCTTACATAGGACTTTTTACGTTTACTCCAATGGATGAAGAGGCTGATGGGGGAGCTAAAAATAAAAAATAAATGGAAGGAGGATTTGGGGGGGAGATAGGTGACTGTGTTAAAGCAGAAGTAAACCCATTGATTAATAGTTTCAAAAAACAGTTACATTCACGGTAATGCCAACTGTCACATTTGTTGTGCTCTCAACCAAACTATCAAACCAGCCAATGGCTGGTGTCATATCTGATCACATGTGCAGCACCATGGCAGTTAAAGATTAAACAGAGGCCAAGATGGCAGCTTCCTTGGCTGAGAACGATAGGACGGTTGACTTCCACCGTAAGCTGAAGCTTTGCCCTGCATTTTAATGGTTCACTTTAGGGTTAGGGGAATTAAGGGCTAAGGAACAGTTTAGGATTTAATTGTTAAGGGCTATTTTGTTTCACTTTACGGAAGCTGCAGAGTTATATGTTCTTGTTGAAGGACCCACACCCTCAAGTCTGCTAGGTAAGGACACATGGATTAAGCGTTTTATAGTAACAATACTGTTGCGATATGTAAGATTCTGAGTTTTGCTGCACATGTTCTCTGCTGATAGGTCTTCAAGTGTTCATAGCAAAGCAAAGTTCAGAGCCTTGATATGAGAAATATTTTGTCCAGCTGGTACCTGAGTATTAAACCCTTTCCGTGTAGCTGCCTGAAGCATTCAGCTCTTCTTGCTCTGTTCTACTTTCTTCTTCCACAGAAAAGTGGATTCTGACCTATAGAAAAATGTCACAAGACAAATTGGAAATTAACAGGAGGTTAATGATGTATCCCACAATTTCAAGCAATGCACTTATTAAAGGCATAGAATAGTGGAGGCCAAGACACTGCAGAATTTAGGGGATTTCATTTTTGCCAATTTTGCCAAAAATATCAATAGTACCAAATATACAGTTTGTAAACAGTCCCCAAAATGTCAGGCCAGCTGAAATGCTTGTGCCTCACACAAAAAAAGTAATTTTAAAGGTTGTCTTCACGTTTTACTATTCCAGGTACATTTTACCCCCCTCCATCACTGCTTCCTAACAGGACTGCTTTAGTTTTGGATAAATTATAGAGAAATTAGAACTTCTGTGTCTGTTTCTATCTATGATAATACGGGGGGGGGGGGGGGGTTCCCCTACCTTTCTTTCTGAGACACAACAGCACTTGAAAGGAAACCTCACTTCAAATTATGTTTGAGTACTTTCATAGTATTTCAAAAGCCCTATGCTTCACAGGTTAGAAATGCACTGTATAATGTGGGCTCTACCCCTTGTGAAATGCCATTATTTTCTAAAACTACTGCTGGATTACACCATTGGGAAAAGCATGGGATACACTGAATTTAGATTTACGGCCTACAAAAATTACTCCAAGAGGATGACGACGACTCATCCAGGAGGTCAGAAAAGAACCCAAAACAACATCTAAAGAACTGCAGGCCTCACTTGCTTCAGGTAAGATCAGTGTTTATGATTCAACAATAAGAAAGAGACTGGGAAAAAATGGCATCCATGTGAGAGTTCCAAGGACACTGCTGACCAAAAAGAATGCAAAGGCTCATCTCACATTTTACAAAAAACATCTCGATTATCCCCAAAATGTTTAGGCAAATATTCTGTGGACCGATGAGACAAAATTTTTAATTTTTTGTAAGGTGTGTGTCCCGTTACATCTGGCATAAAACTAATACAGCATTTCATAACAAGAACATCATACTAACATTCAGACATGGTGGTGGTAGCGTGATGGTCTGGGGCTGCTTTGCAGCTTCAGGACCTGGGCAACTTACCATAATTGATGGAACCATGAATTCTAAGCTCTACCAGAAAATCCTAAAGGAGAATGTCTGGCCATTAGTTTGTGACCTCAAGCTCAAGTGCACTTGACAATGCAGCAGGACAATGATCCGAAACACAACAGCAAGTCCACCTCCAAATGGTTAAAATAAAGCTAAATTTAGGTTTTGAAGGTTGGCCTAGTCAAAGCCCGGACTTAAATCTAATGAAAGACTCATTGCTAGTTATCGCAAACGCTTGATTGCAGTTGTTGCCGCCAAGGGTGGCACAACCAGTTATTAGGTTTATGGGCAATTACTTTTTCACTCAAAGCCAGGCAGGTTTTTTTGCCTTAATAAATGAAACCATCATTTAAAAACTGCATTTTGTATTTACTCTGGTTATCTTTGTGTAATAATAACATTTCTTTGATGATCGGAGTCGTTTAAAGCGGAGAATCACCCTAAAAAACATCTATATTGCATTACATCCAGCATACTTCCGACATCTACAGTATGCTGTTTTTTTTTGTTTTTTTTTGCCGTACATACTGTTTTATTGTTATTTTCCCCCCGGCTTCCGGGTTCTGGCTCCCGCGGGACTGGGCGTTCCTATTCAGAGGTTAGATGATTGACGTCTGGTGAAAAACTTCCCCTGGCGCATAAGGTGCGTCTCCAGTTTTCCGTAACTAGCCGACCTGCGAGTCGGCTCTATATGGCGCCTGCGCCCGCCGTGTAGAGCCGACTGCGCAGGCGCCATATAGAGCCGACTTGCAGGTCGGCTAGTTACGGAAAACTGGTGACGCGCAGGGCCATCTTTTCCATTGGGCACGCCGGGAAGTTGCCCAGGGGCCCCGCTTGCCTGGGGGGCCCCACCGGCTGCCCAGCAACTCCAGTAAAAAATTGTGGAGAGTGACGGGTTAGAACTGCCCATGCCCAGTTTGCGTAAACCACAGAGAAGATCCGGTCCTCCACGAGTGCGGGGGGTTGCTGATGTAAAAAAATGTAAGGGGGCACTGATATAAAGGTTCCCCCTCCTATATTAGTGACCCCCCTTACCTTAGTGTATTTACTCACCAGAGTGCCCCCCACATCAGAGTTCCCCTTTACATCAGAGTCTGCAGGATTCCCCCTTACAATGCAAGGGGGAACTCAGTCTGCGGACCCTGATGTAAGTGGGAAAGAGAAAGCAGTGGACTCTGATATAAGGTGGTCTCTGGTCACCAGAGCCCCCCTCCACATCAGAGTTCCCTCCTTAGATCATGATCTGCAGCGTTCCCCTTTACATAAGAGTTCCCTTTCACTGTAAGGGGGAATCCTGCAGACTCTGATGTAAGAGGAAACTCTGTGCTGGCTGGGTTATAGTAACCTGACCTTCATGTCAATGAAGACATTTTTTTTTATTTTTGTTTAACTTAAACACATTGCTAATAGCACTAGCTACTGTATATGTTTATAGTTTAAATACTGACATTTGCATTATTCGGCACTGAAAACTGTAATTGTAGGTACTTTTTTTGCACTGGCAGTAAAAAATGTGGTTCTGCCAGTAAATTGTATGATTTTTGTCAGTAAATTCTCGTGCGTGATTGTGTAGACAGGGCCCCTGTGCACTGTATTGCCCGGGGGCCTATAATGCTCTTAAGATGACACTGGTGACGCGCCTTATGCGACAGGGGAAGTTTTTCACCAGACGTCAATCATCTAACCTCTGAATAGGAACGCCCAGTCCCGCGGGAGCCAGAACCCAGAAGCCGGGGGGGAAATAACAATAAAACGGTATGTACGGCAAAAAAAAAAAAACACAGCATACTGTAGATGTCGGAAGTATTCTGGATGTAATGGTATATAATTGTTTTAGGGTGAACCTCCGCTTTAAGTGTGACAATTAGGCAAAAACAATAAAACACAGAAAGGGGCAAATACTTTTTCACACAACTGTAGGTCTTGAAACGCCATCCTTGCCATTGATAAGTCATCCAATAAATCCATATGATTTACCCACGAATTATATGATGTGCACTTACTTTCTTTTTCTTCTTGGTGCATATGGTAACATCCATCAGTCTTAGTACTGTCACATAACAGCGTGCACTGAAAACAATTTCAATGGAATCAAGTATAATAGCGATCACCCAAAGACACAGCGTTGTACTCTGCAAAGTGAAAGAGGTCATACATTTTATTATACTATGGATGATAAGCCAGATAGTTGTGTACAATAAGTATCTGCTCAGAAGGATGTACAGTTGTAAGAACAGTCTATAAATTAAACAGTATGATTTTACTGTACAATGTGCTTTACCCCCACAGCAACCATTTACATAATTCAAAATTGATACCTACTGTATTTATTGGCGTATAACACTCACTTTTTTACCCTGAAAATAGAGGGTAAACTGTGCCTGCTTGTTATACGCAGGGGGCTGCAGAAAGTTTTTTCCTGAAGCTTCCCTCTTAAAGTTAGGGTGCGTGTTATACACCGATAAATACGGTAGTTAAGGGTAATGACACTAGCCCTAGATTTTTAAAGATGTGTGGCAAATTTTTAATGTGGAATGCCAAGATGCTGCAAACTCTCTCATTCAGTCTCATTAAAAATGATCTTTTTGGCAAAAAAAAAGGAAAAACAAAAGAAAACAGGCATGAACTTAAAAAGTGTAAAACTTAAACTTCAAAGTGTGAACTTAAAGCCTAACTCCATTTTTTACTGTGCCCTTAAATACCGTATTTATCGGCGTATACCGCGCACTTTTTTGCCCTGAAAATCAGGGCAAAATCGTGGGTGCGCGGTTTACACCGAGCGCAGTACATTCATGTATAGTCGGGCAGGCTCGGCTCCTCTCGCACTCACGTCCTGGACTATACACGAGTGTACTGCGCTTGGTATATGCCGGTGCAGTATTCAAACTCGGCGCAGGAAACGAGTGGGGAGGACGCCGCAGAAGGACTCCGGACCCGACGAAGAGGAAACACGAAGCCGCAGATGGACGCCGGACCCGACGAGGCCGCCGATGGACGCCGCGCAAGACACCAAAACTGTAAGTACAAAAATCTTTTTTCCACAGGAATGCGGGTCCACTTTAGGGGTGCGCGCTATACGCCGGAGCGCGCAATACCCCGATAAATACGGTATTTTGTTTAAGCCAAGCTAGCCCAGATGAACTATTTCCTTCACTAACAGGGGCACTTGCTGAGAGCACTGTATAATCTGTATGTAGCATCTGCTATGTCCAATCATGCTGTGTTCTCACAGTGGGACAGGGACTTCCCTTCCTGTTCCTTCTCAGCCATTCACATGAAGCTTTGTATTCAATATTTGAATACAAAGAGGCAGGCAGATTATGTCATGATCTCTCACTCAGTCTATCAGAGAAAACTTTGAATTTTTACATAGAATACAAAGCTTCCTGTGAAAGGTTGAGTAGCGATCAGCCCAACTTAAGTTTTTTCGCAAGAGTGGAACAGGAGGTCTCTCTCCCACTGCCAGACCGCGTCGCTGTTTACTGTATGTAGTTTATAGGCTTGGCCCAAGCAAATGTGGAGTAATGCCACATACACACGATCGTTTCATCCGATGAAAACGGGCCGATTAATTTTTTCATCAGATATCCGATGAAGCTGACTTTCATCAGTCTTGCCCACACACCATCAGTTAAAAATCCGATCGTGTCCAACGCGGTGATGTAAAACACAACGACGTGCAGAGAAAAATTAAGTTCAATGCTTCCAAGCATGCGTCGACTTGATTCTGAGCATGCGTGGATTTTTGACCGATGGATTTCCCCACAGACGATTGTTTTTTTCTATCGTTTTTTTAACCATCAGAAAATTTTAAAACAGGTTCTATTTTTTTTCACCGATGGGGAAAAAAAAACGATGGGGCCCACACATGATCGGTTCGTCCGATGAAAACGGTCCATCAGACCGTTTTCATCAGACGAACCGATCGTGTGTACAGGTCATTTAGGCTTTAAAACCTCTAAAACTTAGGGGTCTAAAAATCCTGCTCACCTCATGGGAACCAAGCAGTGGAGCTAAGCGTACCACCACATCTGAGATCTAGCATATAGACTGCAATGAGAATCCTAATCCTAGGTGAAGGACAAGAGCACCAGAACAGCATTTTCAGCAGAGATCACTTACGACTTTCAGAAGTGGATTCTGTCACAGGATCTTCATGTCAGGCCCCGTACACACGACCGAGTTTCTCGGCAGAATTCAGCCACAAACTCGATTGGAGCTGAATTCTGCCGAGAAACCCGGCGTGTGTACACTTTCGGCCGAGGAAGCCGACGAGTTCCTCGTCGAGCCAAATAGAGAACATGTTCTCTATTTCCTCGTTGTTCAATGAGGAAAGTTGGCTCGCCGAGATCCTCGGCGGCTTCACACAGAACTTGACGAGCAAAACTATGAGTTTTGCCCGTCGAGTTCCTCGGACGTGTGTACGGGGCCTCAATGTTATCTAAATGCAGTAGTTCAGCATATACAGTTGTGCTTAAAAGTTTACATACCCTGGCAGAATTTATGATTTCTTGGCCATTTTTAAAAAATTCCGCCGGGAAACCTGTACGTGTGTATAAGGGGAGATAATTCCCAATAACAAGTATTGTATGGTAAGAGAAAAGAAGAACAAAGAATAAAAAAGTAAGAAAGAGGTTTTAATGCGGCTTTTTAATGCGTTTCTGGTGGGGTTTTTTTTGGTTGCCTGACTCTCAGTATGCACCTATAAAAAAAAAAAAAAAATGGCAACGTGACCCAAAAAATGCACCAAAAACAGTGGTGACGCGTTATGTATTCACTTTAATGGAAAGCTGCGTTTTTGTTGCATTCTTGAAAAGCACAACAAAGAAGCAGCAAGCAGGACTTCTAAAAACTGACTGGTGTGAAGAGTTCCGTTGGATTTAAAGGGATGCATTTTTTATGTATTTTTCTTTTGCTTTTTTAACTGAAAAACTGATCAAAAACTGGTCAGTGTGAAAGGGTCCTTAGTTGTTAGGCTTTGAAAACCCAGCATACTTTGCACAAGCGATAACATAGCGGCACCATGTATGTATAACAAAAAAACTTTGAAAACTGACTTAGACTAAAGTATGCAAGTAGAGTTATGTTTAATTAATTTCAATTTACTGCGATGCATTAAAAATGCAATTCTTTTAGGGAGACCATAGCTTACATAGATTCTTGTGGGATCGAAAGGACATTCATAGGAAATCTGGATAAGTTGCAGGTTGGTGAACGTACATGAAGACAACAGTGTGCGACCTTCATTAGCCACAGTCATAATCACCGACACAGCAATGCCTACGGTGCAGGCAGCAGACAACACCACATTAATTATACTAAGAAGCACTGTTGCCCAACGCTGTAAGACAAAACACAAGATCAATAGTAATATACATAGACACATGTACAATTAGAATAAATATTTAGCGTGGCATTAAAAAGGCAGCGTAACAGCAGCTATTTCACCCATTGTCAACATTATCCTAAGGTCACATGTTCTTGCTTACCAGTGTAGTTTGTTTGAGGTATCGTGAAAGAACAATGGCAACTATTCCACAGGATATACTCTAAGGGACAGAAGAGAAAAAACTGATAAACGTTACTTGTATAAAATTCTTATATAATAATTAAAAATTGTACTGTACAGACATATAGAGAGACGATTTCTTTTGTCAGGTGAATCATATACAAAGTAAGGCATCTTGCACCCAAATATCTTGAGGCTTACAAACCTGACCTAGCATGAAATCCCAGTGTTTTTAAGCACCTGGGGAGTCACAGGTGGTGCATAGGGCTGTCCATAGAAGTCAATGGCTGCATGTGGCCATACTTTTTTGATTTTGGAGTAAACACATGCATGCGCATGTGGGGTATTCCCCAAAAGCAAAAATTCTGCATTTGGGGGAATTTGGCATATGTACATGCATATGTTTACACCAATGCACAGCAGGATTCAATTCATTGACCAGCTCTATATTTCACCTGTGGCTCCCTGGACAGGCTAGGCATATTTTTAGGCCTTCAAATGCCCATGTGCTTGTAGCCGCTCAAATTTTTGTGTTGGAATTTCTGCCACTAACCTCACACCACCACCACGTGCTCAAAATAAGATTTGACTTTGTAGAGAAATGTGTACGTTCCATAAAGAGCATCTCTCCAAAGGGAAATTCCTTGTAGTCTGGTGACCATTCAAAATTTTAGATTTTCTTTTACTCTCAGGGTTGACGGCCACTTGGACACACTGCTGTGTGATGTCTACAGGTCATCATTGAATGGAAGGCTATTCGGACTGGCAAAGTTACATAAACACTACTTTAACCACTTGTAGACCGCCCATCGTAGATATACTGCTGCATGTCTGGGGGAAGCGCACAGCTGCTGTCGGCCAGTTCCCACTGTGATCACACACACAACTGGAGCCCAGCGGCGGGTCCGTGGACCCGATCCCTGCCGGCAACCGGAGCGTTGAACACTCTAGTGCGTTGGCAGTACATTCATTTGAATGGGCTACCTTAACACAGAGCAAAAAGATACCAAAGTGGAAATGGGACCTTAATCAGCTCAATACATTCCAGATGCATCAAAACAAGGTGTGCAAATGTATTTTCTTTAAAAAGAAGCCACAACTTGTTCCTTGCCAACAGGATGTAGAGATGAATGCTTTCTGTGTGGAAACAGTGGAAATCGTGGGACATCGTTCTGAGAGAAAGATGGGGGGCATTTTCATAGTTCTTTTTTAAACTGTGAATAACTAACCCAGAACAAGTATGAAATGAGGTCTTCTACCTTTATTTTGGCTGTCCTTATCTCCATGGTTGTTCCCTGCCAGTTGCACAGAACTACAGCAAAGTACCCTGATCAAAAGCAAAGACTGAATTGCATGCAAAAGATTACTAGGTTTATAAAACAAACAAGAGGCACGCACAGACCTGTTTGTTTGGAGTCCTACAGGCCCACACAAGACCTGGTAGCTGTGGCATACATTCGAAGTTGGATGTTCTAGCTGATTTCTCTAGTGACAGCAGAAAGATACTGCCACATAACAGTCAGGTAGCTAAGATTTTCAGAAGGACATCAACTCCCTCCTCATTGAATTACCTTTACACAGGCTATCTCCCCTTCAGTCCATTATGAATAAACTGCCACTCACCCAACAAATTCAATTTAAAATACGAACAAAAACTTACAAAGCCATCTACAGCCTGGCTACCAGCTACATCACTAACCTAGTCTCAAAATACAAAGCATTCTATTCCTTCCTCCCAAGACCTCCTGCTCTCTAGCTCATTATTTCCTCCCATGCTCACCTCCAGGATTTTTCCTGAGCCTCTCCCATCCTATGGAACTCTCTATCTCAATCTGTCCAGCTATTTTTTTACTCTGTACACTTTTAGGTGATCCCTGAAAACTCCCTTCTCTTCAGAAAAGCCTACCCCACTCCTAACAACTGTATTTCCACTTTCCACCATCAGCTCATCTCCCACAGTTATTACTATTTGTGTTTCAATATTTTTATTAAAGTTTCATATAGGAAATACAACAAGAATATCTCATCAGTAACAATAGAGAGTCACTTCTGTGTCGCCGATATCACCCGATAAACCTCGGCCAACTGTATCTGGTGCTTCATGTAGTCATTACCCTTTGTATCACTTGACCCTCCCTTTTAGATTGTAAGCTCTAACAAGCAGGGCCCTCTGATTCCTCCTGTATTGAATTGTATTGTAACTGTTCTGTCTGTCCTCATGTTGTAAAGTGCTGCACAAACGATTGACGCTATACAAATCCTGTATAATAATCAGCAGTGCCAACCCCTGTAGGAAAAGCTAAACCCCAGACAAAATCTTTCATTTACATATATATTGAATAGCCATGAGATGTGATGTGGTGACATCACCAAATCAAATTACAAATCTCCTGAGACTAGCAGAAGCAGCAGTGTCTTGAATCTTACAGATCTGTGCAAATATACAGCTATAAGACAGTAGTTACAACACTGTTTTGGCACCCTCACATACTAGGGAGTACACTGCTTTTTTTCCATTTGATATTCAAGTCAAAAAAGGTACATACAGGTTACTTATTAGGCAAGTAAATGCATCTTAATGTTCCCTATTACATACCCTGTTTCCCCAAAAATAAGACCTACCTTGAAAATAAGACCTAGCATTATTTTCCAGGAGGGTTGCAATATAAGCCCTACCCCGAAAATAAGCCCTAGTTAAAAATGCTTGTAAAATCCTATAATCCACAATATTACAGTAGTTTATAATGTACAATGTGTGTGTTTCTGTAATATAATTGCGGGGAAGAGAGCTCCGGCGGGTAACAGAAGTGCAGAGCGGCGCTATAACAAATGTATTTGGCACAATTATATTACAGAAACACACACACTGTACATTATATAATACTGTAATAGAGTGGATTATAGGATTGTACAAGCATTTTAACTCAGTTTCCACTGGGGGGCAGGGAGAGAGAGGGGGAGAGAAGACAGCACATTACATGGTAAGACCTACCCCGAAAATAAGCCCTACTGTGTCTTTTGTTGGCATAATTAATATAAGACCCAGGCTTATTTTCGGGGAAACACGGTAGCTAATCTTCCCTTTTTGAGTTCAGGTCCACTTTATAGCTGAACTCCAGGCAGTATATACAGTAAGGCACACGTTAACAAAGTCCTATATTAAGATGTCATTAAAACACTAGATGATAAAAAGGCTTTTAATGATATCTCCTAAAACAGGTGTTAAAGCATATGGGCTTCACAGGTAACTTACTGTTAATGCTCTACAATACTTCTCAAATCTATGGGCCAGATTTAGGTACATTTACGGCGGCGTAACGTATCCCATTTACGTTACACCGCCGCAGGTTTACAGCGTAAGTGCCTGATTCACAAAGCTCTTACCTGTAAACTTGCGGCGGTGTAACGTAAATCCGCTCAGCGCAAGCCCGCCTAATTCAAATGGGGCGGGCACCATTTAAATTAGGCGCGTTTCCGGGCCGAACGTTCTGCACAAGCTCCGTTAGGAAATTTCCCGACGTGCTTTGCGCGAAATTTCGGCGCCCCAACGTTTTTTTTGAACGGCGACGTGCATTACGTCGTTTCGTATTCCCGGACATCTTACGCAAAAAATAAAAAATTGAAATTCGATGCGGGAACGACGGCCATACTTTAACATGGCTGTTCTAAAGATAAGCCATGTAAAAGCAGGCCTAATTTTGCGACGGGAAAAACAGACTAGCGACGACGTAAGAGATTGCGACGAACGCGCGTATCTTCGTGGATCGCCGTAACTAGTCATTTGCATATTCTACGCCGACCGCACTGGAATCGCCACCTAGCGGCCGGCCTAGAATTGCATCCTAAGATCCGACGGTGCAAGTCAATTACACCTGTCGGATCTTAGGGCTACAGTATCTATGCGTAACTGATTCTATGAATCAGCCGCATAGTTAGGACGGGCGGATCACAGAGATACGCCGTCGTATCTCTTTTGTGAATCTGGCCCTATATTTCCAACGCTCTATTGGATTATTTCGCACTATAAAAAGGGAAGAGGTAAGGTTGCCCCCTTTCCCCTCTATAGTTCATCTCTGGAGCCAATCTTGAGATCTTTGGAATCAATAGAGATTATTAGAGGCCAAAAGGTGGGCAACAAGGAGGCCAAATGTGCGCTCTTTGTGGATGATGTTATTCTTTTCCTTTTTCAACCTCAGATGGACATACCCAACTTAATTTCCCATAAAAATGCTGTTTGTGTACTTCGCAGAATGGTATGTAAATTACAATAAACGAGGTGTTGTTTCTCTCCAAAGAGGTGCCTGGCGTGTTTAGGGATGGGTTGTCTCAGCGTAGATTCAAGATACAATTGGACGCTATCAGCTATCTTAGTATTGTCACTCCCCAGGAAATATATGCAATAGAAACTCCGGTCCTGCTAGTGCCAAAAAGGGAACTGTCTGCCATGGACAGGTGCCAATAGATCAAAATGTTCAGTTTTATTTTATTAATATATCCCATGCCCATCTGCCTTTCCCACTGAAACATAAGGATGTACAGAGGCTTGAGCTGGCTTTTCAGACCTTTTTGCAAAGGGAAAAAGCCTAAAATCTCTCTAGCAGCAGCTTCATACTGCAAATAGGTCATTTCCCCAGATATCCAACTGTATAATTTGGCAAGCGTAGTCTGACATGTGTGGGACTGGATTAACAATACCGTACCTACTTTTAAACAATTACCGCATTACAGTTAATGATGCCCTGGTCAATGCTAGTTACCTTGCATACCCCCGTGTGTCATTTTATTAACTATATTATGAAAGACGTGTTACTTAGTTCACTCCAAATATAATTGTTTATCTAAGAAAGCCATTTTTACTACTGGGGGTGCCCTCAATCATAATGTGCTTTATCTGTTCTATATATTGTAAAAGCATTTCAAATTTGGACAGTAAAACTCATACTTGATGTCTCATGACCTTTCCTCTGATCTCTCACTTTGCATTTTGGTTTACTTTCTCAACACTTTCTGACTGCACCTTGGAACTCCCGGCAACTTTTCCTTAACAGACTAAGCTCGAAAGTAAATCATCAAAAGAATTATTTATTTATACAAAGTCTCATAGGTCAGGACACAACCTATCCATCTCTCCTGACATTCAAAAATGGCACATATGTTGGAGGATTCTGTGGACAGAATATAAATGGGTGGAATGCTATGAAACATGAAAAAACATGAAACAATTCACAAGAACTGGAGAGAGATTCAGCTCAAAATTGTACATAGAGCATATGAAGCCTTTAACCTCCCTGGCGGTATGATTATTTCAGAAAAAAGGTGCTGAAAGCGGTACCATTATTTGCAAGGAAATTTGGCGTTTTATACTGTAGGCCTGTAATTCTTAGGAATAACTCACTTAAATCTGACCAAACAAGAGTCTAATAGGCATCCCGGGTATGACATTTTTTTAAAAACAAAATTATAAATTATAATATAATAAATAATTATAAATAATTATAACAAATAATAATATAATTCTAATAAAAATTATTCAATAATGTAATCAACTCAAAATCACTGAAATTTGCTCAGTTGCAGAATTGTCGCTGTCATTATTTTTTTTTTTTTATGACGAATTTCCCCACAAATCGCTATCCCACAATTCTGCAAGTGATTATAATTTATTATCGCTGTTACCTAGCTAATCTAAAACCATTTTTGACATAAAGGGACACTTTTGGTTGCTATGGACAATATACAGTTTGCAGGCAGAAAGAACAGTTTTTATTATATAAAAGTACATGCAGAACACTGGGCAGACCACTAGGGACAAGGGGGGTGTGTATTTTTGACATACAGTACTGTAATCTATAAGATTACAGTATACTGTATGTATAGTGTTTGTTTACTTTTTTGAATTTGGCGCCGATCTCCGCCCCCGTGCGTCGTAACGTCGCAGGGAACGGAGATCGACGGCACACGGGGACACTGCGTGAATCGAGCGAGGTCCCGCTCGCTCCCACAGCACGGTGGCATCGCTGGATCCAGGAACAAGGTAAGCCAGCGCGCACTGCAGGCTCTGCATAGCTACCCCGAGCGTGACTCGGGGATACCGATTTTAGCACAAAAAATCCACCCCGAGTCACGCTCGGAAATACCGCCAGGGGGGTTAATATGCAGCTTAGAAATTGACTCCAGGGTTAGATAACTTACTGTCCAAAGTGCAAACTATTTTCACCTTAAGTGACAATGGGGGTTATTTACGAAAGGCAAATCCACTTTGCACTACAAGTGTACTGCAAGTGCACTTGGAAGTGCAGTCGCTGTAGATGTGAGGGAAAGATCTGAAATTAGAAATGTTATCATCCAGTTATGTGCAAGATAAAATTATGTTTTTTATTTTCCTTGCATGTCCCCCTCAGATCTACAACGACTGCATTTCCAAGTGCAAAGTGGATTTGCCTTTAATAAATAACCCCCATTATTTGGTCATAGCAGTATTTTGGAAGAGTGCTGTTGATTATTTAAACAAGGTGACCAATAAATGTAGGGTCCTCGCCCCTCCGATGTGACTATTATATCATATAGAGCCATCTCAACAAGACCAACTTTCTCATCGGATGGGATGGAAGCACATATGTATATTAGACATCTTAAATAGATGTTTACAATCTGTTTCCCCAACCTTATATGATCTTAAAACTCTGCTATATCATTAAATGCCTATGAATTAAATACACACAAGTCAACAGAAGGACAAGCAACTTAACCAATTGTTCAAGGTTTGGACTAACTTTATTATGACAGAATCTTCAGCAGAGCAACTAAAAGATATATGTATAGTCACACAACTTGGTATGCCTTTGAAAAACTTGGTACGCCTTTGACAAACTCTAGGCAAGCTAGAAGTATTTTGGGGTTAGTAGTCTTGGACAGCTCCCAACTGTCCCTTATTTAGAGAGACATAGGTAGATTCACAAAGAGTTAGGCCGGCTTATCAGTAGATAAGCCGGCCTAACTCTGAATCTACGCCGGCGTTTGTTTAAGCGTATGCTCAAACAGAGATACGCTTAAACAAAGCTAAGATAGGACGGCTTGCGCCGTTCTATCTTAGCTTGCAATTTTTTGGATGGCCGCTAGGTGGCACTTCCATTGCGGCCGGCGTAGATTATGTAAATTAGCTTTTACGCCGATTCCCGAACATACGTGAGCCCGCCGCAGTCGATTAACGTTGTTTCCATAAGGCCTTAGGTGGCCTAAAGTTATTCCACCTATGATGTGGAATAACAATGTTAAAGTATGGCCGCCGTTCCCGCCGCAAGGTTCGAATTTTTTACGTCGTTTGCGTAAGTCGTCCGCGAATCGGGAGTTACGTAGTTTACGTCCACGTCGAAATCAATATGCCCGTACGGCGTACTTAGCCGCAATGCGCACTGGGAAATGTAGTCGCCCGGCGCATGCGCAGTAGCAAAAAATGTCAAAAAACGTGAGGTCAAGCCTCATTTGCATACAACACGCCCCCCTCCAAGTCATTTGAATTAGGCGCCCTTACGGCCGCTCGTTTTCGGCTACGCCGCCGTAGATTAGCAGGTAAGTTGATTGAAAATCACTACTAGCCTAGCTAATTTACGGCGGCATGGCCTAAAAACACTAGGCTACGCCGCCCTAAATTTAATCCAATCTACCTGAATCTACCTATGTATGTCTTTTGAGACCAAAGCCCCCTGTCCCTCTGGCAGCCTCAGTTGTCCCCCTTTTTGTTCTGATATGTATAACTCTACAGGATATGTACTTGTTATGCTGCACTAAATGTTTTATCCAAGCTCTATGTTACTGCTTTTGCTATTTTGAAAAGTCAATATAAAAAAAAGGTAAAAATACTACTTGTGTAGTTTAGCCAGTCATGTTCTGCATATTCGAGTTTTGTGGTCTCTGTAAAAGGGTCTGTGGAAGGGACGTTTCCTTTGCCCAAATATTGTAAGCTAAAAGGTATCCCTGTTTAACATTTCAGAATGTTATGATGTATGCAGATGAGTGTGTAAAAACAGTCAGAAACTCTGAATACTGTGCACCAGGGCTGCTTAGGGACAAGAGGAGGCAGAAACTAGGGTGTAGTAGAGGAATCATATTATTACTAGCCTTTTTGCACTGCAATATGATGATTTCTTTCAAAATTGTCATTGTACATCTTTACATAAGTGTGTGAGATCAAGTGAGTGTTTGTATCCTTTTATCTGTGTTGTATGTATAAAACACACCCCGCAACTCAAGAATGTTTTATGAAAAAAAACTATATATATATATATATATATATATATATATATATATATATATATATATATATATATATATATATATATATATATATATATATATATATATATACACACACACATATACATACACACACACACATATATACACACACACACACACACACACACACAGTTTATCAGTACGAAGAAAGAGTTTTACTCCCAATGTACTCTAATTCCCGATCCAAATATAAGGATGTTTCATGCCTACTTCTAGAGTGGATGCTTTGTGCAGCTGAATAATGTGATTTGCTTGCTTCATGTACTTACTATAGTAAAAATGTATTTATAAGCCAGGAGTGATTGTCATGCTTTAAAAAAAAAACACATGCCTGTGGCTAGATAAATGGCAATGTAACATTTTATCACTACCCTGCTCTTTGTATATGAAATATTAAGAAAACAGCACTCAAAATTGCCTCATTCCGTAAATTGTGTAGCACCCTGCTCCTGTTGAGTAGGCGCTATTTTGTAAATTTAGTTATCTGAGCAGTAATTTAGCTCAGATTTTCATGCCAATTTATTGGTCTCTGTTCCAGCTCGGCTGTGTTGCGCACTTTCCACCTGACTGTGGGTGTCGCTGTCCCAGGGGTTAAGGTTGGAATTGCAATGGGCTGGGTGTATTGGGTGCCTCTTGCCCAGAAACAGCTCAGTGGCGTGGTCCCTGCTGCTGTGCATTCTGGGGAGGGGTACTTAAGGGCAGACACCATTCTGGCGGGGTCTTCCGATCCTGACCTGATGGCCCTCCTGGTCTCAGGGATGTATTAGCAACCGTTTGGTCTCGGGGCCTGCTGGCCCGAGGCACTGCTACTGAAAGTAGGCCCAGAAGTTTCTGGGGGCCTACTGGTCAAGGCATGGTCCTGTGCTGAATAATTGAGGATTCAATTAGAGGATGCCAATTTACCTCACAGTGCGGCCGGCCTGGCTAAAAGATCCTAGCACTGTGAGCTGTGTAATCTTTTTTGGAACTTTGCAAAGTGTTTGTGTAGTTACATGATCCTGTGGCAGAGGACCGTGTAACGACTCAACGGTATTCATCAAGTCTGTGGCAGAGACTTTTGAAGGAGCTTAGCACCGGCTGCTAGGCCAGTGAGAGAGGCCTATCCGGTGGTCGCTGAACCCAGAGGGGGACAGTTGTCCTCTGGGACCAAGATTATACCTGCAATCCGCAAACAAAGGTACCTGAATCTTCCCTTACCCTCTGTCCCTCTAAAGGAACTTGTTTAATAAAACGTTTGAAGAAAAGGAAGTCAAGTGTTGGTGTTGGTGTAACTCTTCAAGAAGGACCCCTAGAACAAACATGGTTAACAGTAAGGTCACGACAGACTCAAATCTAAACCAGCAGCTCCTTCGGGGGTAGTGCTACAATAGTAATGATAAAAAAGGGGGGGGGCAGGGAACCCAAGAGTGGACCCAATTCGGACTTTAACGGCACAGTAAACAATGGAGATAATTGGACATAATTTTAATAGGAAAAAGACACATACATGATAAAAAAAAGGGGACATGACAATTAAAAATCATACATATGAGATACATATAATATGATAAGAGCCCTGAGTGCATCAACGCGTTTCACCGTAGGGCTTCTTCAGGATGCAATTCAGGATACAGTGATTGCAAAAAGCAGAAAGAGGGTCTCACTATCTTGCAAATCACTCAAGTCTTGATTGGCAGGTGGCCAATGAAGACATCCAATATAGGAACGAGATTAAACCATGCAGAAAGAGCGTGTAGCTGGCAAAGCGAGATCAAGTATATTTTATACAAAGCCGTGCAGAGCCGTTTGCTCGCTCCCAGAGGATTACCTTGATACAACCAGTCCATGAATCTATTACTGATTTGGCTTTGTATATAATATACTCCTATGATTGCATGGAGTTTAGCCGACTGACTCACTGCACCATTTTGAAATACATCTCTATATTTTCCTGGTTCCTTCTTTGAGGGCTGGTTGTCGTGTACCTATTTTCCCCTGTGTCCAGCTTCCTCCTGGAGTTATTTGCGTTTCTCATCTAGGAATCACTGGTTTCCTTGACTATTCGGTTGGAGGAGAACCACTTGGCCTTTAGGAGAAAGATCAAAACCCATCTCTTTTGAGCTCAAAGGAGAAGTGGTCAAACAAGCGCCCAGAGGCGATTCAGTTCGCAGGTGCTGCGCTATATACGTTTTTCACTCACTCACTCACTCCGTGAGATGTTCAAATCGTGGGATTTTTTTTTATACCCTAACCATGCTTTAAACTTCTCCACAACTTTATCCCTGACCTGTCTGGTGTGTTCCTTGGCCTTCATGATGCCGTTTGTTCACTAAGGTTCTCTAACAAACCTCTGAGTGCTTCACAGAACAGCTGTGTTTATACTGAAATTTAATTACAGACAGGTGTACTCTATTTACTAATTATGCGACTTCTGAGGGCAATTGGTTCCACTAGATTTTAGTTAGGGGTATCAGAGTAAAGGGGGCTGAATATAAATGCACGCCACACTTTTCAGATATTTAATTGTAAAACATTTTGGAAAACATTTATCATTTTCCTGCCACTTCACAATTATGTGTCACTTTGTGTTGGTCTATCACATCAAATCCCAATAAAAAATATTTACTTTTTTGGTTGTAATATGACAAAATGTGGAAAATTTCAAGGGGTGTGAATACTTTTTCAAGGCACTGTAGTACAATAAGTGTTGGTATAATCACACCATGCATACCAATATATGTACATATAAAATGTGTGCACCTACCACAATCGCAGTTGCCACAGCGATGATGTTGGTGACAGAATATTGTAGCGAATTACGTCCAACGTGTCTCAGTACTAATCCATGTACAATGGCCCCCACAATAAAATTCAGGTGTCCAACCACAATCAGTGCAAGGCCAACTTTCATCAGGATCTTTCCATACTGGGAACTATCCAGGGCTTCTGTTAAGAAAGGTAAACAAAGTAACACATAAATAAGAGTATATAGATTGAAATGAAGTACAACTTTATAAAAAATACTTAACAATACTTTTCAGTTCTGATTTCTATCACATATTGCCTAAAGATAGAGATGTGATTTTCTTCTACTGTCAGGTCAGATATCATTTAAGAGGGTAATGATGTGTAATAATTGAGTTATCCCATCTGAATATTAGGGGTAAACACATTTATGGAACTGTAACATGTTTACAGTCTTTGTTATTTATTGGACCAATAAGTTTCAGAGGCACATTTTTGTCATATGTTTAGTACCGCTGTTTTAAAATATATTTACCGTACATGTAGTAAAGGAGGAACCATTAAAAACAAATAGGCCCAGGTTCACAAAACACTTACGCCGACGTATCTCAAGATACGCCGCGTAAGTGTAAATATGCGCCGTGCCCACAAAACTGATACGCCTGAAAATAGGCTTCATCCGACCGACGTAACTTTCCTACGCCGGCGTATCATAGGCGCATATTTACGCTGGCGGCAAGTGGTGCTCCCATTGATTTCCTATTCACATATGCTAATGAGGGAGATACGTCGATTCTTGAACTTACATGCGCCCGGCGCATAATATACGCGGTTTACGTAAGACGTACGCTGGGCGTAAAGTTATTCCCCATATAGGAGGCGCATTTCATGCAAAGGTATGGACCAGGGAACACAGCCGTCGTATTTTACGTTGTTTACGTAGTTTGTGAATATGGCTAGGCGCAGGTTACGTTCACGTCGTAGGGAGTGATTGGACGTATCTTAGGCAGTTGTTTCGACGTGATTCTGAGCATGCGCACTGGGATGCGGCCACGGGACGGCGCATGCGCCGTTAATTTTAAGTACTTCTGTGATGCTTGGCCCATCATTTGCATGGGGTCACGCCTCATTAGCATGGCTCACGCCCACTTCCACCTACGCTGGCTTACGCCGAGGAAACCCAGTGCAGATTTTAGGGCAAGTGCTTTGTGAATACTGTGCGCTACGTCGGCGTAGCGTATATTAGATACGCTACGCCGGCATAAATATGCGCCAATGTATGTGAATCTGGGCCTTAGTGGCTTAAGATTGAATATGGCTGTTATTTCAGTAGTAATAATGTTTCCTGAGCACCTTCAATGCTACTCAAAATTGGTCAAATAGGGAGCAGATGGAGGTGTTCACACTGCAGCGTTACCTTTGCTTTGAGGTAAAATTAACACTGTTTGCAGGTCAGCAGTTTTTGATGTTTCGCAACCACCTCCATTCACTTCTATTCAAATGCATCACAAGCATGGCGTAAAACGCACCGTAAACACACTTACTTGAAGCCATGGGCAAACTGTCTTTTGCCTACCAGGAATAAATCTGTGAGCTTCATGGGGGCTGCCCCTGAAGTACCTTTGAACTAATTTCTGACCAGTGATCAAGTCTGAGGAGGTGGCTCCTCTAGGGCTTGTGAGTAGAGACCCTGACGGACTCCCTGAAATAGCATAACCAGAGAGATATTCCTCGTGGCCCCCAACTTTAATCATCCTGGAGTTACCTCATGGTCCCCATCTATCCAGGAGCTACCCCATGGTTGTCAACTATAAGACTATCTATTCTGAATTATCTCACAGTTCCCAGCTGTGAGAGCTAGACTGTGCTACCTTTTTCAAAGAGAAGAGTGTCCTCAGTCAACTGACCCTAAAAGTTTGGAGTATCCCATACCTTCTTATCCCTCTCCGGGTTAAAATTTCTACAGCAATAAAACCTAAAAAAAAAAAAAAAAGAAGACATCCCCTAGACTTTTTAATGGAGCTGGAGTGAATAGTCTGTTGCTTGTGTGACTGGCAGCCTCTGTAATACATAGGGAGAACCCGTGAATTTCTCAGCAGCCCCTTTGAAGGTAGCTCTACGTGATCTTTTCTGGTGTTGACAGCTACAAGTGTACAAAGTGTACAAATTGCACAAATGCATACATTTTGTTCACCATAGAGTTGTGGCACCATCTGCACTTCCATTTGAAAGGATGGAAGCATGACCTAAACATTTTGAGTTACGATTGGTTTCCATCTTTCCCATGTTGGAAAGGTGGGAGTATGACATATGGCAAGTTTTTTATCACGCCTTGGAAAATGTAGTAGTCGGACTCAGTTTAGTAACAACTACTCTACAGCCATGATATGCTGTATATAAAGCTTAACCACTTGCCTACAGGGCACTTTCACCCCCTTCCTGCCCAAGCCATTTTTCAGCTTTCAGCACTGTCACACTTTGAATGCCAATTGCGCGGTCATGCAACGCTGTACCCAAATAAAAAAAGGTTTATAATTTTTTTCCCACAAATAGAGCTTTCTTTGGGTGGTATTTGATCACTTCTGTGTTTTTTATTTATTGCGCTATAAACAAAAGAAGTGAAAAAATAAGTGTAGCGCTTAAACAATGTCTATCATGACAATGAACACTGGATATATAATGTACAAATTAATATATCGTATGGTTGTAAATGGTTAAATGTACAACGACTGAAAATTGCAAAATAAAGTCCATATAAATTGATATTCCACAGGGTGAATGAGAGAAGAATATTCAAAACATAGTGCTGACTTCTTCCGTGTATGGTAATAACCCGTCACCAATAGAAATGAAGGCTTACCGGAGCAAATGGACTTAATGGACGTATGCCCCCAAAAGTCAAAACAAGCTTGTGAGATATGGTTCCCAACCAAGAATAGAAGAATCAAACTGGTATACACATCCTGGTATCTGATGGATGACGATTCAGAAAGCACCAAAGTATGCGATAATGGATGATATCCCGGAACTTATCTCTCAATGGTATCAGTAATATAAAGAGATAGGAGACTCCACTGCCGCCTCACCTTGTATACACAATACGTGTGATACTTCAGCCTACATGTAAGTGTAACAGCTGTAAAATAAATCTTTTTTATTGGTTTAAACGAGATCACGCTATGTGACCACTTTTCTCTCCTATCTCTTTATATTACTGATACCATTGAGAGATAAGTTCCCTGACAGGATGTGGACCTGTGTGCTTACACACACAGATCCACGGTCCCGTTTAATTACTGGGCACTAGTAATACAACCACCCCCCTGTCATATGTCCCAGATTCACCTGTCCCTCTTGGGTGCCTGGGCCCTCAAAGGCAAACAGCCTATGGTGAGCGATGTATTCTTTCAAGGAATACAAAGCCTGCTCGGATTGGCACAGGCTGTAACATCATCAGCCCAGCTCTCTCTCTCTCTCTTTCTGTCTCTCTCTCTCTCAAAGCCAATCCGAGCAGGCTCTGTATTCATTAATAGAATACATTGCTTGCCGGGATTGACTCAGCGGTGTATACTGTATGTAGCCAAAGCTACATACAGTATTACCGCACATCCGGCGGGCTGACATCCAGCAGCAACATTTTATACCGGTGTGTAAGACGACCCCCTGTTTTTTGGGTGTTTTTTTTTTTATGTGTAAAAGGTCGTCTTATATGCTGGAAAATATGGTATGTAGGCAAGTGTAGTTTAGCCTTCCCACACAGGTGGCGCTGTTTCTAGAGCTGTTATGCAGAGGAAAGGGAGGCTAAGGGGAGACCTTGTTCCTCTGAGGCCTCCATAGGTGTCATCAGGGAAGCAGCCATCCGATTGGATGCTGCTTCCCTGAATGACCTCCGTGGCCATCTTTAGTGAGGGCAGTGCTAATAAATAGCACTGTCCCACTGCAGTTGGCGTGCATTTACAAAGTGGCTAGGATAGGGACAGGAACCCGCTGGTCTAAAGCAAGGAAAGGTTCCAGTGGGGAAGAGGGGAAGGGGCCTCACACCTGATTCTGCCAACCAATATACCCCATTGGGTCGGTGATCGAAACTACCCTCTGCATCCAGAGCCCTCTTGCTGCCACTCTGTCTCTCAGCCACCTACTTCATCAGATCCACTCCGGTATTGTAGGTTTGCTCTTGTATCTTCTACTACATAGAGAATATGCTTTAACAATCCTTCTGGGAGGAGCCATGATATTTAGGCTACTAGGATAGATTGTGCTGCTTGTACCAAGTATCAATTATTTAACTTATACAACGTGCCCCATGTCTTGGTCTCTGTGTCCAGTTACTCCACATTGGGTAACAACTAGCTGGCTCTACCCACAACAGCGTAAGTCAGCAGGATATACCCCACATGGCAGTCAGCATGGAAGGTGATGCAGAGGCCACCATGTCACAGTTGGGAGCAGCTTTAGCTCCCATTCCTATATTCGATGGGTCTAATATCTCACTAACGAAGTGGGAAGAAAGGAGGGGGTCACCGCTCCAGGTGGGTCTTTGCAGGCAATTTGAGGAACTTGTCAGGAGTCCAAGGTGCTGGCAATGCACAAGGCAAACATGGAAAAATGGAAATAGATGGACAGCCGCACTCCAGAGGAACTTGAAAAAGTCGTCTTTATTAATAAAAGATGGACATGCAGATCCAAAAATACAGTTACATGAGGGGACATGTCGAAGTGGGAAGATTGCTGTACGTCTCTAGTTTAGAGCATATCGTGGCACCTCTAGAAGGCCTATTTAGGGAAAACATGACCCTAAATGAGTTAAGACAATAAGAGGGTGAGACCCTCTCTCACTTCACTGTCTCCCTCCAGAAGTTATGGAAATGGTTGAAAGAAGAAATACCTACAGGGGTGTGCTGATATAGGTGCTCCGGACAAGCTGTTATGGGACCAATTCATGGAAGAGGTGAGCGTTGCCCCTGTCCAGCAGGCCCTGCAGGAACGAGTGAGGTCTCAGCCTTCCGTCACTTTCAATGACGTGGTGGTGGAAGTGGTGGCCCAAGAACAGGAGGATGAGAAAGCCACCATTGCGGTGACAAAGAAAAATGAGCCAATATACTCTACAGAGGAGGCTTTAGTGCCTTAGCCGTTGTTGACCCTGCAAACAACCATACACAGGAGCTGACAAAAAATATGGCATCCATGCCTCAGGAAATTACTACAGTCAAGCAGCAGTTGGTCCAATTCTCTAAGGACCGGAGATGCTGGCAGTGTGGGCACTACCGTCCAGGGCCGCTGATAGAAATCATTGGGTACAGCCTACCTGATGGGGGCCCCATACAGCCTACTTGACGGGGCCCCCTTCAGCCTGGCCCCACCTCAGACCCTGCCTTGAAAATACCTTTTTTTCCCCTCACGAATAGAGCTTTATTTTGGTGGTATTTGATCACTTCTGTGTTTTTTTTTTTTTGTGCTATAAACCAACGATTTAAAAAAAAAAAAAAAGAATTTCTTAATTAATTTAAGCCAATATGTATTCTGTTACATGCTTTTGGTAAAAAAAAAAATACCAATAAGCGTATTTTGATTGGTTCGTGCAAAAGTTATAGCATCTACAACTATGGTATATTTTTAGTGAATTTTTCATTATTTATTTATTTATATTAGTAAA
Organism: Rana temporaria; assembly: GCF_905171775.1. Classification (NCBI taxonomy): domain Eukaryota; kingdom Metazoa; phylum Chordata; class Amphibia; order Anura; family Ranidae; genus Rana; species Rana temporaria. The sequence goes on along the minus strand of NC_053490.1, from coordinate 272,663,059 downwards.
TGTAGGCGATCAGCTAAGGGGTTAGCTGGGTGATGGTTCAGGTGTAGAAGCAATGTTCGTGGGCACAGTTACCGGCAGTTCGGTGGTTTCCTTGGTACCCATTATCCTGAGCATGAATTTTCTGTAAGATCTGGACTTATCCTGCTTGTTGATGGAGGTCAAGAAGTTCCGTGGGCACAAACGATTGTGTGGCTTCCTGTCCGTATGGCTCAATGTGATCCGGGCCTACAAAGCCTACGGCAGAGAAGGTAGACAGTAGACAAAACGAGAGGGTGTCATCCATACAAGGCTTAGGCAAAACCTACTGATGGCCACCCATCAAGAAGTTATCTGGTCATTACCTATTGGAGCTCCAAGGGGCTACCGTTATGATAGGATCTTGTAGAGTCCCCAAGCTTTAAGGAGAATGGTTAACAGCCCAAACCCTTTCCAAAGTCCATTGGGGTAGGGTACTGGTCCAGCTAGTTATATTGGGAACCAACCCCTCTTCCCCTACCAAACTGCATGATCATAGTGGACCTCTACATGGTACCCAGACATTGCATTGTGTAGTCCCAACTGGTGGTCAAACCTATCTGTGCTCCTTTGCAAGGCACCCTGCACTTTGATCAACACCAACAGTTGTTAGACCAATTGGCCATCCCCTTCCAGGTATATCTGCTGTCCCAAAAGGCTCTCCTTTATCAGCTGCTGGAAAAACATTTTTAAGTCCTGAAGACTATGGATGTACTGAAGGTATAGACCATTCCATGCACATAGGGAGTACAAGTTGAAAAAAATGAACTCCAATTAGCGAATAAAGAAACCAGAGGTTATTAAGAACAACTCTATGTCACTGGTTGCTAGGTTGCTGTCAACTACACAGCATCACTGGTTGCTAGGATGCTGTCGGCTACACAGCTGACTGCGTACTAGCAACCAGTGATGCTACAGTGGGGCAAAAAAGTATTTAGTCAGCCACCAATTGCGCAAGTTCTCCCACTTTAAAAGATGAGAGAGGCCTGTAATTGTCATCATAGGTATACCTCAACTATGAGAGACAAAAATGTGGAAACAAAGCCAGACAATCACAATGTCTGATTTTGGAAAGAATTTATTTGCAAATTATGGTGGAAAATAAGTATTTGGTCTCCTCTACAAACAAGCAAGATTTCTGTCTCTCACAGACCTGTATCTTCTTCTTTAAAGGGGTTGTAAAGGTTAAAAAAAAAATCCCTAAATAGCTTCCTTTACCTTAGTGCAGTCCTCCTTCACTTACCTCATCCTTCGATTTTGTTTTTAAATGTCCTTATTTCTTCTGAAAAAATCCTCACTTCCTGTTCTTCTGTCTGTAACTCCACACAGTAATGCAAGGCTTTCTCCCTGGTGTGGAGAAAGCCTCTTGAGGGGGGAGGGGGCGAGCAGGAGGGTCGAAGGATGAGGTAAGTGAAGGAGGACTGCACTAAGGTAAAGGAAGCTATTTAGGGGATTTTTTTTTTTTTTACCTTTACAACCCCTTTAAGAGGCTCATCTGTCCTCCACTCATTACCTGTATTAATGGCACCTGTTTGAACTTGTTATCAGTATAAAAGACACCTGTCCACAACCTCAAACAGTCACACTCCAAACTCCACTATGGTGAAGACCAAAGAGCTGTCGAAGGACACCAGAAACAAAATTGCAGACCTGCACCAGGCTGAATCTGCAATAGGCAAGCAGCTTGGTGTGAAGAAATCAACTGTGGGAGCAATGATTAGAAAATGGAAGACATACAAGACCACTGATATTCTCCCTCGATCTGGGGCTCCACGCAAGATCTCACCCCGTGGGGTCAAAATGATCACAAGAACAGTGAGCAAAAATCTCAGAACCACACGGGGGGTGGGGGGTTAGTGAATGACCTGCAGAGAGCTGGGACCAACGTAACAAAGGCTACCATCAGTAACACACTACTCCGCCAGGGACCCAGATCCTGCAGTGCCAGACGTGTCCCCCTGCTTAAGCCAGTACATGTCCGGGCCTGTCTGAGGTTTGCTAGAGAGCATTTGGATGATCTAGAAGAGGATTGGGAGAATGTCATATGGTCAGATGAAACCAAAGTAGAACTGTTTGGTAGAAACACAACTCGTCGTATTTGGAGGAGAGAGAATGCTGAGTTGCAACCAAAGAACACCATACCTACTGTGAAGCATGGGGGTGGCAACATCATGCTTTGTGGCTGTTTCTCTGCAAAGGGAACAGGACAACTGATCCATGTACATGAAAGAATGAATGGGGCCATGTTTCGTGAGATTTTGAGTGCAAACTTCCTCCCATCAGCAAGGGCATTGAAGATGAACGTGGCTGGGTCTTTCAGCATGGCAATGATCCCAAACACACCGCCCGGTCAACGAAGGAGTGGCTTCATAAGAAGCATTTCAAGGTCCTGGAGTGGCCTAGCCAGTCTCCAGATCTCAACCCCATAGAAAACCTTTGGAGAGAGTAAAAAATTCCGTGTTGCCCAGCGACAGCCCCAAAACATCACTGCTCTAGGGGAGATCTGCATGGAGGAATGGGACAACATACCAGCAACAGTGTGTGACAACTTTGTGAAGACTTACAGAAAACCTTTGACCTCTTTCATTGCCAACAAAGGATATATAACAAAGTATTGAGGTGAACTTTTGATATTGACCAAATACTTATTTTCCACCATAATTTGCAAAAAAATTCTTTCCAAATCAGACAACGTGATTGTCTGGATTTGTTTCCACATTCATGGTTGAGGTATACCTATGATGACAATTACAGGTCTCTCTCATCTTTTTAAGTGGGAGAACTTGCACAATATTCCACCTATTCTGAAGGCAAAAAAATAGAAGGAAATGGATACCAAGCGCCTTGAGGCGATTCAGTTCGCATGGGTAGCGCTATACAAGTTTTTCACTCACTCACTCACTCACAATTGGTGGCTGACTAAATACTTTTTTGCCCCCACTGTATGTAGCTGACAGCCTTCCAGTAACCAGTGATTCTGTGCACTAAGAATGGAGTTATGAACACGCTGGTCTTAGCGCTGCTCCTCTCCTTTCTCCACAATGCCTCCATGTGATAAACATATTTCCCGTTTTAGAGGAATGACATGATTGTACAGGTTTTCTGTGACACTCTGATTGAAGGAAGCTTACAGAAAAAAAAAAAAAAGAAAAAAAACAACTGAGGACAATTAGGCAAATGTAATCATATGATTAATTAAAAAAAAAAAAAAAAAAAAAAAAGAAGGAGGGATAAAAGCCCCTAGACACAGCAAACATGGTTACCAAGCCAAGCCAAGGAGGACCACCAGAGACCTGACCCAGAGGGGAGAGATATAAACAGGGACATATGAGGGACTCCACTCCACCACTCCAAAAACCAAGGTTAAATGTAAATGTTTTGTGTTTGGATACACTTTAAATACTCCCACATAGAATGAACGTCATATGCTCTTATTGATTGATTTGTTAAATATTTCCTTCATGTGTCAGTTACACCACACCCGAAAGTGATTAAATATTTAAATACCTCTCGCTCTTGAATTAATTAGACCTGTCCCATAAATGAACACACAACACTGCTGAATCAGCTTCCACTAAAAGTAAGTGGTGATGTAATCTGGGAGATCTGTCTGATAGACAGGGAATCATTCTGTCAGTCTGTCTGAACATTTCATTCAGCGAGAGCGTAGCTGGAGGCTGTGTGGTTGGTTTGGGTTAATCTAACCTTCAGGGATCTATTGGTTTAGGTAGGACCTCTACCTATTGACTATTGGAGTATATTGATGTGACTTCCCACCACGCATACCACTATGTCAGCATTTTCTAATCCTCTGAACAGCAGCAGGCAAAGAGAGGGAGGGCAGTTCTAGGAGTCAATCCATTGTGTTATATACAGTCCATGTGTGCCAACAAGGAACATGCTGACAGGAGAAGAGAGCAGAATGCCAGTGGGATGGACTGCGATTCTGCGAATGCTCCTTTGCTGTCCAGTCGCAGCATGAGGTAAAGGAGATGACCTAGCTTTATTTCATATCTGCAGTAGAAAAAAGTCAGGTCATCAGACTGTCTGTCCTGTCTAGCAAAGCTGTGGAAATCTCTGGACTGCATAAACACAAATTTAAACCTTTTGACAGGCGAGACAGCACTTTGTCTGGAGTTTTATATTAGCATCTGATCATAGTGGACCTCTACATGGTAGCAAAACCTACACTGTTAGCATCAGCACTGCACAAGCAGGCTGAGCGTGAGAACTTGTTGCAAAGTGCCTACAGCTACAGAGAAAGATACATATACACACCTATTTTCAGGCTGCTCCAGTCTGGTCACATGATCTCCCCTGTGTCAGCCAGCATTGGCTACAAGGAAGAGGAGAGACTCTTCCAATAACAGCTGGAATCCCTGAGCGTTGTCATTATCCATAGGTTTACTATGGGCCAACCGATATCAATGCTCCCTCCTCTCCCCTGAAGCTGTTAGCTTATAGAGAAGAGCCGATCACATGACCAGACTGGGGAAGCCTGAGAATAGTTAAAGGGGTGTTCCAGACTTTTTTTAAGTTTATTAAAAGTCAGCAGCTACAAAAAGTGTAGCTGCTGGCTTTTAATAAACAGACACTTACTTGCTCCACGGTTCCAGCTCCTCGCCCCCTCCTCGCCGGCCGGCGTCTTCATTCCTAGTGTGGGCACCCGGTAGTGACAGCTTTCGGCTTCATGGCCGGGCACCCACTGCGCATGCACGAGCGGCGCCGTCCGATTCGACAGGCGCTCGCCTACAGGAGGGGCTGCAATAAGGCGATTAAGCTATTCGCCTTACCAGCCCCTCGGCGGAAGGAGGAAGTGGGACAGAAAAAATTACATGCCAAATGTGGCATGTAAGGGGGGGAAGTAGTGGATTAAGCGGAAGTTAAATTTTTAGGTGGAACTCCGCTTTAAGTATACAGATCTTTCTTCCACAGGGTAGTTAGTATAGGTGTTAGAAAGTGGGTGGAAGCAGTTTTAGGATAAGTTAGTATAACCCCGAATTCCACTTTAAAGTTATTTTACTGCTTGTTAGAAAAATACTGTAACCACTTGCCGACTGAGCTGTAGCCATCATTCGGCTATAGCATGGTCGTCCAGATCTAATGATGCCCTCCCATAATCCCTCCTCCCCCCCCCCCGTCGCGTGCCCTCGGACTGTGCATCGGTGCACTCTGTAATTGCTTTGTCCTTCGCACAGCTGATCACAGATCAAAGTAAAGGGCCAATCACATCGGCCCTTTTCCATGTGATAGGCTGTGTCCAATCATAGCTGATCGCATGAAAACAAATACCGGTTATAAATGCATAATTACGACACTGATCACCAGTGCCAATCAGTGTCCCTCTGCAGCATATCAGTGCCCCCTCATCAGTGCAACTTATCAGTTGCATGACCGCACAATTGTCATTAAAATTGCAACAGCACTGAAAATTGGCCTGGGCAGGAGGGGGGTGAAAGTGCCCAGTAGGAAAATGGTTATAAATTAATATCCATTACTTGAAACTACACCCGTTTTAAAAAAAAAAAACACAATATGACACTGGTGGCCTTCTTCTAAAAATATTAGTGCCCTTAATGTGACCAGCTTCACTTCACACACAGCTCAGGGCTCACAACAATCACAAAGCAAATGAATGTCAGAGAAAAGTCGGGATCAGCATGACAGCCAGGTAATTGCCATTCTTAGAAAGATAGTTCTTCTTTGGCAGGCTACATTACTTGTGACAGGTTTCCTTTGAAGGATAAAGAGTCAATTTGGCAAAATGATGTATGAATCATCAGCTGATATAGGTTCAGTATACAGTATGTGTGCATGGTGGGACTAGTTAGTGGTAAAGAGTCTTTTCTAAAAAGGTACAGGGTTTCAATGATATTTAACTTTACAGCAAACAGATTGTAATTATTAACAATCTGTTCTGTTCAAGGCCATGACTGTTAACTAATGGGATATTTGTTCAACTGCCATCTGCACGGGGATAGGTTTCCTAAGAGAATGCTTTACATCCCTAGATATTACAAATAGTAGCAACATGGATCAATGACATTTAATGACCTAGTTATCAGGTTTCATACATTGGAAACGCACATACTAATTATTCCTGAACATATACAGTGTAATATATATATATATATATATATATATATATATAAAATACACACACACAAAATTTTGAGCTGATGCTGCCCAAGGTACTGTAAATAAATATAATCTGAATCTATCAACTTGTAAAATCTAAGGAACAATTTAATCTTCTGGTCTCCTGTTATATTAATATTTGTATATATTACTACTGCATATCCTTAAGGGGTATTGAATATAAATTAAAAAAAATAAAAATAACAAACTCAGTATGTAACTACACACTTACAACAAGCTCATCCCCTTTTGTTACAACACTTCACTAATGTTTTAATGGGGAAAAAAATGAGTGGAACAAAAAACTAAATGGAAAGAGTAAACAAAGAGTACAGTAATGGTAAAGGGGTTTACGCTGCCTTGTAGAATAATTTAGCCACAGGCGCATGTTAAATTCAATGCCGCAATAAGTCCTACCAGGCATATAAACACTCTTTCATTATAGTAGGTACATCAAGCAGACATTTTTCCTCATTCATCTGGACAAAACATCTCTAGCAATAGATTCACAGCAAGAATATGCACATCACAGCCTTTATTTAAAATAAAAAATGAAATAAAATAAAAAAAAAGTCTAAACTGCAATCAGTTGAAATTTGATTGGTTGGTGCAAGATTACCTTACTATGAGCATTTTTCAATATCACAGCCAGGGTTGGATTTACCATTAAGAAAATAGAAAAAAAAGAAAATAGGAAAAAAAATAAATAGAAAAAAATAGAAAAAAAAAAAAAGAAAATAGGCAGCTTTTCCCTGTATAATTAATCACCATACATTTCAATCAAGTAAAAATAGTAATCTCTTATAGGATTATGTACACATTATCACAATATCCTAAACTGAGTAGGGAAAGGTAAAACAAGTAAATGTATGCATTTATAATTAGAATTTATAGTAAGTAAGCAAAATTAGGCTTAGTTTTCAATCAGTAATGTCTTAGGGCCCATTCACATTTAGGCTAGGTTCACACATGTCCGATGCGAATTTCCCCTCAGTTTTCACTATGAATTTCCAAAGCAGCGGTTCAGCTGTGTTTTTGCTGCGGTTCAGATGCAAATTTTTGGAGCCGGTGTTTTATCGAGATGGTTCCCCTATCGAATAGGGTCCAACCTCGACTGCGCAGGCGCAGCGCATGCACAATCGGAGCCAACCAAATCAAAAGAGGCTAAACAGCTGTTCGTCAGCTGCAGACGAGCGTGCGCAATCAACACGCTGCTCGCTCCCGATGCTCGGGGCTGGTTATACTCGCTGCACGCTCTATACAGCAAGGGGCGGATGCTTTTCTCAAAGGGGCAGATATGGTTAGAAGAGGCATGATGGCCACTGCTTTATGATGGGCAGTGCTTTTTTGAAAGGGGCGGATGCTTTTCTCAAAGGGGCAGATATGGTTAGAAGAGGCATGATGGCCACTGCTTTATGATGGGCAGTGCTTTTTTGAAAGGGGCGGATGCTTTTCTCAAATGGTCAGATCTCAATACAGCAAGGGGCGGATGCTTTTCTCAATACAGCAAGTATTGAATATGGTTATAAGAGGCCGCATGATGGGCAGTGCTTTATGATGGGCAGTTCTTGCTGTCCCCTTGCTGTATTGAGATCCGAGCATTTGAGAAAATCATCCGCCCCTTTCAAAAAAGCACTACCCATCATAAACCACTGGCCATCATGCCTTCTAACCGTATCCGTCCCTTTGAGAAAAGCATCCGCCCCTTGCTGTATAGAGCGAGTGGCGTGTATAACCAACCCCGAGCATCGGGAGCGAGTGGCGTGTATAACCAGCCCCAAGCATTGGGAGTGAGCGTTGTGTTTTTTTGCGCATGCTTGTCTACACGAGACTCACATACAAAACCCATTGGAATTCATGCAAGGATGGAGGGGCTGCCACTGCCTCCCCCTGTCATACCCTTCACTCCTGCACATACTGCCTGTTGTCATACCCACCACACTCCTCTCCTGTTTATACTGCCCACTGTCGGGCATTCTTCTGCTGCACACACTGGCCCCTGTAATACCTTCCATAGTACTCTCCTACATGCACTGCCCACTAAAACACTTCTTTAGCATTGTTTGTTATACGCCTAACCTTTCCCCATTTTAAAATGGGTGCATTTTTGCCGGTAATTAAAATACCATATTCTTTATTAGGTATGCTGCCTGACTGTATAAAACAAGTAAAAGAGGCAGGGCCACAACTGGGCTTAAAGTCACTTTAACACAACATATATGCAAATGGGGCATATTTATAGTCATTTTACTGCCCCTTATTATAAATAGGGCCTTAAGGTTCCTGTACAATGTACACATTTAGATGATTTTTTTTTCATTTACAAATAGTCTGTGCAATGATCCAATGTAGAGAACACTTTCAGACAACACAGGTTGGCGGTCATAAGTATACAACCTGATTGTGCAATCTTTGAGATATAACAAAACTATGTAATATAAGGGAAAAAATCCATTCATTTAATATCAAATCAGGCAGGCTCATACACTACATGGTGGTAAATCTAAAGGAGATTGCACAAACAGATTGTATCGTGTAAGGTCAGCCATAGCATTATCAAGCCTTGTCTAATCAGTACTATATACCTCCTCGTAAACTGGCACTAAACAAGACGGGTGTCACTCTGTACCAGGAAGATGACCTGCCCAGCACAGATCCCTGACGGTCAGATCCAGTCAGCACATTTTAACAGTTTGCCTTGTCTATGATCTATAAAGTACTGTCAGATTTTTTTAAAGCGATCAAGGAATAATGAGAAATCTGTATAAAGGCCGGTGAGAAATTCTCGACCTCTCATCCTTCTTAACCCCTTCGCCTGCATGTGATGCTTGTGATGCACCAATAACCACCAAGCCAAAGGCAAATCCTGGGCTTGGTAATGCGCTACATTCAATTAAGGGTAAAGCAGACAGAGTAAAATAAATAATAAATAAATAAAACAAGACGCAGTTTTACGTGTTACAGCATCATTCAGTGAAATTATCATAAGTATGTGTGTGGGAGTGTAACCTAACAAATTTATATCACATTTCTATCTCATTAAATCAGCATTAATAGATGATGATGTCATTATTAATAAAAGGGCAACTTACTGGGTCCACACATGGCTTTTGTTGGTGTTTTCTCACAGTTTTCTCTTCGAATCCATTTCCCTTGTTTCTAAATTTCTCTCGGCAGAGTTCACTATGGGCGGCTCCTAATTCCAACCAGTCAGACTGGTTTGTAGGCTCCACCTGGATTCTGTCTTCTCAGCACAGCAGGATGTCTCTGTGTTATCATCAGTAGTAGTAGTGGGAGAGATTTACTAAAACTGGGGAACACAGAATCCACGTAGTAACCAATCAGCTTCTAATTTCAGCTTGTTCAATTAAGCTTTAGCAATAAAACCTTGAAGCTGATTGGCTACCATGCACAGCTGCACCAGATTTTGTGTGAACAAATTTTAGTAAATCTCCCCCAACACGACTATTACAATTATAATGAAATAGGCCAATGTGAGGCAAAAAGCACTCTTCCATGAAATGGGACATTACACGTATTTACAAAGAAAAAAACATTTTGTCCTCATTATAGCCTCATTCACATTGGTATTGGGAATAGGCATTTAGGGCGCGTTTTCACCACTGCCCCGAATGCCTAGCAATGTATAAATGGACAGCGGACAGAGCTGTTCACATTTAAAAAAACATGTAGCGTTTGCGTTGCTTCGTGGCAGTGTGCGGCAAACACAACACTAAATAGGGTGTCTGGGAGGCATTAAAGCTTGTTAACTGCTTTTATTTAAGTGAGTAGTAATCCACTGTAAATGTGCCTGTAGCTTTTATGTTGCATGCACAGCATGGTTGACAAGCGTTTATAAAATATCAGTGAGGTAAAAAGAAAAAACAATGCTGGAGGAAAATAATATCCTAGAATACGCTGCTAAATGATAGAGGAGATCATAGATTGTATAAAAATGACCTTGTTACTTCTTTACTAATTATAATATTGTTTTATTATTATTTATTTACTAGTAATACTATACCCTAATTAACTGCTTCAGTTCTGAAATCTTTACCCCCCCCCTTCATGACCCGGCCTTTTTTTTTGCGATACGGCACTGCGCTAATCACAATTGCGCAATCGGGCGACACTGAACCCATATAAAATTTATGTCCTTATTTTCCCCACAAATAGAGCTTTCTTTTGGTGGAATTTGATCACCTCTGCGGTTTTTATTTTTTGGGCTTTTAAACAAAAAAAGGTTGACAATTTTGAAAAAAAAACAACAATATTATTTTACTCTCTGCTATAAAACACATCCAATAAAAAATTTAAAAAAAATCGAATTTCTTCATCAATTTAGGCCAATATGTATTCTGCTACATGTTTTTGGTAACAAAAAAAAATGTAATAAGCGCATATTGATTGGTTTGCGCAAAAGTTATAGCGTCTACAAACTGAGATATTTTTATGGATTTTTTTTTTTTTTTTTTACTAGTAATGGCGGCGATCAGCGACTTTTATAGCAGGACTGAGTCATTGCAGCGCACAGATCAGTGACACTTTTTTGATACTTTTTTGGGGAGCAGTGACACCAATACAGTGATTGGTGCTGTACTGACACTGGCAGGGAAGGGGTTAACATCAGTGGCGATCAAACGGTTAAAGGTGTTCCTACATAGTGCTTTGTAATTGTGTGTGTGTGTGTGTGTGTGTGAGGGGGGGGGGGGTGCTTTAAAGGGGTTGTAAAGGTTTGTTTTTATTTTCTAAATAGGTTCCTTTAAGCTAGTGCATTGTTGGTTCACTTGATTTCTTTGATTTCCCTTCTAAATGTTTTTTTTATTTGTTTTCTTTGTCTGAATTGTCCACTTCCTGTTCCTCCTCAGTAAGCTGTTCTGGCTGACTAACCTCCAGCCAGATTATGGGGGCAAGCTTACTGAGGAGAAACAGGAAGTGAGAAATTCAGACAAAGAAAAAATACATTTAGAAGGGAAATCGAAGGAAAACATAAGTGAACCAACAATACACTAGCTTAAAGAAACCTATTTAGAAAAAAAAAAAACTTTATAACCCCTTTAACTGTGGGAAGACAGAGATCCGTCTTCCTGCTTGGCAGAAACATAGGTTCTCTGTCTGTCCCTACTAACAGAAAGGCCTTGTTTATTTGTATAGGCAGACTGCCGTTCTGCCTCTGTCGGGAACAATCGGCAGATCCTGGCAGACATGGGGTCCACCGGATCCGCCGATTGGCTTCCACTGTGTCCAATCACATCGGGAGCGGTCACTGGCAGCTTTTGTACGCGATTTAGAACCGGAAGTGCAAAATCACGTACCTGTATGTGATTTTGCTCAGAGGAGCCGCGGCCCAGCAGTGCATGTATGTGGGACGGTCAGCTAGAGGTTAATTACTGTATAATTTATGTACATATACATTTATATAAACAATATAATTGATATAAGTTAATTACTATATAATTAACATCATATATTTAATGACATTATTGTAACAGAATACATTTTGCAAAATCTAGCCTAGGACTAGGCCTCTAAAGTTAACCTGGCCATAGACGGCTTGAATCTCGGCTGGCTCAGCAGGAACCATGAGTAGGCTGAATGTACCCAAGTTGATTGATCGATCAACTTGTGTACAACCAGCCTCCCGGATTTTTACATGTGATTATTAATAGCAGCTGTTATAGCCACTAGAAATAATCACTGTGTTCTTCCGGCGGGAACGGCTCTGTGGGAGGGATTCCCACCTCAACACTGACTGTGTTGAGGAGGGAATCAAGCAATTTTCTTTCCTTCCCCCTCATGTTTCAATGAAAGAAAATTGCCCTTTTTATATGAAAAGACATCTCTTGGAGGACATCTGGGGTGTTTGACATGCTTTAAACGCGACAAAAACATGCGTTAACACTATAGACATGTTGGTTCACATTACTGTCAACGTAGTATTTTTAGTAAGTGTGAAGTTAGCCTACAGACAGTAGAGAGATGAAGTAAATCTTTCCTATAGGGCCCCCTCACACCTCTTCAGTGTGTTGTGGTGCATTGCTGGATCATAATAATGCGGTATTTTATGCATAATGTAGAATTTTTATATTTTAAGTGTTGCATTAACAGAACAGATATGTTTCTTTTTTCTTTTTTTTTTCAATGTACTGTACCACAGTACAAAAATGTCATCTGTGGGCTGTGATGAGCTGCAATGAACATGCGTTGAGGTAAGATTGTAAGTAAATGGAAGTGGAATGCACCAAGAATGCTGCATATGCAATGCCAAAGCCAACCTTAAGGCCTGGTTCACACTAGTGCGTTGCTTTTTTGAGCTGCGTTGTCGTTGCAAATTTCTCTAGAGGGTGTTCTGCAGATCAACTGCGGTTTAGCTGCAGATCAGGTGCGAATTTGGAGACCTGGGAGAAGTTCCAGGTGAGAGGAGAGTGGGGGAGAATTGTATTTAGCTGAATGAGAGAAATTCCTGCAGAGAACTGAACACATGTGCGAATCAGATGCGTACCCATAGAAGATAATGGGACTGAATTCGCACCTGAGCCGCACCGCAAGACATAAAAAACCGCACACGGTTTGGAGGCAATGCGCAGTGCGAATGCATCGCACATATGTGAACCAGCCTCATTGAAAACAATGTATTTTGAAATGTCCTGCGAATTAGATGCGGTTTAAACCGCACTCAATTCGCATAGGTGTGAACCTGGTCTTAAAAACGAAACCCTTAAAAGAGTATTAAACCCCAAAATGTATTTATTATACTGTAGCTTACCAGTTCTTAGATGTGATGGCTGCAATGGTTTTCTTTTTTTCACTTTATTTTCACCTGATGATCCCAGCCAGTAAGCCTGTTATTTTTTAACAGGCGGCAGTTAGAGGGTTGAGAAAGACTATTTACCACTGACAGGGGCTCATACAATGACCAGCTTTTATTTATTTATGTAAAATCTTTATCCCAAAAAGAAAAAAACGTGTTAGCAGGAGCTCTGCTTTTTTGCTGTCCCCCCCCCCCCGCTTGAATTAAATGATGTAATTGAGTATTAATAGCGTTCCCCTGGATATACCTTATAAAAGCCATGGTCTTTGTATTGCGTGCAATCTTGTATATGGTGTTGACTAAGGATGAGCTCTGGCGTGTTCGCGTAGAACACGTGCAGAGCCTGCCAGGAAGTGTGCACGGCGCTGCGCTAATAACAGCCAGGGAGACATTTCACGATCCCTGCAGCCGAGCTTCGGGACAATGTCTCCCTGGCTGTGATTAGCATAGCGCCGTGCTCACTCCCTGGCGGGCTCTGCACGTGTTCTATGCGAACTCGCCAGAGCTCATCCTTAGGGCCCTTTCACACTGGGGCATTTTTCAAGCGCTTTAGCGTTAAAAAAAGCGCCTGTAAAACGCCTGAAAGAAGCTGCATCTGCAATCCCAATGTGAAAGCTTGAGTGCTTTCACACTAAAGCGCCTGAAAAACACCCCAGTGTGAAAGTGGTCTTAGCGTTAAAAAAAAGCGCCTGAAAGAAGCTGCATCTGCAATCCCAATGGGAAAGCCTGACTGCTTTCACACTGAGGCGTTGAGCTGGCAGGGCGTCAAAAAAAGTCCTGCATGCAGCTTCTTTGCAGCGCTTTAGGAGCGTTTAACACACCGCTCCTAAAGCCCCCTTCCTATTGAGGAAGCTTTTTTTAACGCCAAAGCGCCTGAAAAGCGCCTCAGTGTGAAAGGGGTCTTAGCAGCGCTTTACCAGCGTTTTTCGGGCGCTGGCAGTGTGAAAGGCCTCTGAAAGCACTTGGGCTTTCACATTGGGATTGCAGATGAGGCTTCTTTCAGGCGCTTTACAGGCTTTTTTTTAAACGCCAAAGCGCCTAAAAAACGCCCGAAAAACGCCCCAGTGTGAAAGGGGTCTAAGTGTTGACATAATCCTATATTCAGAACGTTTTTCAAAGCTCCAGACTTGAAGATCTGGCTTTTCGTGGATCTTTCTATAATGTCTTTTATGCTGCTTGCAGGACTTTTCTCAACGCCCTGCCAGTGCAACGCCTCAGTGTGAAAGGGTAAGGCGATTTTACAGCGCTTTCAATTCATTTAAAAGGAGAGGGGTGTTTTTGGAGTGTTTTTTTCAACGCCCAAAAGCTGCTCCAAAGATGCAGCTTGCAGGACTCAGTGTGAAAGGGTCCATTGAGAGCGTTTTAATGAGCATTTTAATAGCGCTATTTTAACGCTAAAATGCTGTAAAAACGCCCCAGTGTGAAAGGGGCCTAAGGCTTCTTACTCATAGTTAATGACAGAAAAAAATAAACAAGCATCTCGCATACGTTTTCAACCTGTGTAGTACGACTCTTTGCAAAAGAAAATAAATTGTAAAATACGTACTAATAACATGTACTATACAATTCTCAATAAAATATTCAAACACAAAAGAAAATAAATTATTAATTTATTTATTGTTAACCAACAGTTTACAACAAATATTTACAACATGTAGCAATAATGACGGAGATTGCAAAACATCCATAGCAATAGAGTTTTCATAATATCACATTACACATTAGGGATCCTCCCTTGGGCATAATTCATGGTAAAGCAGGGGGTGGCACTGGCAGAGTTTAGTGTGAGATCGGGTTTATGTTTTTTTGTCTGGGAGTTTTGCAATGGTCCATCTGGTTGATGCCAGAAAAAGAAATTATGTTTCTGATGTTTAGAGCAGTGTTTTTTTAACCTTTTTTCAGTCAAGGAAAAATCTCGGGCACCTTTTAAACCTTATGGACAGTTTTGAGGCACCCTTTATAAATTATGGACAATCTTGAGGCACCCTTTATAAATTATGGACAATCTCGAGGCACCCTTTATAAATTATGGACAATCTCGAGGCACCCTTTAAAAATGATGGTTAATCTCGAGGCACCCTTTAAAAATGATGGTCAATCTTGAGGCACCCTTTAAAAATTATGGGTAAATAGGTAATTTTAAGGACATTTAGGGGTAGATCCATCCATTGCTTAGTCTGTTTTCCGAAACTACAAGTCCCATGGTGCATTGCAAGGAAGACAGTTACAAGCAGGATCCCCCTCAGGCAGAGGCATGATAAGACTTGTAGCTCCGCAACAGCTGGAGGGCTGTCAGTTTGACACCCCTTAGCTAGAGGGTTTAGACAAAACATTTACCAGCCATAGGTGTGCTTACAATGATGGAATGGGCTCTAATTTGGAAACTCTCCAACATAAAGTAGGCCCGCACTTTATAAATAAATATACATTTGCAAATGGATGCAATCAAAACCTGTTTTTAGCGTAAAATTTGTTAGACAGGGTCAATTTGATTTTATTGCAGGCTTGCTGGTAAGTGTGCTGAGAAATCTTTTTGTTTTTGTACTGTGCTTTTATTAATTTACGTAAAAACCTTTATCCTGAATGGGAAAAACGGTTTGCTGTAACTATATATTATATCTTTGAGTACAGTGTTGTGCAGCCCTTAATCACGACCAATTACACCATTCAACTAATAAAGAACATGTGTTAAAGGAGAAGTCCAGCCTGAGCTCGTTTGGCTGGGCTTCGCCTATGGGTCACAGGAGTGCAATTCGTTTTGCACTTCTGTGACCCTTTTTTTAGCAGAGAGTGGACTGAAGTCCGCTCTCTGCTGACATCACAGGAATCAGTCCAGGCACCGCGTCATCACGACAATGAAGTCTGGATCCGCCAGGTGCCTGGACTGATGGTTGTCTCAGCCTCTCAGCGAGCCACCCCTCCCCAGCTCATCGCTCCAGTGAGCGTGGAGGAGCAGAGCAGGAGAGATGCTGACTGACAGGCAGCAGCTCTCCACTCGGGAAGGTAAGAGAACCGAGCCATCGGTGGTGTTTGATCGCTCGGTTCTCAGTGAAGAGGCGGCAGGGAACAGATGCTGCATTCACCAAGGTAAGTATAATGGGCAAAAAATAAAAAACCCAACGGTGATTAAATACCACCAAAAGAAAGCTCTATTTGTGTGAAAAAAAAGGACGAAAATGTCATTTGGGTACAGTGTTATATGACTGAGTAATTGTCATTCAAATTGTGAGAGCACCGAAAGCTGAAAATTGGTCTGGTTATTAAGGGGGTTTACGTGCCCAGTGGTCAAGTGGTTAACAGTGCTTGAGTGCTCAAATGTGCTCTTTTGGGAAAAAAAGACCTCTGAGTTGGTGTCCGCTTTACTACTTTATCCAGAATGCAGACACTGGCCTTAGATCAGGGGTCTCAAACTCAAATTACCTGAGGGCCACAAGTTTCCATATCCCACGGGGGGCCGCATGCAAACTTTCAAACTTCAAAAACAGTACTGGTGTCAGCGAACGCATTATTAACCCTGACCACTACACTGCACACTGACCACTACACTACACACTGACCACTCACCATCAGGGTACAGCACATCAGGGCACAGGGCACAGCACACATGAGTGCACAGAGCACATCAGGGTACAAAGCCCAGCACATCAGGGTACAAAGCCCAGCATATCAGGGTACAAAGCCCAGCACATCAGGGTACAGGGCACATCCGAGCACAGCACATAGGGGTACAGCACAACAGGCCACATCAGGGTGCACGGCACATCAGGACAGGGCACAGTGCAGGACATGGCACATCAGGGCACAGCACATCAGGACATGGCACATCAGGGTACAGGGCACATGAAACAGCACATCAGGGTACAAAGCCCAGCACATCAGGGTACATGGGGCACATGGCACATCAGGGTACATGGGGCACATTAGGGTACATGGGGCACATGGCACATCAGGGTACATGGGCCACATCCGGGTACATGGGGCACAATCACAGCACATCAGGGCACATGGGGCATATCAGGGCACATGGGGCACATACGAGCACACCAGGGCACATGAGAGCACATCAGGGCACAATCAGGGAACACGGGGCACACCAGGGAACATGGGGCACATGAGAGCACATCAGGGCACAGCACATCAGGACAGGGCACATGGCACATCAGGGTACAGGACATGGCACAACACATCAGGACAGGGCACATGGCACATCAGGGTACAGGGCACATGAAACAGCACATCAGGGTACAAAGCCCAGCACATCAGGGTACCCCATGTACCCTGATGTGCTGGGCTTTGTACCCTGATGTGCTGTTTCACGTTCCCTGTACGATGTGCCACGTGCCCTGATGTGCTGGGCTTTGTACCCTGATGTGCTGTTTCATGTGCCCAGTACACTGATGTGACATGTGCCCTGTCCTGATGCGCTGTGCCCTGATGTGCCATGTCCTGTACCCTGATGTGCCATGTGCCCTGTCCTGATGTGCTGTGCCCCATGTGCCCTGATGTGCTCTCATGTGCCCCATGTTCCCTGATTGTGCCCTGATGTGCTCTCATGTGCCCCATGGCACATCAGGGTACATGGGCCACATTAGGGCACAATCCGAGCACATGGGGCATATCAGGGCACATACGAGCACACCAGGGCACAATCAGGGCACATGGGGCTCATCAGGCCACAATCAGGGAACATGGGGCACATAAGAGCACATGGGGCACAGCACATCAGGACATGGCACATCAGGGTACAGGGTACCCTGATGTACAGAGCCCAGCACATCAGGGTACATGAGGCACATGAGGGTACATGGGGCACATTGGGGCACATGAGGGTACATGGGGCACAATCGGGACACACGAGAGCACATCAAGGCACAATTAGGGCACACCAGGGCACAATCAGGGCACATGAGAGCACATCAGGGCACATGAGAGCACATCAGGGCACATGAGAGCACATCAGGGCACATGAAAGCACATCAGGGCACATGAGAGCACATCAGGGCACATGAGAGCACATCAGGGCACAATCAGGGCACACGAGAGCACATCAGGGCACATGAGAGCAAACCAGGGCACAGGTCAGCATTTACTTGTTGTTTTCTTCAAAGGCAGAGTAGCGCAGGAAGCGTCTGTCATAAGTTCACCTGTCTCTCGTCACGCTGCTACTCCCCGGCAGCCCCCCCCTCTCTTCTCGTCCATCTCAGATAATGTCGCAAGCAAATGGGGATGGACAAGAAGAGAGGAGGGGCCGCCGGGGAGTAGCAGTGTGCCATGTGCCCTGTCCTGATGCGGTGCCCTGATGTGCCATGTCCTGTACCCTGATGTGCCATGTGCCCTGTCCTGATGTGCTGTGCCCCATGTGCCCTGATGTGCTCTCATGTGCCCCATGTTCCCTGGTGTGCCCCATGTTCCCTGATTGTGCCCTGATGTGCTCTCATGTGCCCCATGGCACATAAGGGTACATGGGCCACATCAGGGCACAATCAGAGCACATGGGGCATATCAGGGCACATACGAGCACACCAGGGCACAATCGGGGCACAATCAGGGAACATGGGGCACATGAGAGCACATCAGGGCACATGGGGCACAGCACATCAGGACATGGCACATCAGGGTACAGGGTACCCTGATGTACAGAGCCCAGCACATCAGGGTACATGAGGCACATGAGGGTACATGGGGCACATGAGGGCACATTGGGGCACATGAGGGTACATGGGGCACATCAGGGCACAATTGGGGCACATGAGAGCACATCAGGGCACATGAGAGCACATCAAGGCACAATTAGGGCACACCAGGGCACAATCAGGGCACATGAGAGCACATCAGGGCACATGGGAGCACATCAGGGCACATGGGAGCACATCAGGGTACATAAAAGCACATCAGGGCACATGAGAGCACATCAGGGCACATGAGAGCACATCAGGGCACAAGAAAGCACATCAGGGCACATGAGAGCACATTAGGGCACAATCAGGGCACATGAGAGCACAATCAGGGCACATGAGAGCACATCAGGGCACATGAGAGCACACCAGGGCACAGGTCAGCATTTACTTGTTGTTTTCTTCAAAGGCAGAGTAGCGCAGGAAGCGTCTGTCATAAGTTCACTTGTCTCTCATGTCACGCTGCTACTCCCCGGCAGCCCCCCCCTCTCTTCTCGTCCATCTCAGACAATGTCACAAGCAAATGGGGATGGACGAGAAGAGAGGAGGGGCCGTCGGGGAGTAGCAGTGTGACATGAGAGACAAGTGAACTTATGACAGACGCTTCCTGCGCTACTCTTCATGCACCTCGATCTACACTTCCGCGGCACCCGCGGGCCATTTAAAACCGGTCCGCAGGCCGCAAATGGCCCGCGGGCCGGTACTTTGAGACCACTGCCTTAGATGGTTTAAAAAATTGGCCAGTTTAGCAGGGACTGGTTGAATTCCGATCCATCTATGGCCGTTCACACTTAAGAGAAGTCGATCTAATGATTGGATTCTCTAAAACGGGATTTTGGAAAATGTTTTATCTGATCAGCGAATGCAGCCAGTCGGCTGCAGAGCTGGATGACATGTTGCCCGGACTGATATTGGTGACGTCAGCAGAGAGCAGATGTCAACCCGCTCTCTGCTGAAAATGGGCCACAGGAGTGCAAAACAAATTTGACAAACAAACAAGCTTTGGCTGGACTTCTCCTTTAAGACAGGAAGTGTATTCCTGGCTGGATCACCAGGTGAAATAAAGGAAAAAAGCCTATAAAAAGAAAACTAATGCAGCCACCACACTGATTGGTAAGCTGCAATATATTACATTTTTGTTTTGGGGTTTAATACTGCTTTAAATCCAACTTAGTTTGTTGGCTAGTGCAATCTTTTTTTCCTATTGAGGCTGGGTTCACACACTTACCCGCATCGCATTCGCATTACAGGAGAGTGAAATGGAGCTGGTTCACACATCTGCGGGGCACACAGCAGAAGAGTTCTGTGCATCTTTGGCTCAGTTTCAGGGGCAAATTCCAAAATTCTGACCTAATTTGCCCCTGAAACAGAGAACGGGGACACAACGGACCCCCTGCTGTGAGCTGCTCCGCACAACAGTGTGAACCCAGCCCCAAGGGGCTTTCCTTCCCCAAATTAATTTCGTTGTTTGGTTATATGATTTGCGTGGTAGTCCTCTTTTGCAGTTTCTGATTCATATTATGTATGCACATGCAAAAATCTGTTTACTAGTCCACATTCTTTGGTGTTTAATGTATAACATAGAAAAAAAACAGTCATACAAATGTTTACCTAGTGCTTTACCCATTCTTGCATTAGATGCAGGAATATCTGGAAAGTACTGGCTGTGTGGTACATGTGACAACAATCTCCTGTATTTGTCATATGTTTAGGCTATGGGGTAGAGTGGCAAGCCTTATGATTCCTTGGCCATTTTTTAGAGAATATGAATGATATCACAAAAACTTTTGTTTCACTCATGGTTAGTGTTTGGCTAAAGCCATTTATTATCAGTCAAATGTGTTTACTTTTTTAAATCAAAATGGCAACAGAAACTACCCAAATGACCCTGACCAAAAGTTTACATATCCTGGTGATTTTAGCCTGATAACATGCACACAAGTTGATACAAAGTCGTTTGAATGGCTATTAAAGGTAACCATCCTCACCTGTGATCTGTTTGCTTGTAATTAGTGGTGTGTGTGTGTGTGTGTGTGTGTGTGTGTGTGTGTATAAAAGGTCAATGAGTTTCTGGACTCCTGACAGACCCTTGCATCCTTCATCAAGTGCTGCACTGACGATTCTGATGTTAAAGTTAGGTCAATACTCTTGATGGAGACCTGGGAAAGCCTTTTCAGGTATTGAATTCTTTATTGTGCCTAATGGAATACAGACTAGTATGCACTGCCTCAATCACCGTAGCCAGTATAGTCCACGGTAGACCGTATATCGTAAGAAGCCGAAACAATTGTTTGTGGTGAAGAATCTTCATAATCTCCCTTGCCTTCTGCAAATGTACATGAACCAAACAATTCAAGTTCTAATGCTTGAATATAATCAGGGAGAAGAAAGGCAGAAGAACTTTTTTGGCTGTTGGCACTCAGCATCTCCAGAATGGGTGATAACCTCTGGAATAGAGCATACATAGTGGCAGAGAATTCTGCTTTAGTCAAACGGTCTGCATGTTGCATGTCTCTGAGGAAGCCTGATTCAGGGTGTGTCCCCTCCTCTCCTAGGTGGACGATGTGCATATCCCAGGAGGCATCGTGAGCACTGCCCATCATTACATTGAGTAAAGAAGGAGGGGGTAGGGCCTAGCAGCGTGTCTGAACCCAGAAGAACATAAAAAAAAAAACATTACCGGCTGGCCTGCTGCTCAGACACAGTTCCCGAGGTATGCACTGAGGGTAACCAATGTGGAACTCTCTTGTGAGTAATAAACAGTCAAATCCTGATAGAATTGTCACGCGAAAGGTTGAAGAAAAAAAAAAAAAAAAAAGGATCCATCACCTAAATAGTATTAAACCTAAAAGCAAACATTTACTACACTGCAGCTTATGAAGTCTTATGCCTCGTACACACGACCGGGATTCCTGATGGGAAAAGATCCATCGGAAATCCTGGGGGGGGGGGGGGGGGGGGAAATCGAGAATCTGCTCGGTAACTTTTCCCCCGTACACACGAGAGGTTTTCCCATCGGGAAAACTCTAATGAGAGCTTTGGTTGGGAATCCCGACTGTGTGTATGCTCCACAGTCCTAAGGAAAACTGCCAAAAAGTCCACCAGGAATCCCTGCGTATAAAAAAAAAAAAAAAAAAAAAAAAAAAAAGGGAGCAGGTTCTCTTTTTTTGTCCGGCGTTTTTTGGGCAGTTTTCCGGTCGTGAAACACGGCCGTGTGTACGAGGCATTAGGTGTGGTGGTTGCATTATTTTTGTCTTTTTTAGGCTCTTTCCTTTATTTTCTTGGGGAAACCATTTATCACTGACAGGGATGTTTACAATTGTCAGACTTCATTTACTGTATTTATTGGCGTATAACACTCACTTTTTTACCCTGAAAATAGAGGGTAAACTGTGCCTGCGTGTTATACGCAGGGGGCTGTGGAAAGTTTTTTTCCTGAAACTTCCCTCTTAAAGTTAGGGTGCGTGTTATACGCTCATAAATACGGTATATAAAATCTTTATCCCAAAAGGAAAAAAACGGTTGCTGTAACTGCTTACAAAAGATTAGCTGGAGTTTGGCTTCATTTGGTTAGTGTATCTAAATCTGCTAATACATCTAACACTCTCCTCCTCCCAGATTAAACAATAATGCTGTCCAAAAGTGTCTCTGTTGCTCCTTCATCCAGAGTGGGAGCACTCTAACAGTGTGTTACTGGCCAGATCCCCAAGCGAAAAGAGGACCACTTTGAGGACCCTAGCAATAACAAAAACTGGAGTGTCATGCAGGCTGATTCACTTTTAAATGGACGTTTTTCAGTTGTCAATCACTTCAGCCAAAGTACGGTTTTAAAACAAAGATGTAATAGTAATGGTCAGTCATTGCTGTTTAGGTAATGTATAGACTTTTCAATGTATTGGTTTTATTTTCCTGTGTAAAAAACATAAAAATTTGCTTGATTTAAAAAAACATCAATGTGTTTTAAAAACTTTTTTTGCACAGTATGTTATATATGCACAAACCATACCTCCTAAATTACAATGCAGGCTCGAATTCTGTTTTTTAAAATGTTTTAAACCCACAATCTAAGTGTTTTGGTATGTTTGGCATCATGCTTTGCTCCATAAACTTTTCTTAAAGCCAGGCTGGCCCAAACAAACTATATATATATATATATATAC
Organism: Rana temporaria; assembly: GCF_905171775.1. Classification (NCBI taxonomy): domain Eukaryota; kingdom Metazoa; phylum Chordata; class Amphibia; order Anura; family Ranidae; genus Rana; species Rana temporaria. The sequence continues at coordinate 272,640,260 of NC_053490.1, read as the reverse complement.
ACACACACACACACACACACACACACTATACATCCTGGAGCATGCTGGAGTGAGAGAAATAATTATAGGGCCATTACTTGCAGTTAAAGTTGAGTTCCGCCAAAAAAATGGTCAGGCACCTCAGTGGCTCTGGGCGGTGGATGAGGCTGCTGACGCCCCGCCCCGTGTGTGCACACGGGAGGCTGTATGTGAGCCAGGAGGAGGCCGTGGGAGCCGGGTCGGGGGGATGTTTTTGTGCAGGGGGGCGCCGGCCTGGGCTTTGTCGGCCTAGGCCAAAATACAGCCCTGCTCTGAACCCTACGATTTAAGGCTGGGATGCCATTAAATTGTGTGTGTGTGTGTGTGTGTGTGTGTGTGTGTGTGTGTGTGTGTGTGTGTGTGTGTGTGTGTGTGTGTGTGTATGTGTATATATATATATATATATATATATACACATACATATATATATATATATATATATATATATATATACATACATACATACACACACACACATATACATATATATACACATACACACACACACACACACACACACACACGTGCCAATACTTTTTGGTATTATAGTGTATATATTCTTAATCCATCTGATTCCATTGAGCATTCCCTCTAGTGATTAATCTACAATAAAATAAAAAGGAGCAATAATGTAAAATGAGGACATTAAACATTATGATGGAAGCACTCATTGATGTATAGTTATTATCAAAGGCATATATAAAGTCTGATACAGTATGTATGGTCTTATTTTTGCGTTTTGTAAAATAGGGATGATGCATTCTTTGGTAATCGTTTATCCAATATGAAATTCACCACCTATGAGTCCATTTCCATTACTAAATGCGGCTGTATAAATTATATCTAGGATTTAGCTACAAACAGTATACAGTTCCATGTTCTGGCAGCAGTACGGGGACTTCCTGGAAGTCAAGTTGGGCTAGGTGCTGCTCAGCCATTCACCAAAAGCCTTTTTTTTTTTTATGAATACAAGGCTTTCTCTGATTGCTTGAAGTGTAGATCATGACATCTGCACATCTCTCCACTTCAGCCAATCAGAGGAATCCTTGTATTCATTGATAAAAATGCAAGGCTTCCTGTGAATAGTTGAGCAGCATTTAGCCCAACTTGATTTTGTTCCAGTAGCAGGCAGGAAGTCCCCATACCACTGCCAGAAGAAAGCACTGTATACTGTTTGTAGCTAAATCTAGATACAGTGTTGACAGCAGCCACATTTTTTATTAATGGAAATAGACACATAGGTGGTGAATTTCATATTGGATAAACTATTACCGAAGGATGATCCCTATTTACAAAAATAAGACTATACATAATCAGACTTTATATGTGCCTTCAATAGTAACTACACATCCAATAAAAGAAAGAAAATTAGAAAAGTGCAAAAAAAAAAAGGGGGGGGGGGGAATGATGAAATGCAACTAAATAGAAAACAAAAAACATGATAGGAGAAAAAAAATGAATAAAAAACAATAAAGTAGTGACAATGAAATAATCAGAAAATACATAAAAAAAAAAAAAAAAAAAAAAAGTGTAATGAAAGAACTAGAGATGAGTGACTGAAGTAAATAAGAAATAGGAGAATATGTTTGACCAGAATAGTGCACATCACAATAAGTATAGAACATTTTAAATGAGAAAAAGGGGGGAAAAAATTGCGATTTATACCAAATAATTTGATATCCCCTTTTATTACTGAAAACACCACTATACCTTGTGTAGCTGGTATCTAAACAGTATTTTTTCACATTAAAAATGTTTAATCAAACACATCATTGGAAAGTGTATTTAGAATACTCACCATTAGTGACTATGTTGCATTCAATCTTTGCTGTCTTGCAGAGCAAAAATTGGATGCAACTGAGGCACTAACTGTGCTTATTGTAATGTTATTTTTCAATAATGAGTTTGACTAAAATGTATTAAAGTAATGACAGTGTTTCTTTAAACAGAGGCAGAGAGATTCCATTAAGAGCTCCATCTAGTGAATAAACAACAAAATAGAAAACAAAAGGAATAACAATCAGGTAAAATTAAAAGACTGACATCATGAAGGAAGCAATGCATCAAAAATACTCAAAATATGCACTTACCTAAAATACAATTTTTTTTCTTTTTAGAACAAGGCAGATTGGTCAGATGGCTGTTGGTGAGAATCTGAATACAGCACTATATAGTGCTGCAGACCACTCTAAGGTAGGCCATACAATAAACAATTTTCTGTACAATCTTCTTTAGATTTACCTCCAACTATGTAATGCAAGGTCCTGCCTAATTGGATGCAATTGAAAGTTTTGCTTAGCTTTTCCCTTATATTATATGATTTTTGGAAAATTGTTCAATTTTCTTGTGCATGTATGACCAGGCCCCATACACACTATTAGATTTTCTGCAGATTTTTGTCTTCATAATTACCAAAACCATATGAGGTCAAACCTTAAGAGATTCTAATTTGTATGCAATAATGCAGGCCCTTGCACTACATGGTTTTGGTAAATCTGAAGACAATAATCTGCTGAAAATCTAATAGTGTGTATGGGGGTCTAGAAGTTCCCTGTAGTACAAATGTAACTATTATGTCAGTTTTGCATTTCATAACGCCTACAGTTAGACTTTCCTTTTCTCAGGCAAAAGATTAGTTGATGTTCTAAAGAATTTCTACAAGTTATTCGATTTTAATAGGTTTTATTTTATTCAACAATTCCTTACAAAGGAAAAAAAAAAAAAAAAAATGATATATCAGATTTACCAAATCCCTTGCAACGTTCCACAGAACCAAATTAATTCTCTATACATCCAGTCAAAGTCAATAAATTAAAAGAATTTACAGGAGCAAGACACAGGCCTTTCACAGTGACGGGCAGAACAGAAGATAATAGTCCAAGACAAAGCATTTGTGGCATACAGCAGGACTGTGCATTGATTGGTCCTGTCCACTTACAGCATTGTGAGAGACTTCCCTTAGAGGAAAAAAAAAAAAAAGTAAACTGAGGTGGGTAGTTACTGCACTTCACACCCGAACCTCTATGAACTCCAGTTTGGCAAGGCCGTCTTCTCGGGCACAAATTCCCTCCTGTTGTGCACACATGCGAGGTGGAGGGCTTTCATGGCGTTGTTCGGGGGGAGATGGTGGGAGAAGGTGGGGAGAATCGTACTCCTCTGATGCCAGGTCTGGTACATCATCAGACTGGGCGTCGGAGCTTTCCAGATCGCTGCGGATGCTCTCTGGCTGTGCCAATGTGATGTCACAAGCAGTTACTTGACCCCTGCAAGCATCATCTTCCTCTCCCTCCACAAGAGGGGCAGAGGCATGCAAAGATTCCTCAGTGCTGCTCTCGCTCATCAGCTGGTATCTAGAAGGTTTGGCCTCAATGTGAACTTGAATCTCCAAGTTATTGACCTCCCTGCACAGAAAATATTGACCCAATATGTCATTAATGTAGCTCATTAAACAACTTAATTACACATTATATTTAGGGCTTGTTTACACTAGCTTGTAAGCTAAAACAATCAGTCTGTTTTGTATGGGCAGTTGGGGACAGTGCCCTGTGTTTTTACAATGCAGGACAAGGTTTAGGCCGGGTTCACATATGTGCAAATTGGAATGCGGATTTCACCACATCCAATGCGAGTGTGACTGGCTCTCAATGGAGCCGAGTCACACATGTCCGGAGCAGCTGCAGTTCGAATTGCAAAAGGTTCCTGTGCGTGTTTGGGTGGAAATTCAGGCAAACATTTGGACCTGAATCGCAGCTAAACTGGTGAACAGGAACACACCAGTGACCACATCCTAAATTAAATTCTCCTAATTTCATTAAAATTGTCACAAATCATCTATTCATCCTTTTCTTTGAAGTGCAGACAAGCTGTGGTGCATAGAAATGGATGAATACTTAAAAGAGAAGTAGTTTTTTTTTTTACCCATCATACTTACCTAGGTGGATGTAGCATCGAACTGATGCTGCATCTGTCCCCCGGGGCCTCTGCACTGAGAACAGTCATTGAACACTGCCAATGGCTCGGTTCTCTCAGCTTCCCGGGTGGAGAGCTGCTGCCTGTCAGTCAGCAGCTCTCCTTTCTGCTCCTCCACGCTCACTGGAGAGCTGAGCTGCGATTGGGCGGGGAATGGCTGTCTCGGGCTTTCAGTGGCTCACTGAGAGGCTGAGACTGCCATCAGTCCAGGTACCTGGCGGATCCAGACTTCCTAAGTCGGGATGACGCTGTGCCTGGACCGATTCCAGTGACGTCAGCAGAGAGCAGACTTCAGACCGCTCTCTGCTGAAAACGGATCACAGGAGTGCAAAACTAATTGCATTTCTGTGACCCATAGGAGAAGCCCAGCCAAAACAAGTTCGGGCTGGACTTCTCCTTTCAGGTGAGCTGTAAGACAGAATGACCTCTTTAGCAAGATTCATCTATACATATGTTGCAGAGAAAACCACCCTTTCTGTTATAAAAACATAAAATGCAAACACAAGCGCTCCAACCTTCGCTTTCCAAAATTTTACATATGATGCAGCCGAATTATCAAAATTCACCATATGTGCATAGGCTTTTCTCACAGCGAGAAGCAACGTGATAGATACTCTTTAAATTGTATTTTTAGGATTGAAACACATAAGAAAAACATTGACTTTTTTTCAGTTTAAATCTTAAAATTTTAACTTTTCACATTGACATTTTTTTTCTTGGGTACATTCAGCCTGCCCATGTATGGTTCAAACTTGGTCGGTTCAGCAGGATTAAAAACAGTCTATGGCTGGCTTAAAAGAAGTGGTGTTTTCTGCAGCACTGGAATGGGTATGGCTGCTTTTAGGTGGTTAACACTGGGAATCTATTGGGGTGGGGGAAAGAAGGATAACTGGGAGGAGCTTATTCTTTGACAAGTACACAGTTTAGTATACACTTTGTGAATTTACTAGCTCCAAAAGATTGTAGAATATCAATGTAGTAATGACGTACCTCTCCTGTGGGTTATATGAACTGATAATGGAACCAGCCATTGCTCTTGTGCTGGCGCTGTCACTCACAGCTCCCAAGCTTACAGAATCTTTCTGACATGTGTCTTTCTGCACATCAGCCTGAACTTCCAGTCTGTATATTGGAAATATTAGTAATATAAATATCATTAGGAACATTTAACTAGGCATTAAAAATGCAGACAAGTTGTTGAAAAATAATTCCAAAACCTACTGTCTATACATTATACTCAAGTGTACACATTATAAATACACATGAGCACATATATAAGGCTGACATAAATAACTTGCTTTTATAAATTGGATTTAATACTTACTGTACCTGTATACATTATATTGCCATATTACAAACCCTGCATTTCATGCAGTATCCTATTAAAAGGAGCCAATTTGAATAAACAAAAATGTTCAATATCCAAAAATCCTAACATAGTACTGTGTAGCAGCGGATCTCAATACAAGGTAATCGTTTCAAGGATGTGTAGAACATAGGTTATTTATAACGGATCTAACAGTAACAACTAATTATGGGTAAAATAGAGACCATACCTGCAGTACTTGGCTCTCCCTCCACTTAGCATACCACCAGTTAATGTGCCACCAGTTAGGGTTCCCCCAGAAAGAGCAGCAAAGCTGGCCGTTTCACTGTAGTTTCCCTGTAAAACGCTTAATCCATCTGTGGGGCTCCCACTTGTACTTAGCACGCTGGTAAGACCCTCCATGCTGCTCTCCCCAATACTTGGGTTTTTCAGTGCACGCCATGCATCTGCCACTAAAAGCGGAGAATTAAACAAATTAAAGTGCAAAAATTACAGCTTTGAAAAATATCTAGCATGTATACACTTCAGGTTTCCTATACAGAATTTTGTCAGCTCATATGCTGACTTTCCACAATTCATTTCACGTGTCATTACCGGTAATTGGTCCATCCTCTTCAAAGTCAATTTTGACTCCTTTGCCATTGGCTGTGCTCACACCACAACCACCTCCACGGCATAGGGACACAGGCACCACTCCATACACATAAGCTAGCATGATAGGAACGCCAATGCCTGATATAAAAACACAGGAAGAAAAAAAGAAAAACATTAACATCAGGACAAAGAAGGCAGTGGCAATAACCTGTTTGAATATATTGTAACACGTACCAACACTGACTGCTGCCACAACAGGAGATGCAATTACAGACAGAATAACCCCTCCTGTCACAGCCAAATTCTTCTTGTGTTTAGAAGTTTTTTTGTTCTCGAAACGGCCATGAATCTGCAGATAAAGACCTAATATTGTAAACTATCCTAACAGTATCAGTGTATACAGTGTATCAACAGATTCTAAGAATAAAAAAAAAATATTACCATTGCCACAGGATAAAACTAACCTTTCTGCCCACATAAACTGGGATCCCAATGACCATAGCAGGAATAGCAATGCCAGCGATCAGTGATATGCCAACTGGAGCACCAATTAGAGTGCCCAACTGCCAAATAATTTTCTTCTTCTTGCTCCATGGCTTTTTTCCCCAGAATGTACACCCTGAGGGGCTTTAAGACATAAAAGGGATAACAGAGTAATAAAACTGGGTTTAATTTAAGCATTTGTAAGGAATGTTTTTTATTTTCCTCTATAACTTTTTATTTGAATTCATCAAAAGAGAACATAGTATACAGAATCACAAAGGTATAAGTGTGCAGATTGAACTGTAGTATAACAACAATTCTTACAGTGGAGTATTGACAATTAACAGGTGAAAAAGGAGGAGAGAACAATACATTAAAAAAAAAAAAAAAAAAAAAAAAGGACGGACAAAGATGAGCAGGTCACAGTTAGCATTAACATATACAAATTAAGAGGCCATTTGGATTCATTAACACAAAAAAGATGAGGGAATAAAGGGGATATATATATATATATAAATAAAATTCTCTCTCAAGATGGAACTAGTACATACCTTGATTTACAACTCTGGTTATGTGCGCAGAGGATACGCATTTAGATGGGACCCAAGGATCCCAAATCTTATTGAAGTGTGTCAACACACTGTTGCCAGATGCAGTGAGGCATTCCAGTCTCACTTTTTAGATATGGCATTTATAAGAATATGATTTGATGGGGGTTCTATTGACAGCCAACTCATTAAATGTGGGTAAGCAGCTGTTTAACTGGCTTTTTTTAGCCCAGGGAAAGGAAGGCTCAACAAGTAGTGTAATGAATCAAGCAAAAAGGATAGAGCAAACAGACACTGAATTAGAGCCATGACATTGATCCAGAAGGGTTGGATCAACTGACATTGCCAAAAGATATGGAAGTGTGACCTAGTATCTAGGCCACATCGCCAACAGAGCGGAGAAACGGATGGATCGTGTCGATGGAGGATTTCAGTTCTATAATTAAACATTAGTATCTTGATAGTGGACCCCCTCTGCACCACACATCTAGATGACTTGGAAATAGACATCCACACCTTCTCCCAACCAAAAAAAGAGGTATGGGCCTATGTAGGATATGAGACCATTTCTACATATAGGAGTGAAGGTCTGTGGTAAGGTGGGCCGCTTCATGCAGTATTTTATAGATGGTGGAGATCAAATGGAGCTGGTAGGGTCCCTGGGCGCAAGTGTATTCAAATTTGGTAGGTTTGTCCAAGGTGGGGTTTGCGGATAAAAAAAAAAAAAAAAGTGTCTAATTTGAAGGTATGAGTAATGAAGTTGTTTGGGAATATGGCAGTTCTGTAAAAGAAAGCAATTTGCATGTAATGGGGTTGACAAACTCACGCAGTTGAAACAAGGTAGCTTGGGCCCAGGGAGCCATACAACCATAGGAAATGCTGTCTGGGATAAGCAGATTGAAGAGGACATTAGATAGGGGATGGGAGGGCTATAATGAGGCGAGAGAGTACTTCTTGTAGGTGGTCCTCCAGAACTGCAAAGTGAACATCATAGGAGCTAAACAGAAATGTTTCAATACCAGGTCAGTGTGGAGAGAGGGAGACTATACCAAGGAGCAGGGGTGAACAGGATATAGAGAACCCATCTCATTTTCAGACCATCTATAAGTAGGAGCATTTTGAATCAACCATGACGCTATGGTGCATAGCGTAGAAGTACCTCACAATATCAGAGGCCCCCAGACCACCTCGAATACGAGGTAAGAGAACTACTGAACTCTCAATACGGTGAGCCCTATTGTGGCAAACAAAGTTGAAGAATTAACATTGGAGGAGGTTTAACTGGGACAGAGGAATAGAAACAGGTAGTGTCTCGAAGAGGTATAGGAGCTTGGGAAGTATAGACATTTTCAAAATATTTATTCTACCCAACAGGAAGATAGCATAAGTATCCCATTGCTTCAGTAGGTTCTGGATTTCCTTAATAAGATGGGAATAATTAGCAGTAAATAGGATGAGAATACGTAGAGGTCAGCTGTACACCTAGATATTTTAAGGATGAAAAGCACCATCTGTAGTGGTAAGCCTGTTGTAGAGTGGATAAAAGATCAGGAGAGAGGAGAACTGGAAGGGCCTCGATTTTAGACGTATTGACTTTATAACCTGAAAGGGAGCCATAAGCAGACAGTAAGTCTTGTAAAGATGGAAGTGATAAGAGGGGATTAGTTAAGGTCAGGAGGATTTAGTCCGTGAAGAGTGAAAGTTTAAATTCAGTCTGTCGCATCTAACCTCTTTTAATGTCCGGGTGGGTGTGAATGGCCACAGCAAGGGATTCCAGACATAGGATAAAGAGAATGGGAGGGCATCCCTGCCTGGTTCCATTGGGAAAGAATACAACTGAAAGGCTGAGTTTTGGACTTGTGAAGTGGGGAGGGGGAACAGAGCCCTCAATGCATTTAGAAAGGGTCTTCAGAAGCTGTATCGAGAGAGAGTGGCAAACATATAGGGCCAACCTGTCAAAGGTCTTCTGTGCATCGAGTACGGCCAATGATATTTGTTAATTAGATCAAAAGTATGCCTAGTGTTATCCCAGTCGTGTCTAGCAGTGATGAACCTCACCTGGTCTTTATCAATTAGTTTGGGAAGGAGCTGGGTCAAACGGTTGGCTAGAATTTTCGTAAAAATGTTATAGTCAGAGTTTAAGGGAGCAATAGGCCTATAATTGTTAGAGAGAGATGGGCCCTTGCCTGGCATCGGTATAACCTTTATGAAGGAGTGTAGAAATTGGGATTGTGGGACCTTACACTGGAGAAGAGAGTTATATAGTGCCAACATGTGCGGGGCTATGATTTGGGAAAAACACGTAGGGGAGACCATCCAGCCCTGGGGATTTGTGAGAAGGGAGGTGCTTAGAGAGGTTGTAAAGACAAAAATATTTTCCTCTTAAAATAAAGTCTGACAGTAGCTGATAAAGTAAAAAGTAATGTTTTGCATTATAACTAGTTTGATACCTGTTGAAATCGAGCCGTTTTATTCACCTCCGTCACTCCTGAATCATTATTCTCACTGACTTCCTGGTTTGCGGTGCACATTCATTCTTGCTACATCACGGCCTAATGGGAACTACAGTTCCCATTAGGCTTAGCCTCCATGCCTGTGAGGGATAAGAGAGCATCTTCACACAGGGCTGTAGTCATAGGGAGGGGGTGAGCACATTCTGCTTTCCACCATGCAAAACGGCTCAGATGCTGGTGGAAAGCAAAAAGAGGAGAGACAGGAAATGGCATTTTCAAACCTGGATTACTGTATTTTGGAGGTCAAAAGGAAAAACGAGGTAAGTGATATTTAAATGCTCTAGCATACAGCAATCAATTGATCTAATAAAAAACGAACCTTTAGTGTTCCTTTAAGGACTTGTGTCTATTCTTCCAGGGAAATTGCTGCATTTAGCATTTGTAAGTTAGTGGCGGAAAATTTTGGAACCTTAAATGTGGCAAAGAAGTCATCAAAAGCTCCCTGATTAAAGTTGAAGTTGTTTTCAGGGGGTAAGGCAGTTATAAAGTTTTTGATAGAAGGTACCAAAAACTTTAGCCATAGTAAGGGTACAGTAGGTGGGCGTACCATCTGGTTGGAAAAGAAAGTCAGGAAAGGAGTGAAAGGGGCGAGGCTTTAGCCTATTAACCAGCATTCTATGAGGTTTATAATTCATTATTCATAGAATTTCTGCTTGGACCATGGGAGAGATTTAGCAATTCGATTCATACTTAAAAATTTTGAGTTGGTTCTGCAGAGAGGTTACTTCTCGGAGGCATATCAACGTGGGAGATTGTAATAGTTGTAATTCCGAAAATTTCAGTTTGCCTAATAAAGAAGGATTTCGAGGCGTGGTTGTCTTTTTTCAAGCGCAAATAGAAAAATAAAAAAGTGCACTGTCCGTTAAAAGTTATCAAACTCGAATCAATTGTGCTTCTGTGTTCCACCAGCGCTGAAATATAGAAAATAGTGGCCTCTTACCAAATCTGAGAATTAGAACCTCCCAGGTTCAGCTGTACCTTTTCTACTTTTGAGCACAGAAGCACTTTATTGGATGTCACTATTAAGGAAAACTGAGAACAGTGCACCTTTACTCAATCGGTTTGTTTTTTAAATTGTTTGGACACAATTTTTTGGGAGATTTGTTTTTGGACATTTATGTTACTGTATCACATTGGTGTCTTTGAGACATATTGCACAGTAGATTTTGAGTAATAAATAATATGGACACAAGTGCCAAATTTTATGTGGATGACACATTTGTTTCATTTATTTTTTGTTTTTATTCACCGTTACCAATTTGCAAGTTTGGGCAAGATATTTCACTACGTTGATTTAAAGCGATACTAAAAAGGTTACATTTTATTAAAACATTTTTTGAATAACAAACATGTCATACTTGCCTCCACTGTGCAGCTCGTTTTGCACAGAGTGGCCCCAAAAGAAGTTTTCTGGGGTCTCTCCGCTCCTCCACGCTTCAGATAACCCCCTATGGGAAGCGTTCTCCCAAGGGGGTTACCTTGCGGGCGCACTCCCGAGTCCTGCATTCGGCGTCCATAGCCGTCGAGTGCAGAACTCAACACTGGCATCATTGTATTTGATTGACAGCAGCGGGAGCCAATAGCTGCGCTGCTATCAATCTATCCAATGAAGACCCGAGAACCCCGTGCAAAGATCCAAGCTCTTTTGACGTGGGACTTTTCAGGGCTCAGGTAAGTAAAATGGGGGGCTGGCAACTGTCAGATGTTTTTTCACCTTAATGCATAGGATGCATTAAGGTGAAAGAACATGAGGGTTTACAACCCCTTTAACCATCACTGTGGACAGAATCTTTTATAAAAAATAAAAACAGGGTTTACAACCCCTTTAATTTATAGAAAAAATAATTAGTTATGCAATTCCAAGGAATCACAATCACATCCCAGCAAAATTTGGAAATGTGTAGGAGAAAAAAGCCCCTGGGATGGTACGGATTGTAATAGGATGGAATTGTCAAAAAGTATATAAAAATAGAAAAGTTCATTTGGTATAAATCATGATAGTCACAATATACAAAAAAATTTAAAAAACTCATTTAAAACAAAGGAATTGTCATACAAAGTGAATTCACCAATATACAGAAATCCACACCCGAATGTTGACAAATAAATCAAGACAAGCCGGGGTTTTATCCACCCTTGCTTGTCTTGATTTGTCAGCATTCTGGTGTGGATTTCTGTATATTGGTGAATTCACTTTGTATGACAATTCCTTTGTTTTAAATGGATTTTTTTGTATATTGTGACTATCATGATTTATACCAAATAAACTTTTCTATTTTTATATACTTTTTGACAATTCCATCCTATTATTACAATCCGTACCATCCCAGGGGCTTTTTTCTCCTACAAACTTACAACCCCTTTAAGGCCCAAGCAAGGCATACATCTTAGACTTACCTGAGGTAATGGAGGTCAGAGATTTCCTTCATACACAGCCAGCAGAATTCACAGCCACACACAGCACAGGTCATGTGATTACAGCTCCCATCATTCATCTTGATAATGTAAGCACTGCACCGAGGGCAGGATTTCATATCATCAGCTGGAGAAAAATAAAAGTACTTTTTAGATCTCCATGTCACATTAAACTTGTTCAACATAGAATTATTTAGACTATGCTCTTTAAACTTATTGGAATCTGGAAGCCCTATTAACAAGGGGGCCCCCAGATCCAGCCCCCCCCCCATGTGCCAAAAAGCAAGAACAACAGGAGACGGTTGTGTAGCACACCCAGTGCTGCACTATGGGCACTGATGAGGCAGCATCTGTATTCTGCACCGATGGGCACCGAGGCTGCACTGATATGCTTTATGTTAATATTGTTAACAGTTTTGTTAATATTTATTTTTGGAACAAAATTCTGCATAAAACATTTAACAGTGTAATTTCATGAGATAATTTACGAGGACATGTTTAGGGGCGGGACAGGGTAGAGGTTGGGTGGGGCAAAGAATTCATCATAGCCGCTTGGTTACAGGCTGGTACCTTTAGGTGATTAGACGCTGGCAAAGCTTTTCAGGACATGCCCACTGGGCACCTCCTCTATAACCCTATCCCACTCTGAGCCCTCAGTTTTGTAGAAAGCAATGCAGGGTAACCAAGGCATGCAAGGGACAGTAGCCTGTGTCTTATGCTAATCATACAGTACAAGACACAAAGTAGTCATAGACCCAGGGACATCTAACAGTGAATGAGAAGTGTGGGCAACAACTAGGCAAACATTACGGACCCAACAAGAACTTTAGAGTACTGCCCCAAGAACCTTGCCGCCGGAAACTGCATCAGCAGAAGCAGATTGGACACCCACATGGTAAAAACTTTGAAAAAGTATGAACAGAGAACCAGGTAGTGGCTTTACCAAGCAAGGTTCCAAGGCCTGATGGTGAAATGGCCAGGAAACTGCCAACAATCTGGGGGAATGGGCATATAAAAAGCGCAGGAGATTTGTCCTCAAGAGTGCAGGCTCTAGTGATCAGATTTGTTATCCATCTCACAATTGTGGACTTGGAAGCAAGGTGTCCTCTGCGAGGTCCTGAGGGCAGGACAAAATAGGTAATCCATCTGTCTGGCTGAGGCTGTAGCTTTGAGGTAGATTAATGGCTCTAGCTATGTCCGGGCAATGGAGAGAGAGTTCCATTGAATGCACTGTAGCAGGGCATAGGGGTGGCAGGATTATGTCCTCATTGAGGAGGAAGACCGATGCCACCTCGGGAAGAAAGGATGGTCTTGGGCATACATGAAATACAACAGCTCCTTACAAGCGAGAACCATCAACTCAGACACATCTGACAAACGCAGGAGAGGTCATGTAAAAGAATATCCCTGATGGGTTCAAAAAGGTGGTCTCTGGATAGTACAAACATTCAAGGTAGGAGCCCAAAGAAGCAAAGGTTGCTGCAAAAGGGGGAGGGGGGCATTTGACACAAGATACAGTGATAATAAACACTTTAGAAGGAAGAGGCAAAGCCAAAAGTCTTTGAAAAAAATAAATAAAAAAAAAAGGTAGAAACCTGTCGTTGTGTTTAAGGCCAAGTTCTGGTTAAGACCTGATGATAGCAGGAAAGCCAGAATGTGAGAGAGTAATCTGGGAGATTGAAGTGCCTGTGTTCACACCAGGATTTCTAGATACAGTAGCAGACCATCCTAGAAGTGTCTTTTCTTACTTTCAGCAAGGTAGGAATAAGACTCAGACTATGGCTTTAACAGCCATGCCCTTAAGGCCAGAAACAGCATGAAATTAACGAGCCCTGAAACAACAGATATCTCCTGTTGGGGAGAGGACAGGGGTTGTTTGCTATAAGTCTTAGTAAGTGTGTACCAGTTTAGTGCAATGAGAATCGCAGTCTTCCTCTAAAGCCAGCACAAAAAGATTCTTGGTCTGGGCCAACAGTCGGAAATTTGTTGTTGAAACTGGAGATCCTGGAATACAGGGTAATGTTGGTCGTTCATTACCCTAGTTCAGGTAGTTGCAGCTAAATAAACTGAAAGAGTAGCAAAAGCCTTCAGAATGGGGCTCGACAAACGACAAATTTCATCCTGGCACCAGGGCTGCCACCCAAATGCTCCACACACCCTGCACGTGCCCCCATCTGCTATGTATTCTGGGCTGCGCTTGCCCATCTGCAGGCCAAGGACCCACATAGAGGGTGCTGCCGGGGGGAGGGAAAAGAGCAAACACAGGTCTGCTCCAATCCCATTCTTGTCGTTAACCTGTAAGTGATGTGTGACGTCTCTTATGGGTCCCCGTTGACAGTTATTTAAAATTGTAAAACAATTAAGTTACACCAGAGCACATTTTTTTTTCACAACGCTAAACTGATGACCTATAAGGGGCCTTTAAAGCATCTCCTATGGGAAATATAGGTAGTGAAGTTTGTCGCCATTTCACAGGCTCACGCAAATTTAAGGTTTGACCATTTACTCGGTGCAACCTCAGCTTTTATATTTTACCAAAAAATTGGTTAATTTATTGCATTTTTGTGCCCCCTAAAATTAACATTACATTTTTTGCAGGAATATCGCACGACATAAAAAAAATTGAATTACATTATTTTATTCTCTAGGGTGTCTGCTTTCAGAAAATATGTATGTGGGAGTTTTATGTAACCTTCAGGTCTAAATTTTTTTTTTTTTTGCACAGGTTTAAAAAATAATAACACAAAAAGGACTGCCATCGAAAAGGGTTAAGGATGAGTTCACATGTGCAACATGTTGCATGTTTTACCCATAAGCTTTGTTAGTTAAAAAAAAACCTGGCTCCTAACTATTTTAGCTGGCCCCTAGATTCAAAGCAAGTTTATCAAGTCCTGCTTTAGAAGTATCCCAAACCTATCTGCAGAACCTTTGAACGAAGGAACATCTTCAATAGGTACAATGAGATGTTGAAGACTGAGATGGCAGGATCAACTACAGGAATTAACCCACTGTTAAGTGAACTTTTTCTACTGGCTAGGTTAGGGCAAAGCTTTGGGGAGGAGGCAATAATTGGGGTGAATGTGCACTTCATGAATGGGGAAGGTTTTTGAGGGTTTTACAGGTCTCTCTATACTCAAAAAGGCATGGTGAGATGAAGAATTAAGCCGCAGGTGGCAGTGAGATTTTCCACACTAACAGCCATGTTTCGTGAAGCTCCCTTTTCAATTATACAGAAATCTGGGGAAGAAAACTCTTCTGCAGCTTCCACCAATACTGGCTCATTCCCTTCTGCGGCTGCTTCATCCAGGGGCGGCATATCGGGATGCGACTCGAGAAATGAAAACAGAAGGGGCATGTGGCATTTTTTATCTGTAGATATTGATAGCTGTATTAAAGCAGTTATTCGTCAGAGAAATTGTGACACAGAAGCAGAATTCTGCTTTTGTCAGGTAGGCCGCTTGTTGCATGTCTGAAATGGAGCAAGAATCAAATTCAGAGACCAGTGTCAGAGTTGCTACTGCTCTGGTACAAGGAGCAAATCGTCACTCTGAGGTTGATTATTTAAAAAAAAATACTAGCTTACTTTAACAAACAAACATCTTCTACTTACCTGGCTCTGTGCAATGGTTTTGCACAGAGCAGCCTTGATCATATTTTTGGGTCTCCTGTCATCATTCCTGGCTCCTCCCCACTGCCCCCCCAAATAGCAAGCCTTGAGCTCCCGAGCCACACTTCTGTGAATTGACATTGTCGAGTCACACAGAGCGTGGCTATGCCCCGCCCCCCCAACTCTATCTCGTCACTGGCTGTGCTGTACAGCATCAAGAGCCAATGGCTCCGGCTGAGAAGAGACCCGGGAAAGCCGCTGCTCTCATGCAAATCGCTGGATCAAGATGGGGCTCAAGTAAGTAAAAGGAGGTGCTGCACCCAGAATGAATTAAGGTAAAAAACCCTATGCCTTTAGAACCACTTTAAAGCTGACCTTCAGCAGAGAAAATTTCACTTAGTTTTCTCATGGCTCCCTTTCACCTGGTATTTGCTATAGTCACAGAGGGAGGAAATTCACCTGTGGGGTACTCGTGAAGAAGGATGCAGGATATAGGGCAAGCATGTCCAGAAGAAGAATGTAACAACCTGGGTGTAGATTGTCCTGTAGTGAATGCGCATGGTGAAACGGCAGAAAGTACCATCTGAAGGCCATATAAGGGCTCTAGGTGCAAGTTGCAGTAAAATGTGTAACCTGTAGTGTGATATAACACCTAGTCATCCACCTGTTCTGAGTGGTTGAATTTTAGTGCCAAATTTGAAACGTTTATACAATTCAAATATTGCCCGGGTCTTTAACCACTTAAGCCCCGGACCAAAATGCAAGTAAAAGACCAGGCCCCTTTTTGCGATTCGGCACCGGGTCGCTTTAACTGACAATTGCGCGGTCGTGCGACGTGGCTCCCAAACAAAATTGGCGTCCTTTTTTCCCCACAAATAAAGTTTTCTTTTGGTGGTATTTGATCACCTCTGCGGTTTTTATTTTTTGCGCTATAAACAAAAATAGAGCGACAATTTTGAAAAAAATTCAATATTTTACACTTTTTGCTATAATAAATATCCCCCAAAAACATATAAAAATTTTTTTTTCCTCAGTTAAGGCCGCTACGTATTCTTCTACCTATTTTTGGTAAAAAAAAAATCGCAATAAGCGTTTATCGATTGGTTTGCGCAAAATTTATAGCGTTTACAAAATAGGGGATAGTTTTATTGCATTTTTATTAATTGTTTTTTTCTTACTACTAATGGCGGCGATCAGCGATTTTTCGTGACTGCGACATTATGGCGGACACTTCGCACAATTTTACACATTTTTGGGACCATTGTCATTTTCACAGCAAAAAATGCATTTAAAATGCATTCTTTATTGTGGAAATGACAGTTGCAGTTTGGGAGTTAACCACAGGGGGAGCGCTGAAGGGGTTATGTTTCACCTAGTGTGTGTTTACTACTGTAGGGGGTTGTGGCTGTAGGAGTGACGTCATCGATTGTGTCTCCCTATAAAGGGGATGACACGATCGATGCAGCCGCCACAGTGAAGCACGGGGAAGCCGTGTTTACACGCGGCTCTCCCGTTCTTCAGTTCCGGGGACCGATCGCAGGACCCCAGCGGCGATTGGGTCCCGCAGCTTCGGACCGGGTCGCGGCCACGGCTGGGTAGATGGACAGGACATGCCGGTACGTCCATCTGCCCAGCCGTGCCATTCTGCTGACGTATATGTACAGGCGGCGGTCCTTAAGTGGTTAAATGCATTCTTTTTTTGTGAAAATGACAGTTGCGGTTTGGGAGTTAACCACTAGGGGGCGCTGTTGGGGTTATGTGTTCCCTGAAGTGTGTTTACAACTGTAGGGGGGTGTGGCTGTAGGATTGACGTCATCGATTGCGTCTCCCTGGAGCTTCGGACCGGGTCGCGGGAGTGCGCCCGCGACCCACGGCTGGGTACATGTACAGGACGTACATCTGCCCAGCCGTGCCATTCTGCCGACGTATATGTGGAGGAGTCGGTCCTTAAGTGGTCAGAATCATACAGAGTGACCATGTTTTCCCCCCCATTAACATTTCTGGACTGTATATAAAGTCACAGTGGGCCTACCCCTGAAAGGGGTCCTCAGAGACTGAGTTTCATAGGGATGGACCCAGACCTGTATAGCAAGCACCCTGTGGATGACTACACACACTGTACTAAGTGCCAAGGTAAGTGCTTGTGTAGGATCCAGTGAAATATTACAGGCCATCATCACAGCATGGCGTCTCCCAATGTTTTACAGAGGTTGAGCCAAGTTTTGTCAAGAGTGATTCCTCTGAAAGAAAAGGAGGTCCATCTCTAGCACAAAACTGAGAACTCACAGAGTAAGGTAGCGTTATAGAGAAGGTGTCCAGTCCACAAAAGTTTTACCAGTGGCCAATCACTTGAATGTAGTAGCCTAAAACCCAGGGTTTATTAATACTTTGCCTGTGTCCTGCACTGTACGATTAAGACAAATGCTGGCCATACACTATACGAAAAACAAACGATAAATTGAAAAGTTAATGTGTTTTCCATCCGAACTGTCGGCACTAGGTATTTGTAAAAAAAACAAAAAAAAACAAAAAAAAAAAACACCACGACAAAAAAATTATTTATGTCCACTGAATGATTTATTGGTCATTATATGATGGCACCATCGTTTGCGCTCACGGCCGAATGTTCGTTTTTCGAAAAATGGGCCGATTTTTCATATAGTGTATGGCCGGCGTAAGGTTTTCAAGATCAATAAAATGAATAGGAGTGTGCCAGAAATTATTGAATTCAACTATGTAATAATATCTGATTTAAAATTCTGACCTCAAATGCACTTTAAAGGATAGGTTCAACTTTAGGAGCATGTTAAACCCTTAAGCCTAGTACACACGGGGAAACCAGCCGACATTCGGACCTTTGTGTATGGCAGCTGGTTCGACAGGGGGTGGTGGGTTCCATCTTCCTGTCAGAACACAACAGCTCAGTGGGGGGAGATTGCTGTACTTACATTGGATTGTTAGTAGGGATCGACCAATATCGTTTTTTTTGGTGCCAATAAGATACCGATATTTTGGCCACCTCTCCTGCCGAAAGCTGATATTTTTGTTTGATATTTTGTACATTAACCACTTCAAAACCAGGCACTTTTGCCATTCCTGCCCAGGACAATTTTCAGCACCGTCACACTTTGAATGACAATTGCACGGTCATGCTACACTGTACCCAAACTAAATTTTTATCATTTTCTTCCCACATAAAGACCTTTATTTTGGTGGCATTTGATCACCTCTGTTTTTTGCTAAACAAACTAAAAAAAAATTATTGTTTTTTGTCATAACATTTTGTTTTCCCCCCTCACTGATGGGCACTGATGAGGCGGCACTGATATGTAGAATTGATGGGCACCACTGATGAGGTACTGATTACTGACAGGTGTTACTGCTGGACACTGATTGGCACTGGCACACTTTATTGTTGGGACACTGCTGGGCACCGATTGGCAGGTGAATGGCACAACTGAGGGGGCGGTGCTGATCATCAGCACAAACCCCCCACCCCCCCCCCCCCTTCTGACAGGGAGAGCCACCGTTCGGCTCTCCCTGTCAGCTCGAACCGAGAAATGCCATTTACCGGCACTCCCTGGTTCACACGATGATCAGCTGTGATTGGTCACAGCTGATCACGTGGTAAGAAGCCTTTGACAGAGGCTTCATATCACGATGTGTCAGACTGACACGCAGCGATCACTGCACGCCGGCATTTTATCCTGTTGGACGTCATATGATGCCCAGTCAGGATAAAATAACCACTTCCCGGCCGTCATTCTGCATACGGCGGGCGGCAAGTGGTTAAAAAATATATATATATATATATATTTTTTTTTTTTTACACTGTCATTTTACATTTTTATGTTTGTAACCACTGTTATTGCTGTCACAAGAAATGTAAACATCCCTTGTGACAGTAATAGCCATTGATAGGTATGGAGTTCAAAGTATTCAAAATGTCAAGATCTGCATTTTTGAATACTTTATTTTTTAAAACTGGCGCCTTTAAGATCGACCGGGAAGTGATGTCATGACATCGCTTTCCGAATTACTAGAGCCAAGACTCGAAACAAAGCATCGGCTTTGTTCGCGTCTTTGGCCAGCAGGTGGACGTGCCGGCTTGTTGCTCGAGCCTCCCGGTGGGACGGGAGAGCCTGGGCGAACTGCGGCAGGAGGAGACGTCCCCTCCCGTTGCTTGTAATAACAGCCGAGCGGCATCGGTTGTCATTACAACAAAGCCGACTGTCCTCTCTAAAGAGAAATACCGGGGTGATAAATGCAGCTGTGTGCATCATCCCGGTAAAACCCCTTGAAGCAATATCGGTTTAAGACCGAGACCGATTTTTCAGAAAATGCCGATATTGGGCGCCGAAAATCGATCGATCCCTAATTGTTAGTACAGCGGCTCTGACTGGAGCGGTCAGTTTTTTTTCTCTATAAATCTATTGGTGTGTACTAGGCTTTATTTAGCTCCTTTTCACATGCCCCCCCCCCCCCCCCCATCCACTGTGACAAGGGGCAGGGGTTTGTCTCCCAGCACCTGCTGTCACATATGAAATTGGTACTCCACCCACACCTGAAACATACATTCACAGGAATGGAGTGAGAAAAAAGTCCTGTCAGCCAATGCAGAAGATGTCTTGTAGTTCTCAATGAACTAAGAGTGATCTTGGAGTGCCCTTGTAGCTTATTCAGAAGCCCTGCAGTTTTCTAACTGATAGCTGGTACAGAGGTACGGGCAGAAAGCTGTAGGGCTTGTCTGCAGTCCACGATCCACTGATCACGGGTGCAATGCTCTGCAGGCTCCTGTTAGCAAAAAAAGAAAAGAAAACAAAAATAATAAAATAATGAATGTACATTTTTTTCCTGCAAAAATATGTGCATTTTTAATTTTTCACAAAGATGATCTTCGCCTTTAAATGGGTTCATTATTATTTAGTCAATTTTGGCTAGAGTTTTGCTTTAAGCAATGCAGATAGACCACCTTGGATTATACCACAAAAGAGCAGTAACAGATTTAAAAGGTAATCTCTCTGACCTCTCATCCTGTCAACATGTTCTTTGTAAGCACGTGTGCATATGGGACAACTGATTGGCCCCTAATGCTGCACCTACCCTTACACGGGGCTGCTGTACAGGGGATTACAGAGGGGTGAAATAAAAAATTGAGGCATTTACACAAGGTGCAAATAATATACATTTGTTTTTTCAAGTAGCAGTTGGCGCTACTACAGCGATAGCCGCAATCTATCAAGTCCTGTGCGTGCAGCTTCCTCTCAGCACAATGACCACCGGGTGTCAGTCGCTTGGCAACGTCATTCATAGTGTTCTCTGATTGAATGAGGTGGAGAGGAGGGTTGGTAAGATCACAAGCTCTACCTAATCAGAGAATGTATGGTTTTAATGTGTATTGCGGCAGTGCTGAGTGAACGACCAAGTGGTCAGTGTGCCGAAGGAAGCTGGTCATAGACAATCTGAGCAGGACATGGAGGATCGCAGCCATCACTGTAGTAGGGCTGACTAATAGGGTTGTCCCCGATACTAGTATCTGTACCGATGCCGAGCATTTGCTCGAGTACTTGTACTCGGGCAAATGCTCCGATGCTTCACCCGATACCTGGACAGTCAGGGTGATCAGTGCGGTGGGGGAGTTACAAGCACCGATCAGTCTGACAGCCGTTTCTCCCCCCCCCCCCCGGCTTTCAGCTGCTTTAGTGAAATCAGCAGCAATCAGTGCTTGCAACTCTCCCCGTATCCTCCAGCCTCCCTCCATTCTCCTCTATGTCCATCTCCATGCCGCTGTCCCCCTCCATTCTCCTCCGTGTCCCTCTCCATGCTGCTGACCCCCTCCATTCTCCTCCGTTGCCCACTCCACGCCCTTGATCTGCCAGGATGGAGAGCGTAGGTAGGAGCCGCTAAATCCGCCTCCTTACTGTTCCGAATGTACAGAGTCAGTGATCACCGACTCTGTCCATTCACATAACTGAAACATCGTAAACTATGTTTACAATATTTCAGTTTATGAATGGAGAGGAGCCGCTGTCTTTTAAGACCCCTGATATCTCACCAAAGCCCCCCCAACAGCGCTGATAAAAAAAAAAAAAGAATTTCAATAAATATGGTAATACATTTTTTTAAAAGCAAAATGTACTAAACACGTCACTGCCACATGGGATTAAAAAAATAAAAACACACACACACACACACACACACACACACACACAATCGGTATCGGCAAGTACTTGAAAAAAGTATAGGTACTTGTAGTCGGTCTTAAAAAAGTGGTATTGTGACA
The DNA here is from genome assembly GCF_905171775.1 of Rana temporaria. Taxonomy (NCBI): domain Eukaryota; kingdom Metazoa; phylum Chordata; class Amphibia; order Anura; family Ranidae; genus Rana; species Rana temporaria. The sequence continues at coordinate 272,618,503 of NC_053490.1, read as the reverse complement.
ACCCTACGGACTACTACAATGATTGTCACTTTTCCCGGTGGTCCTTGAAGAGATATACATGCAAGTATACAATAAAGCTCACAACCTGGAATTCATGCATAAAATATATGTTTTAGGGTTGGCATCTTCAACAAACATACCTGAACCAGATTCCTGACCATAGCTGATCCCAGAAGGGTGCTTCCTTCGAAGGCTGAAAAATGGCGCACGCTGTTGACGTGCCATGTCACATGTCTGGTTAGGGTGCCACATTTGCTTGCAGTGGTAACAGAATTCTGTTTGGCAGCCTTCCCTTTCACAAGTAAGTCTGGGACAGCTAGCACAGCCATAGGCGATGACGGCATAACTAAAATCATAAAAACAAAACAAACGCATAAGTAAAACACATAAAATGTGGCAGGTTCTTACCATTAAGTGGTCTATAAGGATGTACAGACATATTCCATCCATTGTAATGCATAGTGACCTGTCTAGTTTTATTTTTATTTTTTTATATGAAACTAGGATTTTAAACACTGGCATCCCTTTAAAAAAGTTCTGAACGCCCAGGGGGTGGGAAGGAATGGTGATCATACGACTGATTAGCCAGCATATTGGTCACATGATCAAGAGCTGGTCAAGGAAGCTACTGATAGTTAGTCTGGACCAAGAGCTGTCCGACAGCTCGGTCTCTGTGTTGGAAGTGCGCAGTGAGTGCACACTCAGCACAGAAGCATTGACCCCTCCAAAAAAACAAAACAAACACCATTATAAATACCTTTTTCCACTTTCTTACAAGTGATCACATTCGCTCTGTCCTCAGCTGCAAAAGAGCTGGGGAAAGGAGAAGCAGCAGTACGCCAAGCTTCTCAGTGAATGGCTGTGCAGCGGGAGGGTGTTTATTGGAGAAGAGCACACCGTTGCCAGCACAGTTGGAGACCTGACTACGATGTGCTCTCCCGATTAGTGTGGTCAGTTTTTAATAGGAAAGCAAGGGGACTAGCAGAAACACCAAGGATTTCACACAAAGGAAGCAATACAAATACAATACAAACATCCGCACGCCAACATTTATAAAAAAATAAATAAATAAAAAAAAAAAAAAAAAATAAAAAAAAGAAGAAGGACATGCCGCCGCCCCCCCCCCCCAAAAAAATCATTACAGATCCTTATCCGAGCATGTAGCCTGGCAGGTCAGGAAAGGGATGAGCGAGCGCCCCTTAACTATACCAGACTGCATGCCATCAACATGGGGGGGCGGTGCTTTGATGTGGATAAGGGCCTCTTCCCAACAACCAATGCCTGGAGGTTGTCAGGGTCTGCGGGCGGGGGGGGGCTTTTCAGAATGTGGAAGCCCTTCTTTAACAAGGGGGCCCCCAGATCACATAAATGTGTATAGGTATCAGGTACATTAGTGTGACAAAAGACGAGACAGTTTTTGACAATTTCTTTATTAAATATTTCTTCTTCCTCCCCCTATCCCCCCCCCCCTCTTCTTCTTCTGGTCTCCTTCTTTCTCCTGTCTTCTTTTTTTAAAGGTATTTCTATCTCCGCCGCTGCTCCCGCCCACAACTCTCGTCCGATTTTGCATCCCGCTGATCTGTCCACGCTGATGTCAAGCATTTCTTAGATAACTATGGGGCGTGGCCATCGGATGAAGTCAGCCAGAGGCCCTGCCCCCTTTTGACTTTTCCGCCCGGGGCATGATGGTTATGATGTCATCTGATGGCCACGCCCCATAGTTATCCAAGAAATGCTTGACATTGGCACGGACAGATCAGCGGGATGCAGCATAGAAGGAGAGTCGTCGACGGAGGTAGAAGAACGGACAAAGAAGACAGGAGAAAGAAGAACACCAGAAGAAGCCCAGAGGAGGAAGAAGCAGGCAAGAAGACATTTTTAATAAAGGGCTTGTCAAAAACTGTCTATCGTCTTGTCACACTACACTACTTTTTTTGGTGAATGGGTAGGGGTATAATGTACCCAATACCCATACACACAGGGGAGGGGCGGGATATGGGTGCCCACTTTTTTAAAGGGGGGCTGCCAGATTCTGATAAGCCCCCCCCCCCTGGCAACAATCCCAGGCAACCACCGGGCAAGGGTTGACTTTTTTTTTTTTAAATCAGAAAGATGTTTATTGTTTCATAAACAAGTACAGAAAGAGAAACATTACCACTGCACAGACAAAGGGCAAGGGTTGACTTGACGGGAAGAGGTTCTTGTCCCCATCAACATGAGGGCAAGGTGCTTTGGAAAACTTCACCCCTGCTCCAAAGCACCCACCCCCCCATGTTATGGGCATGTGGTCCGGTACGGTTCATGAAAAGGGGGGGGGGGTCGCTCACGCGTCCCTTTTCTGACCTGCCAGGCTGCATGCTCAGATATGGATTTTAGGGGGATCCTACAACATTTAAAAAAAAAAATTTGGGGGTGGGGCTGGAGGTAGTTCTTTGATCCAACTCTGATCCTACTTCAGCTCACTGAAAATCACTGAGGTTGGATTAAAGTAGGATCCTTGTCCTAACCATCCAACTGGTGACATCAGACATGGTGATTACAGCAGAATTAAAAGGAATTTGTGTCACTTTGGGATTGTTTTGAATGGTCAAAGAACAAGTCGTACTATCTCAAAGTCGGAGCAAAATCTTTTCTTGTTCATTTACGTAGGATGGAAGTAGGACTGAAGTAGGACAGATGTAGCAGGGCAAAGTAGGATGATAGTCATACAACAGGCATGTGGTATCAGTGTGAACCCAGCCTTAAACCTGGAAGTCAATTTGTTTCAATGCAGAGCTGCACCAGATTTTGCACTCTCCAGTTTTAGTAAATAACACCCTAATAGACTATATTTCCAGATTGAAAACAGGTCTGAAAACTAACACCACACAGTTGCACCTTCCCAATTCTATGCTGCGAGGTTATCTGCATTTCCCTAACAAAGGGCAATTTACATTTGGACTTACAACGTTGTACTGTGGTCAGAAAGGTGTTAAAAAGATACCAGTCAACTGGAAACTGTAGATCAGTGGTTCTCAACCTCAGTCCGCAAGTAACCCATACAGACCTATTTTTTGGGAATCTCTCTTAGATAAAATAGCTGTCTAAAATACCAAGCCATGGACTCCGATTTAAAGCACCTGTGCAAGATTGGGGGTACTTGAAGACTGAGGTTGAGAACCACTGCCGTAGATCACGCAGTGCTCCAATTCAGATGTTGAGGTCAATTACTCAATAAAAACAAAGGCTCTGCCAATATCAGCACCCACAAAAAGTACAGCTATTGGGGGTCACTTATACCCAAAGTCCAGGTATGAGCTGGAATATGGTAGAACCTGCTGTTTTTAGCCAACAGGTTTTGAACACCCCAACTCTACCTCCATGATTCCCCACTATTTTACTAAAGTGCAACAAACTATGCCTGTACATTGCCTTTAAAGCATCAATTTAAAATAGTTTTCAGGGCTATTTTTTAACGTGGTCCTATACTCCAATTCATCCCAGCAATGCCGTAGGCTTATTGTTTTAGTCAGATTGAAAGACTAACAGAAAGGGCCAAAATACTTACCTTGCCTGGATAAAACACTGCTCCAAGCTACATCCATTCCAGCTTTATTTTTGGTCCTTTGCATCAACTGGGATCAGATACCTAATCTGTAGGTTATGCAAACAGTGCTGAAGGTAGCCTGGAGCAGATTTCTTTCCCCCCCAAAAAAACTTTGCATCTCAGTTCTGCGATTACAATTATCCATGCCAACAAAAATGTAATTGGAGGTTTATGTAAACAGTTGAGTATGTGTTCACTTTAGGATCTATTTTCCAAATAACCCCATGAGTTAACAAGCTACTGCTTTAGATAAATTGTAAGTACTCTCATGACAATTGTTTCTGTGGAGCAGTTGTCAAAGCTGAGCTCTCCCAAATGGCAACAACATTCGACTGTATTTATGTATCTGTTTATTCTGTGTTTAGGGCCAAAGGGAGAAAGGTGGAGGCTTGCAGAAAGAACATTGCTCCATAAGCCACCTAGATTGTCCCTGTTTCAGAAACAACAGTACAAGGGCAAGTATAGAACATGCAGGACCCCCATGGATCAGGAGCCAACAATTTTTTAAAACCCTACAATTATTTTCTATATAAAATTTGATATTAAAAAACACCTTATAAACGCTTCTGTTCCAAGCCTGGTATCTTTTTTTCAGCCAGCGATTCCTTGTCATGTAAAAGCCATCTTAGTGGCCGATTAGCCACTAGATGGCTTTTAAAGGCACCGGGACAGGGCGTCCATTCCCGACACCTCTCCTGCGATTGGGGAGGCCAGTATGCGATCTGGTGGTGCCACTGGGTTACCATAGAGCTGGCCATAGACCAGATGGTCCCTGGCCATCTCTATGGTCTTGGAAGGCCAGAAGCGACATTGTGACTGAATTTCCAGTTCTAGCAGGTGTAAACACTGACTTTTTTTTCTGGAAAGCAGCGGTCAATTATTTATTTATTTTTTTATCTCATGCTTTCCAGGGAGAGGAAGAGAAATTTGGGGTCTTAGAGACCCCAGAAGTCTCCATATAAAGAGGACCTGTCATGCCTTATTTCTATCACAAGGGATATTTACAGTTCTTGTGATAGGAATAAAAGTGATCAAAAAATATAAAAGTGGTTAGAAAATAAAAGTGCCCCCCGTGCAGTGGCGAACGCATATGTAGGTCATGCCCGCATATGTAAATTGTGTTTGCACCGCAAATGTGAGGTATTGCCTCAAACATATAGAAAGAGCAATAGTTCCAGCGCTAAACCTCCTTTGTAACATTAAATTGGTAACCTGTACAATTTTTTTAAGTATTGCCTATGGCGATTTTTATTTTATTTTTTAAAACAAGAGAAAGCTTATGGTGATTTTTAAGTATCGTAGCTTGGCACCATTCCATGAGTATGTGCAATTTTAAAGCTTGGCATGTTAGGCATCTTTTTAATCGGCATAACATCTTTAAAGCGAAGTCCCACCCAGAAGTGGAATGTCTGCTGTCCGGATTCCCCCCCCCCCCCCCTCTCCGGTGTCACATTTGGCACCTTTAAGGAGGGAGCAGATACCTGTCTAATCCAAATATTTGCTCCCACTTTCGCAGAAAGATCGCTGCAGTATCCCCGGCGATCTACGCCATGTCTGGCACCTTCTCCACCCCCCGCTGTCTTCTGGGAGACATACAGGTCCCAGAAACCAGCAGGGACCACTCAAAACACGCGGCATGGCTCGCGCATGCGCAGTAGGGAAACAGGCTGTGAAGCCACAAGGCTTCACTTCCTGATTCCCTTACTGAAGATGCCGGCGCCTGCACCCGGGAGCCAATGGACAAGTCAGCTTCGGGTGAGGACATCGCGGGAGCCCTCAACAGGGAAGTGTCCCTATTTTAAAAGTCAACAGCGGCAGTATTTGTAGCTGCTGACTTTTAATTAAAAAAATCGGCGGAACTCCGCTTTAATATTTTACCAATAATTGTGTTTTTTTTGCATTAAAATTCATTAAAAAGTGCATTTCTCCAAAAAATGTTGCGCAAATACGGTGCGACATAAAAAAAAAATAGCATTTTACAGTAAGGGCTCATTATCAGGAGGAAGTATAAATCGGGGACCCAGAAATACAGAGAACATGGGCATCTTGGCCCTACAATTATGTCACTTTCTGATGTGGCAACAAAAACTTAATATACTATTCCTCGAACATAAAAGGGATTTTTTTTTTATTCATTTTTACTATACATGCCCTATTGAGGAGATTTACCTAAAGAGAACCTTCACTCACTATGCATCATTGCACTCCTCCATCTAAAATTTCCCCAAACTGGACAGCTCATTTTTTAAAGGTAAGAAGAAAAGAACATGGGGGTAATTATTTTTTTTTTAAACCAGTATTAAACCCAAAAATAAAAATGTAATATATTCCAGCTTATCAGCCCTTAGATGTGGTGACTGCATTAGTTTTCTTTTTTGGCCCCTTTATTTTCGTAGTGATCGAGCCAGCAACAAACGTCCTGTCCTAGGGGGGTCTTCACTTTGGATGGAGGAACAGACACCTTTGGACAGCAGCACTGAGAGTCTGGGGAGAGAGAAGTGTTAAGCCTTGTACACACGATCAGATTTCCATCCGACAAATCTGTGGATTTTTGTCCAAAGGGCGTTGGCTGTAAATTGGTCTGCATACAGGACGGCAGAATTTTTTCAGCCAACATTCACGAAACGACATGTTTTTTCTGCTCTTTAGCGCCACCCTTTGGGCAACTTCTGCTAATGTTGTCTTATGGTTAGCATTGGTTCGGAGCATGCGTGTTCGTACTTTGGATTTTAGTCCAACGGTTTTGTGTACACACATTCGGATAATTTGACGGAACACATTTGTTGTTGGACAATTTGAGAGCATGCTAGCCAACATTTGGTGTTGGAAAATCAGACAACAATTGTCCGATGGAGCATACAGACAGTCGGATTATCCGACAAAACACGTCCATCACACAATTGTTGTTGGAATATCTGATCGTATGTACGGGCCTATAGTATAGAAGATTTACATGAACTCCAGCTTACACTTCATAAAAAGAGTTACAGCAACAGTTTTTCCCTTTAGGGATAAAGGTTTTATATTGATGAATAAAATCTGATCATTTTGGGCACCCCTGTCAGGGGTAAATTGTTAGTCTCCACCCTCTAACTGTCATTTTTGCTGAACTATTTGGTCTGTTAACGGAAGTAAAAAAAAAAAAATATATAACAGACTTACTGGTAGGCTTACCGGGTAAAAATAAAAAGGAAAGAAGAAAAGAAAACAAATGCAGCCACCACATAGAACAAAAATTGATAAGCTACAATGTAATACAAAAATACATTTTTGTTTTTATTACAGCTTGAAAGTGGATATTTACCCAGTAAGGCGACTGGCCTCAGATGATACACAGGGATGACTAAAATCCTCCTACACAAGTTGTACCTTTTTAACAGCAGTCCTATACATCAATTCAAAGTCCAGACTTTATGCAGCTTGTCTGAGCTGTCAGAAATCAGGGGGTGGGGACCTGAAGTGACACACTGAAGATCTCAGTGAGAGCTGATTGGAGGGAAGGGACACACCCCCTTCACACAACACAACAGCTCAGGCTGTCATTTACAGACTGTGTGCTGGAGATCCCACCTTGGCGTCAAGAAAATTGGTCAGAAGGGACTCATGCTGATAGAGGAACAAGGGAGCAGAAAGAAAAATGGACACTTAGTGCTTTGGATTGAGAAAAGTACACACTATGAGGGATAGGCTTTGTTCCTATTTCATAGCTGAGGTTTACAACCACCTAGTTCTTGCCTTGATGACAGAATAGGAAGTGAAAGAAAATGTTCCAAAGCAGGGCAATTCCCCTCTTGGAGCCCGTTTTCATTTGTAGCAGGTCAGTAAAAATAAGGAATTAAGCAGTAACTCTCTTATAGCCCAACTTAAAGTGGAGGTTCACCCAAAAAATAATTTTTTAACATTACATTCGGCCGAGTTGTCCTAATGACAATCGGCTGTGTTTTTTTATTTTATCCCCATACATACCTTATTTTCACCGCCGCTTCCGGGTATGTCTTCTGCGGGACTGGGCGTTCCTAATTGATTGACAGGCTTCCGACCGCCGCATACAGCGCGTCACGAGTTGCCGAAAGAAGCCGAACGGCGGTGCGCAGGCGCCGTATAGAGCCGCACTGACGTTCGGCTTCTTTCGGCAACTTGTGACGCGCTGTATGCGACGCTCGGAAGCCTGTCAATCAATTAGGAACGACCAGTCCCGCAGAAGACATACCCGGAAGCGGCGGTGAAAATACGGTAAGTACGGAAAAAAAAAAAAACAGCCGATTGTCATTAGGACAACTCGGCTGAATGTAATGTTAAAAATTTATTTTTGGATGAACCCTCGCTTTAATGGATTTAAAAAAAATACATCCTTGTAGTGAGCCCCAGCAATGACAGCTGTCACTGAGCACGTGTCCCTATTGGAAGATCTCCCCTCTCTTCAATGCCAACATTTAGGCTGGGTTTACACTTATGTGAATTGGATGTTTTGCCGCATCCAATTCGCATTACAGGAGATTGTGATTCTCTATGGAGCCGGTTCAGAAATCTCTGTTGCGGCTTGCATGGGAACGCTGTGCATCTTTGCCTGAAATGGAGACCGGGAACGCACCAGACCCCTTCTGCGAGCTGCATTCATTAAATGTGTGTGAACCCAGCCTTAGGCTGTTTTTACACTGGTGGAGTCCGCCAGTGAACCCCCCCAGCAAGGGATCTCTCTGCTGATCCCCGCTGAGCAGGAATGTGACAGGTCAGTGTCCGCTGTACAGAAAAGACACAGCTCGCTGTTTTCTAAGGCCTCTTTCACATGGGCACGTTTGATAGACTCTGCTTCCTCATCAGGGGATCGCTTCGCTAATCCCCGCTGAGCAGGCAGATGACAGGTCAGTGTCCGCTGTACAGAAAGGACACAGCTCGCTGTTTTCTAAGGCCTCTTTCACATGGGCACGTTTGATGGACTCCGCTTCCTCATCAGGGGATCGCTTCGCTAATCACCGCTGAGCAGGCAGATGACAGGTCAGTGTCCGCTGTACAGAAAAGACACAGCTCGCTGTTTTCTAAGGCCTCTTTCACATGGGCACGTTTGATGGACTCCGCTTCCTCATCAGGGGATCGCTTCACTGATCCCCGCTGAGCAGGCATGTGACAGGTCAGTGTCCACTGTACAGAAAGGACACAGCTCGCTGTTTCCTAAGGCCTTTTTCACATGGGCACATTTTATGGATTCTGCTTCCTCATCAGGGGATCGCTTCGCTGATCCCCACTGAGCAGGCATGTGACAGGTCAGTGTCCGCTGTACAGAAAGGACACAGCTCGCTGTTTTCTAAGGCCTCTTTCACATGGGCACGTTTGTTGACTCTGCTTCCTCATCAGGGGATCGCTTCACTGATCCCCGCTGAGCAGGCATGTGACAGGTCAGTGTCCGCTGTACAGAAAGGACACAGCTCGCTGTTTCCTAAGGCCTTTTTCACATGGGCACATTTTATGGATTCTGCTTCCTCATCAGGGGATCGCTTCGCTGATCCCCACTGAGCAGGCATGTGACAGGTCAGTGTCCGCTGTACAGAAAGGACACAGCTCGCTGTTTTCTAAGGCCTCTTTCACATGGGCACGTTTGATGGACTCCGCTTCCTCATCAGGGGATCGCTTCACTGATCCCCGCTGAGCAGGCATGTGACAGGTCAGTGTCCGCTGTACAGAAAGGACACAGCTCGCTGTTTCCTAAGGCCTTTTTCACATGGGCACATTTTATGGATTCTGCTTCCTCATCAGGGGATCGCTTCGCTGATCCCCACTGAGCAGGCATGTGACAGGTCAGTGTCCGCTGTACAGAAAAGACACAGCTCGCTGTTTTCTAAGGCCTCTTTCACATGGGCACGTTTGATGGACTCTGCTTCCTCATCAGGGGATCGCTTCACTGATCCGGCAGATAACAGATCCTCTCACCTTGCAGAGAGGAGACAGGCACAGTCCTGTTCTGCTCTATTGGGAAATTGGATGAAAACGGAACCGCCTGTCCGTTTCCATCCAATCTGTCAGACGGATGGAAAATAGGACCACCATCCGTCTGGATTCGGCGGATAGAATCAGATGTTAGCAGACATGTCACCACTGGCATCTGCTGCTTCATAGGGGTGAATGGAGGCTCTGATTGGGTCCGCCTCATAAACTGACAGGTGGACCAGATCGGACAGACTGTATGGAAATATAGTCTGTCTGTTTCCATCCGACTATCATTCAGGATCCCCATCTGTCTGTTTTTAGCGGACATCCACCGCTCCATTAAGAGCAATAGATGGTCTGACAGGTGGTCCCTCAGGTGTTCCCACCATGTGAAAGGAGCCTTAGGGTTCTCCCTCACTTCCAGACCCAGTTGGATACCAATGATAATGTGACAGGTGGGAAGTCCTGGGCACTTAGTACACACAATGTCTTCTCACCCGCAGTCCGGGGCCGGGCACCACCTGCAGTCCGGGTCGGCGGCCAGGCAGCGGCGCAGTAGGAACTCCTCATACTTGCGGGTGAGTTGGGGATCCCTCAGGATGGCACGGACATGTTGAGGACTGAGGCGCTCGGCACATTCAGGACAGCGGAGGTTCACTCGGCTCTCGGTAATCTCGATCCTCAGGTACTGGCGGAGGCAGCGTAGGCAGGAGCGGTGTCGGCAGCTCAGCAGTTCGGGAAGCTCTTCGGGCGGCTGACGGACCAGACATAGTGGACATTCTAAGAGCGAGTCCTTGTCGCCGGGGGAGGAGGGCGGCGGGGGAACCGGGGCCGGTACTACGGGAGGAGGAGGGGGTGGTGGTGACGGAGGAGGGGATGGGATGGATGGCTCTGGCACTGAGCGGGTTCTTCCAGGGAACACATTGGGGAGGGAAAGGAGAAGCCGGCGACGTCGGGCCCCAGGGCAAGGAGGGGGCTCCGCGGAGCCTTCAGTCATCTTACGAACCCCGACACTTCAAACCAGGAAGTGATCAGAGTCCAAGTCCACACTGCGCAGGCGCCTGATCTACAGCTCTACACTTCTCCCACCCTAGTGACAGGACTGCACATGCGCAAATGGAATCTATCTCCAAGCAGCTATACGTCAGGAGGACGTGCACCAGGGACCACGCCTCAGTCACGGCCGCGCCCATGCGCAGATGTGATCTAGAACACTTTCTGTTTGCTGGCGGTAGCTCTTTTACTTATCATGTGACAGCGACATGAATTGACAGCTTTCTACAGCTGCATAGCTCCCAACTGTCCCTCATTTGCCTCTCAGTTTTTTTAGTGATCGATATAATTGTAAATAAAATGCACTTTTTATCTTTTAAAAAAAAAATTCCCACTGCAAGATTTTCATCCAATTTTTAAATGATTGCATTTGTAAATTTCAAAAGAAAGTATAAAAGAATAGCAGTGGTTAAAAAAAAATGCACTTGTGGGTTTAAAGCAGGAGCAAACCAAAGTTGAAGTCAAATACAAATTCTCCTGCAAGGCAATGTCATAATGTGCTAGTATGCATTGCATACTAGCACATTATGAGAGATTTACCTTAAAATTAATCGTGTACTGTCACCACTGACAGGGCTTCCGACTTCACCCAGTCTTTCTTACGTGACCTCCAGCTACATGAGTAGCCTGGGGTGCGATGACTTCGCTTCCACGCACGAGCCATCATTTAGAACACGGGCTCTGAAGGTCCAGTACAGTATGCCAAACCATCAGAGCACATGCGCCGGTGACGTCACCAGCTGCACGCACTCTGAATATCTCCTAAACAGTACAAGTTTAGGAGATATTCACAGTACCTACAGGCAAGCTTTATTACAGGCTAAGGCTGGGTTCACACTATTTAGAATTTGATGCAGGTTTCTTCACATCCAATTCACATAGCAGGAGATTGTGACCGTCACTCTATGGAGCTGGTTCACACATCTTCAGAGTGGCTCCGGTGCGAATTGCACAGGTGTCCTGTGCATCCTTTGGTCCATTTCGGGCCTGAATTCAGACCTGAACCGGTGAATGGCGACGCACCAGGCCCCGTGCTGTGAGTCACTCAGTGCTCTAGTGTGAACCAAGTCTTACCTGTAGGTATAAGTGTTAAAACAGAGTTTACCATCACTGTAACTAATCATTTTTTCTTTGTATAATTCATCTTTAAGAAGGCATGGCAGGGGCTATGTCCTATGCCTGGATACTTTTGCTAATAGGTGTCCCTCATTCCCATCTCAGAAAGTTGAGAGGTATGCAGCTGTGCTCTGTGTATAGTAGATGGCTGCGCTGTCTTGTCAGATACCAGATTTTCCATTGTCTGGTCACTCTGAGGCTGGGTTTACACCATTGCAAATTGGATGCGGGTTCCAAGGGCCTCTTCCCGACAACCCTGGCCGGTGGTTGTCGGGGTCTGTGGGTGGGGGGCTTATCGGAATCTGGAACCCCCTAGATCCCCCCCATGTGATTGGGTGCCTAACAATGCAGCCGACCTGTGTCCATCAATGCCGCTTCACCTGTGCCAAACAATGCAGCCTACCTGTGTCCATCATTGCTGCTTCACCTGTTCCCAACAAAACAGCCTACCTGTGTCCATCAATGCTGCTTCACTTGTGTCCATCAATGCTGCCTCACCTATGCCCAACAATACAGCCTACCTGTGTCCATCAGTGCTGCTTCACCTGTGTCCATCAATGCAGCCTACCTGTGCTCAACAATGCAGCCTACCCGTGTCCATCAATGCAGCCTACCTGTAACCATCAATGCTGCTTCACCTGTGCCTAACAATGCAGCCTACCTAAGCCCATGAATGCTGCTTCACCTGTGCCCAACAATGCAGTTCTCCTGTCTCCATCAATGCTGCTTCACCGGTGCAGGGGAAGAGAGGAGAGGAAGAGGATTGCCGGATCATCAGGGAGCGGGGAAATCGCTGTAACAGCTTTAATTTGAATTGCATAGTGTTCCCCATGCTCGCCGTCATATACAGCCCTGCCTCCTGTCCCGGGTACTTTGATATACATCACTCGTCCTGGGATTGGATAGGTGTTCTGTCTATTAAAGTCCCCTGGGCAGGAGGCAGGGTTGTATGTGACAGCAAGTGTAGAAAACACTCAGCAATTCAAATGAAAGCTGTTACAGCGATGTTTCTCGCGCTCTGATGATCAGGCCGGCTCTCTCTTCCCCTGGGAGAATAGCTCCCATTCAACCCCGACTGCCGGCAGTGCTTGGCCCCCCGCTCATAGGCAGCCCACGCTCGCCAGCCATCATTTTCCACTCTCAAAATGCGAGTGGAAAATTTGAGGGCTGCCCTAAACGAATACTTTGTTGTAGCACCTTTTGATTTTATTACAGCACTCAGTCTTTTAAGGTATGAGTCTATCAGCATGGCACATCTTGACTTGGCAATATCTGGCCACTCTTCTTTGCAAAAACACTCCAAATCTGTCAGATTGCAAGGGCATCTCCTGTGCACAGCCCTCTTCAGATCACCCTACAGATTTTCAATCGGATTCAGGTCTGGGCTCTGGCCGGGTCATTCCAAAACTTTAATTTTCTTCTGGTGAAGCCATTCCTTTGTTGATTTGGATGTAAGCTTTGGGTCGTTGTCATTCTGAAAGATGAAGTTCCTTGTCACGTTCAGTTTTCTAGCAGAAGCCTGAAGGTTTTGTGCCATTATTGACTGGCATTTGGAACTGTTCATACATCCCTCTACCTTGACTAAGGCCCCTGTTCCAGTTCTAGAAAAACCACCCAAAGCATGATGCTGCCACCACCATGCTTCACTGTGGGTATGGTGTTCTTTTGGTGATGTGGTGTTGTTTTTGCACCTGACATATTCTCTGGAATTATGGCCAAAAAGTTTAACCTTGGTTTCATCAGACCATAACACATTTTCCCACATGCTTTTGGGAGACTTCAGATGTGTTTTTTGCAAATGTAGCACACTGATGTTTAGGCAGGGTGGCTACTAAATAATCTGCCACGTGAGTGATAGTTGTCTTGGCCAATTTGGAACTGCTGCATGTCTCTCTTCTGTTACTAGTTGATTGGGTATCTGGTGGCATTAGATAAGACAAGGACATTGCAAGGGCAGATTAGGAATGAATAGGGTGCCTCAGCCAATGGGCAGGGATTTTTTTGGATCCATTGGCTTGCTGGGAGAGCCTATTTATTTGGGTGGAGTCAGGTGATCGGGGGTATGTGCCACCTGGATGGCTGTCACGGTGGACATGTGTTGTAATGCCCAGTGTTGCTAGGCCATAAGCCTTGGGCCTATCCCAGGCACATCTGGCTGCTAGGCTGTCCAAGGGCCTATCCAGAAGCAATAGAGTAGCATAGGGTTGAGACTGCGGCTTGCAGTCCAACCAGAAGTAACGGTTCCGCCGGCCAGAGAACCAGTCGTGGTCGGAGGTAGAAGGAAAGCTGTTGCCACCAAGGGACCATCTACCTTGCTACCGGAGACAATGGTGAATAAGCTGAGGCCAGTACCAGAGCAGCCTTCTCGCCAGCCGGGTACGGTGAAGAAGTGGAAAAAATTCAAAAAGTGCCAAGTCAGGGACCCAGCAGGACAGCAGAGGTCACCTTGTGGAGTGCCAAGTCAGGGACCTGACGTGTCAGCAGGGGAGTATCTGTGAGTGCCAAGCCAGGGACCCCGCAGTGAAGTGGGGGGGACGCTTGAGGAAGATACTGAGTGCTAGATTGGAAGGGCTCATGGGATTCAATGGCAGTGGATCAGTAAGTCTAGTGAAATACTGAGGGCTGGGTGGAAGTGAAGTTTCCCTGCATGGCTGTTTAAGAGATAATAAATCTCTTTGCATTCAAGAAGTGTCTGGCCCCCATCAATCTACTTTACATTACACCCACCATGCCTTGTAACCCACTCCACACAGGAGGATGTCAGCTGTCCCTAACCTTGGGGGTCACCATTAGGCCTCAGGGGCCCCGGGACTTGGTTACACAAAATTCAGCCGGACTTGGATGTTGTTTTTGAAAAGGCTTCAGTCTTGCCACTCTACCCCATAAACCAGACATATGAAGAATATGGGAGACTGTTGTCACATGTACCACACAACCAGTACTTGCCATATATTCCTGCAGCTTATTTAATGTTACTGTAGGCCTCTTGGCAGCCTCCCTGACCAGTTTTCTTCTCATCAATTTTAGGGACATCTAGTTCTTGGTAATGTCACTGTTATGCCATATTTTCTCTACTTGATGATGACTGTCTTTACTGTGTTCCATGGTATATTTAATGCCTTGGAAATTATTTTGAAATTATTTTGTACCCATCTCCTGGCTGATACCTTTTAACAATAAGATCCCTCTGATGCTTTGGAAGCTCTCAGCGGACCATGGCTTTTGCTGTAGGATGTGACTAAGAAAATGTCAGAAAAGACCTGAACTTTATATGGGGTTATTCAGAGGCACCGACTCCTATTTAACATGAGTTTGAATGTGATTGCTTAATTCTGAATACAGCTACATCCCCAGTTATAAGAGGGTGTGCACACGTATGCAACTGACATTTTTTTAGTTTTACTTCCACCCCATAAAAGATTTCAGTTTGTTTTTTAATTGAGTTGTACAGTTTATAGGTCAGCACAAATGCATAGAAAGGTGCTGGGTCAAACAGATTCCAGCAGCGGAGCTTTTATCCTGGTGTGAATGTAGAACAAATTCTTCACCATGCACAATGGTGATGTGCAATTGTTTCAAATTGCTGGGAGTGGCAAGTGAAATGAATGGTTCATGATGGGGTCTTTGAACTAAAGTAGAGATGAGCAGTGAGCGCAACAGGATCTTAACTTCAGTCTTCTGCATAAATTCAGCAAAAAGTTCATCACTCTGTATCTTCTATCCATCACACTATATTAAAAATATAAGGTATAGGAATGAAACCTTTAGGCCTTCACCATATCTGATTTGCAATATACCAAGCATGGAAGGGTCGAAAGCAGACAGAGCCCCTCCCACGAGAATAAAGAACATTGGTTGGTTAAGGTAGAAATGTTCTGTTGTAGATGTTACTGGCCCAGAAACAAAGCGATTTAGAAACGTACAGGGAGGATTAGGGTTGTCCCGATACCGACACTAGTATCGGGACCGATTCCGAGTATTTGCGGGAGTACTTGTACTCCCGCAAATACCCCCGATACCGAAATAGAATACTTGATAACCACCCCCCCCCCACCGCTGCTTGGTTAATACGGGCGGGGAACATTACAGCTTTCATTTGAATAGCTGTAGTGTTTCCCGCCGCGTATAGACACTCCCCCTTGCTCGGGTGAACTGTCCAATCCCGAGCAAGGGGGAGTGTCTATACGCGGCGCGAAAGACTACAGCTATTCAAATGAAAGCTGTAATGTTCCCCGCCCGTATTAACCAAGCGGCGGCGCGGCAGCATGTACAGTACGGGGGACATGGCTGCATATATGGGGGGGGACATGGCTGGATATGGGGGGGACATGGCTGCATATATGGGGGGGACATGGCTGGATATGGGGGGGGGCATGGCTGGATATGGGGGGGGCATGGCTGGATATGGGGGGGACATGGCTGGATATGGGGGGGACATGGCTGCATATGGGGGGGGACATGGCTGGATATGGGGGGACATGGCTGGATATGGGGGGGGGACATGGCTGGATATGGGGGGGGGACATGGCTGGATATGGGGGGGGACATGGCTGGATATGGGGGGGGGACATGGCTGCATCTGTGGGGGGACATGGCTGCAATATGTGGGGGGACATGACTGCATTTGGGGACACATTTAAAAAAAAGTATCGGTATTCGGTATCGGCGAGTACTTGAAAAAAAGTATCGGTACTTGTACTCGGTCCTAAAAAAGTGGTATTGGGACAACCCTAGTCCCGCTTTACCGTAATAAGTGGGGGCTTTTCCAAGAATTCTAGGCAGTAACCTTCCTTGATCAGCTGAATGACATACGGACTGTCTGAAATTTCCTCCCACTGGGGAATGAATTGAGATAGTCGGCCCCCAACCTGGATTCTGGCATTACTTGGAATCTTTGGCGTTTTGGGCTGGAGAAGGAAAGAGCAAATTGCCTTTTTGCCTACCTCTGCAGTGCCTCCACATCCTGCTGGATTCTTAGCTTTTGTCCGATTTTTTTCCCGAGGAGCCTCGAAAAAAAAAATGTCTGTACCTTTCCCTTTTGGGTTTGACAGGAAATGTCTTGCCTTTCTCAGAGGATCTGGACAAAACATTATCAAAGCCTGGCCCAAAGAGTAAGGCCCCTCAAAGGTGAGACACAAAGTTTAGCCTTAGAAGTGAGGTCCCCTTCCCAGGCTTTAACCTAACTGGCCTTCCTGGCTGACGCTTTACTGCATCTGCTAGGAAGACTACAGCCTTCCCTATTACTGAGAGGGAATGCAGAACTTCTTGAGACTTATTACCATGTGAAAGGTGCTTATTAAGCCTACCTATCCAGAAGTCGGCATTCCTGGCAACACGGGTAGCTGCTAATGCTTTTAACCCCTGCTAGCAGCCGAAAAAAGTGTTAAATGTGCCCTAAAAGTGCCGCTCCCGAAACGCTTTGGCAGCAGTACCCATTCATTTCAATGGGCAGGAGCGGTGTATACACTGTCCCAAAGATGCTGCTCGCGGGACTTCTTTTTTTTTTAATGTCCTGTCAGCGCAGAGCCCCAGTGTAAAAGTACTCAGGCTCTTACACTGGGGCTGCAGGGGAAGCGTTTTTCAGGTGCTATTTTTAGCCCTCTAGCACCTGAAATATGACTCAGTGTGAAAGGGGTCTAAGTGAAAATGTCCAAATTAAGTCCAATTAGCCATTTTCCCCCCCTGGTGTCATGTGACTCGTTAATGTTTTAAAGGTCCCAGGTGTGTTAAACTTGGTGTTATCGCTCTCCCTCTCTCATACTGGTCACTGGAAGTTCAACATGACACCTCATGGTAAAGAGCTCTGAGGATATGGGGGAAAAAAAAAAAGTTACTCCATGTACAGATGGCCTAGGCTATAAGATTGCAGAGACCCTGAAACTGAGCTGCAGCAAGGTGGGCAAGACCATACAGCAGCTTATCAGGCCAGGTTCCACTCAAAACAGGCCACGCCATGGTCGACCAAGGAACTTGAGTGCACATGCTCAGAGTCATATCTAGGAGGTTGTCTTTGAGATTTGTACTTCCCTGCCATTTTAGCACCTCAAGAAATTAAATTTCAAATTTAATTTGGGTACAGTGTTGCATGAATACGCAATTACCAGTTAAAGCAATGCAGTGCCAAATCACAAAAAGTTCTCTGGTCATGAAGGGGGCAAAACCTTCCAGGGTTAAAATGGTAAATTTTCTCAGTGATGTTTTCTATTGTGATAAACATTTAATACATTTTCTATTGTGAATGAAAATTCCAGTGCAATCTGCCCCCCCCTTTTTCCCCCTGTCAGGAGCAACAAGTGACTCATCCCTGCTATCAGCAGCAGGGATGATTCATTCTGGCTGTTGGCAGGAATGTAAACAAGAGTCAGCGTTAAAATAAATAAAATACTGTGGGGGTTTTTCCCCCAATCCACACCAGACCCTTTGGTCTGGTATGAATTTTAAAAGGAGAACTCCCCAGCAAACACAAAAAATGGAATAGGAGTCACCCCCTAAAATTCATACCAAACCATTAGCCAAGTATTTAGCCCGGCAGAGGTAAGGGGTGTGTTTGAGCACCCCCCAAACCATAGCAAGCAGGCCACATGCCCTCAACATGGTAAAGCACCTTGTCCCCATGTTAATGAGGAACCACCACTCATTCACCCACCGCTAAGTAAACAAAAGGGGCAGGGTCATTCACCCCACAACATCACAGTGGGCATGGTCAATTAGCACAGATGACTCTCATTAAGATATGTTAACATTCCTAAACTGGAGCTGTAGAGTTTTTTTTTTTTTTTTTTTAACAAACTCTGCTGTGTGGCCCTCTTTTAAATACTTATCTGAGCCCGGTCCCAATCAAGCAATGTGGACAAGAACAGTGGATTTCCCAGCTCTCTGCCTCCTCATTGACTGCTAATCATCACCAGTGAGGAGGGACCAGGGGGCTGGACTAAGCTGTGCTGTGACTTATGGACACAGAGCGGGGCTCAGGAGCGAGCAAGCAAGCAAGCACACAAGTGTTATGGGGCACTCGGCAGAGGGATGAGGGGCCAGGAGCACCGGTGGGGAACCCGAGAAGAGGAGGATCATGGCTAATCTGTGCAAAACTATTGCACAGAGCAGGCAAGTATAACATATTTTGTTACAAAAGGTAAAAAAAAAAAAAGTTAGTATCACTTTAACCACTTCCCACCCGGTCAATAGTATATTGACGTCCGGGAAGTGGTTGCGTTATCCTGACTGGACGTCGATTGACATCCAGCAGGATAACATGCCGGCACGCAGCGCTGCAATCGGTGATGCGGGGTGTCAGTCTGACACCCTGCATCTCCGATCCTCCGGCGGATTCTCTTTACCACGTGATCAGCCGCATCCAATCACGGCTGATCACGATGTAAACAGGAAGAGCCGTTGCCCACAGGGAAGGGGGCAACAATGAAAAAAAAAAAAAAAGAGAATAGATGCCAATCAGTGCCCACAAAAGGGCACTGACTGGCACAATATGGGATAAACAAGTGATGCCCAGCAATGCCATCAGTGCCACCCATAAATGCCACCCATGAGTGCCCATCAGTGCCGAATACCAGCGCCGCCTCAATCGGTGCCCATCAGTGCCCGTAATTGAAGAAGAAAAACTTATTTACAAAAAAAATTAAAACTTAATATTGTTTTCCCAAATTATCTCTTTTTTCAGTTGTTGCGCAAAAAATAAAAATCGCAGAGGTGATCAAATACCACCAAAAGAAAGCTCTATTTGTGGGAACAAAATTATATATTAAAAAAAAAAAAAAGTGGGTACAGTGTAGCACGACCGCGCAATTGTCATTCAAAGTGTGACAGCGCTGAAAGCTGAAAATTGGCTTGGGCAGGAAGGTGTGTAAGTGCCTGGTATGGAAGTGGTTAAAGAATGATTTTATGAAAACGTCAAAAGATTGCTGTACACACTGCTCTTATACGCTGAAACCTTGTGAATCATAAAGCTGAGCTCTAAGAAGCTATAAAAAGACACTCGGGCCTCAGTAGCCAGTACCGATTTATAAAGAGGCAGTAAAAACTGTGACCTCTAGCAGTCTTATGCAACGTGTCTCCTACAGCATAATACAGCCCATATAAAGTATCCCCACCATGGAGGAATCCATCTTGCGGTGTTATTGTATACTGACAGAAGAAGCCCTCCTGGGATATGCACATTATATATCCTCGGAGGCATCGGGAGCACTCTTGTGATTCGCCTAGGTGAGAAGGGAAGGGGGGGGGGGGGGGGGAGAAATAAACAAAGCTTTATATGACTAATAGACTATTCATTTTTATCTATTGTTTGGAATTCTTTTAGTTGACCCTTTTCAGAGACACAAAAGCTGCCATACTCTTTCTGAAGATGATAGTTGCCTTGCTGTTGTAATAATCCTCTGGCCACAACCAATAGAAGAGAAAAGTTTTGTTAAAGTGGTTCTAAAGCCTGAACATTTTACCTTGAGTGATTGCAAATTCTCACTTATTTTTTAATAGCAAACAGTTCATACCTACCTGTTCTGTTTTGCACAAATCTGCTCCGACCTTCTGCTACAGGGGTCTCTCCCCTGCAGAGAACCCTTTTATTGGGGGCACTCACTCCATAGACGCATGGCTTCACCTTCCAATCGCAGCAAGAGTGAGCTCAGTTAAGTAGTATAAGGGGGCTAGCTGCATACTGAAGGTTTTTTACCTTAATGCAGAGAATACATTAAAGTGAAAAAAATAATTCAGCCTTTCTAACCACTTTATTTTTTTTACCTTCATGCAGGAAATGCATTAAATAAAAAAAAAAGTGGGTGCAGGCTTCATTCAGATATCACCGCACAAAGTACAGGACGTCATATGACGTCCACCCGGATAAGAGATCCCCTTTTTGGACGTCATATGACGGTGTGCGGTTTTGAAGTGGTTAAATATAACCAAATTTGCTACACTTAGAGGCGCCTCTCTTTTTTATACTCTGTAGCTCCTGCTGGGTTTTGCTTCTAACCCCCTTGTGGAGGCTGCCATTTGTGGATGGACATTTTATGGTTACACAATCACATTGCTACAATCTTTTTATATGGACTATAAACTGAAAGGACTTATGAATAAGTGGTTGTGGAATGCATTATCTGAGATTCCATTATTTCTTATGGGGATATTCGCTTTGATATACGAGTGCTTTGGATTACAAGCATTGAAGCATGTTTCCGGAATGAATTATGCTCGCAATGCAAGGTTTTACTGTAGAATACAAGCCAACTCAAAACTTGCAGTTATGGCTATAAATTTGTTGGGAAACCAGATTTACAGAAATGATTGATCACTGGAAGACATCGGTCTGTGACTGTATTAATTTGTCCATCAGAGGGTCACAACTGATCACAGTCTGGGCCTGTAGAAAGACTTCCAAGGCCAAACTGTCTTTATATACAACTTCTGCTTACTATAGACATGCGATTACAAATTATGAAGGGTGATGTACAGGAATCCCAGTTGCAAGTTTCTGAAGCCCATCTATATGAACCCTAATGGGTATGTGACTATATTTAAATCAAGTTTTGCTGGATGCATTGGCTTTACGACTCTTCTAGCAAGCTAGATTTGTAGCAAATGGTTTAGTAAAATGAAAAAGCTCTGAACTCCTGCACAGAGCTCCATAAACATGCAATGGTGGAATGGCCCTGAGTGCACCATGGAAACATGTGCTTGTGCGTCTTTACAACATTATGAAATGAAAGAAACCCTAATTACTTTCACAAGTATCCTGAGTGTCATGCCACTCTGTTAACGGTGTAATAAATCTAAGCATTATTAATTCTAGCCTAAACGCATTCGCTTGTTAAAAATAATAAATACAATCAAATCACACCTGCACACATTTTATTGCTTCTGTAAGTAACAATGCACTGGCTGTTAATCTCCAAGTAAAAGAGACAAGTGATTGAGAATAAAAACAAACGTAGTCACAGACTCCGCATCCAATGTTAGCAATGCTGCGAGATTGTCATAAGTCACTCTACAAAATGAGCCCTTTATACCACACTTATGGCAATCGCACACAAAGATAATACTTCAGCTGACAGGAAACCATCTAATACACAGACAAGTGAAAAACATTCATAATTTTTAATATAATATTTGATTTTAATGTCCAAATCTCCTTTCGAAACCAGACTTGAACGATATGTACCTGAGTGATAGAGCAGGCATTCTGTATGGATAATGATTCAGTCACACATACCTCAACAATGAGGTTAAACCCAATGTAGCTTCTACAACAGAAGAAGCTTTAAGACTTATGATGATGAATGCAGTGGCAGGGGATCTAGGAGAATGGAGGAGCACCACAAACAGCGAGACAACAGCAGTAGGAGGAGGAGTTGACAAGGGTACTCAATCATCAGTCTACCGTACAGTGCCCTAGTGCACAGGGTTTGGGCACAGCAGACAACACACTTCTGGGATGACAGGTAATCAGTGCGCTGGAATGAATAAAAGAAAAAAAAAATGTAACTTAAAATATAAAAATGAACTCAAATTCCATACCCACAAAAGATCAAGACAAAGGACGAAAGAATTTCTAAAATTAGAAAAATAAATTATTCAGTTTGCCAGCACTTTTATTGGAGGGATGAAAGCAAAAGTCGCTTGCCAATAGTTATAAGTGTGCACATAGGTTTAACATTCCTTTGTAAACAAGACATCCCTTTAGAATAGACAGCCTCAAGGAGTATATTAATGTTCTGAAAAGTTGATGAAATTATTTGCACCCAAGAAGATTTACAAAAATATAACAAGGTCTTTACTGCGAGCTCTGGAGAAAGCTGCCAGGATGCTTGCGAACACCACATCTGGAGACTGTGAAGCATCTACTGCTTTATGGATTCCATGGCGTTGGTAATATTCGACAAGTGGTGAAGTCATAGTGTGATAGGCCTCCAGTCGAGACTTCAGGGTAGCTTCATTATCATCAGAACGTCTCACCAAAGGCTCACCAGTCACCTGCAAAAGCAGTTAGTCTCTATAAATGAGAAGCCCTGGTAACAGTCACACAGACCTTTATAAATGTGGGGAAAAAAAATAATTTTTATATCACTGGAGGCAGAAGCTTCTGACAATAGATGCCCAGCAAAAGCCACAAAAACATATCAAACTAAGTAATTACATTACGCAACATTTGCATTCTGTTCAAAGAATATAAAACTTTCATGCAATATCAAAATACAGCCCCTTCTATGGGCCAAATAAATGTTTCCAGTTTTTTGCCTCAAACAATGAGTCACACGCTGAAGAGCGTGTGCCTCTTTTTAGCATACAGTGGAACCTCCGATTACGAGCATAATCTGTTCCAAGAGAATCCTCGTAATCCAAAGTACATATCAAAGCGAGTTTCTTCATTGAAGTCAATGAAAACAAAAATAATTTGTTCCACATTGACTTCAAATGGTATGCAATACCGCATGTGGCCAGAGGTGGGGGGCGCCAACACTCGCAAACCGAGTCAGGATTTTTAAAAATACAGTGCTCGTATTTCAAAACGCTCGTTAACCACGTTACTCACAATCCGAGGTACCACTGTACTTTGCTTGAGCTGGTCTGAAAACCAGGATATTGAAAGGCAATGTGTAAGAATATATGCAGTGGGTATAGAAAAGAATCACCCACCTTTAAAATTGTGTTTTGTTGCCTTGCAGACAGAAATGAAAACAGACAGCTTGTTTTTATCTAGCTGTATTTACTCAGTGCAAGTTATAACATCCAAGTGAAAAATATAACACCATGTCATAATTTTATTTTTAAAAGAATCACCGAGTTGGAAAAAAGGATCACCTCCTCCAAAAAAATGACTTGTAAACTCAATCAGGTATAGGTAAATCACCCACTCAATGACACACAAAGCCATAGGCTTTCAACTGTGGTCATTTTGATTAGCTTAGCATGAAAAGAGCTTTCCTGAATGGGTGGCAAGGCACTGTCAAAAGAACTCTGGAATAAAGTTGTGGACAGGCACAAGTCAGGAGATGGATACAAAAACATTTCAAAGGCTTTATCAATGCCTAGAAGCACAGTGAAGGTCATTAGGAAGTGGAAGGTGTTTGGTACAAGACAAATCCTCCCTGGACATCACTCCAAACTGGATAAAAGACATCGGAGAAAGCTGGTCAGAGGGGCTACCAAGAGGTCTACAGCAACTCTTAAAGGGGTGTTCCAGCCTTTTTTTAAGTTTATTAAAAGTCAGCAGCTACAAAAAAGGTGTAGCTGCTGGCTTTTAATAAACAGACACTTACCTGCTCCACGGCTCCAGCGACACGCCGGCCGGGGCTCCGCTCCTCGCCCCCCCCCGGCGTCTTCATTTCTGGTGTGGGCACCCGGCAGTGACAGCTTTCGGCTTCACGGCCGGGCACCCACTGCGCATGCGGCGCCGTCCGATTGAACAGGCGCTTGCCTACAGGGAGGGGCTGCAATAAGGCGATTAAGCTAATCGCCTTACCAGCCCCTCGTCAGAAGGAGGAAGTGGGACAGGAAGTCCCCTTCTCCTAAAGCCCCCACTCCCCCCCCCCCCCCCAAAAAAAAAAAATTACATGCCAATTACATGGTCATTGTGTGCATGTGACATCAGAAATTCTCCACCAATGTGGGAGAGGTGCAAGAAAAAAAAAATCCACATGCAGTCTTAACTGAACATTTTCCAAGATTCTGAGGCCACATGGAAAAAGGTGTTCTGGTCAGATGAGACTAAAATATTATTTTGCCTTAATACAAAACAATGTCAGGTGGAATTCCAACACAGCTAATCATTACATGACAATGACCCAAAGAACATAGCAAATAATGATCACACAGTGGTTGAAGGAGAAAAAGGGTGGGTGTCCTTGCATGGGAAAAAGGGGGAGGGTGATCCCTTTTCCAACTCGGCTATTTGGTTTTGGAATTTTATTTAGGACATGTTGGTGTTATAAGTTGCAGAGTAAAACAGCTGGATACAACAAGAACACTTTTTTTTTTTACTATCAGGCTGCAAAGCAACCCGAGAGAAGCACCGTATGCATGTATACACAATTTTTTTGGAGGATGGCTGCCACCATTAGTTTACAACTTTTTCCATTGGACTTATAAACCCCCCCCCCCCCCCCTTCATTATAGTTGAGTCGCCCCACTGATTTTAATTGATTAATGTGCCCACTGATATAATTGTTACTATCTACAGGGCTTTTATTGTGTATATTTATTCTGCTGGTTTATTTTGTATGTTGCGCCACTTCTTTTACCCCTTCTCTTTGATGTAAAACGGCATTATACTGATGCTACAACCTTAAATGATTTCTGGTGCTGGACTCTGATACACCTAATCTGTTCTTGCCTCCCCCCCCCCCCCCCCCCACGCCAAGATCATACTTACCTAGGTGGCAGTAGTGTATTTAGGTTTTGTGTTGCCCTAGGCCTGACTAAACTTCTGCACCTCCTAATTTAAATACAACCCACCCCTTCCAGTCAAGGCCACACCCTGTTTTTTTTTTTTTAAAAACCCCGCCCTGGGGGTGGGCAATGGCTTCCCTTAATTTGCATAGTTTTTCTCTCACTTCCTGTTTGGCAATGGGGCAGGAAGTGAAGGAAAATCTCTGCAATTGGACAGGGATGGTGTAAAAAAAAAAAAAAAAAACTGTCAGGGGCTATCTCTGATAATTTTATTGAGAGGACTAAGAAAATATAACCATGCCAATGGTGCAACAGAAACATAGCACAGTGAGGAAGGTTTGTGGTCCAAGATGATAGGACAGTCAAAATTAGAAGCACCCCACCTGCCCCTCCCACACACACACAGTTGCGGAATGCTGGGTGGAAGCAGAGCGGCCGCTTTATGGGGGCGCTAGGCTAATTTGCCTAACAGTGTAGTGCAAGCCGGCGGAGACTCTCTTTGTGCTGCCCCCCTGCAAAGTGCTTCCCTGGGCCTTGTTGGCCTAGGCCTGGATACAGCGTTGCTAGGTGGATGCATCATCTGTCCCCCTGCCAGCTCTAACACTGAGAACTGAGCAATCCAACACTGCTGATAGCTCGGTTCTCAGAGCTCCCTCAGCGGAGAGCTGGTGACTGACTGTCACTGCTCTGCCCCACCGCTCACTGGAGCACCGGGCTGTGGAGGGGGCGGGAGCATCTAGCTCAGGTTTTTTATTTTTTAAATGTATAGATTTTTATGGTCACATATCAAAAGGTAACAAAGTAGTGAATACAAGAAAAAGTACTTTACCATTTTTAGGAACATATGTAACATGTCACAAAGTAAAGAGTATACAACATGAAATGTGCCGCTGTAACAGAAGTGTGGTAGATTCGATATAATCAATAGTTTAATGAACATTGTAGATGACCAAGGCAGCCGACGAAAGATGAGGTCATATAGAGTTATGTTTGTTACGCAAGGGTGGAGGGGGAGCGATTTCACCCAAGCACCCCTAAAAGGAATCAAGACTGTGCCTGGGTAAAAGACTCCCCCTGTCCTCTCCTGGAAGCCTAGCTCAGGTTTTTAGCAGCTCACGAGAGGCTGAGCCAGGTGTCGGTCCGGGCATGTGGGCGGATCTAGACTTCATCGTCACAATCTTGCCCAAGCTGGGTCTGGCTCTGATGTCAGCCGACAGCTACTGAAAACAGGTCACAGGAGTGCAGAAAGAAACGCACTCCTTTAATCCATTTGGAGAAGTATAGCCAAACAAGCTGTAACACATTTCTTTATTAGACCAGAGCCATTCTTTAAATTACCCTCTATCAACAGTTAGCATATTATACTTTAAGCTCTTTAGTTAATGTTCCCATTTTACACGATAAGCGTCTACAAGGTCCAGTTCTCAGGAACTAATAGTTTGTGTATTCTAGCACTCCACAGAATCATATGTGCAATAACTGGTGTGGTTCTTGTGTGAACCTGTCAAAGTCTAGGAAGCATTACTTGCTACTGGTATGCAAAGGACTAGCGGAAATGTTGGTTGTAATGCACTGCAAACTCACGTCATCTTTCATGTGTTCTTTAGGAGGATTGAACTCTTCGTGGTATGATCGTCCACTCTGTTGGTGTATCAACCTACAGCAACAGATAAGAATGTAGTCAACATAAAAGTAACAAAAACAATCCAAAATACCATAGGAGGCCAGAATGGAGTGAATCCAAGAAAAATGTTGCTGCTGTTACCTGCCACAGATCCTTCTTACAAGCAAAGAATCATCTACACTAAATTCAATGACTGAATCTAGTTTTTCTTGACGCTTTTCAAGAAGTTCATCAAGCTAAAAATACAAGAATGACATCATATTACAACATAGGAAATATACAGCTTTATTTGCTGCTCTATCTGCAAAACTATTAGACTGCTTTCACACCTGAACGTGGCGTTTGAGCTTTTTTCGTGTGTTCCTATGCACTTTTTTTTTTTTATTAAATTTGTTCCATAATTTGTTGTTTGTCAGCTTTTTACTATTTTTTTTTAACCACTTGCCTCCAGGGCACTTTCATCCCCTTCCTGCCCAAACAAAATTGACGTCCTTCCCACCCCCACAAATGGAGCTTTCTTTTGGTGGTATTTGATCACCTCTGCACCACTGACACGACAGGGAGCAGTAGGTCCCCGACATGTCACTAGGCACAACAGGGAAATGCCTTGTTTACATAGGCATCTCCCCGTTGTGCCTCTCCTTGT
Source organism: Rana temporaria (assembly GCF_905171775.1). Classification (NCBI taxonomy): domain Eukaryota; kingdom Metazoa; phylum Chordata; class Amphibia; order Anura; family Ranidae; genus Rana; species Rana temporaria. The sequence goes on along the minus strand of NC_053490.1, from coordinate 272,591,158 downwards.
CATGGTCCCGGGCCACCGGCGAACAGAGTTTGCGGGGCATGCTCATGGAGGACGCGTGCGCCCGCCACATGGCAAGTTAAAGGGGACGTACCTGTATGCCCATTTGCCCACCACTGCCATTGTGCCGAGGTATGTCGGCGTGCAGCAGTCAGCAAGTGGTTACATTTTCCAAAAAAAAAAAAAAAAGTATATAATATATACACACACACACACACATACACACAGGGAGTGCAGAAGTATTAATCAACTTCCTTTCCTTTGGCAAAATGGGTCAAAAGAAGGACTTGACAGGCTCAGAAAAGTCAAAAATAGTGAGATATCTTGCAGAGGGATGCAGCACTCTTAAAATTGCAAAGCTTCTGAAGCGTGATCATCGAACAATCAAGCGTTTCATTCAAAATAGTCAACAGGGTCGCAAGAAGCGTGTGGAAAAACCAAGGCGCAAAATAACTGCCCATGAACTGAGAAAAGTCAAGCGTGCAGCTGCCAAGATGCCACCAGTTTGGCCATATTTCAGAGCTGCAACATCACTGGAGTGCCCAAAAGCACAAGGTGTGCAATACTCAGAGACATGGCCAAGGTAAGAAAGGCTGAAAGACGACCACCACTGAACAAGACACACAAGCTGAAACGTCAAGACTGGGCCAAGAAATATCTCAAGACTGATTTTTCTAAGGTTTTATGGACTGATGAAATGAGAGCGAGTCTTGATGGGCCAGATGGATGGGCCCGTGGCTGGATTGGTAAAGGGCAGAGAGCTCCAGTCCGACTCAGACGCCAGCAAGGTGGAGGTGGAGTACTGGTTTGGGCTGGTATCATCAAAGATGAGCTTGTGGGGCCTTTTCGGGTTGAGGATGGAGTCAAGCTCAACTCCCAGTCCTACTGCCAGTTTCTGGAAGACACCTTCTTCAAGCAGTGGTACAGGAAGAAGTCTGCATCCTTCAAGAAAAACATGATTTTCATGCAGGACAATGCTCCATCACACGCGTCCAAGTACTCCACAGCGTGGCTGGCAAGAAAGGGTATAAAAGAAGAAAAACTAATGACATGGCCTCCTTGTTCACCTGATCTGAACCCCATTGAGAACCTGTGGTCCATCATCAAATGTGAGATTTACAAGGAGGAAAAACAGTACACCTCTCTGAACAGTGTCTGGGAGGCTGTGGTTGCTGCTGCACGCAATGTTGATGGTGAACAGATCAAAACACTGACAGAATCCATGGATGGCAGGCTTTTGAGTGTCCATGCAAAGAAAGGTGGCTATATTGGTCACTGATTTGTTTTTGTTTTGTTTTTGAATGTCAGGAATGTATATTTGTGAATGCTGAGATGTTATATTGGTTTCACTGGTAAAAATAAATAATTGAAATGGGTATATATTTTTTTTTGTTAAGTTGCCTAATAATTATGCACCGTAATAGTCACCTGCACACACAGATATCCCCCTAAAATAGCTAAAACTAAAAACAAACTAAAAACTACTTCCAAAAATATTCAGCTTTGATATTAATGAGTTTATTATTGAGAACATGGTTGTTCAATAATAAAATTAATCCTCAAAAATACAACTTGCCTAATAATTCTGCACTCCCTGTGTGTGTATATATATATATATATATATATATATATATATATATATATATATATATATATATATATATATATATATATTTTTTTTTTTTTTGTCAGTAAATTTTCTTAATAAGTAGTTTTTACTCCTTCACTGATGAGGCAGTACTTATGGGCACCGACAGGCGTGTTATTGTAATTTAGTGCACTGATGATCAGTGCCCCAATTACATTTCTTGATGTCCCCTGGGAGGAGATGCTGCCGATTGGCTCTCCTTGCTACACACCGTCAGTGTGTTACATCTTCTCCAACTAAAAAGATGTAACCAGTAAAAATATTTAAAGCGTCACCTATGGGGATTTTTAAGTAGCGAAGTTTGGCGCCATTCCACAAGCGTGTGCAATTTTGAAGGGTGACATGTTGGGTATCTATTGACTCGGCGTAACTTCATCTTTCATATTATGCAAAAACATTGGGCTAACTTTATGTTTTGTTTTTTTTAAAGCACAATACAGTTTTATTTCCAAAAAAAACGCATTAGAAAAATTGCTGTGAAAATAACGTGCGCGATAAAAAGTTGCAACGACCGCCATTGTATTCTCTAGGGTTTTTGCTAAAAAAGCATATATAATGTTTTGGGGTTCTATGCAATTTTCTAGCAAATAAATGATTTTTCCATGTAGGAGAGGAATGTCAGAATTGGTCTGGGTGTTCCAGAACGCCTGATGGTGCTCCCTGCATGTCGGGCCTCTGTATGTGGCCACGCTGTGTAAAAGTCTGACACATGTGGTATCGCCATACTCAGGAGGAATAGCAGAATGTGTTTTGGGGTGTAATTTGTGGTATGCATATGCTGTGTGTGAGAAATAACCTGCGAATATGAACATTTTGTTAAAAAAAAAAAAAAAAAAAAATCTTGATTTTGCAAAGAATTGTGGGGGAAAAATGACAACTTCAAAAAAACTCACCATGCCTCTTTCTAAATACCTTGGAATGTCTTCTTTCCAAAAAGGGGTCATTTGGGGGTTATTTGTACTTTTCTGGCATGTTAGGCCCCATACACACGATAGAATCCATCCGCAGATAAATCCCAGCAAATGGGTTTCTGCGGATAGATCCAATGGTGTGTACACGCCAGCGGATCTGTTTCCGCGGAGAAATCTCCTCTGGGATGGATTCCAGCAGATCGGATATTTGCTGACATGCACAACAAATCCATCTGCTGGAATCCATTCCAACGGATGGATCCGCTCGTCTGTACAGACTTACCGGATCCATCCGTCCAAAGGGATTCCCCGCACGCGTCGTAATGATTTGACGCATGCGTGGAATTCCTTATATGACAGCGTCGCGCGCGTCATAATAGCGGCGACGGCGCGACACGTCATCGCCAGAGGATTTCAGCGCGGATTTCAATGCGATGGTGTGTACACGCCATCGCATAGAAATCTTCTGAAATCCTCGAGAGGATTTATCCGCGGATACGGTCCGCTGGACCGTATCTGCGGATAAATCCTCTCGTGTGTATGGGGCCTTTGGGTCTCAAGAAACAAGAGAGTAATTGGTACCATAGCTTGTAGACCCTATAACTTTCACCCAGACTAAATAATAACCACATTTTTTTTTTTACCAAAGATATGTAGCAGTATACATTTTAGGCCAAATTTATGAAGAAAATTTCATTTTTTGCAAAATGTTATTATTTAAATGAAGAAAAATTCATTTTTTTACAAAATTTTCTTTTTTCATTTATAGCGAAAAAAATAAAAACCGCAGAGGTGATCAAATACCACCAAAAGAAAGCTCTATTTGTGGGGAAAAAAAAGACCAAAATTTCATTTGGTTACAGTGTTGTATGACCGAGTTATTGTCATTCAAAATGTGAGAGCACCGAAAGCTGAAAATTGGTCTGGTGATTACGGGGATTAACATCTGAGGCCTCGTACACACGGCCGAGGAACTCGACGTGCCAAACACGTCGAGTTCCTCGGCGAGTTCAGCCCTGAAGCCGCCGAGGAGCTCGGCGGGCCGAGTTCTCCCATAGAACAACGAGAAAATAGAGAACGTGTTCTCCATTTTCTCGACGAGTTCCTCGGCGGCTCCATCGGGCCGAAAGTGTACACACGACAGAGTTTCTCGGCAGAATCCGGCTCTGACCGAGTTTCTCGCCGAATTCTGCCGAGAAACTCTGTCGTGTGAACGAGGCCTGACTGGTTATCCCTTGCTCTACGCAAAGCTACTGGCGTTTTTATAACGTCATTTTAACGTCCAGTGTGCATGGAGCCTTATACTTTTCTTAGAAAAAGTTCTCTAACAAATCTGCATGAAAGTTATGTAGATGTGACATTTTGGATGACTTTTCCTATCTTCAAAAGGTTGTCTTTTGTGAATGCACATCTGTCTGCATATACTCAAACACAAGAAAAAAAAAAAAAAAATTTTTTTTTTTTTTTATGCCCATTTCAGAAGTTACCATTTCTGCTTGCTTGACAGTACGAGGAAATCCATCCAACAGGAATCCCTTTTTACATGGCGGTGTATCCAGGTTATTTTCAATCAGTTCTACAACCATTTCATCACTGACCTAAACACAGAACAAAGCAATCACGTTAGTGTTAAGACAAGTAAACAATAGTTTACGTAGCTTTCGACAAACACCAACCAGTTTTCCTGCATCCATTGTAGTTTTCAGACGTTTTCCCAGCTCCGATCCCGATGCAACCATAGCTCTTAACATATCTCCTGTGGCAAGGTGACAAACGCAGTATTTTTCTGCTAGTTTTGGGGCCTGAAATAAATGGAAAGATTGTAAATGAAGGTGCATGTAAAATCAATATTCCATGCCATATTCATAGCTTTTGGATAATTCTATCAACGAAGATGTATGCAATTGTAGCTAGACCATTTGCTGATAAAGTACACATTTACTTAGCAGAAGACAATAGCCAGGGTGTACTATGCCATCTGTTTCCCCAGTGGACATCCCTAACCCCAACTCCATCATGAGAAACATTGGTGAAGTGAATCTCATGGCTCCTTACTTTGGAATGCATCCTCCAAAACATTTCTATGGAATAATAAATAGAGGTCGACCGATATATCGGTCGGCCGATATATCGGCCGATATTTGGCAGTTTTTAAGAAATCGGCATCGGCCGATTATTGTAAAAAAATCGGCCGATTTTCGGCTGCCGCGCTAAACCCCGCTCCACGAGAAATGAATCCTTCAGCCACGCTGCTGGTAGCCTGCGCGCCGGCCCCTCCCCCCCCCTACCTCGACGGGCTGTAGCAGAAAGCAAACTTGTCACAAGCCCGAGCAGCTGCAGTAGTTGCTTGTCTGCGCGAAGAGATCACAAAAGCTTCCTGCATGCTGGGACGGTGGCGGGATTACTTAACATGGGCTCTAGGCTACGGCAGCCGTAGCCTAGAGCCCATGTTAAGTAATCCCGCCACCGTCCCAGCATGCAGGAAGCTTTTGTGATCTCTTCGCGCAGACAAGCAACTACTGCAGCTGCTCGGGCTTGTGACAAGTTTGCTTTCTGCTACAGCCCGTCGAGGTAGGGGGGGGCGGGGCCGGCGCGCAGGCTACCAGCAGCGTGGCTGAAGGATTCATTTCTCGTGCTGCTGGAGACTGGGGTAATGTACAGTATTCCTATCATCTCTGATAGGTGCCTCGGCTCTCTAGTGATTGTACTCCAACTCACGTGGGAGCTCACAGGTGTCATCCAATGGACAGTGCTGGAGGGAACAGTGTGTACATGTTAGAGCACACACCTCTCCTGTATACACACTCATTTTATCCATCCCCACCCACGGCCAGCTCCATCCATCCACCCCCCTCTACAAAGCATCTCCCACCCACGGCCAGCTCCATCCATCCATCCCCCTTCACAATACATCCCCCCACCCACGGCCAGCTCGCTCCATCCATCCATCCCCCTTCACAATGCATCCCCCACCCACGGCCAGCTCCATCCATCACCCTTCACAATACATCCCCCACCCACGGCCAGCTCGCTCCATCCATCCATCCCCCTTCACAATGCATCCCCCACCCACGGCCAGCTCCATCCATCCATCCCCCTTCACAATACATCCCCCACCCACGGCCAGCTCCATCCATCCATCCCCCTTCACAATACATCCCCCACCCACGGCCAGCTCGCTCCATCCATCCATCCCCCTTCACAATACATCCCCCACCCACAGCCAGCTCCATTCATCACCCTTCACAATACATCCCCCACCCACGGCCAGCTCGCTCCATCCATCCATCCCCCTTCACAATGCATCCCCCACCCACGGCCAGCTCCATCCATCCATCCCCCACCAACGGCCAGCTCCATCCATCCATCCCCTTTCACAATGCATCCCCCACCCACGGCCAGCTCGCTCCATCCATCCATCCCCCTTCACAATGCATCCCCCACCCACGGCCAGCTCCATCCATCCATCCCCCACCAACGGCCAGCTCCATCCATCCATCCCCTTTCACAATGCATCCCCCACCCACGGCCAGCTGCATCCATCCATCCCCCTTCACAATACATCCCCCACCCATGGCCAGCTCCATCCATCCACCCCCCTTCACAATGCATCCCCCACCCACGGCCAGCTGCATCCATCCATCCCCCTTCACAATTTATCCCCCACCCACGGCCAGCTCGCTCCATCCATCTATCCCCCTTCACAATGCATCCCCCACCCACGGCCAGCTGCATCCATCCATCCCCCCTCTACAATGCATCCCTCACCCACGGCCAGCTCCATCCATCTTCACAATGCATCCCCCACCCACGGCCAGCTCCATCCATCCCCCTTCACAATACATCCCCCACCCACGGCCAGCTGCATCCATCCACCCCCTCCCTCCATCCACAGCCAGCACCATCCATCTCTTCCCCTCCACAAAGCATCCCCCCTCCAAGGCCAGCAACATCCAGCCATCCCCCTCCACAATGCATCCCCCAGGCACAGCCAGCACCATCTTTCCCCCTCCACAACGCATCTCCCACCCACGCCCAGCACCATCCATCCTCCTCCACAATGCATCCCAATCCAAAAATCGGCCCAAAATATCGGCCGCAAAAATCGGCCTCATATATCGGCCATCGGCTCCCCCGATTTCTAAATATCGGCATCGGCATCGGCCAGAGAAAAACCCATATCGGTCGACCTCTAATAATAAATGTTGGTCTTAACGAGTCCCACTTTCCAGGATACACTGCAGCCATAGGGCCTAGTCACACCTGGTCATTTCAACAAAAATTGATTGAATACTTTCTAAAGGCGCTGACCTGGAACAAGTAGGCAGATTGAACATTTTAACTTCACTTGCTGTATACTTGTTCTGGGTCAGAAATGATTTCAAGAACTACCAAATTATTTTCAAAAGGACATCAGTAATGGAAGCATATACAAGTCCATCCTAACTGTCTGTTTGCGCTATGTAACATGTGCAACAAAAGCATAGTCCTCACAGGAATCTATTGATCTGCTTTAACAGGGTCAGCCACTGCAGAGTACTTTACCCTCAGAACACTTCCTTTCCACAGATGCAACTTCCAATGACAGTTCAAAGTTTCCAAGCAATTAACAATAGATGTAGTTTATTTCTTTAGGTGTATAGTTCCATGTATAACCAAGCTCACTAAACTTGATGTGCAACAATGTAATCAAAAAGAAATCTGGCACTATGTTTTTTTTACCCTTATGCATCTGGATCCAGCAATGTCAACAAGAGCCTTGCCTCTTCGGGGACTTGCATTCCTGATTGGCTTTTGGCAGCAGCGGGAGCCATTAGAATCCACTGGTGTCAATCACAGCCATTTAGGAAACTGAGGGGGCAAGCCGGGCAACAGCCAGGAAGTGCGCTTGCTTGTGTGCCCACAGCAGGAGGTAGAGGCCAGGAGTGCTGGCGTGGGACTCGAAAAGGAGGATATGGGCTGCTTTATGCAAAACCATTGCACAGAGCAGGCAGAGGTTTTTTTTTTAACAACTTTACCAAAATCGTCATACCTGTACGTCAGTACTTTGATGCTAAATACCATTATGGCAGCAGATAGCTCCCATAACCCTGGTATTTTCAGTAACTACGTGCATTTCTCTTCAAGATAAAAGCGGTCTCTGCGGCGGATTGGCTGCAAAATCACTTTTATCAGTGGTGGGAGAGGAGTCCCCCCCCCCCCCTGCGCTCCCATCGTACTCGCAGCTTACGTCCGTTTCCCTCACTGCCTGGATGCAAAGATAGCCCCTGCTCGGCTCCATGGCATTGGAGGGCGGAAGTGACGTTAAGCGTCACTCCTGCCCAATGCTCCAAAAACTGGGATTTTTTTTATATTGCAGGTCTTTTTTGACCCCAGATCTCACATTGAAGAGGTCCTGTCATGCTTTTTTTCTCTATTACAAAGGATGTTTACATTGTGACCCAAATTTATTTAAAAAAAAAAAAAAAAAAAAAAAAAAAAGAAGGACAGTTTAAAAATAAAAAAGATAAAATAAGAAAAATACATTTTAAAGCACCCCGTAACACCGAGCTTGCACAAAGAATTGAACGCATACGCCTGCATATGAAAACTGTATTCAAACCACACACGTGAGGTATTGCCGCGATCATTAGAGCGAGAACAATAATTCTACCACTAGACCTCCTTTAACGCAAAACTGGTAACCTGCAGAAATTGGACGTCGCCAGTGGAGATTAAGTGCCAAAGTTTGTCACCATTCCACGATGGGGGCACAGTTTCGAAGCGTGTCAGATTGGGTATCAATTTACTCTGCGTAACATAACCTGATCACTGTATATATGGCACTGGCAGGTAAGGAGACGAGACCGAGAGATCGAGATCACTAGGAACAGCTGATCTCCCTCTACTGTCAGAACGGGGATGTTTGATTACATTGACAGATGCCCGCTTTGGCTCCTTCCTGTGATCGCGGGTGGACAGCGAGTTCACCGGACCCGTGGGCGCAAAAGCCAGTGCACAAACCAACTTACCAGTGCATTGATTCAGGCAGTCAAGCCAACTTGCCGCAGTACAACTTTGGCGGCTGTTCGGCAACTGGTTAAACACCACTAAAAGAAAGCTGTGTGTGAACAAAAGGGTACAGTCCTGCATGACTTCATACTTCGATAGCGCTGAAAACTGGCCTGGGGGGTGAAAGCACCTAGTAGGCAAGAAGTTAAAAATAAATATATGCACGTATATTTTCAGGTAAAAAAAAAAAAAAAAAAAAGTGCATTTTATTTTCTTAGGAGCCTGCAGAGTATTGCACCTGCAATCAACAGATCACGGGTGCAATGTCAGGCATACAGAACTTGTAGTTTCCTCAGTCACAAATTACTGGAAATGAATCACGCGGTTGATGCGCTTGTGCACGGTTTCTAAACTGCAGCGGGGGGAGTAATAAGATACCCCCCCTTCTCAAGGGGGTGCTGCCTAGCAACAGATTACACCCTAAATAAGGGTGTAACCTGTTACTAAAGGTGAACTTTGTCTTTACTATTCAGCTGTGCAATATTAATGTGGGCGTATTTATCCAGTTCTGGGTGGAGCGAGATAGATACAATGCTGGTTTGGACAATTGACAGAATTATTATAGAGTTGCTCTGTACGAACTGCCCTCATTCAAAGAGTGTAGCCAGTGTATATGACTCAATGATAGGAGATCACAGTTCATAGCCAGTAGCTATAGCAATTTCCTGACAGCCTGAAATACACCATTCCTCCACTGAGCGGGCCTATCACCATAGCACGTTGTGGGATAGGTTGCCCAATCACAGGCTGACACGTCACTACACTCACGGTCCATTATCCAGGCATTCATAGTAGTTAGCATAAGATATGCCGAGCTGCAGACGTTGTGCAATTATAAAGTGACCGCATACAATGCCGTGCTATTTACCTGAGTCCCCTTGCCGGCTCCGGGCGGTCCCAGTAGGATGGCTTTGATCCCGTCCATGACGGAACCGCGCTCGGTGCCCTCTCTAGGAGCCATGTTTCATACAAACCAGCCGCCGTCAGCGTTCCCAACCACCTTCACACTCTCAAAGGCCAGCCCTCCCAGCTCGCAACGTAATTGGACAGGTGGCCTGCGTGACTTTTGAAACGAGTGTCCTATTGGACACAAAGCGTGTCAATTAAAAACCATATTTGGCCAACATAAAGATCATTGGACAGTTGTGAGATTGTGGGTTGTCCTGTAAGGGCGGGAAGCGGAAGATCGCTAAGGTGTCCCGACTGTAGGGGGAACACGTGGCTTACAAGGGGCGTGGCTTGTTCGTCAAAATGTCACCTTGTGGACTATTAGTGTGTACGAATGTGATCTAGCTAGGCTATGACATGGAATGCCATTATCAATGGGACACAGTCACAGATAGATAAACACTATCGGTAGGCTGTAAAGATAGAGCACCCTCTGAAGCTGACAATCTTTACATTAGCTTATGTTGCAAATATGACTCAGGAATTTTCTGCATGTGTGTGCTGTGCTGATACTTTACCCATAGCAACTTGATAAAGATTGTGGGGCAGATCCTCAAAGAAATTACGCCAGCGTATCACTTGATACGCCACGTAATTTCAAATTACCCTCAAACCAAGATACGACGGCATGTGGGTTAGATCCGACAGGCGTACGGCTTCGTACGCCTTCGGATCTTAGATGCAATACTTCGGTGTCCGCTGGGTGGAGTTCGCGTCGTTTTCAGCGTCGGGTATGCAAATTAGCGATTTACGACGATCCACGAACGTACGCGCGGCCGTCGCATTCTGTTACGTCGGCTTTTTCCGGCGTATAGTTAAAGCTGGTGTTTTGCGGCGTATAGTTAAAGCTGGTGTTTTGCTGCGTATAGTTAGAATTGCCATGTTAAGTACGGCCGTCGTTCCCGCTTTTATCCCTGGTTCACAGTGGGTACGATTTGGAACGATTTGAGATGCGATTTGACATGTCAAATCGCATCTCAAATCGTCGGCAATGGCACTGTCCTAATCAGTGCGACGCCGCATCTGCGATTTCAAAAAGTAGTTCCTGTACTACTTTTTGCGATTTCGGGCCGCGATTTACATTAAATTAGGTCCGAAATCGCGGTAAAATCACGCATTTTACCGCGATTTTGAATTCGCAGCAGTGTGAACCTAGGCTAAATCTGAATTTTTTATTTTTGTTTGCGTAAGTCGTCCGTGAATCGGAATGTACGTAAGTCACGTGTAAGTTAAAAAAATGACGTCCTAGCGACGTCATTTAGCGCAATGCACGGCGGGAAATTTTGGAACGGCGCATGCGCAGTTTATTCGGCGCAGGGACGCGCTTCATTTAAATGAAACACGCCCCCTAATCGATTTGAATTCCGCGCCGTTACGCCGCTTGAGATACACTACGCCGCCATAACTTACGGCGCAAATTCTTTGAGGATTCAAAGCAGCCAAAAGTAAGTTACAGCGGCGTAGCGTATCTCACATACGCTGTGCCGATGTATTTGTATGTGGATCTACCCCAATGTTCTTTAGCAGGGAACATACATTCCACATTAATAATTATGCTACTAAAATGAGTGCATGTTGTAAATTGCCTCCAGCATTGCTCCTGTTTCTTCTTACTGGAGGCTACCATTTTGCTGAAGCCCAGAGCCCCTGAACAGCAGTAAATTATAAGGCCCGGGTTCACACTATGTGCGGAGAAGCTCGCAGCAGGGGATCCGGTGCGTACCTCTTCTTCATTTCCGGGCTGAATTTTTTCCTGAACTTGGACCTGAAACAAAGCCAAAGACGCACAGGACCCCTGTGCAATCCGCTCTGCGGCTTCCCTGGAGATGTGCAAACCGGCTCCATCAAGAGCATGGCACAAGTTCCTGTCATGTGAATTGGATGCGAGCAAACCCTCATCCAAATTGCATCAGTGTGAACCCAATTAAAGCGGAACTTAACCCATTGATTTATTGGTTTAAAAAAACGTTACATTCCTGGAATGCCGTTGTCTTGTCAATCTAGTTCCCCTATCGATATGGTTCACTGCGCAGGCGCAGACGAAGCCCACGGAAATCTCCGAACCTCGGGCAGCATCCAGGCTCATTCCTTAACATCCCAGTGGATTGGAGGATGTTAAAAAAAAAAGGAGGCCAAGCGCAGCGAGCCGTCCAAGCGAAGCGAGGATGTGAGGCCGACCGGCCACTTACAGCAAATTCCACACCGCCCTGGACCTCTTGCTACAGTTGCTCAGGTTTGGTAATTTCCGTTGGCTCGGATTGTGCCTGCGCAGTCAAGAGGGGAACCATATCGATGTAATGTAAAAGGGGTCCAGAGATGTGCTGTTGTGTAATGTAAAAGGGGTCCAGAGATGCGGTGCCGTAATGTAAAAGGGGTCCAGAGATGTGGTGCTGTGTAATGTAAAAGGGGTCCAGAGATGCGGTGCTGTGTAATGTAAAAGGGGTCCAGAGATGCGGTGCCGTGTAATGTAAAAGGATTCCAGAGATGTGGTGCCGTGTAATGTAAAAGGGGTCCAGAGTGCTGTGTAATGTAAAAGGGGTCCAGAGATGCGGTGCTGTGTAATGTAAAAGAGGTAAAGAGATGTGGTGCTGTGTAATGTAAAAGGGGTCCAGAGATGCGGTGCTGTGTAATGTAAAAGAGGTAAAGAGATGTGGTGCTGTGTAATGTAAAAGGGGTCTAGAGATGCGGTGCTGTGTAATGTAAAAGGGGTCCAGAGATGCAGTGCTGTGTATTGTAAAAGAGGTAAAGAGATGTGGTGCCGTGTAATGTAAAAGGGGTCCAGAGTGCTGTGTAATGTAAAAGGGGTCCAGAGATGCGGTGCTGTGTAATGTAAAAGGGGTCTAGAGATGCGGTGCTGTGTAATGTAGAGGGGTCCAGAGATGCAGTGCTGTGTATTGTAAAAGAGGTAAAGAGATGTGGTGCCGTGTAATGTAAAAGGGGTCCAGAGTGCTGTGTAATGTAAAAGGGGTCCAGAGATGCGGTGCTGTGTAATGTAAAAGAGGTAAAGAGATGTGGTGCTGTGTAATGTAAAAGGGGTCTAGAGATGCGGTGCTGTGTAATGTAAAAGGGGTCCAGAGATGCAGTGCTGTGTATTGTAAAAGGGGTCCAGAGGTGCGGGGGGCTGTGTAATGTAAAGGGGGTCCAGAGGTGCTGGGGCTGTGTAATGTAAAAGGTGTCCCGAGGTGCAGTGCTGTGTAATGTAAAAGGGGTGCAGGGTGCTGTATAATGTAAAAGGATGCATCTGTTTGGTCATGTGCCTGGCACATGACTTGGGCTACTTTCACACTGGGGCGTTGCGCCGTCGGCAGTAAAGCGTCGCTATTTTAGCAGCACTTTACTGGAGCCTGCAGCGCCTATGATGGACGTCCCACTGGTCCAATCTGTGACCACGGGACGTGTGATGTCCATCATAGGCGCCGCAAGCTTAGAAGGCGGGAATTACAATGCCGCCCGGTGCGCTGCCAGGTCAGGGCAGGTCAGTGTAGTCAGGTCAGTGTAGTGTATGCAGGTCATTGTAGTCAGGTCAGGTCAGTGTATGCAATGCAGGTCAGGACAGTGTGGTCAGGTCAGTGTATGCAGGTCAGGTTAGTGTATGCAATGCAGGTCAGGTCAGTGTAGTCAGGTCAGTGATTGTGTATGTAGGTCAGGTCAGTGTATGCAATGCAGGTCAGTGTAGTGTAGTCAGGTCAGTGTGGTCAGGTCAGTGTATGCAGGTCAGGTCAGTGAGGTCAGGTCAGGTAAGTGTAGTCAGGTCAGGTCAGTGTATGCAATGCAGGTCAGGTCAGTGTATGCAATGCAGGGCAGGTCAGTGTAGTCAGGTCAGTGAGGTCAGGTTAGTGTAGTCAGGTCAGGTTAGTGTAGTGTATGCAGGTCAGGTCAGTGTATGCAGGTCAGTGTAGTGTATGCAGGTCAGGTCAGTGTGGTCAGGTCAGTGTATGCAGGTCAGGTCAGTGTATGCAATGCAGGTCAGTGTAGTGTATGCAGGTCAGTGTATGCAGGTCAGTGTAGTGTAGTCAGGTCAGTGAGGTCAGGTCAGTGTAGTGTGGTCAGGTCAGTGTAGTGTAGTCAGGTCAGTGTAGTGTATGCAGGTCAGGTCAGTGTAGTCAGGTCAGTGTAGTGTATGCAAGTCAGGTCAGGTCAGTGTAGTGTATGCAGGTCAGGTCAGTGTAGTGTAGTCAGGTCAGTGTAGTGTATGCAGGTCAGGTCAGTGTAGTGTATGCAGGTCAGGGTAGTCAGGTCAGTGTATGCAGGTCAGGTCAGTGTAGTGTATGCAGGTCAGTGTAGTCAGGTCAGTGTAGTGTAGTCAGGTCAGTGTGGTCAGGTCAGTGTATGCAGGTCAGGTCAGTGAGGTCAGGTCAGGTAAGTGTAGTCAGGTCAGGTCAGTGTATGCAATGCAGGTCAGGTCAGTGTATGCAATGCAGGGCAGGTCAGTGTAGTCAGGTCAGTGAGGTCAGGTTAGTGTAGTCAGGTCAGGTTAGTGTAGTGTATGCAGGTCAGGTCAGTGTATGCAGGTCAGTGTAGTGTATGCAGGTCAGGTCAGTGTGGTCAGGTCAGTGTATGCAGGTCAGGTCAGTGTATGCAATGCAGGTCAGTGTAGTGTATGCAGGTCAGTGTATGCAGGTCAGTGTAGTGTAGTCAGGTCAGTGAGGTCAGGTCAGTGTAGTGTGGTCAGGTCAGTGTAGTGTAGTCAGGTCAGTGTAGTGTATGCAGGTCAGGTCAGTGTAGTCAGGTCAGTGTAGTGTATGCAAGTCAGGTCAGGTCAGTGTAGTGTATGCAGGTCAGGTCAGTGTAGTGTATGCAGGTCAGTGTAGTGTAGTCAGGTCAGTGTAGTGTATGCAGGTCAGGTCAGTGTAGTGTATGCAGGTCAGGGTAGTCAGGTCAGTGTATGCAGGTCAGGTCAGTGTAGTGTATGCAGGTCAGTGTAGTCAGGTCAGTGTAGTGTAGTCAGGTCAGTGTGGTCAGGTCAGTGTATGCAGGTCAGGTCAGTGAGGTCAGGTCAGGTAAGTGTAGTCAGGTCAGGTCAGTGTATGCAATGCAGGTCAGGTCAGTGTATGCAATGCAGGGCAGGTCAGTGTAGTCAGGTCAGTGAGGTCAGGTTAGTGTAGTCAGGTTAGTGTAGTGTATGCAGGTCAGGTCAGTGTATGCAGGTCAGTGTAGTGTATGCAGGTCAGGTCAGTGTGGTCAGGTCAGTGTATGCAGGTCAGGTCAGTGTATGCAATGCAGGTCAGTGTAGTGTATGCAGGTCAGTGTATGCAGGTCAGTGTAGTGTAGTCAGGTCAGTGAGGTCAGGTCAGTGTATGCAGGTCAGGTCAGTGTAGTGTATGCAGGTCAGTGTAGTCAGGTCAGTGTAGTGTATGCAGGTCAGGTCAGGGTAGTCAGGTCAGTGTAGTGTATGCAGGTCAGGTCAGTGTAGTCAGGTCAGTGTAGTGTATGCAGGTCAGTGTATGCAATGCAGGTCAGGTCAGTGTAGTCAGGTCAGTGTGGTCAGGTCAGTGTATGCAATGCAGGTCAGGTTAGTGTATGCAATGCAGGTCAGGTCAGTGTAGTCAGGTCAGTGTAGTGTAGTGTATGCAGGTCAGGTCAGTGTAGTGTATGCAGGTCAGGCGATCTGCGATTTTTATCAGGACTGCGCTATTTTGGCGGACACATCGTACACTTTTGACACATGCTCTGTCACGAGTGATCGCGGGTGCCCTAGTTGCCAAAAAAAAAAAGCCAATGTACGGTAACACCAATTTGCCCAGCCGAGTCTACCTGTCACAGTAAAACTGCGGCGGCTGGTCGGCAAGTGGTTCTAAAGGCAGAAGTTTTCCTATCCTAATGCATTCTATACATTAAGATAAAAAAAAAACTTCTGTGTGCAGCAGCCCCCCTACTACTTACCTGAGCCCGATCTTCCTCCAGCGATGTTGCACGAGTGCCTCAGCTGTCCGGGACTCTCACCCTTGTTGGCTGAGACACAGCAATCAAAGTCAGTTAGCCAATCAGGAGGGAGAGGGGGTGGGCCAAACCACGACTCCATATCTGAATTGACCCACAAAGCTTCATATAAATAAGTCATATTTACCAAGATCATCATAAGTAAAAGAAAATCACACATTTTGGGTGGACATGAGAACAGGAATAGAGGGGAAATCTTCCATTGGAGACACTAGTTCTGGTGACAAACTGGGATTTCCTTACCTAGTGGGATTTCCTCTCACTTCCTGTTTAGGCTACAGGAAAGAAGTATTTTCTCAAGTCGTCTTCCAGGACGGCACCTTGAGAGTAGACTGGCTCCACCTGACAGGAAACACAATCAGAAAGAGGTTTAAAAGCCCCGCCCCTCCCCGTGCACCTCAGTTATTGATTGTGTTTCCCACCAGCGAAACAGTTTGTTATTTTTTATCAGACCTAAGGCCTGGGGCTGGTGGTCCCCCTCCGGGTACTGAGCAGTGGGTCCTGGGGGCCGTCCCTGCCTCAGCTTAAAGGTGTAATGCCTGTCCCGGGGGGTTTTCCCCGTGTGATAGGGGGGGGGGAGGAAGATTGCAAACAATACCCCCCTTCTTTCCTTTCTGTAGGAATCCCTGGGATAGTGGCTATTCCAGTACTCCTATGTGGCCATGTTCCCTCTCCTCCAGGACCCCTTACCTGCTGGGCGGGTGTGAGGGCTTCCTCAGCGTGGCTCCGGTGTACTGTCCTCCCGGGGACATTTTCGAATGGAGCCAGCAGTCGACGCCGCGTCACAGGCGGCGCGCGGTGATGACGAAGTTTCGCTTCCGGTCTTCACCAAAATGGCGGCCGCCAGCGGCGTCGGCTCCTCGCTGTTCTCACTGCAGCAAGGAGGAGAGTGGCGCCTACACGACTTCGCTATGGAGCGCGAGGATCGTTCGCTAGCAGCCGCTGCCGAGGACACCACCAAGGGTGAGTCTGCCTCAGAATGTCAGGGGGGCATATTGGACTGGGTCCTCTCCCCCCCCCCCCCTCTCCTCTCCTCTCACACTTGATGTTTGAACTGTGATATATTTTTTCTCTCCCCTTACAGGGGAGGAGGTTTCTGCCCAGGGGGAAGCTGCTATTCTCTCCCTAAAACACACTTCCAAAACCAAGAGGTGTGGTAACTGTAGCATTAAGCTGGCTGCAGATTACTCCAAACTTCTTTGTGCCAAATGCATACAAAAATTGACAGCAAAGGAAACTTCCCTGATTATGAAAGAATTCCTAGCTGTCCAATCCCAAATGCTCTCCACATTAAAGGAATTTAAGGACACCTTAAAAAATAGGGATCCTGAGCCCATAGCAGCCGGCCCCTCTTCTCAAGAGAGCTCATCCACCCCAGTGCCACGAGTTTCCAGGGCTAGGGAGTCTCTCCTATCTGACACCGAAGATTCAGAGGCTCCAGAAGATGGGGTAGTTGATAGTCATTCTGAGGATGAGGATGCCAGATCAGGCAAATATATTTTTTCTACAGATGACATGGGGGGTCTGCTGTCTGCTGTCTATGCCTCTGAGGGGATCCAGCAGCCAGCAGAGCTGGTGTCACCTCAGGACAGAATGTACCAGGGTTTAGCTAAACCCCAGCCAAAGGTTATCCCAGTCCATCAGTCACTTAAAGATATAGGGCCATATTCTCAAACAAGTTACACCGGCGTATATGGAGATGCGCGGCGTAAGTGTAAAGATGCGCCGTCCTATCTATGCGCCGTAGTCACAGAACCAGATCCGCCAGAAATCAGGCTACTCCTGTCCGTCTTAACTAGTTTAAGTTTACGCAGCGTAGGCGTATATTTCAGCTGATGGCATCCTAGGCTGCCATAGAATTAGTATTCAAATATGCAAATGTTGTAGATGCGCTGATTCCCGAACCTACGCGCGATCGGCTTAGGCTACGCGCTGTGCGCGTAAGACGATTGTCCGGCTGAAAGTTACCCCTTATAAAGCTCGGTTAACTTTGCTCCAGACCTGAGTAAGTTAGCTTGAAAAAAGCAAATACAGCAGCACCATCCCGGACGAGCTGAGCAAACAAATTTTGCGGACAACACATTCGTATGCCAACATGCCAGGGGCAGGCGTGGTCTTAGCACTGCTAGTGTGTGAGGAGGAAGAGGCACTTAGAAGGAGGAGGGCACGGAGGAGGGCACGTGAGAGGATCTACCCACAGCGCATTAGCCTCTTTGGCATGGCTGATGTGGATGTGTTTCACCGTTATAGATTCAGCCCTGATGCCATACTTGAAATTACCAGAGCCCTGAAGAATGACATCAGCAGCCCAACACAACGATCCCATGCAGTGCAGCCACTGGTGAAGGTCCTGGCAACATTGCATTTTCTTGCCACAGGCTCTTTTCAAAGAACCAGTGGAGACGTGGTTGGGATATCCCAAACCAGCATGAGTAGATGCGTGCACCAAGTTGTCCCCGCAATACTCCGACGCATGTCGCACCACATAATCAGACCCACCCAGGAGGACATGCGGCTGAAGGCAATGACAGATTTCTGCCTAATTGATGGTTTCCCACGCACTGTGGGTGCAATTGATTGTACCCATGTGGCAATACAGCCCCCCCACGAGACCGAGCACATATACCGCAACAGAAAACATTGGCATTCTATCAATGTCCAAGTGATCGTGGATGCACATGGCCTCATATGGCACGTCCGTGCAAAACACCCCGGATCCAGCCATGACAGCTTTATATTCAGGCAAAGTGACATCCCAAGACAATTTGAGCAGAATGTGTATGGGGACAGTTGGCTGGTTGGTGAGTGACATGGGTGTCAGGTATGACTGTCCCCCCCCATGATGCAGACATCACGAGGGGCACATGCATGACTAACATCCTCCTGTCTTTTCCCTTCCAGGTGACTCTGCCTATGCCCTGGGACCTCATCTCATGACTCCATTCCGCAATCCGCAAACACCAGGAGAGAGAAGATATAACGAAGCACACGCACGCACCCGTGCAGTGGTTGAGCGAACATTTGGCCTCCTTAAGTCACGATTTCGATGCCTGGATAAGACTGGGGGTACCCTGCTGTATTCCCCCAACTTCGTGTGCCAAATCATCGCTGCATGTTGCGTGCTGCACAACTTCGCAGTGAGAAAGGGCCTGCAGATTGACCTACGTGATGACCTGACCCCCCAACCACCATGTCCCCCCCTAACCGAGGCTACCCCGTCTGCTGATGGTACAGCAGTCAGGAGATGTCTCGTGGAGCGAATCTTTGAACGTTAAACACAAACATTAAACATGGCACACAGAAAATGCACGCATGCACACCACTGTGGTCCCTAACACACACCCCACATGCACAGAACATTGGATTAGACCGAAGTACACCGCACGGTACTAAGGAGCAGCAACGCCGCGTCAAGGCCCCAATGATGTTGCTGTCCATTCATACGTCATTCATACGGACCTGGGGAGAACTTATCACCAGCGCCCGAGGGTGACACCCCTTACTGGCAGGAATGTCACCACCCCACATTCACACACCATTCACACTGTACTCTGCAACACTGCCTGTGTTCAGCACCCAAACTAAAAAAAAAAGCTCTTAACCAGAGCAAATAATAAAATAAGCTCTTAACCAGAGCAAATAATAAAATAAGCTCTTAACCAGAGCAAATAATAAAATAAGCTCTTAACCAGAGCAAATAATAAAATAAGCTCTTAACCAGAGCAAATGAACAATAAATAATCACTTGCCCCGGCGCGGGCTACGCCTGGTGCCCAGGTTCCTGGCCCTCACTTGCCTGGGGGGAGCTGGGGCATCAGGTGGAGGAACATCTCCAGGTGGAGGAACATTCCCAGGTGCCTCCCTGCCTGCCTGTCTGCCCTCCAAAGCTAGTGCTATGCGGGTGAGCAATGACTCCTGGGTAGCTGTCTGGGCCTGAACAGCCCTTCGCAGGCACCTGACCTCCCCCACAAGTTCGGCAGTTGTAGTCTGCAGCTCACCCAGGCTGGTGATTGTGGCTGCGCAGTTTCCAGCCACATCTTGCAGAGCATCTGGTACTGCTCCCGAGGAGGCCAAGCTGTCGGACAGGCGCCTCAACTCCACCAAGATTTCACCCATATGACGGGTTTGCTGGTCCTGCTGCCTGGCCAGATTCTCATGAAGCATTTCTGCCGCACCCCTTGTCCTGTGGGTAGCCCTCCTGGGGACAGGAGTGGCTGGGCCCCTTGCATAGAGTGAGGACCTGGAGGGGCTGGAGATGAGGGGGATGGGACGGGAGGGACTGGAGAGGGTGTTGGAGGACCCTGAGGGGCTGGATATGCGGGGGCTTTGTGATGGTCCTGCCACCACATGCGACTCCTCCAAAAAAAGGAAGACCTCCTGCTCGCTGTGGACCACCTCTTCCTGGACCACCTCTTCCTGGACCTCCTCTTCCTGGACCTCCTCTTCCTGGACCTCCTCTTCATGGACCTCCTCCTCAACAACCTCCTGCGCGGAGGACTGACCACTCCCCTCCACCAAGGCCTGTTGGCTTCCCAGGAGGTCAGTCACAGAAGCAGACTGCTCAGTGGATGATGGTCTGTGACGGCCACTGGCAGCATTGGATGGCCCCGCTTCATCCTGCTCACCTGTGGATGACACAAAACAGTCACATGTTGGTGGACCAACACACTTGTCACATAACCCACCACCCCCACCACACATGCAACACACCAGAAGATAAAACACACTTACCTGTCCTCATGGGTGGCTCACTTGAGTCATGGCCCTCCAGGCCCTCCACCTGCTCCCTCCGAAGGCAGCGGGCAATCACTTCCTCCTCTTGAGTGAGCCGGGTAGAACAGGGTGGCCCCCCTCCTGTGCCCCTGGCATGCTTTGCAATGATGGCCATCTTGTTCCTGACCACACCACGCAGGTCATTAATTTTTTTCTGAATTTCCTGGGGGGTCCTTGCCTCATGGCCTAAGGCATTGACCTGGGCAGTCACTTTCCTAAGGATCTCCTCCTTTTTGGTTTTACTTGTGCTGCCACTGTCAGCACCATGGAGTCTTGAATCGTATCTCTCCATGGCAGAGACTACGATGGCCCTCTCATCTTGGCTGAAATTCTTTTTTCTCCTTTCCTTCCTGGGTCCAGGCATTGCAAAGCTAAAGAGAAAAATCTCCACCAACAGAATCAATGGAGTCACTTTGCACTCGTTGGGCGCATGTGGTGACGCATTTATACACTGGGCCGGCCCAACTCAGCAGGGATTTACGCCTACTGTTGTTTTGCGCATGCGCAGAGGGCGGGGCACGTCCGGCGCATGCTCCGTTCGGTCTGGACATCATTTGCATGGGGTCACGGTTCATTAGCATTCTTCACGCCTACATCCCTCCTACCGTCACTTGCGCCTACTTACGCCGACACATTTCAGCTCCGCGAGCGCAACGTAGGACGCATGTGGTACGGGAATATGGGAGAGCTCTCTCCAAGTTAAGCCGGCGTAGCGCAACTATGATGCGCTACACCTGAGTAAATATGCGCCGATCTACGAGAATATGGCCCATAGTTCTGAGGGAATGGGCTGAGCCTGAAAAGAAACTACTAAGGTACAAGACCTGGAAGAGGCGCTGTCCCTTTAAGGAGGAGTTAGAAAATACTTTGTTTAAAACTCCTAAACTAGATGCATCTCTAGCCCAACTCTCCAGGCAGTCTGACCTCTCGTTTGAAGATGCAGGAAACTTAAAGGATTCCTTAGACAGGCGGGCAGACACCTCCCTTCGCAGGGCCTGGGAGGCTAATACGGCCGCCCTTGGACCCGCTTTAGCCTCTTCCTGCATCGCTAGGAATGCAGATACCTGGTTAACCAGACTTCTGGAGCATGTACCTCAGACCTCCAAGTTTAAAGAAATTAGAGATTCTCTTACAGTCATAGGCAGTGCGGTTGCCTATCTTGCAGACGCATCGATTGAAACAGTCCGATCCTCTGCTAAGACGGGTGCTCTCGTCAACGCCGCCAGAAGGGCGGTATGGCTGAAGACGTGGGAAGGTGATCTTGCTTCCAAGACCCGTCTATGTGCCCTGCCCTTTGAAGGTACTCTTCTCTTTGGGGCAGGACTTGATCAAGCTCTAACTAGGGCCTCAGAAAAGGGGAAACGGTTCCCCCCAAAACCTAGACCTAACAGGAGAAGATTTTTTCGAGGCCCCCAGAATAAAAACCGACCTTCTGACCGAAGATCGGCCTTTAATAAGCGTTGGATCGCGGGAAAGGATAAGCCAAAAGGGGGTATCCTTTTCCCCGATCCCAAACCCGCAGGTAAGGACTCCAAGTGACTTAAGAGTCGGGGGAAGACTCTCCCAATTTTTTCCAGCCTGGGAGAGTATAACACGGAGTCCTCACATTCTGCAAATAGTGAGGGAGGGTTACAGATTGGAATTCCGACAACTTCCCCCCCCAATATTTCTCCTCACTCATCTACCCCAAGATCCCCTCAAGGCAGCTGCCCTTCTGGGAAGTGTCACAGATCTAGCTCAGCAGGCAGTCATAATCCCAGTTCCGCCAGGACAACAGGGTCAGGGGGTGTACTCACATATTTTCATGGTGCCCAAACCTTCGGGGAAATTCCGATTGATCATAAATTTAAAACTTTTAAATACCTTTCTCCTCTACAAGAAATTCCGCATGGAAAACATTTACAGTCTCAAGGGACTGTTGTTAGAAGGAGTCTTTATGGTAACCATAGACTTGAGGGACGCCTACCTCCATGTCCCAGTCTTCAGGGACCATCAAAGGTTCCTCCGATTTGCCATTGCCTCCCCTCAGGGGATTCAGCACTGGCAGTTCACCGCACTCCCCTTTGGTCTGGCCTCCAGCCCAAGGGTTTTCACGAAGGTCCTGGCAGAGGTGGTCGCCTTTCTACATCTGAAAGGGATCTCCCTTGTCCCCTACCTGGACGACCTACTGCTTTTCAACCCCAGCCGAGAACTCCTTCTCTCGGATCTGGCCACCGTCCTGACTACTCTGGAATCTTTGGGATGGATTGTAAACAGAGAAAAATCTTCTCTCCTCCCAGAACAGAGAAAAATGTATCTGGGATTCCTGATAGATTCCATAGAGAAAAAGCTGGTTCTTCCAGAGGACAAGATCCAGAGACTCGGGTCAGTGGTCAGGTCCGTCATGGGGTCAATAGAAAATTCCCTCAGACAGATCATGAGGTTACTGGGACTGATGACCTCATGCATCCCAGCGGTCCCATGGGCCCAGCTTCATTACAGATCCCTGCAGGCCTTCCTGCTCTCCTCCTGGGACGGGAAGGACTCATCCCTAGACTCCAGGGTCAGCATCCCGGAGTCAGTAAAATGCACACTGGGGTGGTGGCTCATTCCTCAGAATTTGGAGGAAGGCCTCCCATGGAACCAGACAAATCCTCTCAGGATAACCACGGATGCCAGCTCCTGGGGGTGGGGAGCCCACATGTCGGGTCTCCAGGCCCAGGGGTGCTGGGATCGACAACAGAGCAGGTCCTCTTCCAACTTCCGCGAATTATTAGCGGTCGGGAAGGCCTTGGAGGCGTTCGAGGAGAGAGTCATAAACCAAGAAATACAGATTCTCTCCGACAACGCAACCACGGTGGCGTTCATAAATCACCAGGGAGGCACCAGGTCCCGTTCCCTCCTAAGGCTGTCCTTAGAAATTCTGAGTTGGGCAGAACAGAGAGTCCTCTCCCTTTCAGCAATCCACATCAGGGGAGTCCTAAACTTAGAAGCGGACTTTCTAAGCCGCCAACCCATCCTCCAGGGGGAGTGGGAATTAAATCGAGAAGTCTTCGACTGGGTTCGACATCGTTTCGGCAACCCAGAGATAGACCTCTTCGCGAACAGGAAGAACAGGAAGGTAGAAAGGTTCTTCTCCCTCTCCCGGGATCAGGGATCGGAGGGTGTGGATGCGTTGGCCCAGGCCTGGACATTTCAGCTGGCCTATGCTTTCCCTCCCCTGAGTCTGATCCCAAGGGTCCTACAGAAACTGAGTCGCTCACGGGGGAAGCTGATCCTGATCGCTCCCCAGTGGCCCAAAAGAGCTTGGTTCCCAATGTTAGAACGTTGGTCAGTTCTTCCTCCCCTTCCTCTCCCGGTCCGAGTGGACCTTCTGCGGCAGGGACCGATCTTTCACCCAGAGCCCGACTTTTTCAGTCTGACGGCCTGGTACTTGAGAGGTGGAACCTGCAGCGGAGAGGTTGTTCGGAGAAGGTAATAAATACCCTTTTGGCTAGTCATAAGGAGGTCACTAGGAAAATCTATGCTAAGACCTGGGGGTTTTTTTCACGCTGGTGTGCAGCCAGGCAAGCCCCACTACCTGAAATATCTGTCATCCTGGAATTTCTCCAGGAAGGAGTTGATCTAGGACTAGCCACAAGAACCTTAAGAGTACAGGTAGCCGCCTTGTCCTACTTTTTAGACAAGAGGCTGGCCCTGGATCCGCTGATCAAGCGATTCCTGTCGGCTAGGGATAGGTTATCCCCTATTCAAATCTCCAGGGTTCCCCCCTGGGACCTCACCTTGGTTCTAGACCATCTATCCAAACCTCCGTTTGAACCGATAGACAGCATTCCGGTTAGGCTGTTGACATTTAAATTCTCCTTTCTTCTGGCTATTACTACGGCCAAAAGAATAGGAGACATGCAGGCGCTCTCAATCAAAGAGCCTTATTTTCGTCTTTTTGAAGACAGGGTAGTCCTAAGTCAGGATCCCATGTACCTACCTAAGGTGGCAACGAAATTTCATAGGTCACAAGAAATTATTCTTCCTTCATTTTGCGCAAATCCACAGAACGAAAGGGAAGAGACCTTCCACTGTTTGGATGTAAGACGCTGTTTGTTAAGTTATTTGGAAAGGGTGAGCGAGTTCAGACGCTCATCTCACTTGCTAATTAATTTTTCAGGACAGAAAAAGGGTTGCCAAGCATCTAGAGCCTCTATATCTAGGTGGATAAGACAGGCAATTTCATTAGCATACATTAAAGCTGGCAAAACAGTACCTAAAGTCAAGGCACATTCCACGAGATCTATAGCAACCTCCTGGGCAGAGAGAGCAGGAGTTTCAGTGGAACAAATCTGTAGATCAGCAACGTGGTCAAGCCAGAACACCTTTCTCAAACACTACCGAGTGGAACTTCTGTCACCCCAAGACTTGACGTTTGGCAGAAGAATCCTGCAGGCAGTTGTCCCGCCCTAAGGTAGGCCTGAGGGTTACTTGCTTATCTCTCAAGGTGCCGTCCTGGAAGACGACTTGAGAAAATACCAGTTACACTTACGGTAGCTGTTTTTCTGTAAGTCTTACAGGACGGCAGGCCTATTTCCCACCCTGAGGAATTTATATGGTTTGTATTTTTATATACTGGTTCCCGTGCTCTTATGGTGGTTACTTTATCACTAACTGAGGTGCACGGGGAGGGGCGGGGCTTTTAAACCTCTTTCTGATTGTGTTTCCTGTCAGGTGGAGCCAGTCTACTCTCAAGGTGCCGTCCTGTAAGACTTACAGAAAAACAGCTACCGTAAGTGTAACTGGTATTTTTTTTTCCTGCTGTTTATAAAGCATAAGTTCACCTTTAGGAACATGTTACACCTATTTTTAGGGTGGACCATGCAAAATGTTACCAATGCTGCAGCCACTAACTTCCCCCCCCCCCCCATTACAGCTGTACGGGGAGAAGTTCCCCATACTAGCTGTCACTTTTTCAAATTCGCATGGGCGATTGTGCCGCGATTGCTAGTGCGCGCCGAAGTGCCGCTACTGCCATCTAGTGGCCAGAATTGTTCATGACATTGCCCCCCTCCAATGGGCAGCCTCCGGATGCCCAACTGAGAAAACTTGAGAGGATGAGCATCTTTAAAGGACTGGACCAATCTTTCCGCATGGATGTTACATTCTGGTTCCCATGAATTATCTTCGGGTCCATAGCCCTTCCATTTTACTAAGAACTGGATCTGGTTGCCTCTCTTTCTATAGTCCAGGATGGATTCCACCTCATACTCTTCCTCACCGTCGACTAGAACTGGTTCGGGAGGCCCGGTGTCCCTCTTAGGGAAAGGATCAGGGACGTCAGGTTTGAGAAGAGTAACGTGGAACACTGGATGGATGCGAAAGGATTCTGGCAGTTCCAATTCATACGCCACGTTATTGATTTTCCTCTTGACGGGAAAGGGACCCAAAAATTTAGGACCCAATTTCTTTGATGGACAGGCCAGTTTCAGGTTTTGGGTGGATAGCCACACCTGGTCCCCTGGTTCTAGGTTAAGCTCCCCCCTCCTTTTCCTGTCAAACACCTCTTTGTTATACTCCTGCGTCTTGGTCATGGTTTCCTGCAGAATCCTATTGTTGGTGCTGAAAAAGTTCAAAGTCTCCTGGACCGCGGGTACCGTACTTTCAGGGACAGAGTTAGACATGAACAATGGGTGGAAGCCGTAGTTTGCATAGAACGGAGATTGTCTTGTGGCGGAGTGAACAGAGTTATTATACGCAAACTCGGCTAAGGGCAGCAAGGAAGCCCAATCTTCTTGGGAAAAGGAAGAGAAACAGCGTAGGTATTGTTCAACAGTCTGATTAGTTCTCTCCGTCTGACTGTTCGACTGCGGGTGGTACGCTGAGGAGAACGACAGGCCGATATTGAGGGCTTCGCAGAGTGCTCTCCAAAACCTGGACGTAAATTGTACCCCCCGGTCGGATACAATATTTGCAGGAACCCCGTGGAGTCTCACAATTTCTTTGATGAACATCCTCGCTGTCTCAGAAGCAGAGGGAGTGCCCCTCATGGGCAAGAAGTGAGCCATTTTGGAGAGTCTATCCACCACCACAAAGATGGTGGTAAAGCCCTCTGACCGGGGAAGTTCGATGATGAAATCCATGGAGATCATCTTCCAAGGTCTTTCTGGTACCGACAGTGGCTTCAGTAATCCCCAGGCTCTAGACTTACTTCCCTTGTTCCGTATACAAGTGACACAGGACTCCACGTATTTCCTGCAGTCTGTTAAAAGTTGGGGCCACCAGAACGTACGCTGTAACAACTCTGACGTTTTGTGCACCCCGAAATGACCGGCCAGCTTGTGATCGTGACAAGACTTTAGGACGGTGACCCGTACACCTTCAGGTACAAAAATTTTGTCTTGATGCCACAACAACCCATCCTTCAGCTGAAGATCCGAACTAGGTAAGGGAGGAAGGCTGGATGAGGCTTGCTTGATTTGCGATAGCAGGTCTTCTTGAAGAAGCATGAAGTTTTTGGATGACAAGATGGTGTCCGGAGGAGTAGAGATTTCTGAGTCACCATACATACGGGAAAGGGCATCGGGCTTGGAATTTTTTGACCCAGGTCTGTACGTTATGTGGAACACAAATCTTGTGAAGAATAATGCCCACCTGGCCTGACGTGGTTTTAGTCTTTTAGCAGATTTGAGATACTCAAGATTCTTGTGGTCAGTATATATCAGGATCGGATGAGCTGCGCCTTCCAGAAGGTACCGCCACTCTTCCAGGGCGGCCTTGATTGCCAGCAGTTCCCGGTCCCCCACACCATAGTTCCTTTCAGGTTCAGACAACTTGCGGGAAAAAAACGCAACAGGGTGTAAGAGAGCCTTGGGGCCCTGTCTTTGGGAGAGGATCGCCCCGACAGCGGTTTCTGAAGCATCCACCTCTAGGATGTAGGGCAGGCTAGCATCAGGATGTCTGAGGATGGATGCTGATACGAACAAGTCCTTGAGCTTCTCAAAAGCCGACTGGGCCTCTGGGGACCATTGGAATCGACTGGCTTGTTTGGTTAGGCTGGTTATCGGGGCAATGATACTGGAGAACCCTCAGATAAACTTTCTATAAAAATTTGCGAAGCCAACAAAACGTTGGACACCCTTCTTGTCCTTGGGTGCCGGCCAATCAAGGATTGCAGAGACCTTTTGAGGATCCACTGAAATCCACCTTCCACTGAAATTATGAGACCCAGGAACTGTATGCTCTGGCGCTCGAACTCACACTTCTCGGGTTTTGCATAAAGTCCATGCAACCGCAGGCGGCCGAGCACACACCTCACATGCTCCCGATGTTTACTTAGAGAAGGGGAGAAGATGAGGATGTCGTCCAGGTACACAATAACAAAAAGGTCGAGGTAGTCTCTGAAGATGTCGTTCACAAAATGTTGAAATGTGGCAGGGGCGTTACAGAGCCCGAAGGGCATGACCAGATATTCAAAAT
Organism: Rana temporaria; assembly: GCF_905171775.1. Lineage (NCBI taxonomy): Eukaryota > Metazoa > Chordata > Amphibia > Anura > Ranidae > Rana > Rana temporaria. The sequence goes on along the minus strand of NC_053490.1, from coordinate 272,563,447 downwards.
GTCCGAAGCGGGTACGGAAGGCCGTCTTCCACTCGTCTCCGTCACGAATACGTACCAGGTTGTACGCCCCGCGGAGATCCAATTTTGTGAAGATGACTGCCGCCCCCAAGCGTTGGAATAACTCAGGTACCAAGGGTAGCGGGTACCGATTCTTAATAGTCACTTTGTTCAATTCCCTGTAATCCACACAGGGGCGGAGGGAGTGGTCTTTCTTCTCTACAAAAAAGATCCCAGCCCCTGCCGGAGAGGTGGACGGGCGAATGAACCCCTTCCTGAGATTCTCATCAATGTAAGTTTTTAGGTTCTCAAGCTCAAGTCCTGTCAAGGGGAAAATTCTCCCAAAGGGAATTTCAGCTCCTGGGAGGAGCTCTATCGGGCAATTGTAGGCCCTATGCGGAGGAAGGGTCTCAGCTCCCTTCTTACTGAACACGTCCAGGAAGTCGTGGTATGCACTAGGGACAACTTGGCGACTTTCAGGGTCAGAGTCCATGCAGAGCAGGGGAGACGAGGAGGGTGAGACTTGAAGGCAATGTTGACGACAGTAAGGAGAGTCGAGAATAATTTCCCCAGAGATCCAGTTGATTTGTGGATTGTGGGCTTGTAGCCACGGCATGCCTAGGATAACAGGAAATATGGGTGACTCGATAACATCTAGGCACAAAAGTTCGTGGTGGATGTCAGCAATTGTTGTAGCCAGAGGCAAAGTCTCTTGGACAACCGGCCCGGATTTTAAGGCAGATCCGTCTGCAAGATGTACAGAAAGTCCAATAGTCTTAGAACGCAGAGGAATACGGTGTCTGGTGGCGAAGGACTGATCCAAGAAACCACTGCACGCTCCGGAATCAATTATAGCGAGGACCGGAATATTCCTTCCGGGGAGCTGAAAGACAACGGAAACAGCCAGATGAGTTGAGCAATTTTTGGGGAAGGCGGGTATACGGACAGACGACAAAAAGAGGGACTTACGAAGCTTCGCCAGGCAGGATCTCACGAAATGTCCGGATTCCCCGCAGTACAGGCACAGATTATTGCTTCTTCGACGTTGGCGCTCCTCTGGGGTAAGAGATGGACGAAGGAGCCCCAGCTGCATGGGTTCCGAAGTGTCAGGTGGTAAAGAGGTCATTGGGACCGGTGGAGGCGAGTTGGCGAAGGAGGGTACTCGCGGCAACATCCAGACTGGGCGTGACGGACCGGTGGCTCGTTCAGACCGGCGTTCTCTCAGGCGTCTGTCAATCTGGATTGTCAAATTAATTAAGGCGTCTAAAGTCCCAGGGACACCTACCCGAGCCAACTCGTCCTTAAGTGAATCTGAGAGGCCAAGGCGGAACTGGTAGCAAAGGGCCGAATCATTCCAGCTGGTGTCTGAGCTCCACCTCCGAAACTCAGACACATAGTCCTCTGCTGGTCTGCGACCCTGTTGGAGGGCATGTAGGGCGGCCTCCGCGGTGGCAGCTTGATGTGGATCCTCGTATAGCAAATACATAGCTTGAAAGAAGGTGGTTAGGGTATCCAGGGAAGTGTCTTTTTGTTCCAGAAGGCGATGGGCCCAAGCCTGTGGTTCTCCGGATAGAAGTGAGATCACGAATCCCACCTTGGTGGCCTCCAAGGAAAAGGTTCCGGAAGGCCCGGTATTTGCTCCGTTCCCCTGAGAACCTCTCCGGTGTAGGGACCTTGGGCTCTGGTGGCAACATGATCACAGAGGGTGAGGCGGCATTACCCGCGGCTGCGGCAGCGGGAGCTGGAGCTGATAAGGCCTGGACGCGGTTCTCCAATCTTGTATAACCCTCTTGCAGGGTCCGGACCGCCTGGGTTAGTCCCTCAAGGTGACGGCAGAGTTCCTGCATGGGGTCCACTCCCTGCGCGGGCTCGGACATGGCTGACCAGTACTGTCACGTACCTGGTTGACGAGCCCGACGTGCAAGGAGTGGCTGCCCTTGCTCCTCTGACCACGAGACCCCTGGTAGAGCAGACAGCTCGGGGGTACAGAGTCGCACGAGTGCCGGTTGCAGCGCTGGTGCTGGGCTGAGAGGAGCTCCAGAGGTCCTAGACTGCGTAGGGAAGCAGGTGCAAGCTGACGGACCCAATAGGCAGGTGGAGGTGCTGGAAGCAGACGAGACAGCAACAGCGGGGAAGGTGTATTGTAGTCCAGTGGAGACAAGTCCCAGCAGAAGGATCCACTGACAGGTATTGGATGCTGTATAGGTGCGGTAGGCAAAGCAGAGTCAAGTCCAGGCAGAGTCGGCAACAGGCGGGCAGCAGAAGGTACAGTGGGTCAGGCAGGAGAATGGTCAAACGATCCGTAGTCAGGGCAGGCGGCAGGCAAGGGGAAACAGGTACAAGCCGGGAGATCAGGAACAGGTGCAACAGGAACAAGGGTACAAGGATCACAGGAAGCGCTGTAGACTGGTCAGCAAGAAGTGCAGGGATCAGGATCCTTTTGAATCCAAGTTTGGCGCAAAACAGGGTCCTCACGTGCACGCGCGCCGCCGCCGCGCATTACGGTGCCGCGATTGCGCCGCGATTGTGCCACGATTGCTAGTGCGCGCGCCGAAGTGCTGCTACTGCCATCTAGTGGCCGGAATTGTTCATGACACTTAGACATCTGCCCGGCAGTGGAGATTTCCCCCTGGGCTGCTCTGATTCCCTGTAAAAGGGCTGCTGTGCGGCCAGCTCAGAACTGCACATGTGCAGTTTTCAGACCCGGCCAAGTGCTACTGCTCGGGCAGCTCCGGCAGGAGGGGTTAACATGGCTTCACTGTGTCCTGTGACAGAGATATTAGCTGCACCTGTCACAGGGCTGAGAGTGTGTTTCGTCTTACAGAGCACAGCTCTGTACAGTCTCCACTATGAGGAGATGCCGCTGTCATTTACATGTGATTGGCTGTAATTTGGTCATAGCCAATCACATGGGTAAAGAGCAGTGTCATCGGCTCTTTACCAAGATTGGGGTCATGCTGTCATTGCTGTGTCATATTTGTCTTGCTTCATAACATCAATACATGTTATAAAACCTGGTGGGCATGGATGGTGAGCTGATTCGGTGGTACAATGGGCCACTCAACTGGACTTGCCCCCCAGGCTTAAGGCTGTCAGCCCTCCCCTGCTGGCTGCCCACACGCCAGCTCTTACAATGGAGGGCCTCTTACTTTGCTGCAGATAAGTTACACAGCTACCTCTGTTTCATCAGGTGTGGTCTCTTTCAGCTCTAAAAGTTGAACTCCAGGCACAAAAAACTTTAGGCTTTGTTCACATTTGTGCGACTTGTCATATGACTTTGAACATCAAAGTCCCATTACCTTTGAGAATGCCACCCCTTTCTTTAATGAGTAGAGAACTTCAGTAGTGGTTAAATCAGTAACAGTCCTGATATATGCACATGAGTCCAATATTTGAAGAAATTAGGCAATCGTTTCTTTATCACATCCTATCCTAACTATCTACACACTCCATGTCCATGACATGTTACAGCCCATTGACTTTACTCCAATGGACCACATTCCCAGCAGTTCCCTTTCTTCTTCAAAGGCAACTTCTGGAACTAAAGGACATGACTGCATCTCAAGCAACAGGCAGTCATGCCAAGACGCAAGGCACCACACTTCAGGACACAGGTCTCCTTGCAGAAATATCTTCAGGTAAATTAACAACAAAAATACAGCACTTGTGTATAAAGTGCAAACAAATAAGCAGCAACAAAGAATGAGAGAAAAATACACACGAACAAATATGAAATACAAAATTAATTGCGCTAAATAAACATAATTTATAAGGCGTTTATTCAGACACTGTGTACAACATAGGATACACGGTGCATCAAAGCATAACATTTTTTAGCTGGAAGCTTAAAACCTTGTGGTGGCTAAATAGCGTCTCATCGCCTGACCAGTTTCGTCACTAAAAGGACTTTTTCCGGGGCAAGGAAGAAGTCCTTTTAGTGATGAAACCAGTTGTACACAGTGTCTGAATAAACCCCTTTTCAGACTATAAATGAAGCAAAACACTAGTTCACACTCCCTTTAATTTTCTGTGCAATTGTGGCAAGGTCTTGGTAGCTAGTGTTCTGTTTAAAGTCCTCAAGATGGCTGAGCAGGTACAGCCAGGGACATGGACATGGTGTCACTCTGAAGGGTTTTAGTATGTTCTGCAAAAGGCAGCAGTAGGTCATGCAATGATGTGAGTTTTTGCCATTCACTAGGGCGCAAGATGTCTCATCCCATGATTATTGCGATTTGGCAAACTGACTCTTTTGCCGCGTACACACGATCGGAAATTCCGACAAGAAAACCGTGGATTTTTTTCCGATGGAAATTTGGCTCAAACTTGTCTTGCATACACACGGTCACACCTAATTCCGACTGTCAAGAACGCTGTGACGTACAACAATACGACGAGGCGAGAAAAATGAAGTTCAATGCTTCCGAGCATGCATTGACTTGATTCCGAGCATGCGTAGGATTTTTCTCCGTTGGAATTGCATACAGACGATTGGAATTTCCAACAAGAACTTTTCCCATCGTAAAATTTAAGAACCAGCTCTCAAATTTTTCTTCGTGGAAATTCCGACAGAAAAATTCCGTTGGAGCCTACACACGGTCGGAATTTCTGACCAAAAGCTCACATCGGACTTTTCTTGTCGGAATTTCCGATCGTGTGTACGCGGCATTTCAGTTTGAGGAGTCTTGCGATCATGTTGAATGTACTTGACCAGCATGTCATTTAAAAGAATAAGGCCACAATGTTCCAATAGCTTCTGTGTTGCAATTGAAGACTTGCAGAAGAGGTTCACTATTGATCTTGCTTGATCCAGTATTCTCTTCACACTTGCCTCCTTTTGCACCACGTCGGTCTGTTGGTACCTAACAAGTGGAACACACAGCCAAATAAGCATAAAGTATAGAAAAGGTTTCTGTTCCATTATATTATTTTAACACTTAACATCTTATGGGAATACTTTTACAGTACACAAGACTACAAATAAAGTGGAAAAATAACAAATGCACTCCATAGAGAAGATAGCGCCTCCATATCAATCATCTCATAGCCATGTGACAATTGACTGGTGTCAACCATGTCATCATGTAAAAGAATAATAAAAATGGCTCCCCGCAGATCATCAATTTCAGTCTCAGCCTCAGAGTCACTTTCTGTCATGGGGGAGTCTTCCTCACTAGAGCTGGGTGGTTTTTCTGCTGCTTCTGTGGTTTGTTTAACCACTTAAGGACCGCCTCATGTACATATACGTCAGCAGAATGGCACAGGCAGGCACATCAACGTATATATACGTGCCCTGCTTGACGTGGGTCGGGGGTCCGATCGGGACCCCCCCCCGTACATGCGGCGGTCCCCGTGGCTTCAGGAGCGATCCGGGACGACGGCGCGGCTATTTGTTTATAGCCGCTCCGTCGCGATCGCTCCCCGGAGCTGAAGAACGGGGAGAGGCGTGTGTAAACACGGCTTCCCCGTGCTTCACTGTGTCGGCGCATCGATCGCGTCATCCTATTTATAGGGAAGACACGATCGATGACGTCATTCCTACAGCCACACCCCCCTACACTAGTAAACACATACACAGTGATCCCTAAATGTTACAGCGCCCCCTGTGTTTAACTCCCAAACTGCAACTGTCATTTTCACAATAAACAATGCAATTTAAATGCATTTTTTGCTGTGAAAATGACAATTGTCCCAAAAATGTGTCAAAATTGTCCGAAGTGTCCACCATAATGTCGCAGTCACGAAAAAAAACGCTGATCGCCGCCATTAGTAGTAAAAATAAATAAATAAATAAAAATGCAAAAAAACTATCCCCTATTTTGTAAACACTATAAATTTTGCGCAAACCAACCGATAAACGATTATTGCGATTTTTTTTACCAAAAATAGGTAGAAGAATACGTATCGGCCTAAACTGAGGAAAAAAAAAATGTTATATATGTTTTTGGGGGATATTTATTATAGCAAAAAGTAAAAAATATTGCATTTTTTTCAAAATTGTCGGTCTATTTTTGTTTATAGCGCAAAAAATAAAAACCGCAGAGGTGATCAAATACCACCAAAAGAAAGCTCTATTTGTGGGGAAAAAAAGACGCCAATTTTGTTTGGGAGCCACGTCACACGACCGCGCAATTGTCTGTTAAAGCGACGCAGTCCCGAACTGTAAAAACCCCTTGGGTCTTTAGGCAGCATTTTGGTCTGGGGCTTAAGTGGTTAAATGCTCCCTCCATATTGCTCCCATTGTCTGTTATCACTGTAAGGATCTTCCTCTTTGGTATGTCCCACTTATGCAAGCATTTGTCCACACATAATTTGATTGACCATGCAGTGTGTGGGTGGGCAACTTGTTCAAGGGCCAACGATGTGTTCAGTTTATGCTGTTCAACACAAAAGTAGTATGCACTTATGGCAATAAATGAAGCAGAGAGTCCTTTTTTGGTCCACAAATCAGTGCAAATAGATACTCTCCGAGCAGCAGCCACTCTCTTTTTTAATTTTTGTTTTTCATCTTCATACTGTTTGACAATCAGATTGCTTGTTTTAGTTTGCTTTTGAACAGTCAGCTTTCTCTCTACTGTATTCATCACGCTAACAAAGTCCTCATCTTCAATCGTTCTGACTGGTAATCCGCCGTGCCCAATCCATCTTGCTATGGCCTCCTCCCTGGCATGTTGTTCCTTAGAGTCAATTTTGTATTTTGAAGCACCTAAAGGAGCAGTGCAAATACAGTAGTTTGCTGTGGTTGTGCACTGCCACTGGCTTGACTTGGCCCATCATTTGAGTTTTTTTGTACCTGTGGGGTTGAATTAGGGGGAAAAAAATTAAGTTATTCTGATTTTACATTCTCTCTCACCCCACACAGTTAGCTCAAAGTTGTCTCTCTATAATATACTACACATATAGCCCTTCCCAGGGCCGGCCAGAGGCCTTAAGGTGCCTGTGCTGTGCCAAAATTGACAGTGTCTTAGCCCCTCCCAGTGACCACTGACCACCACATCCTTCTACATATATTTTGGTGAGATACTTAAAGTGGAGGTTTCCCTAAAAAGAAACTTTTAAGATTAGATTCATGCTCAATTTGTCTAGGGGAATCGGCTAGTTTTTTTAAAAAACAAAGCAGTACTTACCGTTTTAGAGAGCGATCTTCTCCGCCGCTTCCGGGTATGGTCTTCGGGTCTGGGCGTTCCTTCTTGATTGACAGGCTTCCGACAGGCTTCCGTCGGTCGCATCTATCGCGTCACTATTTTCCGAAAGTAGCCGAACGTCGGTGCGCAGGCGCCGTATAGAGCCGCACCGACCTTCGGCTTTTTTTGGCTACTCGTGACGGGATAGATGCGACCGTCGGAAGCCTGTCAATCAAGAAGGAACGCCCAGTCCCGCAGCCCATACCCGGAAGCGGCGGAGAAGATCGCTCTCTAAAACGGTAAGTACTGCTTCGTTTTTTAAAAAAACTAGCTGATTCCCCTAGACAAAATGAGCATGAATTTAATCTTAAAAGTTTCTTTTTAGGGGAACCTCCACTTTAAATTTGGGGAAAACAGCAGCTGATAGATATTATGAAATCAAATCACTCGCTCCCATTAAAATTCAGGGGGTAATCCACAAAGAAGCGGCGCAACGTAATTTTTCCTATTTAAGTTACACCGCCGCAAAATTTCTACCTAAGTGCCCGATCCACAAAGCACTTACCTAGAAATTTTGAGCGGTGTAACTTAAATCCGGCCGGCGCAAGGCGTTCCTCTTCTCCAGGGGGCGATTCCCATTTAAATGAGGCGCGCTCCCGCGCCGGCCGTACTGCGCATGCTCGTGATGTCATTTCCCAACGTGCATAGTGCGAAATTACGTTACGTCGGGCTTTGTGGATCGCGACGGGACAATAAAGTTGCGTCGGGTAAAAAAAAAGATACGGCGCCCAAAAAAAAATTTTTAATTAAAAAAAAATCGCGTCGCTAGCAAGAAAGGTCTGTTTTTACAAGGTGTAAACAGTTTACACCTTGTAAAAGCAGCCCTAATTTTGCGTTTGCAAAATAAAACTTACGGAGAAAAAACGAAGCTGAAAAGCTTTGTGGATCTCCGTAAGTCCTAATTTGCATACCCGAGGCGGCATTTCGACGCAAAATGCCCCCAGCGGCGGATGCGGTACTGCATCCTAAGATCCGACAGTGTAATTCAATTACACATGTCGGATCTTCGTCCTAACTATGGGAAACTGATTCTGTGGATCAGTTCCATAGTTAGGACCAGGGATACGACGGAGTAACAGCAGTTACTCCGTCGTATCTCTTTTGAGGATTTGGCCCTCAGTGACTAAAGTGCACAACACAACATAGACAGACAAACAGCTTTTACTTCAGTTCAGAATAACAAAAGGTATGAAATCTGCAAGAAAGTTTGTAACAAGAAATCCCTGCAATGCCAATGTACATATAAGACTGCAAATGATGCTTCAAGTTTGTTGTATTTTTACCAGCGAGTGTTGCTTCACATAGTTTGCAAAGAGTCTTGTCCTTAACATAAAATGTAAAATACATCCATAGATCATCTCTTCTCTTTCTACCAGTGGCAGTCACAGAAGCCGACATTTTAGGTATAGTTTTGTGTTGTGGACGGACGGTGGGGAGGAACTGGAAGCCTGTATGCTACAGTGCACGGTGCTCTTGACAGTGGTCTGAGTAGAGTAGGTCAGAAAAATTTGGAAATAAATGGCATGCAGCACACACAGTGGTGGAGCCTGGATGGTGGTCTGAGGGATGGCCTATAATCCGACAGAGGCCTGAATGCCACTGCCAGGCCGAGCCTGTCAGAGGAGGCCCGCACAGTTGCACTTGCACTGTTGCACAGGCACGGCATCAGAACTCAGGAGGAGTCGGGACTCAGGAGGCTCAGGCCTGTAATGCACACAGTGCCGCTCGCCTCTTACTCTCACTATCTGGCAGACTGGCACTTTTGGACTCGGAGTCGTCACAGTGGCACGGTGCTGGCTGGGCGCGTATTGCAGAAGTAGGCGGAGTTCCGTAAAAAAATGGAAGTTGGTCAGTTGACGAAAATGTGCTGTACTTTTCGTTTAGTTTTGTCACTGCTGCGTAGTCAGGCCAGAACACTTTTTTCGCCACTCGGTCCAAAGCAAACGTACGGAGCGTACTTTCCCCAATCCACCATCTCACTCATGAACTGCCATCTCCTTCACTATTAAGTACGATTTAAATATTAGGGTTTTTTTTGGTGCCAAAAAACGTATATGCATATGTGTGTAAATATCCTTTTTTTGGCACGATAATTTTTTTTTATTTAAATTGGACTTAGTAGTCAGCGCAATCCACAACTGATTATATTACATTTATTACACTCTAGGGTGGCATACATCTGATTTCAGCAGACTGAATCAAAAAAGATCTATTTATTTTCTTTGCACCGGTAGCATTTCTTTTATACATCTCCTAACCCACAATCAGACACGCGTGGCAGAACTGTCAGGGCTGGGCCGGACCCAGGCCGCTCGGCTGTCAGTTAATTGCAGCTCCAATCTTTTCCACAGTGACTCACCTGATGATAATATCCAGTTCAGTTCAGTCCCTCTCTGCTTTCACCTTGGTCAACACATTCAGAGACTCTCTCCTGTGTACCTGTTGAAGACTTGCTTTACTGTCATCCCTTCTGGTTCCTGATCCTGCTTGCTGTTCCACTACGCTGATTCTCCGGTTTCCTGATTTCCTGGCCTGTCCTGAAGTATGCTGATCTCTAGCTCCCTGATGTCCTGGCTTGTCTGACTATACCTTCCGGTTACAGAACTCTGGCTATGACTTGACTACGTTGCTCTATTTACCTTTTACTATTATTATTAAACAAGTGTGATTTTAACTGCATTTCTGTCTCGGTCTGATTCATGGTTTCTGACAAGCATTTCCTTATCCTCCTCTGCAGAGTGGGAGCTCCTCCCCCTGCCAACGGATTGGTGCAAATGTTTCCTGGAAACTGTGGCGCCCTGTATTAACCCTCACAGCACTGGTGGGAAGTGTCAAAAGACCAGGCTGATTCTTTCCTGCGAGCAATGAGACCTGTTGGTTCTTCCCCACGTTGATAGTACACACGACAACACAGTCTATAAGAAGGGTAAATGTTACTTGCCAACTTCCCACAGAGCCAGGTGAAGTCCCGATGGAGCTGAAGTCGGTTGCTATGGTCGACTGCTGCAAAGACGACGCATTGGCCCCACGTTGGGTGCCAAATGTAGCAAAGTCTTTAACCTCCTCCAGTCTAATGAGGACCTTAAGGGCCAAAGATAGCTGACATCCTTCTGTATGTGGTAGGGTTGTGAGGCATAGTGGGTGCAAGGTGGATAAAGTTATTGGGTGCCAGACACTTCTTGGATGTAAAAGAGGTTTTATTTCTCTTAACAGCCCTTTTTATATTTTGCGAGGGAAAGAGGGTTAGGGCCAGGACACCCTTAAGCAGTTGCAATTTCAATTGGCAGACTGAGACTGTGCTGTTCTCCTCATAGTTATTTGTACATTGCATTATTAATTTTTATTTATCCATGTTGTTTTCATGCATCTCTTGTACTGCTGCCATCTGCTGGCCAGAATTTGCATGCCACACGCCTTTGTTCTTGTTAGTAAAGTTTTTTTTGTGTCGGAGGCGTGGACTAGAGCAGGGCTGGCCTCTTCACTGGGGGCAGCCATCTCAGTTTTCCTCATGGCTGTGTGACTAGACACTCCACATTTTTTGGGCTCGAGAAGGCATCAGTTTTTTGACCAGCAGCAGCTCAGCAGCCACAGCAGCTAGCCTCAGGACATATACCAACAAGTCAGCATTGATACCACTACTACAGAACAGTATTGCCTCACTGTTTATTGCCTTATCTGGATTGAATAAACCCACGTTGATTTCATCCTCCTGTCTGAGTCTGGATTCATCTAACCTGAGCATCTGCCGGTCCTGTCTGCCCCACTGCTTGGATACAAAGGTAGAAAGTCACACATCAATTATCAGTTATACCTTCATTCGCCTTCATGTGGAAATAGAACAGAGACTTCAATATGAGGACAGCCGTACAGGGAAAAGCCACCAGCAAGGCGCCACATCTGCACATGCAGGTTTTCTGTCTCCTATGGCAACAGTCTTTAACAGTTTCTAAAACTAATCATTACAGGCCTCTTTCCTTCTCTACAACTTCTGCTTGTAGTTCTTCAGCCCCTTGAGCTCCTGGTCTCTCACTGGACCCTCTGATTCACTGACTCTGAATCAATGGAGCTCCCCAAAGCTTTGAGGTGGTATCTCCCTCAAGCGTCACCCACGCTTCCCTGCTGGATCCCTATCTTGGCACTCCAGATATTTCTCAAGCTTCACTCCTGCTAACCAGCTCGGTCCCTGGCTTGACTCACAAGGCTGCTCTGCAAGCATCACCTCCATTAGTTGGGTCCCTGACTTGATCACCGCCTGAAGTTTCCTGATTCTCCACCGTGCCCGTTTGGTGAGAATGTGACTTGCTTCAGTTACTCACTGTTGTCCCTGGTGAAATTGTTCTTCAAAAGAACTTCAAACTTTTGTTGGCTTCTAACAGTTTATATTGGAATGAATCAACTTTTCCTAAAGAAAACCACATATATTTCTATAATATTGTTTGTTTAGGGAAAAAATTGCCATCTTTGTAAGAGGAAGGACATGTAATTGTCCAGAACAGAGCTGGAAAAAAAGATATGTATGGTGGGAACTGTAGCCAAAGATCGGCAATGACAGCCCTAAATTTCTTTCATGACAGGTTTGGGAAGGTAAGACCGAGAGGTGGTATAGGAAAAGGCTTGAGGACTGGGTTTAAAAAAGTATACCTATCATTAGAAAAAGAAGTCAGGGCACCTCAGCTGTAGCATTTAATGTGTTACTAAACTCACAACAGTAAAATCAGTCTGTATATGCAGTAAAGTATGCTACTTACAGTGAAAACTAAGGGGTTAATCCTCTGTATTGTGTCAAACGGCTGTTTGATCCTGTAAGCACAGATCCTCCTTTTCTTCTTCCACTGACTCCGAAACATGTCTGGATAAGGCAGAGTTACTGGAGTCAGGCTGCACATGCTCATTTTGATGTGTATTGCTAGAGGGGTTTTTTTTTTTTCTTGAGAGAGCACTGTCCAGACAGAGAGTCAGGTGTCCTGGATCCTGATAGGACAGCCAATTTCCGAATGAAAACTCCTCCTACAAGCTTTACCAGGAACTGATAGAAGTCACAAGTCTGCTATATATACTGCTGATGAGGAAAGGTATTTAGTGGTTTATATTTACTAAAATGATTGCATTTCCATGTTCTGTGTACTGCGGGAGACCAGATATAGTGAATGCAGGGTTCTGGGTTTAGTAATACTTTGAATTTGGCTTTAATAAAATCAGTGATTTGCCCTCTCCAAATTGCCACGTCAAAATCTGATTGGGCCCAGTGGCTGTAACCATTGCCAAATTCAAAATTTTGATAAAAGATTAGAGATCTGGATTTCCCATTGAAAATGAGGAAAACCAAGTATGTGGTGAACAGTATCCGCTAATGTGAGTTGATTTGGAAAGCATGAGGGAAAATTTTATTTTCCGTGGCTGTTGTAAACCAGCTGACAGACATTCACCAATGTGATCGGCGAACCAGTAATTTGCTAATTATTAACCACTTCAGCCCGGAAGAATTTACCCCCTTCCTGACCAGAGCATATTTTGCGATTCGACACTGCATTGCTTTAACTGACAATTGCGCAGTCGTGCGATGTGGCAACCAAACAAAATTGATTTCCTTTTTTTCACACAAATAGAGCTTTCTTTTGGTGGTATTTGATCACCTCTGCAGTTTTTGCGCTATAAACAAAAAAAGAGCGACAATTTTGAAAAAAAAAGCAATATTTTTTACTGTTTGCTATAATAAATATCCCCAAAAAATATATAAAAAAACGAATTTCTTTCTCAGTTTAGGCCGATATGTATTCTTTTACATATTTTTGGTAAAAAAAAAAAAATAAATCGCAATAAGCGTATAGTTATTGATTTGCGCAAAAGTTATAGAGTCTACAAAATAGGGGATAGTTTTATGGCATTTTTATTGTTATTATTTTTTTTTACTAGTAATAGCGGCGATCTGTGATTTTTATCGTGACAACTACATTATGGCGGACACATTGGGCACTTTTGATGCTATTTTGGGACCATTGTCATTTATACAGCAATCAGTGCTATAAAAATGCACTGATTAGTGTGTAAATGACACTGGCAGGGAAGGGGTTAACCACTAGGGGGCGAGGAAGGGGTTAAGTGTGTCCTAGGGAGTGATTCTAACTGTGTGGGTGGCTAGGCTACAAGTGACACGACAGTGATCACTGCTCCCGATGACAGGGAGCAGTAGATCACTTATCCAGTCACTATCCTGAACAGGGAAATGCCTTGTTTACATAGGCATCTCCCCTTTCTGCAGCTCCGTGACACGATTGCATTCTGCTGACGTAAATGTACAGGCGGCGGTCGGCAATCGGTTAAACATGTCCTTTTTCACAGTTTGCACTTTGCAGGCAATATACTAAAAAACAGGTCAGTGAAAAAACTATAAATTTTTAGGTAGATTCAGAGAGATTGGATTAAATTTAGGGCGGCGTAGCCTAGCCTGTTTAGGCTACACCGCCGTAAATTAGCTAGGCTAGTAGTGATTTTCAATCTACTTACCTGCTAATCTACGGCGGCGTAGCCTCAAACGAGCGGGCGTAAGGGCGCCTAATTCAAATTGGTTGGAGGGGGGCGTGTTGTATGGAAATGAGGCTTGACCTCACGTTTTTCGACGTATACTGCTACTGCGCATGCGCCGGGCGCCTACATTTCCCAGTGCGCATTGCGGCTAAGTACGCCGTACGGGCCTATTGATTTTGACGTGGACGTAAACGACGTAACTCTCGATTCGCGGACGTAAAAAATTCGAACCTCGCGGCGGGAACATTGTTATTCCACTTCATAGGTGGAATAACTTTAGGCCGCCTAAGGCCTTACGGAAAAGACGTAATTCGACTGCGGCGGCCGCGCTCACGTTCGTGAATCGGCGTACAAGCTCATTTACATAATCTACGCCGGCCGCAATGGAAGCGCCATCTAGCGGCCATCAGCAACATTGCAATCTAAGATAGGATGGCGCAAGCCGTCGTATCTTAGATATGTTTAAGTGTATCTCTGTTAGAGAATACACTTAAACATAGGTCGGTGCAGATTCAGAGTTAGGTCGGCTTATCTGTAGATAAGCCGGCCTAACTCTTTCTGAATCTACCTATTTAACTTCATGACTGACTGAAGTGAAAACAAATTTGTGTCATTAGGTCATCAAGTCCTTTGCATTTGTGGTAAATCTTCTCCCTCCTGTGGCCAAAAGTGGCACTGCACCAAAGTAAAAATTGCTTCTCATTGTATAAAGCTAAGATCACGTAGATTATGAAGGCAGAAGAGAGTTCAGCCTCTATTGTGAAAGTTCTCTCAAAATCAATAAAATTCAAAGGAATGCAATGCAAGACCAGACTGAAGTAAAAGTATGTACTGTTTGGCTTTTTTTGGATCCTGCAGTTGGAGGATGCTGGTGTGTGTTGAAAAGCATGCCAAGTTGGTTGTTGGGAGTCCATGTAGATGCAGACTTGGGTAACAATTATACCTTTGCATGATGGTGCAATTGTCGCAAACAACCAAAAGGTTTTACAGAAATTATTTTAGTGCAGAGGTAGCCTATTGCAGTATGGTGTGCATCCCAAAGCTCAAACACACGTATGGGAGTGTGCTATATACACACACACCACTATATTGTCAAAAGTATTGGGAGGCCTGCCTGTACACGCACATGAACTTTAATGACATCCCAGTCTAAGACCCCCATACACACTTTTATGCCACATACACACAACCGTTTTTCATGACGAGAAAAATGTGTGTAGGCTCCAGAGCATTTTTCTCGGTGAAAAATTACCATTAAAAATTTAGAACCTGCTCTATTTTTTCTCGTAGTTTTTCACGTCTTCATTTTTCACGTTGTGAAAAGCGGTCGTGTGCAGGCTTTAACAATGGGGAAAAAAACGTGCATGCTCAGGAGCAGGTTATAAGAAGGGAAATTTGCATAATCAGCCAAAAGGGTGTCGCCTTTCGAATGGAACTTCCCCTTTATAGTGCCGTTGTACGGATTGTACGTCACTGCGCTTTGCTCGAGCATTTTTTTTTTACGATCGTGTGTATGCAAGGCAGGCTTGACAAGAATTTACGTTGAGAAAAACATAGGCCCGGTGTGATGGACTTTTTACCTATATGCTTCAGTTTAATCCTCCCTGCTTGTTTAAGGCTGTTAATTGTATTTACTCTTCTGCAGCTAGCCCTGTTTCAAATGTTAATTGTTCTAGCCATGGGTTTACTGCTTACTGTGATTAGATAAGTGGCTCATGTTAATTATGCTGATTGCTTCCTTGTGATAATTATCTCTCTATATGCGGTGCCGAACTGGCTAGATACTGAGTAGTTCAAAGAAATATCTTTATTTCAAAGGAGCTGTATTGAAGACCCCCCACTGTGTGAGGGGGGGGCGGAGATTTGTCATTGTAACAGTTGTAACCACATATAAGCTCTGTTTTCTTACGATTAAAACTCTGTGTTGTTCAAGCAGTAAGCTGGTCTCATGTGTGGCTTTCTGGGCGATTCCAGGGATATCCCTCCTCGTGGAATATTGGGGTGATTTTCGTTATGGGAAGAAGGGAACGTTGACGGGGATATCATACCGATACCGTCACAAATTGGTTGGCAGCAGCGGGATCTTCCCTTCTACTCTCCTTCACACCCGGATTCCAAGCAGACACTGGAAGAACTACTGGAAGTTCGTGGAAGGATTGCTAGCAACAAAACCAAGCGGGTCATCATAGCAGAATCAATGGAGATAGACCAGGAGGACGGGATTGCAGCAACGCCAGCAGTACAAGAGATGGAGACACCAGTGATTCAGGAGGAGGAATCGCCAGCCAACAAGCTAATGAGAGAGAAGCTAGCGTGGTTCGGCCAGAACCCAACGCCGGATGTGGTGCTGAAAGTGATGGACCTGTTAGCGGAGGAGGCCAAACAAATAAGAGACGCAGAGCTACAGGAGGCTAAAGAAATAAGAGACGCAGAGCTACAGGAGGCTAAAGAAATAAGGGACGCAGAACTACAGAAGGATAAACAAATAAGGGACGCAGAGCTACAGTTAAAACTGGCAGCAGTCCAACAAGCAGCCGCACCTTCTACGAACAGTGAGTACAGCACAGCAGACGCAAGGAAGATTCTGTTTAGCGCTTTTAAAGCTTTTGATGAAAAGGACTGTGAGATTGATAACTACCTGGCGGATTTTGAGCGACAATGTAACCTGCACCGAATAGCTAGAAGAGAGTGGGTTGCAATATTGTCAGGCAAACTGTCAGGCAAAGCTTCTGATGCTTTCCGGACCGTGCCAGATCAGGATATCCATAGCTACGCCAGGGTTAAAGAAGCGCTCCTGGCTCGTTATGCAGTAACCCCAGAGTCCCACCGACAGAAGTTCAGGGACTCACGCAAAACCACGAAAGACTCTTACGCAGAATGGGCATGCCAGCTGTCCCTGTCGGCCTCTAACTGGGTTAACAGCAGCCAGGCCACCACCGCAGAGGACATTTTGCAACTAATACTCCTGGAGCAATTTTACAATCACATCCAGACGGACGTCAAGGATTGGGTGAGAGATCGCAGGCCCATGACTCTACCAGAGGCCGCGAAGTTGGCGGATGAATATGCGGATACTCGCAAGACAAACCAGGTCACACCACGGGTACAACCTCCACAACCAACGGCGCCCTCACACCCACCAGCCGCTAGATACCAACCGCCTAACAGACCGATGACATCTAGCCCTCGCTACCCACGCCAGGAGGACAACGAACAACGCTGCTTCCGGTGCAAACAGTTGGGTCACTTCAAGCAGAATTGCCCCATGAATGACAACACCAGGTCAAATTGGTCTCAACCTGGGTACCGCCCACCAGCAGCAGCCCATTGTGTAGACTCGGCTTGGGATCCCCAGGAGCTGGGTCAGGAAGAACCATTGGGCACCCCTTACGAAGCCCTCATGGTACAAGCTGTTATTACGGACAACAGGGAACACCATTGTCAGCTGGTCATGGGCGACCGCCATGAGCCGGAGGGGCCTTGGAGGGAGCTGGGCAGAAAGAGGCACCGCCAGCTACCCTCCAAGAAGAAGAGGTCCTGGAAGTCATATAACCAGCGGACCTGGGAGGAGAAGAAGCGACTGGAGGAGATGGAATCGCAGCGGGCGCCCCAGATGCGGGCCGAGATGTTCGCCAAGGGCCCACCGGTGGCCCCTTACACCACCACCCAGTTCCTGATGATGAAGGACCATGTGGAGAGCCTGCAGGACATGAGCAAGCAGGATCTGATCCGTGAGTACATAGAGCTGGAGGAGTGCATAAGCCGCATGGAGGAGGAGAACAACCACCTGAGGTCACAGCGGGCTGACCCCCCCAGGCTCCATGAACTGGAGATGGAGCTGGAGAAGCTCAAAGAGGAGAACCGGCGGCTGCGGAGGGAGCAGGGGGTGGCTGACCTTATGGGGCTCTGAGTCCCCTCTCCCCCCCCCCGGACTCTGAGCACCAGTGCTACAGCATTTCAACAAATATAACTTTTTCTTTTTATAAATCTCCTGTGATTGTCACTTCAGAGCCATAACCTGCCCCTCCCATAGCGGGACACCTAGATGGCGGCGCACAGACCCATTCGCCGTCTTCACACTGACTTCTGGTGACTTTGCAGATCGCACAAAGACTTGGGGACTGACCGGCGTGTGATCTGACGACCCGGTGGCATACCTGAGTCTGAAGCAGTTGCCAAGGGAGGTCAGTCATGCCAAACGGAGTTAACCTCGGACTAAAAGCTCTGAACCCGTCAACCCTACTGGACCAGGAAAGGTCCAACCGGCTTTTCCGGAGCAGGGAGAAGAAGGGGGGCCATTGTGATGGACTTTTTACCTATATGCTTCAGTTTAATCCTCCCTGCTTGTTTAAGGCTGTTAATTGTATTTACTCTTCTGCAGCTAGCCCTGTTTCAAATGTTAATTGTTCTAGCCATGGGTTTACTGGTTACTGTGATTAGATAAGTGGCTCATGTTAATTATGCTGATTGCTTCCTTGTGATAATTATCTCTCTATATGCGGTGCCGAACTGGCTAGATACTGAGTAGTTCAAATAAATATCTTTATTTCAAAGGAGCTGTATTGAAGACCCCCCACTGTGTGAGGGGGGGCGGAGATTTGTCATTGTAACAGTTGTAACCACATATAAGCTCTGTTTTCTTACGATTAAAACTCTGTGTTGTTCAAGCAGTAAGCTGGTCTCATGTGTGGCTTTCTGGGCGATTCCAGGGATATCCCTCCTCGTGGAATATTGGGGTGATTTTCGTTATGGGAAGAAGGGAACGTTGACGGGGATATCATACCGATACCGTCACACCCGGATTCACAAAGCATTTACGCCGACGTATCTCGAGATACGCAGCGTAAGTGTAACTATGCGCCGTCGTATCTGTGCACCGTGCCCACAATCTGAGATACGCCTAAAAATAGGCTTCCTACAACCGACGTAACTTGCCTATGCCGTCGTATCGTGGGCGCATATTTACGCTGGGCGCATTTGCCGCTCCCATTGATTTTCTATGCGCATATGCAAATGAGGGAGATACGCCGATTCACGAACGTACTTGCGCCCGGCTCATAATATATGCGGTTTGCGTAAGTCGTACATCCGGCGTAAAGTTATTTCCCATATAGGAGGCGCAACTCATGCTAAGGTATGGACCATGAAACACAGCCGTCGTATTTTACGTTGTTTACGTAGTATGTGAATAGGGCTGGGCATAGGTTACGTTCACGTCGTAGGCAGTGATCCGTCGTATCTTAGGGAGTAGTTCCGACGTGATTCTGAGCATGCGCACTGGGATGCGTCCACGGGATGGTGCATGCGCCTTTCATTTTAAGTACTTCTATGGCGCTTGGCCCATCATTTACATGGGGTCACGCCTCATTAGCATGGCTCACGCCCACTTCCACCTACGCTGGCTTACGCCGAGGAAACCCAGCGTAGATTTGAGAGCGAGTGGGACCACTGGCTTCCTGAAAACTGTGCTTGCCTCTGTGCGCTGCGTCGGCGTAGCGTATATTAGATACGCTACGCCCGCATGAATATGCGCCGATGTATGTGAATCCGGGCCATAGTTTTTTTCCATGACATGAAAAATGGTCGTGTGTACGTGGCTTTAGATTTTGTGTTTAGATTTATCAAAATCAGGTTATACAAGAGCCTGCCTGATTGCATATAAATTGAAACTCTTAAGCCCTGTACACACGATCGGTTTGTCCGATGAAAACAGTGTGTGTGTGCCCCATCAGTTTGTTTTCCATCGGTGAAAAAAAATAGAACATGTTTTAAAATTTTCCTATGGATAAAAAAACGATAGAAAAAAACGACCGTCTGTGTGGAAGTCCATCGGTCAAAAATCCATGCATGCTCAGAATCAAGTCGACGCATGCTCGGAAGCATTGAACTTTTCTCAGCGCGTTGTAGTGTTTTACGTCACTGCGTTTTGGCAGTTGGATTTTTGTGTAGGCAAGACTGACGAAAGTCAGCTTCATCGGATATCCAACAAAGAAATCCATCGGATTAGATTCCATCAGCTATCCGATCGTGTGTACGAGGCTTTAAGGTTTGACCTTGTATTCTATGGTTTTAGTAAATCAGAAGACAAAAATCTGCAGAAAATGTAATAGTGTGTAATAGGGGTTAAGCACTGGCCACGCCATGCCCCCCACCAGCATGATGGTGCAAGGATTTTTGTCTACTTAGGCCGGCTTAGCAGGGACATGAACCAGAACTTCTAGTTATACTTGACAGAGCTGATAATTATTCTGTATACCTAATGCCCTGTACAGGGGTCAAGTCCTGGGGAAAAAAGTGTGGGAACTCCCACCCAAGATCCACTCCCCCACCAAAAAAAAACAAAAAACGATACGCTCATGTGCATAATTACTAAACCACATGTTTTTTTCTTTTTCGATCCACTGTACCTTAGTAAACCTTTATGTTACTGGCCGCTTCCTGTATATGGATTCATCGGGTAGTGTGCTCCTGGGAACAATGACAAAAGCTCCCAGGAGACATTGCGGCATCGAAGGAAGTGACGGAATACCCGCACACTACCCGATGAATCCATATACAGGGAGCAGCCAGTAACATAATGGATTACTAAGGTTCGCCTGCCCCTGACAGTGACTCGAGCTGGGCATCACCACTTAGTGAAGGATTGGCTCGGGCGGTTCGGCTGCTCTAGTCCTGCAAAGGGAACTGCGTTCCTGCTGTGAAAAAAGTGCAGGAACTCCGTTCCCACGCGTTCCCGCAGGACTTGAGCCCTGGCCCTGTACACACGATAGGTTAGTCTGATGAAAATGGTCTGATGGATTTTTCCATCAGTTATCCGATGAAGCTGACTGATGATCAGTCGTGCCTACACACCATCAGTTAAAAAAACAATCGTGTCAGAACGTGGTGACGTAAAACACGACGACGTGCTGAAAAAAAATGAAGTTCAATGCTTCCAGGCATGCGTCGACTTGATTATGAGCATGCATGGATTTTTAAACAATGGACGTACCCACAGACGATCGTTAATCAGATAATTTTAAAACAAGTTCCTATTTTTTTAACCTATGGATAAATAACCGATGGGGCCCACACACGATCGGTTTGGTCTGATGAAAACGGTCCATCAGACCGTTTTCATCAGACTAACCTATCGTGTGTACGCAGCATAAGGGCTGGCTCACAGCTGTGTATGAACTGGTGTTTTGGTTCACTAGAAAAATGCAGGTTTCCACAAGGACAAACAGAAAATTAGAAAATTAAATATCAAATACTTGCCACAATTTTCCTTTCCTGACGGGCTCCATGGCACCACACCTGGGTACAGGGTCCTGCCCCCTATTCTTCCAGAACTTTAACTCATACATTTGGCCCACCTGCAGCCTCATGTTCTGTAACAAGTCCTACCAAGCTGGGTGGGAGCTGTACTGCCATGGGGCTCATCAGGAAAGACAATTGCGGTAAGTATTTGACATTCAATTTTCAATTGGCCTTGGCACAGGGTTCCCCAGCCTGCCTCGCTGGGCCACTGAGTCATTAGCAAGGAATGACTGCCACAGTTTTAGACTCTTTTACCACCAACATAGGCTCACTCTCATGTGGGGTATAATCTGTGTGCTCTGTCCAAGGTCTTCCAACCCCTATTGATCTAGTAATCCAATCTGAAAAAGCCAGGAATTCCATTGGGCCAATTTGCCTATTGGAATGGTTGATATCACGATAACAAGAAGACACACACTTTCCACCGCTGATAGATGGGTACTCGCTTGTGCAGCCACTATAGTCTTCAGGATAACCAGGAGTCTGGCAGAGCCACCATTGCTGCCCACGTACCTACCTTTTGAGATATTCCAGGGTCTGAGTTGGCACGAGATGGCTCTTTTCTTCGTTGATTAACCAACCAAACTCTTTCAGCTTTGAGACTGTCATCTCTCTGTGCAAAAGCAACATGTTTCTGTTCTGATTCAGGAGCAGGATGTTGTCCAGATAGTGGTATATCCTGTTCTCTTGAGAACGCAGATAAGCCACTAGGGCTAGAAAGACCATTATAAATACCCTGGGCAATGTGGTTAGCCCAAAAGGGTAGGCAAACAAATTGGAAATGTAGCCGGCCCACAGCAAACCGCAAAAATCTCTGAAAGAAGGGAGCTACCAGGACACAGAATATGCATCCTTGAGAGCTGTGGAAAGGAGCCAAACCTCTTCCTCTGGTTGTGTGGCCTTCAAGATCATTAGGAGCAATACTAAAAATGGTCCTTTGTATTTGTTGTGGTTTCTGAGGTCCAGGGCTTTTTTTCAGCAGGAACTAGGGGGAACTCAGTTCCACCACCTCTGGCTCAGGTCTTCTGCTCCCTGTTCACCACTATCACTTGGTGACACAGAGGTCCAGCTTCTGCATTTACAAGTGAAAGTTTATCTCCCAGCAGCTTCCACAGGTCAGATCTCCTGAGCAGATCCCACTGAGTGCAGGACAGGGACAAGGGAGATACAGAACAGGTGCCCAGCATTCAGTGCAGTCATGGGCGGTAGCCAGGGGGTGCATTGTATGCTGCACCCTCTGCGGTCTCCATTTTTTCCCTGGTGACCACTTGTTGATGCTCCTACTGCATGATGTCCCTAAGTGTCTGTAGTATAGTCTAGTAAGCTGGGAGGTACTACAGCCGAATGAGTGCTTCAGCCTAATATTGCAACAAAGGTAAGACACATGGCAAATGTTAAAGCTTTTAAGAAGGGGGGAGAAGATGAGGGCAGTGGAGGGAGGGGTTGTATCCAGAGGGAAGAGCTACTACTATTTGATGCCATTTGGCAGGTGTGTGTGTGTGATGGGCATGGTTGTGTTCCTGCACCTATTCTCTGAGAGAAAAAGCTCTGAGAGAAAAAGGCTGCAATGATCCTGCTGGAGGCCTTTTATCCCTTGTGTATTTTATTGGAAATTACAAACAGGGAGTCCGAGATTCTGAAACTAGATGTTTCTTCAGGGTACACTTTTAATGTTCTGCTCTTTAGCCCCCAGAGTCGCTATTTCAAAGTTTTTTCAGCGTGGGGGTTCCCCTTAACATCTGACCAGTGTTTCCAACCGCCCGTAGATTTACGGGCAGCCCATAAAAACAGTGAGCCCAGGTTCACACTTGTGATTCGCACCTGCACTGTGGTGTCGATCGCATGCGATGTCTGTGCAATGCGAGTTCAGCCATACAGTTATATAGCTGAACATTGGATTTGCAGGAAAATAGTGCACCCACCACCATCACCTCCTGCCACAACCACCTCCTGCCACCATCACCCTCTGCCACCACCAGCTCCTGCAACCATCACCTCCTGCCCCCACCACCTCCTGCCCCCATCACCTTCTGCCACCACCAGATCCTTCCTGCTCTTACTACCATCACCTCCTGCCCCAACCACCTCCTGCCACCACCACCACCTCCTGCACCCACCACCATCACTTCCTGCCACCACCAGCTCCTGCCACCATCACCTCCTGCCCCAACCAGCTCTTGCCACCATCACCTTCTGCAACCACCACCTCCTGCCTCCACCAGTTCCTGCCACCACTACCTCCTGCCACCACCAGCTCCTGCCACCATCACCTCCTGCCCCTCCACCTCTTGCCCCACCACCTCCTGCCACCATCACCTCCTGCTATCACCACCTCCTGCAACCATCACCTTCTGCCACCACCACCTCCTGTATCCATCACCTCTTGACCCCATCACCTCCTGCCACCACCAGCTTCATTATTTATTACCTTAAAGAAAGGAAGTCCGAGAATGCACTGCGATCTGTGAACCGATCTGCGGGTGTCATTAACATTGTATTGACACCCGCAGCGGTTTGCAGAGGGTAATGTGAACTGCCTATGAGAGAGATATGATGCGGGAACTGGCAATGGAATCTAGGCTAAAAGGATCATTTTACAGTGCAGGTAGTTTGAAATAGCCCTATCCCCAGGCTGGGAAAGTCCCAGAGAGTCTCTTAAACTAAAAGTCAAAAAAAAAAAAAACACCCACAGTTTAAAGTTTAAAGTTGGATTGTCCACAGTTGTACTAACAATTACAGTATGTCATCATATAAAAAATTTTGACGGTCACCGTTATTGCTAATACAACTCTTGTTTTTACTTAGGCTCTGTTCACACTTAGGCATTTTTGGGCGATTTTCTGCTCTAAAAACGCCCAATGAGACAAATACCATTCATTTCAATGGCTCCTGTTCACATTTGAGTGTTCTGTCACGTGAAGCAAAATGCCCGTCACTCAAAAAAGTACCTGAGCTTCTTTATTGGCAGATTACAGGCGTTTTACTGCTTTTCACCTTTTCAACTTCAGAACGCCTGTGCAAAAGCTCTGCAAAAACTCTGCAAGAATGCATGAAAAACACCTGTAAAATAGCAACGCCTAGATGTGAACGGAGCCTTAAAGTGATTGTAAAGTCTTGTTTTTTTTTTGTTTGTTTTTTTATAACAAACATGTTATACTTACCTTCTCTGTTTTGCACAGAGCAGTCTGGATCCTCCTCTTCTTGGGTCCCTCTTCAACTCTCCTGGCCCCTCCCTCATGTCGAGTGCCCCCACAGCAAGCAACTTTCTATGGGGGCATCCAAGCTGAGTTGCAGCTCCCTGTGTCTATTCAGACACAGAACCCCACCCCCTTTCCCCCCTGATTGGTTAACTTTTCCAGCCAATCAGGAGGAGAGTAACGGACAGCTAAGACAGTCGTGGACATCGCCACGATGATGACGCGGCGACGTGCGCGACGCTGTCATATAAGGAATTCCACGCATGCGTCAAATCATTACGGCGCATGCGAGGGATGGTTTCGGACGGATCGATCCGGTGAGTCTGTACAGACCACCGGATCGATCCGCTGGAGCGGACTCCAGCGGATAGATTTCTTAGCATGCTAAGAAATTTTTATCCGCTGGAAATCGGTCAGCCCGAGAAAAATCCGCGGAAAAATATCCGCTGGGTTGTACACACCAGCGGATCTATCCGCTGGAACTGATCCGCAGATAAATTCCAGCGGATAGATCCTCTCGTGTGTACGGGGCCTTAGTGGCCAGGCAATCTTCTGGAACCTGTGACATGTCTCAGAAGATTGCAGAGAGGAAGGGGCAGCCTAGGGGGAGAGGAGGAGTCACCTAGGCAGCGAGACAATGGAAGCAGGAAGTGGGACAGGAAGTACCTATGAAAACTAGGTACCCACTCTTCCCCCCAAAAAATGACATGCAAATGTGGCATATAAGGGGGACTGATGCCCCGTACACACCATCACTTTATGTGATGAAAAAAAAAAAACATTTTCTGTGAAGTAAAAAACGACGTTTTTGAAACTTCAATTTTCTAAGACGAAGTTGCCTACACACCATCGTTTTTCTCACAATGTTCTAGCAAAGCGAGGTTACGTTCACCACGTTTTTCCATTGAAGCTTGCTTCATAAGTAGCTTCTGGGCATGCGTGGGTGAAAAAACTTCGTTTTAGACGACGTTTTTTGCTACACACGGTCAATTTCTGTGAAGTAAAAAATGACGTTTTGAAAAACGACACATAAAATTGAAGCATGCTTCAATTTTTTTTTGTCGTTTTTTACAAGACATAAAACTACGTTTTCCCCCACACACGGTCATTTAAAGTGACGTTTTTAAAAACGTAATTTTTTTTCATCACATAAAGTGATGGTGTGTACGGGGCATTAGAGTGCTTAAAGCAGAAGTTCCACTTTTGGGTGGAACGCCGCTTTAGGTGCCGTTTCACATATATGAAAATTTGATATGTTTCGAACAGATTGAATAGATTCACATGACAATGTGGAATAACATTGGTTGCCATTGAAGCTGTTCACATACACTATATTACCAAAAGTATTGGGACAACTGCCTTTACACGCACATGAATTTTAATGGCATCCCAGTCTTTGTCTGTAGGGTTCAATATTGAGTTGGCCCACCCTTTGCAGCTATAACAGCTTCAACTCTTCTGGGAAGGCTGTCCGTAAGTTTTAGGAGTGTGACTATGGGAATGTTTGACCATTCTTCCAGAAGCGCATTTGTGAGGTGAGGCACTGATGTTGAAGAGAAGGCCTGGCTCGCAGTCTCTGCTCTAATTCATCTTCCTATCCCTTGGTGCCAGATAACCCAGGTGGTGGGGATTCTTTGCACACTGTCAGAAATTATTATGCTACTTCATATTGTAGAGAGGCTATGGGCCCTCTTCCTGCATCAAGGGAAGTTCCTAAACACACTCACATAGACGCCAACTCACAAGTACCATCCTCTTTTTTTTTACCCAACACTGAGTCCAATCAAACACACTGTGCCAAGACCAGGGCCGCCATCAGGAATTATGGGGCCCCTTTACACAGCTTCAGGCATGGGCCCCCTGGAGCAGAGAACTGGGGGGGGGGGGCTGCCGCAGATTGAGAAGCGGGCGGTGCTGCCGCTACTTAAGAAAATTGAGAAGCAGGGGGGCTGTGAATTGAGAAGCAGTGGGGTTGCCCTCGGGACCTTTGGGCCCCTTACAAAATATATATATATATATAAATAAATTATAAAAAACAGGGGGGTAGCCATCTGGGGCCCTTGGAACCTCTGGGCCCTTTCATAAAAAGAAAAAGAAAGAAAGAAAAAGATTATAAAAAAGAATAAAAAGGGGGGTTGCCATCCGGGGCCCTGGGACCTCTGGGCCCTTTAATAAAAAAAAAAAAAAAAGTAGTAGAAAGCCAAACTGGGGTGATTGTTTCCTGTAACACAATATGGTGTACACTGTAGAGGAATGGCATGCATGGGTGTCATCCACGAAGGAAGCCTCTCCTAAAGCCCATGCACAAAAAATCCCACCTAGAATTTGCCAGGACCCATGCTGAAAAAGAAGACGATTACTGGGACTCTGAACTCTGGAGCAATGAGACCAAGATAAATGTTTCTGGAACTGATGGCTTTAAAACTGTATGGCATCACAAAGGTGAGGTGTACAAAGAAAAATGTATGGTGCCTACAGTGAAACATGGTGGTGGCAGTGTCCTTCTGTGGGGCTGCATGAGTGCTGCTGGTGTTGGGGAGCTGCTTTTCATTGACAGTATCATGAATTCACAGATGTACTGCTCTATAACGAAAGAAAATATGCTACCATCACTCCGTGCCCTTTTCCAACATGACAATGATCCAAAACACACATCTAAAGCCACTGTTGCATTTCTGAAGAGCAGGGTGAAAAGGGATTCAGTGGCCAAGTATGTCTACTGATCTGAACCCAATCGACACGTATGGGGAATTCTGAAGAGACACGTTGAGCATCACTCTCCATTCAGCATCCAGGCTATAAAAGAGGGCTTCTTGAAGAATCGAAAAAGATAGATGTTGCAATACGTCTCCAACTTGTTCATTCCATTCCTAAAAGACTTGGTGCTGTCCTTCCAAATCATGGAGGTCATACAAAATACTAGATGTAGTCGTTTTTGTTGTGGGGTGCATTTTTGCATCAACTAATTTTAGTAAAACCAAATATTTGGTAATCTAATTTATAATATTAACCTTTCATGTAATGATTTAAAGGGGAGTTCCAGCCTGTTAGTGTTTATTAAAACTCAGCAGCTACAAAAAGTGTAGCTGCTGACCTTTAATAAACAGACACTTACCTGCTATACGGTCCAGCGAAGCATCCGCCCGGAGCTCTGCTCCTCTCCCCCCTCTCCAGCTGGCGTCTCCATTCATAGTGTGGGCACCCGGCCGTGACAGCTTTCGGCTTCAAGGCCGGGCACTCACTGTGCATGCCCAAGTCACGCTGCGCTCTATGAGTGGACAGGCGATCTCATGGAACCTGTCCCTGGAGATCGCCTAAAGGAAAGGGCCGCCAAGGCGAGACGAGAAGTCGCCAAGGCGGTCCCTGGGCGGAAGAAGGAAGTGAGACAGGAAGTCCCACTCCTACTGAAGCCCCCACTCCCCCCCCCCCAAAAAAAAATAACATGCCAAATGTGGCATGTAAGGGGGCGAGGAGTGGTTAAAGCGGAAGTTCCACTTTTGGGTGGAACTCTGCTTTAAACAAATGTTCTATAATGCCGCGTACACACGTTTTTCAGGGATGTAAAAAATAAAATTTTTAATGGCCTAGAAAAAACAATGTTTTTTTCAACCCGATTATTGTTAAACCGGCCTTGCCTACACACGATCGTGAAAAAAAAAATGCTCTAGCAAAGCGCGGTGATGTACAACAAGTACGACGGCACTATAAGGGGAAGTTCCATTCGGATGGCGCCACCCTTGGGGCTGCTTTTGCTGATTTCGTGTTAGTAAAAGACGATTTGCGCTTTTCAGTCTGTTACAGCGTGATGAATGTGATATCTCCATTACGAACGCTAGTTTTACCAGAACGAGCGCACCCGTCTCATAACTTGCTTCTGAGCATGCGCGTTTTTTTCACGTCGTTAAAGCCCACACACGACCATTTTTTACGACGTTAAAAACAACGTGAAAAATTAGAGCATGTTCTGAATTTTTAATGCCCATTTTTTACGTTGTGAAAAATGCTCTGGAGCCCACACACGATCGTTTTTAATGACATAAAAAAACACCTAATTTTTTACAACCCGAAAAACGGTCGTGTGTACGCAGCATTAAACTCGATTTTGGAAACTGTTCTTGTGTTCATTGAGATATTGATCAAAATCATACTTTTCAAAAGGGGTTGTACTCATTTATGCTGAGTACTGTAGTTGACTGAAAGGGATCGCTATAGGAAGATGAAAAATGCTACAGCTCTAGTAATTAAATTTGTATTTATTGCCAGTTTAGAAAAATGATACCCATTTTCACCATCTTATGTGACCTTGAACATGGATTACTTTGTACAAAAGGATGCAAAATCACTATTTTAATGCTATAGTCTTGCAATATGAGTGACACACTTACTGTATACTGATTTCCAAAGTTCTGTGTTAATGACTGTTGACTGGAAAATAGTTTCTATTGGTCTTGTAGAGACCTGTGGTTTTGCAGTCTTGTACTCTTTGTTCTCGGCTGGTTTGAACCAGAACAAAACAGAGCTATTATGATGTCACATACCAAATGTGCACATCCACTTTCTGTAACAGGAAGTGCCTGAAACAGTAGATCTTGCGTACAATACCAAAATCCGGTGACGTGAACTTATGTACATAACTAACAGAAGAACAATGCTGTGGGAAGAGTAGTGGTAAATATACTCTGTATTTAGCAAGCTTCTCTAAGCAGGCTACAACCAGAATGTGTAAAAAGAACAGTGTTTTGTCTCTGTCAAGCCAAAGAATTGTATTCAATGACTTCCCTTTTTCATGTAACGTCATGCCTTTGAGTTTGTTATCTGCACTTCAGATATTTGCAGAATGTTTACATTGCCTATACCATATAATTAGTGCAATACATTCAAATACAACATTGCAGGTTTCTCAACTGGGATGACTTCTGGTTTAGTCAGGGAGTCCCCCATTTTCACACAGTGTCATGTATTTCCATGGTACAGACGGGTTGGCCAAGGACTCTAAGGGCTCTTTCACACGGAGCGGATCCGTATTGATCCGCTCCGTTAGCCTGTTTGGCTCATCGGGGATTCCTCCGTAAATCCCCGCTGAGCTGTCGACGGACAGGGCGGTCCCCGCACACAGTGCAGAGACCGCCCTGTCTCTCCTCCGCTCTCACCCCTATGGGGAATCGGATGAATACGGACCGTGTGTCCGTATTCATCCGATCTGTTCCGCCAGACGGAAGAAAAATAGGGTTTTCTTCCATCCGCAAAAGCGGATCTTTGCGGATGCGGATGGTTGCGGACGTTAGCGGATGCATCATCCGCTAACGTCTGCAATCCCATAGGGATACATTACAAGTCCGTAAACGGACTTGTAATAAACGGACCGTTTGTCCGTACGTGTGAAAGGGCCCTAAAGCGAAATCATGGGGGGGGGGGGGAAGGACCTGCGCTACTCTACTTATCATTCATTTATTTTGTTTATTGATACCATCAATAATTAGAACAGCAGCAGTCCTATAGATTACTGTTGGCACATCGACCTGTGGCACTGTGATCTGGTTACATTGTCTGTCTTATCAGGAGATAGATTGGGGACTATGGAAGAAGGGGAGGATCAAAGAAGACATGATCAAAAAGCCTTTTTACCTGTATTAAGAACATTCATGTCATTACTTTATATCATGGTATGTCTCTTGGCTATTCTTACCGATGCATGTATTTTGAACCTGACCATCATGCTGTGGGGATGTTTTTCAGCGGCAGGAACTGGGAGACTTGTCAGGATCGAGGGAAAGATGAATGCAGAAATGTACAATGACATCCTTGATGAAAACCTGCTCCAGAGCGTTCTGGACCTCAGACTGGGGTGAAGGTTCATCTCTCAACAGGACAACGACCCTAATCACACAGCCAAGATAACAAAGGAGTGGCTATGGGACAACTCTATGAATGTCCTCGAGTGGCCCAGCCAGAGCCCAGACTTAAACCAGATTGAACATCCCTGGAGAGATGTGAAAATGGCTGTGCACCTACGCTCCCCATCCAACCTGTTGGATCTTCAGAGGTCCTGTAAAGAAGAATGGGAGAAACTGCCCAGAAACAGGTGTGCCAGGCTTGTAGCATCATATTTAAAAATACTTGAGGCTGTAATTGGTGTCAAAGGTGCTTCAACAAAGTACAGTAAAATCTTGGATTGTGAGCATATTTTTTTCCAGAAACATGCTTGTAATCCAAAGCACTTGTATATCAAAGCAAATTTCCCATAAAAAATAATGGAAACTCACATAATTCATTCCACAACCATTTACTCATAGGTCTTTCAGATTATAGTCCATATAAAAAGATAATAGCAATGTGACTAAGTTGTGCAACCATAAAATGTCCATCCACAAATGGCCGGCTTCACTAGGGGATTAGAAGCAAAATCCAGCAGGAGGTAAAGAGTAGTAAAGGGAAGAGAGAAGCCTCTAAGTAAAGCAATATGTTGCTAAATGTAACCATGGGCCAAATCCTCAAAAGGGATACGCAGGCGGAACTGCTGTTCAGCCTGCGTATCCCTGTGCCTATCTTTGGAACTGATCCTCAGAATCAGTTTTCCAAAGATAGGCAGAAGATCCGACATCTGTAAGAGACTTACACTGTCGGATCTTAGGATGCAGTACCGCATCCGCCGCTGGGGGCATTTCGAGTCGAAATGACGCTTTGCGTATGCAAATGAGGACTTACGGAGATCCACAAAGCTTTTCAGCTTTGTGTTTTCTGCGTAAGTTTACGTTTGCATACGTAAAATTAGTTCTGCTTTTACAAAAGTGTAAACTAGTAACACCTTGTAAAAACAGATCTTTTTTTCGATCACCGCGTTTTTTTTTAAATTTTGAATTTTTTTTCCCGGCGCGTAAATTTTTTTTTACCCGACGCAACTTTATTGTCCCGTCGCAATCCACAAAGCCCGACGTAACGTAATTTCGCACGCTGCCCGTCGGGAAAATGACATCACGAGCATGCGCAGTACGGCCAGCGCGGGAGCGCGCCTCATTTAAATTGTCATCGCCCCCTGCAGAAGAGGACCGCCTTGCGCCGGAGACATTTAAGTTACACGGCCTGAAATTTCTAGGTAAGTGCTTTGTGGATCGGGCACTTAGGTAGAAATTTTAAGTCAGTGTAACTTAAATGGGAAAAGTTAAGTTAGGCAGGAAATTTGAGGATTTGGCCCCATATTTCTACACTTAGAGGCGCCACTCTTCTCTTTTATACTCAGCTATGACATGATGCTACTTGTATATCAAGACATCGCTTGTATATCTAGTCAAAATGTATTAAAAAATGTTGTCTGTCTTGCAAAACGCTCTCAAACCAAGTTACTCTCAAACCAAGGTTTTACTGTATTGAATAAAGGCTGTGAATACTTTTATTTTTAATAAATTTGGAAAGATTTCAAACAAACCTCTTTCACATTGTCATTATGGGGTATTAGAAACAAAAGGCAAGATAATTCCGCGCTGTCTATGAAAGGTAAGCAGCTACAAAATCAAAGACAAGTGGATGAAAAACAATACGAAACAAAAAATGTAGCGCTAAATTACAAACAATGGATGAATATACTACATGAATAAGGGTAAAGGGCTACACTTTTTCTTCACCATACTACATGAATAGTATATATTATAAATCTGTGGATACATGTGTTGATTAAACGTGCAAACACAGTCTATATAAAATAGGTGATAGTCCAAAATAAATGATCGAATGATAATGCCCCGATAATTCAAAACGTGAAAAACCAAGATAAGAAGAAGCCGTCACCAACTGAAAAGAGGCTTACCGGAGAGATTGATCCCTGAGGAAGGTATGTTCGAGAGGGTCAGTCTAGCACAGGGGTCTCAAACTCAAATTACCTGAGGGCCACAAGACAAGTTTTCATATGCCATGGGGGGCCGCATGCAAACTTTCAAACTTCAAAAACAACAGTACTGGTTTCAGCGAACACATTATTAACCCCCAGCACTGGTGTCAGCGAGCGCATTATTACCACCAGCACTGGTGTCAGCGAGCGCATTATTACCACCAGCACTGGTGTAAGTCAGGGTTTGACAAATTTGCTTGGAATCTAGGAGCCAGCTAAAAAAGTTAGGAGCCAGAAAACGCACCCCGTCCCGACGAGCTTGCGCGCAGAAGCGAACACATATGTGAGCAGCGCCCGCATATGTAAACGGTGTTCAAACCACACATGTGAGGTATCGCCGCGATTGGTAGAGTGAGAGCAATAATTCTAGCTCCTCTGTAACTTAAAACATGCAACCTGTAGATTTTTTTAAACGTCGCCTATGAAGATTTTAAAGGGTAAAAAAGTTTGTCGGCATTCCACGAGCGGACACAATTTTGAAGCGTGACATGTTGGGTATGAATTTACTCGGCGTAACATTATCTTTCATAATATTAAAAAAAATGGGGATAACTTTACTGTTGTCTTATTTTTTAATTAAAAAAAGTGTAATTTTTTCCCAAAAAAGTGCGCTTGTAAGACTGCTGCGCAAATACGGCGTAACAGAAAGTATTGCAACGATCGCTATTTTATTCTCTAGGGTATTAGGATAAAAAATATATATAATGTTTGGGGGTTCTAATTAGAGGGAAGAATATGGCAGTGAAAATAGTGTAAAATGACATTAGAATTGCTGTTTAACTTGTAATGCTTAACTTGTAATACCAACGGCCACCACCAGATGGCGCCAGCTCACATCTGGTGGTAATAACTTGTAATACCAACGGCTCACCACCAGATTGCGCCAGCTCATCTCCCCTCACTTCCACCCTGCCTGCGGGCCATTTATAACTGGTCCGCGGGCCGCAAATGGCCCGCGGGCCGGTACTTTGAGACCACTGGTCTAGCATGATAAGGTGCATGGGACCAATCAATGTTGCAGCTCACAAACAACCTCCAAATCTCCAAATGGTGTACTCAAAGGTGGATATGTTGAAGTGACCCAATGGTGGTCAAAAGGCAAGGCCATAAAAAGAGTATCCAGAAGAGGAAAAAGAAAAAAAGCACATAGCGTAATACTGTATTACAAACTGTATTTTATTGTAGGTAGGAACACTTACATTATATGATGAAATAAAAGCTGATCAGATAAAAAGCGGCAGCAGTGGGGTACCCGACGCGTTCGTGCATCGTCTGGGGTGTCTCCGACTTGTTCATTCCCCGACTTGTTCATTGCCCGACTTAGTTGGGGTAGGCGGTACACTATGGTGGGGGTGGGTCAGCCACGCCCTGTGACCTTTGACCTCTGGGAACCTGCCTTCTGACCTTTGACCTCTGGGGGAGGTCCCTGTTCCTATTCCTGAGTCCTAGCCATATTCTTCAATGGGAAACCCTAACCCCCACCCCAGACGATGCACGAGGCTGCGAAACGCGTCTGATGCCTCACTGCTGCCGATTTTTATCTGATCAGCTTTTATTTCATCATATAATGTAAGTGTTCCTACCTACATTAAAATACAGTTCGTAATACAGTATTACGCTATGTGTTTTTTTTTCTTTTTCCTCTTCTGGTTACTCTTTTTATGGCCTTGCCTTTTGACCACCATTGGGTCACTTTAACATTTACATCAGGGATATGCAATTAGCGGAGCTCCAGCTGTTGCCAAACTACAAGTCCCATCATGCCTCTGCCTCTGGGTGTCATGCTTGATGCTGTCAGAGTCTCGCTATGCCTCATGGGACTTGTAGTTTGGCAACATCTGGAGGTCCGCTAATTCCAAATCCCTGATATACATCAAACCATCCACCTTTGAGTACACCATTTGGAGATTTGGAGGTTGTTTGTGAGCTGCAACATTGGTCGGTCCCATGCACCTTATCATGCTAGACTGACCCTCTCGAACATACGTTCCTCAGGGATCAATCTCTCCGGTAAGCCTCTTTTCAGTTGGTGACGGCTTCTTCTTATCTTGGTTTTTCACGTTTTGAATTATCGGGGCATTATCATTTGATCATTTATTTTGGACTATCACCTATTTTATATAGACTGTGTTTGCATGTTTAATCAACACATGTATCCACAGATTTATAATATATACTATTCATGTAGTATATTCATCCATTGTTTGTAATTTAGCGCTACATTTTTTGTTTCATTATGGGGTATTGTTTGTAGAATTTTGAGGAAAATTATTAATTTAATCCATTAAGGCTGTAACATAACAAAATGTGGAAAAAGTCAAGCGTTGTAAATACTTTCCCCATGTCAGTCCAACCCCCCCTACAGTTAGAACACACCCAGGGAACATACTTAACCCCTTCCCCGCCCCCCCTAGTGTTAACCCCTTCACTGCCAGTGGCATTTTTATAGTAATCCAATGCATTTTTATAGCACTGATCGCTATAAAAATGCCAATGGTCCCAAAAATGTATCAAAAGTGTCCGAAGCGATCGCTGATCGACGCCATTACTAGTAAAAAAAAAATATTAATAAAAATACCCCTATTTTGTAAACACTATAACTTTTGCGCAAACCAATCAATAAACGCTTATTGCGATTTTTTTTTTACGAAAAATATGTAGAATACGTATCGGCCTAAACTGAGGAAAAAATATTTTTTTTTATATATTTTTGGGGGATATTTATTATAGCAAAAAGTTAAAAATATTTATTTTTTTCAAAATTGTCGCTCTATTTTTGTTTATAGCGCAAAAAATAAAAACCGCAGAGGTGATCAAATTGCCCACACACCATTGTTTTAGAAAAATGATCTAGCAAAGCGCGGTGACGTACAACACGTACGACAGCACTATAAAGGGGAAGTTCCATTCGCCTTGGGGCTGCTTTAGCTGATTCCGTGTTAGTAAAAGACGATTCACGCTTTTTTGTCTGTTACAGCGTGATGAATGTGCTTACTCCATTATGAACGGTAGTTTTACCAGAACGAGCGCTCCCGTCTCATAACTTGCTTCTGAGCATGCGCAGGTTTTTTTTACGTCATTTTAGCACACACACGATCATTTTTTACAACCCGGAAAACGACATCGTTTAAAACGACGTTAAAAAATGCAGCATGTTCGAATTTTTTTTTTGTCGTTTTTCAGAACCTGAAAAATGATGTGTAGCTCACACACGATCATTTTAACCACTTGCCGACCGCCGCATGTATATGTACGTCCACAGAATGGCACGTACAGGCAAATGGGCGTACAGGTACGTCCCCGCCTTTCCGCGGGTCGGGGGTCCGAACGGGAACCCCCCCCCCACTACATGCGGCGGTCAGATTCCCGTGGGGAGTGATCCAGGACGACGGTGCGGCTATTCGTTTATAGCCGCTCCGTCGCAATCGCTCCCCGGAGCTGAAGAACGGGGAGAGTCGTATGTAAACACGGCTTCCCCGTGCTTCACTGTGGCGGCGTATCGATCGAGTGATCCCTTTTATAGGGAGACTCGATCGATGACGTCAGTCCTACAGCCACACCCCCCTACAGTTGTAAACACACACTAGGTGAAGCATAACTCCTTCAGCGCCCCCTGTGGTTAACTCCCAAACTGCAACTGTCATTTTCACAATAAACAATGCAATTTAAATGCATTTTTTGCTGTGAAAATGACAATGGTCCCAAAAATGTGTCAAAATTGTCCGAAGTGTCCGCCATAATGTCGCAGTCACGAAAAAAAACGCTGATCGCCGCCATTAGTAGTAAAAAAAAAATAATGAATAAAAATGCAATAAAACTATCCCCTATTTTGTAAACGCTATAAAAAATTTTCGCAAACCAATCGATAAACGCTTATTGCGATTTTTTTTACCAAAAATAGGTAGAAGAATACGTATCGGCCTAAACTGAGGAAAAAAAAAATGTATATATGTTTTTGGGGGATATTTATTATAGCAAAAAGTAAAAAATATTGAATTTTTTTCAAAATTGTCGCTCTATTTTTGTTTATAGCGCAAAAAATAAAAACCGCAGAGGTGATCAAATACCACCAAAAGAAAGCTCTATTTGTGGGGAAAAAAGGACGCCAATTTTGTTTGGGAGCCACGTCGCACGATCGCGCAATTGTCTGTTAAAGTGACGCAGTGCCGAATCGCAAAACCTGGCCTGGGCATTTAGCAACACAATGGTCCGGGGCTTAAGTGGTTAAATGACGTTTTTTAAAAACAACGTTTTTTTCAACGCCGAAAAATGATCGTGTGTACACGGCATAAGCCCTGTACTAAAAAACAAAAAAGAACTTTGATGCTTGGAATGTGCCTTCAGGTCTGGCCAAAGTCAAGGCTCTAGTACCTGCCGTTTAAATGTATGAAATGACAGCAGTGATCTATGGTATGTGTTGCCTTGTCTCTAGGCAAACTGGGTGTGTTAAGTGACAACACCGGTCAGGCCAGACCATAGTCTTTCGTGTCTTGACAAAACCTTTTCTTGACTGTTCAAATTGGTCCTAATCTGGTTTCCAGTGTCCATAACAGATCTTTCAAATTATGCTTTTTTTGTCGTGCTACTTGGAGGACAACCACATTGACTTACATTTTATTTGTGTAGCATGTGAGTCCAAATATTGGCATAAAAACTCTGACACTATAGAAATAAATGACAGATCTACACACTGCCATGGCAGAAATACACACAATAAGTAAGGGCAACATACTGTAAGCATGCATGCTGCTATTGTAATACAACTGGTTAAAGTAGACCAGGCGTGGGCACATGTATATTATATAATGTGTAGGCACTTAGATGTTTTTCTTACCTCACACAAACATAACAGAACCTCCCTGACAATCCTGCCACCTGCTTATATTACAGCTTAGTAATCATTACATGTGGTGGCTGTGTTAGTTTCCTTTCTTTATGTATTTTTCCCCTCTTTTTACACTTGGTGATCTGGCCAGTAACACACCTCCTGTATTAAAGTGCCCCACTCTGGATGAAGGAGCACATTTTGACAGCTGCATTGTCAGTCCGGGGGGGGGGGGGATTGGAGTAATAGAAGTATTTGCAGATTAAATACAATATCAAATTGAAGCTGAACTCCAGCTAATACTTTATAAATTTACAACTGTTTTTTTTTTTTTTTTTATATAAAGGTTTTACAAAAAAGTAAATAAATAAAAGCTGATCATTGTAAGCACCTCTGTCAGTGTTAAATGGTCTCATGTCTTTAACTGCAAGAGAGCTTTTCTGTTGAATAAAACATCAGACTTCCTGACTGGATCACCAGATGAAAATAGAAGAAAGAAAGCCTAAAAGAAAGAAACAAATGCGGCCATTGTTTAATACTGCTTTAAAAATTATTGGCATCCATTTGCAACTGCTAAACTGCACCACATTTTGGCTTTTGGGTACCTTCAGGTCAATGGCGGCTGGTGCTCAATTTATATGGGGGGCACAAACAAACTGAAAAAAAAAACCCCCATCAATTTCAGCCACTGTTCCATCAAACGCAGCCACTGTGCCCATCAAACGCAGCCACAGTGCCCATCAAGTGCAGCCATTGTGCCCATCAAATGCAGCCACTGTGCCATCAAACGCAGCCACTGTGCCCATCAAACGCAACCACTGTGCCGTCAATTGCTGCCACTGTGCCATCAAATGCAGCCACTGTACCCATAAATTTGCCACTATGCCATCAAACACAGCCACTGTACCCATAAATTTGCCACTATTCCATCAAACACAGCCACTGTGCCCATCAAACGCAGCCACTGTACCGTCAATTTCCGACACTGTGCCATCAAATGCAGCCACTGTGCCCATCAAACGCAGCCACTGTACCCATAAATTGCTGCCACTGTGCCATCAAACACAGCTACTGTACCCATCAATTGCTGCCAGTGTGCCCATCAATTGCTGCCACTGTGCCCATCAATTGCCACTACTGTGCCCATCAATTGCTGACACTGTGCTCATCAATTGCCGCTACTGTGCCCATCAATTGCTGCCAGTGTGCTCATCAGTTGCCACTACTGTGCCCATCAATTGCTGCCAGTGTGCCCATCAATTGCTGACACTGGGCCCATCAATTGCTGCCAGTGTGCCCATTAATTTCCACTATTGTGCCCCATCAAATGCTGCCAGTGTGCCCATCAATTGCCACTACTGTGCCCCACCAAATGCATCCCCCGCCCGTCTGGCACTTACCAGTCTTGGTGGGGCAACGGGTCACGGCGGCGGTGTCCTCCACGCTCCTCCATGTCTCCTTCCGTCTTCTCTTCCCATCCTCTGCTATGATTGGACACCTGATAGGCATCCAATCACAGCGCCTGTCATTTCAGCTAATCAGGTGACAGGTAACAGACCCGAGCACCTGATTGGCTGAGAGGCGGTTCAGTGTTAGGAAAGCGAATATTCATTCACAACTCTGAGTGAACAGCGAGCGCCCAGCATAGCGCCCGCTGTTCAACTTTTTGGACGCCTATTAGAGCCTATGACTCTAATCAGGTGCTTCCAAAAAATACCCCGCCACTGTAATTCAGGTGCCCAGCACCCGAAAAGGGGTCAGACACCTGAATAGATAGAATAGATGAAGTCATGCAATGCATGAATCTATCTATGGTGAGAGAGAAGTTGCAGGAAAAAGGGGGCTGCGCCCAATGCGCCCCTTATGGACGCACCGCCACTGCTTCAGGTGTAGGAATGTGTATCATGCATTCCCACACCCACAATAGTGTAAAGCTGAAAAATGGAAAATGTTATACTTTTCCTGGTGCCTATCCATAGCAGCATACGCATGAATATGCTGTCATGGATAGGCACCAGGAAATGCTCCTTCTTGCCTGCAGCAGACTCTCGGGATCTGAGTAAAGTCACGTTACAGGTTACAGGTTACATAGCTTTGACATTGTTGCCACCACAAAAAAGAAAAAACAAATCTTAAAACCTGTTCTCTCCATGACCTGTGTCTTCTGCCTTTTCTCCCTTGACACGCTACAGTCTCCTTCTAAGCAATTGAGACTTCCATGAGTGTTGGATGCTCGTGTACCCCACTGCATGCTGTTCTTCCTTTCTTTGTCACCTGTGTCAGTAACCCTTAGTTCACACTGACTGCGGATTTGAAATTGTGCGACTTCATCTGAAATCATGCGACTTCAAAGCTGCATGTCAGTGCAACTTCGGGTGCGACTTGGAAGACACCTGTGTGGCTTCATGCACAGATGTCTATGCAAGTCGCTCCCGAAATCGCCAAAAGTAGTGCAGGAACTACTTTTTCAAATTAATACGGCACCGTAAAGTCAGCGTCATACCGATTTAAACAGTGTTACACATTAAACGAAAATCGTTAGTTCTGTTCACGTACGAGAACATTTTTGAAGTTTGTCCCTTGGGAAATTTTCGTTTGGATAGTCTGATTCGGATGTCGTAAGTTGTAGACACACTATATAAAAATCGAACAATCGTTCCTCGTATGGAGTTTTTTTTTCAGATTTTCTTATAGTGTTTACCCACCTTTACAGTTTATTCTATTTATATATGATCTGTTAAATCTGCAAAATAAACCAACATATATAAACCATGAGGTCTTGCATAACAAGGGGGGGGGGGGTTGCCATCTGAGGCCCTGGGGACCTCTGGGCCCTTTAATAAAAACAAAAAAATAAATAAAAATAAAAAATATATTAAAACAAATGTAATAAAAAAAAAAAAAAGGGGGTTGCCATCCGGGCCCCTGGGGACCTCCAGGCCCCTTACAGGTGTACTGCCTGTACCCCCCTGATGGCGGCCCCGGTCATTTGCACCGTGCTCGTTATTCTATTCCTAGTAATGCTGTAAATCTAAGGCTACTTTCACACTGGGGCAGTGAAAGCATCGGCGGTAAAGTGCCGCTAGATTTAGCGGTGCTTTATCTGCCCTTTTCGGGGCGCTTTTAAATCCCGCTAGCGGTTGAAGAAGGGGCTAACGCCGCTGCCGAAAGCGCTTTGCAGGCACTTCAGCAGCTCTGCCCATTCATTTCAATAGGCAGGGCGGATTAGGAGCGCTGTATTTAGCACTCCTAAACCACCCCAAAGATGCGGCTAGCGGGACTTTTTCTAGCGTCTGGCAAGCGCACCGCCCCAGTGTGAAAGCACTCTGGCTTTCACACTGAAGTGACAGTAGAGGCGCTTTACAGGCGTTAAAACACATGTAAAGTGCCTCAGTGTGAAAGTGGCCTAAATATGCTTTGTAAATAGGACATTTAGTCCTGGTTCACACTGACTTCTTTGCGTATTAAAGCGGGGGTTCACCCTTAGAGGGCACTTTTCCCCCTTCGCTTCCTGCTCGTTATTACTAGGGGAATCGGCAATTTATTTTAAAATATGTGCAGTACTTACCCGTTTACGAGACGCATCCTCTCCGTCGCTTCCGAGTATGGGCTTCGGGAATGGGCGGTCCTTCTTGATTGACAGGTTTCCGAGAGGCTTCCGACGGTCGCATCCATCGCGTCACGATTTTCCGAAAGAAGCCGAACGTCGGTGCGCAGGCGCAGTATAGAGCCGCACCGACGTTCGGCTTCTTTCGGCTACGAGTGACGCGATGGATGCGACCGTCGGAAGCCTCTCGGAAGAATGTCAATCAAGAAGGAACGCCCGCTCCCGAAGACCCATACCCGGAAGCGACGGAAGAAGATGCAGCTCGAAAACGGGTAAGTACTGCACCTATTTTAATATAAATAGCCGATTCCCCTAGACCGAACGAGCAGGAAGCTAAGGGGAGATTTTTTTTTTTTTTTTAAATGGGTGAACTCCCGCTTTAAATCCGATAGGCATAGATTTGCATCTCATCTGAAAAAGCATTGTTTGCTATGAAAGCTGTTCGCGTCAATGCGGTGCGATTCTGATCTGATCTAAAAAGGTTTCTTTGTGAGTTTAGTGGGGGTTTGGTGCAGATTTCATCTCAAATTTAATTTCAAATCCCCTAAGGCCCCGTACACACGGTCGGTTTGGTCCGATGAGAGTGAACCGAAGTTCATTTTCATCGGACCAAACCGACCGTGTGTATAGGCCATCGATCTGTTTTCCTTCGGTCCAAAATTTTAAAACATGCTTCAAAACCGAACCGATGGACCGCTGCCCGATCGGACCAAACCGATGGTTAGTACAGAAAAGCATCGGTTCAAAACCCGCGCATGCTCAGAATCAAGTCAACGCATGCTTGGAAGCATTGAACTTCGTTTTATTCAGCACGTCGTGTGTTTGACGTCACCGCGTTCTGACCCGATCGGATTTTGGACTGACGGTGTGTACACATATCAGGCCGTACGGCCACTTCAGAGGTGAACCGACCGTGTGTACGGGGCCTAATAAATCGCATTTAGACCCCATTCACACCTGAGCGTTTTGTCGCCTGAAGCGCGACGCTCCAAACCGCTAGAGGGGAAAAAATACATTATTCTCAATGGAGATGGTTCACATCTCCACTCCAAAACGCCTGACGCCGAACGCCTGAAGCTCAAACAAGTTCCGGACCCTTTTTTGTCGCACGAATCGGGCGTTTTGGGCGTGTTTGAGCGTTTGTATTTCCCATAGAAAGTAATGGAAACGCTCGATTCAAGCGACTAGCGCGACAACGAGCGTTTGCTACGGGCGTTTTGAGGCTTTAATCAATAGAACATTTCACCCAGGCAGAAGATAAAAAAAATCTACCAACATAGCAACAAGTGATGAAAAGATGATAATTTATCCTATTGGCTAAAACAAAAAACGTTGAAGTACAAAAACGTCAGACGACGCTGTATGCAAACGCATAAATACGTGCGACAAAACGCATCGCATCTCAAATCGGCGGCATTTGTCGGCAATGGCACCGTCCTAATCGGTGCGACGCCGCATCTGCGGCGCTGCACCAATTTCAAAAAGTAGTTCCTGTACTACTTTTTGCGATTTCGGGCCGCGATTTACATTGACATCTGTGCAGAAACCTGCACAGATGTCTCTGAAATTGCGGCCGAAATTGGGACTGCCAGCGGGAGTGAAATCGTGCAAGTTCATCTGAACTCGCACGGCTTCACTCCCGCAGCTCAGTGTGAACCAGGGCTAAATCGCATTAGAATCACACTTGTCACAACAGAAATCTCACTGTGAAATTGCATAATGTTCGCACTGCGTCAGTGTAAACCTAGCCTTATACTGGTTTTGGCTGGCTGTTTTGCCATAACAGTACCTGTGGGATTGACACTGGGAGGAGCACGATGGGAGGAACATGACTAATTTGACTTCATTGATCTTCATGCTAAATGGCATGTGATAATAGAAACCCTACCCAATCTAGGCTTTAGTCCCACTAGTGTGCAAGAAAGGAAAAATCCTACCCGATCATCATCACAAAGATGCATGCATACAAAAAAATGGCAAACTCAGTATTTTGTTCTGCACAAACTTACTTCTTCTCACCGTTCTGTTGAAGCAAGTTCTTAGCAGCCAATAATTATGTGAAGGTGGGACGTTTCCAATCCGGTTCATGCAGGTTCTTGGGTGTGTTGCAAGCCCTGTTACCAAATAAATGTCAGTTTTAAGTGATTTTTTTGCAGCAAGAATAGTGTGTCCCCTCATAAAGAATTCCCTGCACGTGCTGCTTATCTAGGGGGTACATGTGACTATGGCAGTGATATTAACCACTTCATTACTGGGCACTTAAACCCCCTTCGTGCCCAGACCAATTTTCAGCTTTCAGCGCGGACGCATTTTGAATGACAATTGCGCAGTCATACAACACTGTAACCAAATTATATTTTTATCATTTTTTTCCCACAAATAGAGCTTTCTTTTGGTGGTATTTGATCATCTCTGCGATTTTTATTTTTTGCGCTATAAACATAAAAAGACAGAAATTGTTGAAAAAAAAACACAATATTTTTTACTTTTTGTTATAATAA
The DNA here is from genome assembly GCF_905171775.1 of Rana temporaria. Lineage (NCBI taxonomy): Eukaryota > Metazoa > Chordata > Amphibia > Anura > Ranidae > Rana > Rana temporaria. The sequence continues at coordinate 272,520,433 of NC_053490.1, read as the reverse complement.
TATCTCAATTTAAAAAAAAAAAAAAGAATTTCCCTCGGTTTAGGCCAATACGTATTCTTCTACATATTTTTGTTAAAAAAAATCGCAATAAGCGTATATTGATTGGTTTGCGCAAAAGTTATAGCGCCTACAAAATAGGGGATAGATTTATGATTTTTTTTTTTTTTTTTACTAGTAATGGCGGCGATCTGCGATTTTTTTGTCAGGCCTGCGATATTGCGGCGGACGTATCGGACACTTTTGACACAATTTTGGGACCATTCACATTTATACAGCGATCAGTGCTATAAAAATGCACTAATTACTGTATAAATGTGACTGGCAGGGAAGGGGTTAACACTAGGGGTGAGGAAAGGGGTTAAATGTGTATCCTGGGTGTGTTCTAACTGTGTGGGGGGAGATGACCGATGCTGTGTCCCTATGTACAAGAGACACAGATCGGTCTCCTCTCTCCCTGACAGGACGTGGAGCTCTGTGTTTACACACAGAGCTCCACGTCCCTGCTGTCACCGCCGATCGCGGGTACCCGGCGGACATTGCGGCCGCCAGGCACACGCATCGGCTCCCCAGCGATGCGCCGGTCACAGTGTTTCCCCGCTGCGCGCCCCCATCGGCGTGCACAGGGAATGACAACAACAGGATGTCCAAAGACGTCCACTCGGCACTTGAGAGCCGCGCTGTGGACGTCTTTCGTCCATAGCGCGGATCCCAAGTGGTTAAAGTGGAACTAAACCCCATCAATTAAACACAAAAGCAAACAAAGAAAAAAAAAAACATTTAGAAGGTGAAATCGAAGGAAAAGGTACCGTATTTATTGGGGTATAGCGCGCTCCCGCGTATAGCACGCACCCCTAAAGTTTCCCGAATTCCTGTGGAAAAAATATTTTTTGTACTTACAGTTTTGGTGTCTTGCGGGACACCTCGTCGGGTCCGGCGTCCGTCTGCGGCTTCGGGTGTCCTCGTCGTCGGGTCCGGCGTCTTTCTGCGGCGTCCTCCCCGCTCGTTTCCCGTGTTGAGTTTGAATACTGCGCCGACATATACCGAGCACAGTACACTCGTGCAGGCTCGGCTACTCTCGCGCTGACGTCCTGTACATCCAGGAAGTCAGCGCGAGAGTAGCCGAGACTGCCCGACTATACACGAGTGTACTGTGCTCGGTATATGTCGGCGCAGTATTCAAACTCGGCGCGAGAAAGCGGGTATCGGCGTATATCGCGCACCCACGATTTTGCCCTGATTTTCAGGGCAAAAAAGTGCGCGTATACGCCGATAAATACGGTAAGTGAACCAACAATGCACAAGCTTAAAGGAACCCATTTAGAAAATAAAAAACAAACCTTTACAACCCCTTTAAGGTGACCAGATTTTTAAAATGAAATCCGGGGACATATTTTTTTTTTACTAGTAATAGCGGCAATCAGCGACTCTCTTCTGGTCTCTTTATTATCAATAACAGATTACTAATATACCTGCAATTGGTGGCCACGGGCATAGTCTGCCCCAATCAGACACCAACAAACATATCTTCCTGTGAAGTGCCACATTTTGAGCAAATACCCCCCTGGCTGATCCAGTTCTGGACATAAATATATATATATGTATATTACAAAAAATAAATAAAAATACACGTCATGATTTCCCCACCCAACATGTGATCTTTCAAAAATATTCCCGTCTATGAGTCATGATCACGTGCCCTGTACGGAAACACCCCATTTCCCATCCCCACTGATGCCCCGCCCACCCCAGCATCTCACGATTGCACGAGAATGTTAGGAGGCTGGGAAGGGGTGTGGCTACGGCCGGGAAAGGGGCGGGATTGTTTTGATGGGGCGGTTGCTTGGAAACAACATGACATGACGTATAATGGCGGCTGGTGAGAGGTATAAGAAGGATGCGCTGGACTGAGGAGCAGACACTGATCGCACATTGCAGAGAGGACTTGGCTTAGAGGCGGAGAACACTTCTGATCTATACCGACGTTCATGGGAAGTGGCCGTGTAAATGCGTGTTAAGGTAAGCGGGGGTCCTGGTGGGGTAGATCGCTTACATTGATGGTCCGATCCTGATCGCAATGACCGATCATCTCCTTGTCTTCCCGCAGAGAACACAGGACGCCAGCTGCGGCGACATCGCTAGCCCGGGCTCCTTCAAGTCTTCCGAATTCATTGCAGAGCCTCCCTGGGTCCTCTGACATCGCTAACTGGTCAGCGACTTCACATTCAACCAATAGAAGGTAAACTTTCGTTCAATTCATGCTCTGATTCCATCAATATTAGTTAATATACTGTCCTAACCAATCATCAGTCGGCAGCACATAGATGCTTTTAAAGCCCCGTCCAATCAGATTATGAAATGCCATGCTGGGAAACAGATTTGATTGCTTCATAACAATTCATCAAAACCCACTTCCTATCAGAAGAGATCGATTGGAAAAGCAATCGATCATATATCTTGGCCACCATTAGTCTGACACTTGAGCTGTTTCCAGCAGAGGTGACCTGATGTCTGGAAGGTCAGATTTCAGATGGCTCTTGGTATATATGATTTTTGCCTCCATAATATAAATTGGGGGGGGCGGCATGTTTAATTTTCCATTGAATCAACATGAAAATGATGGTGTGTGATTTAAAAAATAAAACCTTTATACTCCCCTAGTAGGATGCAGCATCAGTCCAATGCTGGATCTGTCTCCCCCTCCTTTTAAGACAGAGAAATGAGCGATCAAAGACCCCCGATCGCTCAGCCTTTGGTCTTCAGTGAACCTGTGATTGTCAGTCCCTGGAGTGCTGGGCTGTGGAGGTGGTTGGGAGAGGCTGGCTCTGTTTCCCAGCAGCTTGCTTGGGATCCTTTCACACTTAGTAGTTTGGAATTGTGGGACATGTTTGCAATGCCATTATGTCTTAATGGAACCCTAATGCTGTGACAAATCGCAGCAAACTTGCTGGACTTTTGGGTGACGCGCATCCTGCGATTTGTGGCAAAATCATACCACAATTGGGGTGCCATTAGGAAGTAAAGCAATTTGAAATCCCAGGACTACAGGGATTCCAAATGCCTAGGTGTAAATGGGGCTAAGCCAGCTGCCAGTCATGCATATGGGTGGATACTAACATTAAAGTTGCCATCCCTTCAGAGTCTGAACCAGCTAAGTGACATCGGCTGAATCTGGGTCACAGGAGTGCAGAGGTAAATGCATTCTTATGATCCACAGGTGAAGTAGGGTGGGGCAAAGGAGCTTTGGCCAGACTTTTCTTTTAAGACCGTACTGTGCCTAATTGTTGGGTGCATTGCTGGATGGTTCAGGCTCCTAATCTGACACGTAAGCAGTTGGGAGGGGCGTGCATGTTTTTGTGCATCCTCATATTGCATCATGTTTTGGGCTTTGTGTGTCTATTTTTATAGCAGACATGCCAGCAGTAAATGGTGCATTGATGAGGACTGCTGTACAGATCTCTCAAAGTACTTTTTTTTTTTTTTTTTTTTTTTTTTTTTTTTTTTCTCTGGGACTCTGTAGAATATCCTACCAGTGTGTTTGAGTGAACCCGGAGACAGGGGCGGACTGACAGCTCATGTGGCCCCCGGCCAAAAGGAGATCATGGGGGGCTCCCTGTGTCCCCGCCCCTGTGTCCCCGTCCATGTTAAAACTACATCCACACAAAGTCCCACCTACATATTGCACTGCCCACATTGCATGCGTTCAAAGAATTTCTCTACACAATGTTCAATATAAATGTTTTTATTATAGGAATTAAAACATTCTTCCCACTGATCACCAATGTAAGGGACATAGCAACGTAATTTTTGTGGAGGTATTCAGCCACTAGTGGGGTGCTTTTAACCCCTGCTAGTGTCCAAAAAAGGGATAAATAAACCCACAAAGCGCCGCTGCATTTCAATGGGCAAATTGTTTCAATGTGAACCAGGGCTAAGTGCTATTCCTATGTAACACTGATATCTAAACATTGAGTGGCATTCAGTGTGCACTAGTGAATAGCACCTGACCTGGTAAATGGGCACACGGCAAGAAGGAAGGAACCAGGAAGTAACACTCGGCATGGCTCTTATAACAGACACAGTAACTGCAGTGCTTTCATTATCACACTGACCTGCAGCTACACACAAGGCAGGTCAGTGTGGTTTCTGTTGGGAAATTCAAGCTGTCTCAGTCCGCTCCTCTGTGCAGTGCTCTCTGCCTCGAGGCTCCAGCTCCTTCAGACTGTACAGTGTACACCATGGCAGTGACTTATGGCCCCGCCCCCTCAGCTGAATTCCCCAGGGGAGAGGTGGCCGGAGCGCCTGTGACTGAACATCAACTCACGCCTCTGAGCCATCCATCCCAGCCAGCTCACACCTCTGAGCTGCTCACACAGCCACAGCCAATGGTTCAATGGCACTGCTTGCTTGGGGATACAGTTCTCTTTGATTTTGTGTATAAGCTGCGGGCACCTCCAGGGGCGGATTGAGCCGGCCCGGACCCTCCCACCACGGGGCCCTCAGGCAGTGCCCGACTCACCGAATGGTCAGTCCGCCCCTGCCCGGAGAACATGCGGATAATGTCTTGGTCTGGATTGAAACCAAAGACCTCAGTGCCACAAAGCAGATGTGCTGACCACTAAGGCAAGGCAACTTGTGGGAAACATTTATAGGCAGTGGTATGGCCATACTAGAATGCAAATTAAAACCCCTGTGCTGTAGTTCCAGCACTTATTACTTCAGTTTTTTTTTTTTTTTTTTTTTTTTTTTTCCTTCTTTGTAATGCATGCAACTGTATCTGATCAGTCCCAGTATCTTTCTTCTCTAGACGACCTGCAGTTTTGGTCTTGCAACCATGTCCACACCAGATCTAGTTTTCTCTTTAGTTCCCTTTTCTGGTGTAGTTGCATTGTCTAACCTGCAATATCCTTCTTTTGCAGTCTGTTGCATACTTCCAAACAACCTTTTTAGAAGAGTTCGGTAAGACTCCCATTTGAGCATCAGAATGGCCCAACACATCCAAGAATCCGATTTCACCATGGTGGAGGAAGGGTTTGCTGCCAGAGATTTGATGGAGGAAATCATTAATGAGGTCTCCCAGACTGTAAGTATCCTGTAAAGCATTTGCTTGCTTTCATTTTTTATTTTATTTTTTGCACTCATTCTTAAAGCGGGGGTTCACCCTTAGAGGGCACTTTTCCCCCTTAGATTCCTGCTCGTTTTTACTAGGGGAATCGGCTATTTATTTTAAAATAAGTGCAGTACTTACCCGTTTACGAGATGCATCCTCTCCGTCGCTTCCGGGTATGGGCTTCGGGAATGGGCGTTCCTTCTTGATTGACAGGCTTCCGACGGTCGCATCCATCGCGTCACGATTTTCCGAAAGAAGCCGAACGTCGGTGCGCAGGCGCAGTATAGAGCCGCACCGACGTTCGGCTTCTTTCGGCTACGAGTGACGCGATGGATGCGACTGTCGGAAGGCTGTCAATCAAGAAGGAACGCCCGCTCCCGAAGACCCATACCCGGAAGCGACGGAAGAAGATGCAGCTCAAAAACGGGTAAGTACTGCTCATATTTTAAAATAAATAGCCGATTCCCCTAGTAAAAACAAGCAGGAAGCTAAGGGGAGAATTTTTTTTTTTTTTTTTTTTTTTTTTTTTTTTTTTACAAATGGGTGAACTCCCGCTTTAAGTGACCTATTTAAACCAATAACCTCCTAGATGTATAATTTTTTTAATTGCAAAGCGTTCTCTGGGGTAAAGATTGTGATGCCTAGCCTCCCCGCTTCATCCAATCGGAACACTTTGCATTTTGTGTGTGTGTGTACACACCTATGCCCAGCAAGCAACCTTCTGTGTACAGAAAGCAGCAGGCCGGCCGCTTGGCATGGGACCCAAAACCTAGTGGTGGTCACGGTAATGGCAAGATCTGCTACAGTGATTTCCAACTTCCACAGGGACCAAAAAATTTGCAAAAATATGCATGCTTTAAACTACAACTAATAGTTGCAGCATTTTATTTGGACAAACCATATGTGGGGGGGTTGGTTATAATCCCCCCCCCCCCCAAATATCTCCGTGTAACCCTGCTAAAACGAGTGTGTGTGTGTAAAATATAATTTTCTATCCATTTACATTATTGCACCACATCGACATGTGTCATTTTGTCATTCAGTGAAGTTATTGAAAACCAAATAAATTTCAATGGCCTTTGCTCCTCGATATTTACTATTTTATTCATATTTATCCATTTGCAGGAGGACCGAGATGCATTCTTTGTCGCAGATCTGGGAGATGTAGTGAAGAAACATATCCGTTTCCTGAAGGCCCTGCCTCGTGTAAAACCTTTTTACGCTGTCAAATGCAACAGCAGCAAAGGTGTGGTGCAGACTCTGGCTGAACTGGGTGCTGGATTTGATTGCGCCAGCAAGGTAAATTATGGACTTTTTTTATTTACATTGTTTTTGTGACCAAACAATAAAGATACATTACTGTTTGCCACGAATGTTCATTTATATATTTTTTTTTAATTTTTTTTTTTTCAGACTGAGATTGAGCTAGTCCAAAGCATTGGTGTGACATCAGAAAAGATTATTTATGCCAATCCTTGTAAGCAAATATCCCAAATTAAGTATGCTGCTAAAAACGGTGTCCAGATGATGACCTTCGACAATGAAGTGGAGCTGTCCAAGGTTTCACGTAATCACCAGAATGCCAAGTATGTACTTGCCATGGTATTAGAATTAATTTGGCACTGCTGTTTTGATTATTATATGAAAATAAGTGACCCAGTAAGCTAATGCATGCATTTTATTACCAACAGGATGGTATTGCGCATAGCTACAGATGACTCCAAGTCTTCAACACGCCTTAGTGTAAAGTTTGGTGCTCCCCTAAAGTCATGTAGACGCCTTCTTGAAATGGCCAAGAACCTCAATGTTGATGTTATTGGTGTCAGGTAAGTTGTATTGTGGGAACCTACGTGTGTGTGTGTGTGTGTGTGTGTTTTGTAAAACTGATATTCATTTTAATGGTATGCCATCAAGGAAAGGTGACCAAATTATTTATTGTTAGAACTTGAATATTGGGCAGATATCTTGCCAAACATACAGGTCCCCTCCCTGAGAGATGGATATATCTATATCTTTTTTTAAACCCAATTTTGATGTTTGGTCATATAATACACTTATTTTTTTTATTTTATTTTTTAGCTTTCACGTGGGCAGTGGATGCTGTGATTCCAAGGCATATGTGCAGTCTATTTCAGATGCTAGACTAGTCTTTGAAATGGCATCTGAATTTGGATACAAACTGTGGCTGTTGGACATTGGTGGTGGATTTCCAGGGACTGATGATGTTAAAGTTCGCTTCGAAGAGGTAACAAATAGATTTTTCACAGCACTTGACATATATTTGAAATCCTTTTGAAAAGGAAGGGGAAATAACCAGCTTGTCTTTCTACAACAGATTGCAGCTGTGATAAATCCAGCACTGGACTTGTACTTCCCAGAAGGTTCTGGCGTAGAGATAATCGCTGAGCCAGGACGATATTATGTAGCATCTGCTTTCTCATTGGCTGTAAACATCATCGCCAAGAAGGAGGTGCAGTTGGACAACTGTGGATCAGATGGTAAGTTCAGTGAAGTGTTATCACACAAAGCAGCATTACATGTTATTGCAATAGACTCGGTGTAGTTGGGTGCTTATTGATGTCTATAGAGCCTTTCATGCAGCATGGGGGGGGGTAGTTTGGGTGCAAGCACTTGGTGTAAAATGGTGTGGTTTTTGTGCCCATAGGATTTCAAATGGCATGCATCAAACTCCAAAAATACTTTGCAAGAAAATGGACTAAAAAATGCGAACCTAGCCTAATGCGAGACTTTTTATTTATTTTTAGATGAAGAAATCGGTCCCAACAAAAACATCATGTACTATGCTAATGATGGTGTTTATGGTTCCTTCAACTGCATCTTTTTTGACCATGCCCATCCTAAACCCATTCTTCAAAAGGTAAAGGTTAAATAAAAATAACCCCTTCCTTCATATTGAGTGTTATTTAAAGAATTGGTAATCTTTACTAATCATATCCACTGTTTCTTTTCTATCAGAAACCTTCCCCGGACCAGCCAGTGTACACAAGTAGTTTATGGGGACCAACATGTGATGGTATGGATAAAATCGCTGAGTGTCTTCAGCTGCCTGAGCTAGACGTTGGTGATTGGCTGCTATTTGAAAACATGGGGGCCTACACAGTGGCATCTTCATCCACATTCAATGGTTTTCAAAAAACCGATATCCATTACGCCATGCCTCGTGCTTCCTGGTAAGAATATCACCATGGAGATGTGAATTAGATTAACATTTACTTATCCCTATGCAGAGGGGTGTGTGGTGTTCCCCTATCTTCTAAATTGTTGGTATTTAATTACGGCATACACACGTTGGGCCAAGTATTGCATGCAAATTCAAAGGTGCTTATTAAAAGCTGGGGGTTATACTGAAATGGCTACTCCAGGAGTAGATTGTATTTATTTGATCTCTGCCTAACTGCTCCACGTACATTTACTACAGCAAGGCAGCCCTTCAACGCCAAATTGCTTGCCTGTTTGTCTTCTTGTCTGGGTCGTTCTGCTGAAAACAGCGACAGACCTAATGTTCGCAGGCACCCATAGATTATTTCCGAGAGGCAGACCACCGTTCTGCCTATGTAAACAAAGCAGATTGCCGTTGTGTGCGAGGGGAAGATGGCGATCTTGTGTTCTCTGCTAAGCAGGAACACTGTCTTGTTTCTCTTTGACCAAAAACATGTAGCAGCATACATACCGTCCTAAATTGATGAAGACTTAACTTTTTGCCCAGGTTCACACTGGGTACGATTTCCTTCGATTTTGAGATGCGATTTCACATGTGAAATCGCATCTCAAATTGGCGGCATTTGCTGCCAATGACGCTGTCCTAATCGGTGCGACGCCGCATCGATTTCAAAAAGTAGTTCCTGTACTACTTTTTGTGATTTCAGGCTGAAATCGGGAGTGAAATCGTGTGAGTTCAGCTGAACTCGCACGGCTTCACTCCCGCAGCCCAGTGTGAACCAGGGCTTTATGATTTAAAAAAAACAAAAAAAAAACCTGCAGAGGTGATCAAAAGCGCCCTATTTGTAGGGGAGGACATCCAATTTATTTGGGTACAGTAACTCATTGCAAAAAATGGCCTGATAATGAAGGGGGGTGAAATTTTCCAATAATTGAGTTCTCAAGGGCAGGAAAAGTCTTTGCATATGCAATCTCAATGTCTATGAATCTGACAGATGTCGTGGTTGAAAACCTGAATTTGTGAAGGATGTTTTACTTAAGAATTATCCTGGCTGATGGTTGTGACACATCTGTCTTTTTCTTTTTAGGGAGGCAGTTCAGCTACTGAAGCAAGGATTATATAAAATTGAGGAGAAGGAAAAAGTCTGCACTCCGATGTCCTGTGGCTGGGAGATCTCGGACTCTCTCTGCTTTACTCCAGCTTTTGCACAACCAAGTATCATCTAAGCTGCTACATTCCAACCACCAAGTGCTTTAAAGCTGTCTTCTGTTTTTAAATGTCCAGCGTGTGGGTCCAAAGTTGAGCCTTTCTGATTTTAAATGTGCAACATAAATCATGTTCTCAAGTTACCATGTGCTGCTTTTAATTTATAATAAATATTTAATTTTGTAATTTTTTTTAATGCATTTCTTAATGGGAGTAGTAATATGCTCCGGTGGGTTATGACTGGATCCAATAACACCTGAGTCCACCAGGAAGCTGCCATCTGTACTAGACCAATCATCTGCAGCCTGAGAATTCCTCACAACTGCATTTTGGTGCAGGAACAGGTGCAATACCCACAACCACTTGCAAAAGTATGAACCTAGCCATTACAGTAGCTGCATTTGGAAGAAAAATTGAATTTTGTACCTACCAGGATCAAATTGGACACTGTAAATGCAACTAAACCTGCTTTTAAAGCCAAGTTCCGCCAACTTTTTTTTTTATATTCAAAGCCAGCAGCTACAAATACTGCAGCTGCTGACTTTTTTTTTTTTGTTTAAATGAACACTTACCTGTCCAGGGTGCTCACAATGTCAAAAGCCAATAAGTCTCTCGGCTGCCCCCACCATTGGTGAAACGTTGCTGCTTCACTGCACGGTTCCCTACTGTGCATGCGTGGGTCCTTGCTGTCTTCTGGGACCTGTGTTCTTCCCAGAAGACCGCGGGAGAGGGCGGGAATCTATACAAACGCCTGTATTCTGAAAAGCAGGGGTGTTATATATTTACCTCCGCTTTAAGACATGTACAGCTGCTGTGCAACCCGGGAGTGAAAGGTCCAGCCTCGCCGCAGGCAGCCTGGTAAAGTCTATGGCAGATGGATAGGGCTGAACATCAAGTGGTACTGCTGCCATTTAGGGCCACACAAAGGAAAAGGTGAACTGGGAGACAGTTTATGCTTTCCAGATAACTTGGAAAAGCTAAATGCAGGTGTGGCAATGTGAAATAATCCAGTGTTTGGGTTCATGCACACAGCTGCCTGTGGAGGAACAACCTAATATTCAAGTGTACTATTTTTCTTATCCTGAGAGCAACAAACACCCCCTAGACATTAATGATTGTATGTGGGTATATGCATGCTAAGGTAAAACTGGATTATGCAAGTATCAGCATTTATTTATTTTATATATATATATATATACTGCTCAAAAAAAATTAATTTAAAGTAACCCTTTTGAATCAGAACTCCTGAGGATATTGATCTGGTCAGTTAAGTAGCAGAGGGGGAGGGGTGTATACAGAGGGGGTTGTTAATCAGTTTCAGCTGCTTTGCTGTTAATTGAAATGCATAACCGTTGCACTAGATGGGCAACAATGAGACGACCTCCAACAGGAATGTTTTTTCAGGTGAAGGTGTCTTTATTTTATTTTTTTCCTACTCCTATTTTCTGACTTTTTTCTTTTTTTCATTTGGCTAGGGTCAGTGTCACTACTGGTAGCACAAGGCGATACTTGGACCCTATAAAGGTTGCACAGGCAGTCCAACTCCTCCAGGATGGCACATCAATACGTGTCATTTGCCAGAAGGTTTGCCGTGTCTCCCAGCACAGTCTCAAGAGCATGGAGGAGATTCCAGGAGACAGGCAGTTACTGGACAGAGCCGTAGAAGGTCCTTAACCCATCCGCAGGACCGGTATCTGCTCCTTTGTGCAAGGAGGAACAGGATGAGCACCGCCAGAGCCCTACAAAATGCTCTCCAGCAGGCCACTGGTGCCGCCAGGTTGCACCTTAGTCTGTTCAGGAGCTCAGTGATGCTCTGGTCTAGATCTGGGAGGAAATACCCCAGGACCCCATCCGTTGTCTCATTAGGAGCATGCTCTGATGTTGTCAGGCATGCATACAAGCACTTGGGGGCCATACAAACTACTGAGGACCATTTTGAGCTTGCTTCATAATTGTTTCACTTTGGTTTTCAGGGTGTCTTTGAATTCAGCCCTCTGTAGGTGGATCATTTTCATTTCCATCAAATGATGTGCCATCTTTTCATTCCTAACACATTACCCAGTCCATATCAGTATAGATATCCAGCATGAGATTTTTGCCTGTTTCTAATATGTTTTCAAAGTGTTCCTTTAGGTTGTTTGAGCAGTGTATGTATATATGTAATATACTGTGTGTGTGTGTGTATATATATATAAAAAAGGTTTTGACCTGTGGCTCCTGGCCAGGGAAATATGCATAAACTTAAAGGGTCACTAAAGGAAAAACATTTTTTTTTTGCTGAAATGACTTTTAAAGCTTAAAGTGCTTTAAAAAAAAAAAACACAAACAAACTGTTGCCTGCTCTGTGCAGTGGTTTTGCACAGAGCAGCCCTGATCCTCTTCTTTTGGGACCCCTGCCAGTGCTCCTCCCCACTGAGTGCCACCACGGCTATCAACCCAGCCAGGGCATTTATTGATAAGCGCAGGACACCTGCCAATTGACCAGGAAGCCTCGGTTATTCAGTGATCATGGACCAGGCAAATTACCCAAAAAGAAAAAAGCTCACCATAGTGTAAATCATATCACACTGGTTTATTAAAATAAAAGGTTGCGCTTACATAGGAAGTGAATAGTAAAGCATGAAAGTTAAAAGCAAGTCGGCTTGCAAACGGCTATCCTCTCAGGATCATGGCGTCAGCACGCCACTCCTCCCGAAACATGTTTCGTCACAATTTGATGTCCTGGGGCATGGGCGATGCACTGACTCATCGTGTTCTGTAGTGTACAAAGGAAACCACGCCTTGATCTGAGTCTCAGGTGGTGGATCCTAATCCTCCATACAGGAGACTGGCAAGGTAGCCAATATGCCACAATTGCCAGTATTTCAAATAATTTTGGATCAGAATAAAAACTGGTCAGATCAAATAGTATTAACTGCTTGAGGACCGCCGCACAACGATATACATCTGCAAAATGGCATGGCTGGGCACAAGGGCGTACATTTACGTCCCAGCCTTGGGTCCTTGACCGTCCCCGCGTGAACAGCGGACCCAATCGCTGCCGGTGTCCTGCGATTGGGTCACAGAGAGGAAGAACGGGGAGAGGTAAGTGTAAACAAACCTCTCCCCGTGCTTCCAAGTGAGCCTGTCACTGATCGTCTGTTCCCTGTCAGAGGGAACTATGATCAGTGACGTCACACGCCCCCCCACAGTAAGAATCACTCCCTTAGGGCACACTTAACCCCTACTCCGCCCCCTCCTGGTTAACCCCTTCACTGCCAGTGTCATTTTTACAGTAACCAGTGCATTTTTAAAGCACTGATCGCTGTATAAATGACAATGGTCCCAAAATAGTGTCAAAAGTGTCCGATGTGTCCGCCATAATGTAGCAGTCACGATAAAAATCTACTAGAAAAAAAAAATTATTACTCAAAATGCAATAAAACTATCCCCTATTTGGTAGACACTATACATTTTGTGCAAACCAATCAATAAACGCTTATTGCGTTTTTTTTTTTTTTTACCAAAAATATGTAGAAGAATACGTATCGGCCTAAACTGAGGAAAAAAAAACGTTTTTTTATATCTTTTTTTTGGGATATTTATTATAGTAAAAAATATAGAATTTTTTTCAAAATAGTCGCTCTATTTTTGTTTATAGCGCAAAAAATAAAAACCGCAGAGGTGATCAAATACCACCAAAAGAAAGCTCTATTTGTGGGGAAAAACACAATTGGACAAATCGCAAAAAGGGGCCAGGTCCTTTACCTGCATAATGGTCCGGGGCTTAAGTGGTTAAGGTAAACACCTAAAATCTCCTCCTTACCACCCAAAGGAAGTAACAAGCAATGAGCAGACTTATCTAGATGGTTAGCCCTTACCTACTCTAGTTCCTAAATAATGCCATATCAGAGTGTTTTTTTTTTTTTTTTTTTTTTTTTTTTTAACGCATACGGCCAGTGGGCATACAATTCAACACTTATTGGTCTATCACAAGCTCAAAGGTAAATACCCATATACCTCTATAAGAGGCTCCATCTTCCGGATTCGAGCGAAAGGCATAGGGACGAAGGACATCAAGTTCAACAATGACCCCCAGTGGTATAAATAAATATTGCCATGTTTTACGTATCTAGGTACTTGAGATTAATCATGGAAACTATAGGCACTGGCACTAAACCATAGCTAAAACACTCCCATATCCATGCATTTTAATCAGTATTCCTAATGTTTTTCCCCAATATTGTATTACACCATCGTATAAACACTTACTGTAAAGGCCCAAATACGTGGTTTTATAGTTGAAATAATCATCCATCTTGAAACATAGTTTTTCCTGGAAGGACGGAAGCATCCTTGTTCAAGCATTATCCAGGGTCAGGATCCACTTCCTAAGCTGAGATGCTCAATCATGTAATTCCTGGTGCCTGTGAAGTTCTTGGTTGTGTGCACAAATTTTGTAACACAGATCAGCCTCTCTCCTCGCGACTTTCTACAGCGTTACAAAAATATAGTGTGATCACTGGTGTGGGGAGACCAAGGAAATCTTGTGTGCAGGAGACTGATGGCATTATGTCAGTCCAGGAAAAGTCCCGTGGCCGGAGCTCAAGGACTGTTTTTTGATTATTTACCTTTCACACAGGTGTTCAAAATAGACTTTTGAATCGTGTGGTTTTTTTTTTACTGCTTCCAAACCATCTATCAATGGCACTCAAATTTGCTAAAATAGGGAGCGGATGGAGGTATACACACTGCAGCGTTAGCATTGCCTTGCTCCACCACAAGGCAAAAATAACGCTGCCTGCAGAGTTCAGCATGTTGAAGCTTGTTTAACCACTTGCTTACTGGGCAAGTACCTCCTGCCCAGGTGAAATTTCAGCTTCCGGCACTGAGTCGCTTTAACTAACAATTGCACGGTCGTGCGACGTGGCTCCCAAACAAAATTTACGTCCTTTTTCCCCCACAAATAGAGTTTTCTTTCGGTGTGCGGTTTTTATTTTTTGCGCTATAAACAAAAAACAATTTTGAAAAAAATACAATATTTTTTACTTGTTGCTATAATAAATATCCCAATTAAAAAAAAAAAACAATTTTTTTTTCTCAGTTTAGGCCGATACGTATTCTTCTACATATTTTTGGTAAAAAAAAATCGCAATAAGCGACTAGTTTGTGCAAAAGTTATAGCGCCTACAAAATAGGGGACAGAATTATTATTTTTTATTATTTTTTTATTTTTTTTACTAGAAATGGCGGCGATCTGTGATTTTTATTGGGACTGCGACGTTATGGCGGACACATCGGACACTTTTGACACATTTTTGGCGCCATTCACATTTATACTGCGATCAGTGCTATAAATATGCACTAATTACAGTTTAAATGTGACTGGCAGGGAAGGGGTTAACACTAGGGGGTGAGGAAGGGGTTAAATGTATTCCCTGCATTGTGTTCTAACTGTAGGTGGAGGGGGGGTGACCGATCTATGTCCCTATGTACAAGGGACACAGATCGGTCTCCTCTCCAGAGACAGCACCGCTGTCTCTGTGTAAAACGGCAATGAGAGATGATCTCATATGTTTACAGATTGTATAACAGTGTAAATTTGCTTTTGGCTCAAAATAACTCAACACACAGCCAGGCACTGTGGTTTCATGTGACGCTGGGGGGGGGGGCGCTGCAAGGAGATTAAGGGGGGGGGGATTTTCATTGGGAGGGGGGGGGCGCAACAAGGGGTAATAATTGCTAGGAGTGGTAATTTAGGGGGATTTGTGTTGGGAGGGGGATAGGGGAAGAGGATTTGTGCCAGGAGGAAGGATTTGGGGAGTTTGTGCTAGAAGAGTTGATATGGTGAAGGGGTAAGGAGGGGAAATTGTTGTTGCGTGGGGAGGGATTTGTGCTATGAGGGAAAATTCAGGAGATGAAAAAGGATGTGTACTCACAAGGGAAATCTGAGTGGTAGAGGATTTGTGCTAGGAGGGATGACTTTTTTGGGGGAGGGACATTTGTTATGGGGGGCAAAGATTTGTTATGGGAGGGGGGATGCCAGCAGGGAGGCAGATTTGCACTGGGAGGAGGGGGAATTTATGCTTAGGAGGTAAGCAGGCAGATTGGTGTTCAATTTTATTTTATTTTTATCTTGAGGGTGGCGCAGTTTGGCATCTTCGACCTGGGCTCTAGATGACCTTGTCCTGGCACTGGGTACACCTTCAGTGACAACATCGCTGTACAATATGTTTACCAATAAGATAGGTGCAATGTTCTGCAGGTAAGGTACGATGCTCTGCAGTGAAAGGCGCGATGCTCTGCAGCCCTGGGTAAAAGGAGCGATGTTCTGCAGGGAAAGGCGTGATGCTCTGCAGCAAAAGGTGCGATGCTCTGCAGAAAAAAGCGCAGTGCTCTGCAGCCCTGGGAGAAAGGTGCGATGTTCTGCAGGGAAAGGCACGATGCTCTGCAGCGAATGGTGCGATGCTCTGCAGCCCTGGGAAAAAGGCACGATGCTCTGCAGGTAAGGTACGATACTCTGCAGCAAAAGGCTTGATGCTATGCAGGTAAGGTACAATGCTCTGCAGTGAAAGGCGCGATGCTCTGCAGCCCTGGGTGAAAGTAGCGATGTTCCGCAGCGAAAGGTGCGATGCTCTGCAGCAAAAGGTGCAATGCTCTCAGCCCTGGGAGAAAGGCGCGATGCTCTGCAGCCCTGGAAGAAAGGCGTGATGCTCTACAGGTAAGGTACGATGCTCTGCAGTGAAAGGCGCAATGCTCTGCAGCCCTGTGTAAAAGGTGCGATGTTCTGCAGGAAAAGGCACAATGCTCTGCAGCGAATGGTGCGATGCTCTGCAGTGAAAGACGCAATGCTCTGCAGCCCTGGGAGAAAGGTGAGATGTTCTGCAGCCGAGGCGTGATGCACTGCAGCGAATGGTGCGATGCTCTGCAGCCTTGGGTAAAAGGAATGATGTTCTGCAGGGAAAGGTGCGATGCTCTGCAGCAAAAGGCGCAATGCTCTGCAGCCCTGGGTGAAAGGAGCAATGTTCTGCAGGGAAAGGTGCGATGCTCTGCAGCCCTGGGAGAAAGGTGCAATGTTTTGCAGGGAAAGGCGCGATGCTCTGCAGAGAACAGTGCGATGCTCTGCAGCCCTTGAAAAAAGGCGTGATGCTCTGCAGGTAAGGTACGATGCTCTGCAGTGAAAGGCGTGATGCTCTGCAGCCCTGGGAGAAAGGTGTGATGCTCTGCAGATAAGGTACGATGCTCTGCAGCAAAAGGCGCGATGCTCTGCAGCCCTGGGTGAAATGAGCGATGTTCTGCATTGAAAGGCGCGATTCTCTGCAGTGAAAGGCGCGATGCTCTGCAGTGAAAGATGAGATGCTCTGCCCCCTGGGAGAAAGGAGCAATGTTTTGCAGGGAAAGGCGCGATGCTCTGCAGAGAACAGTGCGATGCTCTGCAGCCCTTGAAAAAAGGCGTGATGCTCTGCAGGTAAGGTACGATGCTCTGCAGTGAAAGGCGTGATGCTCTGCAGCCCTGGGAGAAAGGTGTGATGCTCTGCAGATAAGGTACGATGCTCTGCAGCAAAAGGCGCGATGCTCTGCAGCCCTGGGTGAAATGAGCAATGTTCTGCATTGAAAGGCGCGATTCTCTGCAGTGAAAGGCGCGATGCTCTGCAGTGAAAGATGAGATGCTCTGCCCCCTGGGAGAAAGGTGCAATGTTCTGCAGGGAAATGCATGATACTCTGCAGCGAATAGTTCGATGCTCTGCAACCCTGGGAGAAAGGCGTGATGCTCTGCAGCCCTGGGAGAAAGGCGTGATGCTCGGCAGGTAAGGTACAATGCTCTGCAGTGAAAGGCGCAATGCTCTGCAGCCCTGGGTAAAAGATGCGATGTTCTGCAGGGTAAGGCGTGATGCCCTGCAGCGAATGGTGCGATGCTCTGCAGTGAAAGACGCAATGCTCTGCAGCCCTGGGAGAAAGGTGCGATGTTCTGCAGCCGAGGCGCGATGCACTGCAGCGAATGGTGTGATGATCTGCAGCCCTGGGAGAAAGGCGCGATGCTCTGCAGCGAAAGGCGCAATGGTCTGCAGCGAAAGGCGCAATGCTCTGCAGCCCTGGGTGAAAGGAGCGATGTTCTGCAGGGAAAGGTGCGATGCTCTGCAGCGAAAGGTGCGATGCTCTGCAGCCCTGGGAGAAAGGTGCAATGTTTTGCAGGGAAAGGCGCGATGCTCTGCAGAGAACGGTGCGATGCTCTGCAGCCCTGGGAGAAAGGCGCGATGCTCTGCAGCCCTGGGTGAAAGGAGCGATGTTCTGCAGGGAAAGGCGCGATGCTCTGCAGCGAAAGGTGTGATGCTCTGCAGCCCTGGGAGAAAGGTGCAATGTTTTGCAGGGAAAGGCGCGATGCTCTGCAGAGAACGGTGCGATGCTCTGCAGCCCTTGGAGAAAGGCGTGATGCTCTGCAGGTAAGGTACGATGCTCTGCAGCAAAAGGTGCAATGCTCTGCCCCCTGGCAGAAAGCTGTGATATTCTGCAGGGAAAGGCGCAATGCTCTGCAGCGAATAGTTTAATGCTCTGCAACCCTGGGAGAAAGGCGTGATGCTCTACAGGTAAGGTACGATGCTCTGCAGCAAAAGGCGCAATGCTCTGCAGTCCTGGAAGAAAGGCGTGATACTCTGCAGGTAAGGTATGATGCTCTGCAGCTAAAGGCGCAATGCTCTGCAGCCCTGGGTGAAAGGAGCGATGTTCTGCAGAGAAAAGCGCGATGCTCTGCAGCCCTGGGAGAAAGGTGCGATGTTCTACAGGGAAAGATGCGATCCTCTGCAGAAATGGTGCGATGCTCTGCAGTCCTGGGAAAAAGGTGTGATGCTCTGCAGCCCTGGGAGAAAGGTGTGATGCTCTGCAGGTAAGGTACGATGCTCTGCAGTCCTGGGTGAAAGGAGCGATGTTCTGCAATGAAAGGCGCGATGCTCTGCAGTGAACGGTGCGATGCTCTGCAGCATAAGGCGCAATGCTCTGCAGCCCTGGGAGAAAGATGCGATGTTCTGCAGGGAAAGGCACGATGCTCAGCAGCGAATGGTGCGATGCTCTGCAGCCCTGGGAGAAAGGTGTGATGCTCTGCAGTAAGGTGTGATGCTCTGCAGCGAAAGGCGCGATGCTCTGCAGTGAAAAGTGCGATGCTCTGCAGCGAAAGGCGCAATGCTCTGCAGCCCTGGGAGAAAGGTGCAATGTTTTGCAGGGAAAGGCGCGATGCACTGCAGCAAATAGTGCGATGCTCTGCAGCCCTGGGAGAAAGGCGTGATGCTCTGCAGATAAGGTACGATGCTTTGCAGTGAAAGGCGCAATGCTCTGCAGCCCTGGGAGAAAGGCGTGATGCTCTGCAGGTAAGGTACGATGCTCTGCAGTGAAAGGCGCGATGCTCTGCAGTCCTGGCAGAAAGGTGTGATGCTCTGCAGGTAAGGTATGATGCTCTGCAGCTAAAGGCGCGATGCTCTGCAGCCCTGGGTGAAAAGAGCGATTTTCTGCTGAGAAAAGCACGATGCTCTGAAGCGAAAGGCGCAATGCTCTGCAGCCCTGGGAGAAAGGTGCGATGTTGTACAGGGAAAGGTGCGATCCTCTGCAGAATGGTGTGATGCTCTGCAGTCCTGGGAAAAGGGTGTGATGCTCTGCAGCCCTGGGAGAATGGCGTGATGCTCTGCAGATAAGGTACGATGCTCTGCAGTGAAAGGCACGATGCTCTGCAGCCCTGGGAGAAAGGCGTGATGCTCTGCAGGTAAGGTACGATGCTCTGCAGTGAAAGGCGCGATGCTCTGCAGCCCTGGGGGAAAGGAGCGATGTTCTGCAGAGAAAGGCGCGATGATCTGCAGTGAAAGGTGCGATGCTCTGCAACCCTGGGAGAAAGGCGCAATGCTCTGCAGTAAGGTGTGATGCTCTGCAGCGAAAGGCACAATGCTCTGCAGTGAAAAGTGCGATGCTCTGCAGCGAAAGGCGCAATACTCTGCAGCCCTGGGAGAAAGGTGCGATGTTTTGCAGGGAAAGGATCGATGCACTGCAGCGAATAGTGCGATGCTCTGCAGCCCTGGGAGAAAGGCGTGATGCTCTGCAGGTAAGGTACGATGCTCTGCAGTGAAAGGCACGATGCTCTGCAGCCCTGGGTGAAAGGCGTGATGCTCTGCAGGTAAGGTACGATGCTCTTCAGCGAAAGGCGCAATGCTCTGCAGCCCTGGGAGAAAGGTGCGATGTTCTGCAGGGAAAGGCGCGATGCTCTGCAGCGAATGGTGCGATGCTCTGCAGCCCTGGGTGAAAGGTGCGATGCTCTGCAGGGAAAGGCGCGATGCACTGCAGCGAATAGTGCGATGCTCTGCAGCCCTGGGAGAAAGGCGTGATGCTCTGCAGATAAGGTACGATGCTCTTCAGCGAAAGGCGCGATGCTCTGCAGCCCTGGGAGAAAGGCGTGATGCTCTGCAGGTAAGGTATGATGCTCTGCAGTGAAAGGCACGATGCTCTGCAGCCCTGGGTGAAAGGAGCGATGTTCTGCAGAGAAAGGCGCGATGATCTGCAGTGAAAGGTGCGATGCTCTTCAGCGAAAGGTGCAATGCTCTGCAGCCCTGGGAGAAAGGTGCGATGTTCTGCAGGGAAAGGTGCGATGCTCTGCAGTGAATGGTGCGATGCTCTGCAGCCCTGGGTGAAAGGTGCGATGTTCTGCAGGGAAAGGCGCGATACACTGCAGCGAATAGTGCAATGCTCTGCAGCCCTGGGACAAACTGCACTATAAAAACTTCCACCATTAAGCCTGCCCCATCCTATTGCCCCTCATAGTTCTCTATCATAAATGATTAGTAATGGTGTGTCTGTCCCCTCCCCCGGCCTCTGTATGTAATCAGAGATGAGATTCTCCAGCCCCTCCCCCAAACCACCATCACTGTGTAAAAGAAGTTCTGTAACCATGGCAACAGAACTGTCTCAGTGTCTTTATGACATCACAGCTCAGAGTGAATAAATAGCTGAGGGCCAGGGGTGCTCAGTGTGTGGAGCTCATTCAAGCTGTGAGAGTTGTAGAGGAAGCATCACTTTTTTCTGCTCCTTGTTTTGCTTGTTTTTCTTGTGTTTCTCATATTTTCCAACAATGGGAAACTGCTTCACATTTTGCCGGCGCATCAATAATGATGATGATGACATTTACCACCAGTCATCTCCTGCCTGTCCCGCCTTGGCTAAGGCTGGGACCAGTAACATCAGAGCCTCCAACCCAACCATGGAGGATTCTTCAGGGTATTCAAGCCCTACACATCCAGCTGAGACTGGATCCAATGACACCAACCTGATCATCAGTGTCATTTCAGGGTCTGGTAGCCCTTCCTGCCTCACCTCGGCTGAGGTGACTGCAGCCACCAATTCCATCGCTGGAGATGAGGACCACTACCAGTCATCTCCAAACCCCTCAGGGTGTCATAGCCCTGCCAGTCCCACCTTGGCTAAGGCTGGGACCAGTAACATCAGAGCCTCCTATCCCATGGAGGATTCTTCAGGGTATTCAAGCCCTGCACATCCAGCTGAGACTGGATCCAATGACACCAATCTCAGCATTGGTGTCATTTCAGGGTCTGGTAGCCCTTCCTGCCTCACCTCGGCTGAGGTGACTGCAGCCACCAATTCCATCGCTGGAGATGAGGACCACTACCAGTCATCTCCAAACCCCTCAGGGTGTCATAGCCCTGCCAGTCCCACCTTGGCTAAGGCTGGGACCAGTAACATCGGAGCCTCCAACCCCATGGAGGATTCTTCAGGGTATTCAAGCCCTGTACATCCAGCTGAGACTGGATCCAATGACACCAACCTGATCATCAGTGTCATTTCAGGGTCTGGTAGCCCTTCCTGCCTCACCTCGGCTGAGGTGACTGCAGCCACCAATTCCATCGCTGGAGATGAGGACCACTACCAGTCATCTCCAAACCCCTCAGGGTGTCATAGCCCTGCCAGTCCCACCTTGGCTAAGGCTGGGACCAGTAACATCAGAGCCTCCATCCCCATGGAGGATTCTTCAGGGTATTCAAGCCCTGTACATCCAGCTGAGACTGGATCCAATGACACCAACCTGATCATCAGTGTCATTTCAGGGTCTGGTAGCCCTTCCTGCCTCACCTCGGCTGAGGTGACTGCAGCCACCAATTCCATCGCTGGAGATGAGGACCACTACCAGTCATCTCCAAACCCTTCAGGGTGTCTTAACCCTGCCTGTCCCGCCTTGGCTAAGGCTGGGACCAGTAACATCAGAGCCTCCAACCTGATGGAGGATTCTTCAGGGTATTCAAGCCCTGTACATCCAGCTGAGACTGGATCCAATGACACCAACCTGATCATCAGTGTCATTTCAGGGTCTGGTAGCCCTTCCTGCCTCACCTCGGCTGAGGTGACTGCAGCCACCAATTCCATCGCTGGAGATGAGGACCACTACCAGTCATCTCCAAACCCCTCAGGGTGTCATAGCCCTGCCAGTCCCACCTTGGCTAAGGCTGGGACCAGTAACATCAGAGCCTCCAATCCCATGGAGGATTCTTCAGGGTATTCAAGCCCTGCACATCCATATGAGGCTGGATCCAATGACACCAACCTGATCATCAGTGTCATTTCAGGGTCTGGTAGCCCTTCCTGCCTCACCTCGGCTGAGGTGACTGCAGCCACCAATTCCATCGCTGGAGATGAGGACCACTACCAGTCATCTCCAAACCCCTCAGGGTGTCATAGCCCTGCCAGTCCCACCTTGGCTAAGGCTGGGACCAGTAACATCAGAGCCTCCATCCCCATGGAGGATTCTTCAGGGTATTCAAGCCCTGTACATCCAGCTGAGACTGGATCCAATGACACCAACCTGATCATCAGTGTCATTTCAGGGTCTGGTAGCCCTTCCTGCCTCACCTCGGCTGAGGTGACTGCAGCCACCAATTCCATCGCTGGAGATGAGGACCACTACCAGTCATCTCCAAACCCTTCAGGGTGTCATAACCCTGCCTGTCCCGCCTTGGCTAAGGCTGGGACCAGTAACATCAGAGCCTCCAACCTGATGGAGGATTCTTCAGGGTATTCAAGCCTTGTACATCCAGCTGAGACTGGATCCAATGACACCAACCTGATCATCAGTGTCATTTCAGGGTCTGGTAGCCCTTCCTGTCTCACCTCGGCTGAGGTGACTGCAGCCACCAATTCCATCGCTGGAGATGAGGACCACTACCAGTCATCTCCAAACCCCTCAGGGTGTCATAGCCCTGCCAGTCCCACCTTGGCTAAGGCTGGGACCAGTAACATCAGAGCCTCCAATTCCATGGAGGATTCTTCAGGGTATTCAAGCCCTGCACATCCATATGAGGCTGGATCCAATGACACCAACCTGATCATCAGTGTCATTTCAGGGTCTGGTAGCCCTTCCTGCCTCACCTCGGCTGAGGTGACTGCAGCCACCAATTCCATCGCTGGAGATGAGGACCACTACCAGTCATCTCCAAACCCCTCAGGGTGTCATAGCCCTGCCAGTCCCACCTTGGCTAAGGCTGGGACCAGTAACATCAGAGCCTCCAATCCCATGGAGGATTCTTCAGGGTATTCAAGCCCTGCACATCCAGCTGAGACTGGATCCAATGACACCAACCTGATCATCAGTGTCATTTCAGGGTCTGGTAGCCCTTCCTGCCTCACCTCGGCTGAGGTGACTGCAGCCACCAATTCCATCGCTGGAGATGAGGACCACTACCAGTCATCTCCAAACCCCTCAGGGTGTCATAACCCTGCCAGTCCCACCTTGGCTAAGGCTGGGACCACCATCAGCACCTCCAGCATCACGGAGGTCCATTCACAGCCTGCAGCACATTGCAGCCCTGCATGCCCGGATGAAGATGGAACACCCAACACCAACCTGGGCACAGAGTGTGTCCTTTCAGGACCTTGCATCCCTTCCCATCCTGGAACCCCTGACACTGCCCTAAGCATGGCGAGTGTCTTCTCAGGAACTTCCACCTCAGAGACTGAATCCACCGGAGACGACTCCACCGCACCAAGCGAGGACGTGAGAATAACGCTGTCAAGCTTCACATTGCACTGTGAGCTCGGAGAAGGAAGCTTTGGAAAGGTAAGTGCTCATTTACTCCCCGTTACTTCAATGACTAGCTCCACCCACAAAACACCCTTTCATCACCGAGGACCCCACTAATTGTTATCTTCTCTCTCATTCAGGTTGTTCTGGCTACTCACCGAAAGAGCCAGCAGAAAGTGGCCATCAAGTCAGTGATTAAGACTAGAAATACCTACGACCTTGACATAGAACGCTACGCCATGGAGAAGTCAAAAGGATGCCCCTTTCTTATTCAGCTATATGCCGCCTTCCAAACCCCCTTCACCGCCTGCTTTGTGATGGAATACGCCAGCGAAGGGAGTTTAAGGGACTTCATCTGGAAATATTCACCAGTCGACAGTGACTACATCCAGTAACTTTCATTACTAAGTGAATTTCATTTATTTTAAATGTCATTTTGTGTCGATCTAACTTGTTTTTTCTCTTTTACAGATTCCTTGTGGCAGAAATATCGTGTGGCCTGGAATTCCTTCACTATAATGGCATCCTTCATAGGTAAGTACTTGTATTGTATTGTAGACCATATACCCATGTACAATGTGTCAGAGGAGGGCACATATATACATGGCTACCTAATGTCTTCCCACTTTACCAAGCAACTGATAGAAGAAGCTCATGGAAAACTTCTGTCACTAGCAGCACCTCGAATTGAAATATCAGTTGGCGGGAAAGTGATCCCTAAAATCTGTTTTAGAAATGCATAAAATGACACTTAAAGTCTTTCTCTTTGCAGGGACCTCAAGCCTGATAATATCCTGATGGATGAAGAAGGACATGTCCGCATTGCCGACTATGGACTGGCAGTAGCAGGTCTATGGGACGATGAAAGAAGCACCGGTGTGGCTGGAACCAGAGGATTCATGGCTCCGGAGGTTTGTAGATTTCTCCATACTCATCACTTATCTATTATTATTATTTATCTGACCAATGGACTTATTCATGTCTTTTCTTTGCTTTCGCAGGTTGTCAACAATGACTTTTACAAGTTTGAACCTGACTGGTTTTCACTAGGAGTCATTATCTACATCTTGGCCACAAAGCATATGCCATTTGGGAGCATGACCTTTGATGAATACCGGAGAGAGGTGAACTTCAGCTATCCCGATTACCCCCCTGACATGGACCCGGACCTGGAGGACTTCATAAAAGGAGTAAGTAGGAGAAGAACTTGTCTAACTCTAAATAGTAACAGGAAAGACGTCTGGG
The DNA here is from genome assembly GCF_905171775.1 of Rana temporaria. NCBI lineage: Eukaryota > Metazoa > Chordata > Amphibia > Anura > Ranidae > Rana > Rana temporaria. The sequence goes on along the minus strand of NC_053490.1, from coordinate 272,495,656 downwards.
CATACTACTGCTGCTGCTCTAGGGGTATAATGTAGATTTGCTGACAAGTCTGGTCATTGCCTTGACTGTTTGGCTTCTTTGTCCCCCGGTAAAGGTTCAGTTACACAACCATAGTAAGACTTTATCATGGGACTGAGGGGGCAGAAGATGTCACATGGGGTAAATCACTGATATGCACATTTCATAATTCTATCAAAGCAGAACTCAAACAACTCATTTATGTTTGCATCCAGCACCTATACTGGTCTATATGTGTGTCTTCACACGCTAAGATGTCTATTGGGTTAAGGCCCGCCCAGGAGGAGACGCACAGCAGTCAGAGATCTTTCCTAATCTATACACAGCAAAGTGATGTAACTTTTATTACTCATGTATACAAGTCCTCATAGATAACTAACTCTTCATTATTTTATAGCTGCTTTGCAAATATCCGGAGGAGAGACTGGGGATCGGTGAAGACATCCGATCCCACATCTACATGGAATCCATCGACTGGGAAGAAGTGGAGAAAGGGAACGCTTTTCCCCCTTTCCAAGTGGACATGGTAAGTACCCAGATCCTAATGGGACGATATTACTATATATCTGACAGATTGGAGCAATGCTGCTCATTATTAAACAATAAGTCCAGAGATCTATAAACATTCAATATGACGCATTGTGTTTTCTTTTTACAGCAGATGGACATGGATATAGACAACCGACTTTCTCCATCGGCTATAATGCCATATACATCAAAGAAGCCAGGAGAGGAGATATACCTACCCGAGTTCACATACATCAACAGCATGTGGGCACGCATGTGAATCTGCATTAGACAACGACATCGTCCTGCGAAGATTCAGAAAAAAATATTCTACGCATTTTAGACAATTTGTTAACATCACAGAATTGTTACCACCATTGCTTACACCACAGATGGCTGATCCAGGGAGTAATCCGATCGCCTTCGGGGGTCAGGAAGGAATTTTTGCCCTGTTGGAGCAAATTATACCATGCTTCATACGGGTTTTTCGCCTTCCTCTGGAGCTACAGGTGAGTTCCATACTGTACAATCAGCTGTACTTACCTCCCAGGGTGATGAACTGTTAGTGGCCAAGAAGCCTGTGTAGTGGTCCGGGGATTTGTAATCCTCACTCTTCTCCATCTATCTGAATAGTGGGGATTTCAAAGCTACTACACAGGCCATGTGCCCACTGACAGGTCACCCCAGATGGGTGTTGTGGAATTCACCTGTAAAACAAGCCATTAATTCTTATACATACAGAAGAAACCACCAAGAACTTGTGTCCTGCACCTACAGCGTCTCCTTGTTGATAGAAACCATCAAGCTTTGTGTCCTGTGTCACCCACCAAGAATTTCTTCCCTGTAGGTGCAGCGTTTTTATACTGGAACCGCTAAGCTATGCTCTGTATGTAAAGAATAAAAAAATAAAAAAAAAAAATAAAAAAAAAAACTGGCCAGAGAGGGATTACTTTGACGCAGTTGGCCGGCTTAAACATGTATTGCGATATATGTGAACCAAGAATCCCTCATTTTATGCAGTTTGTTTGATATGGAAAGGGTGAATATCAATGTGCAGAGCATTGATTTATAGATTATTTTCTCCCAACACAACGCACAACGCAAAGTCGCTTGTTGTGGCGCACTGCAGATTTTGGAAATATTCTGGAACAAGATGGATCAAGTTTGTGGCAGAAGAGGGGAGAAGGTGATCTTTATTTATATTGGCCACATTGTTTACTAGGAGCAATAATGGCATTTTATTCAGATTTAATGTGAGGCTCTCATTAAAGATATATCCTTTAGTACACATTCAAACAATTGAAAATAAATAAGAGGGACGCCGCAACGAGTTTGAGAAGAAAAATGAGGTGTGTGAAATGTGCTGCCAAGAGGGCACGGGGGGTACATCACTGGTGTCAGTGAGAATAAAATAAATCCCATCGTTGTGTCAGTGGGATAAAATAAGTCCCATCACTGGTGTCAGTAGAAGAAAATAAGCCCATCATTGGTGACAATGAGAATAAACTAAGTGCCATCAGGCCTGGACTGGCCATAGGACAGACCGGGCATATGCCCGGTGGGCCGCGACCATGTCCAGGCCGCATAGCTGTATGTTAGTGGCCTGGTTGGGATTAACTTGGGCCGCGGCTGCCGCTCACCTACCGCTATGCGGCCATGCCCGTGTCACTGTCTTCTCTGGCGCATGGGCTGAGCTGTGTGTCTCTCTCACACACAGATCAGCCTCAGAGCCAACAGGAACAGTTCTGCTCTCTGCTCTAGGATGGACTGCTCCTCCTCTTCCCGCCCCTCTTCTGTGTCTGACACGCCCCCAAACACTTGGGGGAGATGTAAAGGAAGCAGACAGCCTCTGCCTGAGCCTCCATTACTGGGGTGAGTAAGATCATCCTCTCTCTCCTGCCTCCCAGTGTGCAAAATGGATTTAAGGGGTGCTCTGTGGACTCTGATGCAAGAGGGGAGGCTTTGATGACCAGAGTTCCCCTTGCACACATTCTCCCTATAGGCTGGGTTCACACTTGTGCGATGTGGGAACCCTGCGAATCTACTACGGGTTCCCGCATCGCACACGACAGCTTACACTGCCATATGCGAACTGCTGGGGAGTGTCATACAATGTTAACGACACCTCCATTTCAGCTTGCATATCGCACTGCGAACTGACGGTTCGGACATGAATTGGATCGCATGGGTGTGAACGACCATGCGATCCGATTCTGGTGTGGACCAAAAAAAGGGTCCTGTGCGTGTTTGATCCGAATAGGATGCAATATTAGCCATACTATCTGTATGGCTGAAATCGCATTGCACGGACATCACATGTGATTTGCAGCGCAGTGCGAATCACATGCGATATCGCACAGCACACTAGTATACAGATAGTATGGCTGACATTGCATCGCACAGGACCCTTTTTTTGGTCCACACCAGAATCGGATCACATGGATGTTCACACCCATGTGATCCGATTCATGTCCGAACTGTCAGTTCGCAGTGCGATATGCAAGCTGGATTCACAGGGTTCCCGCATTGCACAAGTGTTAACCCAGCCTAAATAAGGGTTCCCATTTACATTAGAGTCCACAGAGCTCCCCCTTACAGTAAGTGGAAATTCTGTAGACTCTAAGGGGGGTCTGTGTGGGCTCTGATGTAAGGGGGGTCTGTGTGGACTCTGATGTAAGGGGTCTCTGTGCGGACTCTGATGTAAGGGGGGTCTGTATGGACTCTGATGTAAGGTGTGTCTGTACAGACTCTGATGTAAGGGGGGTCTGTGCGGACTCTGATGTAAGGGGGGGTCTGTGCAGACTCTGACGTAAGGGGGGTATGTGCAGACTCTGACGTAAGGGGGTCTGTGCGGACTCTGATGTAATGGGGTCTGTGCGGACTCTGATATAAGGGGGTCTGTGCGGACTCTGATGTAAGAGGGGTCTGTGCAGACTGTTGTGCAGACTCTGATGTAAGGGAGTCTGTGCGGACTCTGATGTAAGGGGGGTCTGTGCGGACTCTGATGTAAGGGGGCTCTGACGTAAGGGGTGTCTGTGCGGACTCTGACATAAGGGGGGTCTGTGCGGACTCTGATGTAAGGGGGCTCTGACGTAAGGGGTGTCTGTGCGGACTCTGATGTAAGGGGGGTCTGTGCGGACTCTGATGCAAGGGTGCTCTGACGTAAGGGGTGTCTGTGCGGACTCTGACTTAAGGGGGGTCTGTGCAGACTCTGATGTAAGGGGGCTCTGACGTATGGGGTGTCTGTGCGGACTCTGACGTAAGGGGGTCTGTGTGGACTCTGATATATAGGGGGTCTGTGCAGACTCTGATGTAAGGGGGGTCTGTGCAGACTCTGATGTAAAGGGGGTCTGTGCAGACTCTGATGTAAGGGGGGTCTGTGCCGACTCTGATGTAAGGGGGGTCTGTGCAGACTCTGATGTAAGGGGGCAGGAGGAGCTGGAGAACTGCACAGTGAGCAGAGAGTAAAAGGGGGCACTGTGATTAAAGAGAAAAAGGGGGAGGGGGTAATTGCAGGGGCACTGTAATATAAAGGGGCCTACCTGTAAAGGGGCACTGTAATCATTACAGTGCCACTTTACAGTGCTGTCCCCAATATATCACAGTGTCCCCGCACATTACAGTGTGGAGGACACCGACACCAGTCACCCCTGCAAAGACACCGAAAAATGGGCTTGCTCAGTCTTAAATGCCCGGACCTATTTTGTGTCCCAGTCAGGGCCTGAGTGCCATCATTGGTGTCAGGGGGATAAAGTACACTCCATCATTGGTGTCAGGGGGATAAAGTACACTCCATCATTGGTGTCAGGGGGATAAAGTACACTCCATCATTGGTGTCAGGGGGATAAAGTACACTCCATCATTGGTGTCAGGGGGATAAAGCACACTCCATCATTGGTGTCAGGGGGATAAAGTACACTCCATCATTGGTGTCAGGGGGATAAAGTACACTCCATCATTGGTGACAGGAAGATAAAGCACACTCCATCATTGGTGTCAGGGGGATAACGTACACTCCATCATTGGTGTTAGGAGATAAAGTACACTCCATCATTGGTGTCAGGGGGATAAAGTACACTCCATCATTGGTGTCAGGGGGATAAAGTACACTCCATCATTGGTGTCAGGGGGATAAAGGACACTCCATCATTGGTGTCAGGGGGATAAAGTACACTCCATCATTGGTGTCAGGGGGATAAAGTACACTCCATCATTGGTGTCAGGGGGATAAAGTACACTCCATCATTGGTGTCAGGGGGATAAAGTACACTCCATCATTGGTGTCAGGGGGATAAAGGACACTCCATCATTGGTGTCAGGGGGATAAAGTACACTCCATCATTGGTGTCAGGGGGATAAAGGACACTCCATCATTGGTGTCAGGGGGATAAAGTACACTCCATCATTGGTGTCAGGGGGATAAAGGACACTCCATCATTGGTGTCAGGGGGATAGAGTACACTCCATCATTGGTGTCAGGGGGATAAAGTACACTCCATCATTGGTGACAGGGAGATAAAGTACACTCCATCATTGGTGTCAGGGGGATAAAGTACACTCCATCATTGGTGTCAGGGGGATAAAGTACACTCCATCATTGGTGTCAGGGGGATAAAGTACACTCCATCATTGGTGTCAGGGGGATAAAGTACACTCCATCATTGGTGTCAGGGGGATAAAGTACACTCCATCATTGGTGTCAGGGGGATAACGTACACTCCATCATTGGTGTCAGGGGGATAAAGTACACTCCAGCATTGGTGTCAGGGGGATAACGTACACTCCATCATTGGTGTCAGGAGATAAAGTACACTCCATCATTGGTGTCAGGGGGATAAAGTACACTCCATCATTGGTGTCAGGGGGATAAAGTACACTCCATCATTGGTGACAGGGAGATAAAGTACATTCCATCATTGGTGTCAGGGGGATAAAGTACACTCCATCATTGGTGTCAGGGGGATAAAGTACACTCCATCATAGGTGTCAGGGGGATAAAGTACACTCCATCATTGGTGTCAGGGGGATAAAGGACACTCCATCATTGGTGTCAGGGGGATAGAGTACACTCCATCATTGGTGTCAGGGGGATAAAGTACACTCCATCATTGGTGACAGGGAGATAAAGTACACTCCATCATTGGTGTCAGGGGGATAAAGTACACTCCATCATTGGTGTCAGGGGGATAAAGTACACTCCATCATTGGTGTCAGGGGGATAAAGTACACTCCATCATAGGTGTCAGGGGGATAAAGTACACTCCATCATTGGTGTCAGGGGGATAAAGTACACTCCAGCATTGGTGTCAGGGGGATAACGTACACTCCATCATTGGTGTCAGGAGATAAAGTACACTCCATCATTGGTGTCAGGGGGATAAAGTACACTCCATCATTGGTGTCAGGGGGATAAAGTACACTCCATCATTGGTGACAGGGAGATAAAGTACATTCCATCATTGGTGTCAGGGGGATAAAGTACACTCCATCATTGGTGTCAGGGGGATAAAGTACACTCCATCATAGGTGTCAGGGGGATAAAGTACACTCCATCATTGGTGTCAGGGGGATAAAGTACACTCCAGCATTGGTGTCAGGGGGATAACGTACACTCCATCATTGGTGTCAGGAGATAAAGTACACTCCATCATTGGTGTCAGGGGGATAAAGTACACTCCATCATTGGTGTCAGGGGGATAAAGTACACTCCATCATTGGTGTCAGGGGGATAAAGTACACTCCATCATTGGTGTCAGGGGGATAAAGTACACTCCATCATTGGTGTCAGGGGGATAAAGTACACTCCATCATTGGTGACAGGAAGATAAAGCACACTCCATCATTGGTGTCAGGGGGATAAAGAACACTCCATCATTGGTGTCAGGGGGATAACGTACACTCCATCATTGGTGTTAGGAGATAAAGTACCCTCCATCATTGGTGTCAGGGGGATAAAGTACACTCCATCATTGGTGTCAGGAGATAAAGTACACTCCATCATTGGTGTCAGGGGGATAAAGTACACTCCATCATTGGTGTCAGGGGGATAAAGTACACTCCATCATTGGTGTCAGGGGGATAAAGGACACTCCATCATTGGTGTCAGGGGGATAAAGTACACTCCATCATTGGTGTCAGGGTGATAAAGGACACTCCATCATTGGTGTCAGGGGGATAAAGGACACTCCATCATTGGTGTCAGGGGGATAGAGTACACTCCATCATTGGTGTCAGGGGGATAAAGTACACTCCATCATTGGTGACAGGGAGATAAAGTACACTCCATCATTGGTGTCAGGGGGATAAAGGACACTCCATCATTGGTGTCAGGGGGATAGAGTACACTCCATCATTGGTGTCAGGGGGATAAAGTACACTCCATCATTGGTGACAGGGAGATAAAGTACACTCCATCATTGGTGTCAGGAGATAAAGTACACTCCATCATTGGTGTCAGGGGGATAAAGTACACTCCATCATTGGTGTCAGGGGGATAAAGTACACTCCATCATTGGTGTCAGGGTGATAAAGTACACTCCATCATTGGTGTCAGGGGGATAAAGGACACTCCATCATTGGTGTCAGGGGGATAAAGTACACTCCATCATTGGTGTCAGGGGGATAAAGTACACTCCATCATTGGTGTCAGGGGGATAAAGTACACTCCATCATTGGTGTCAGGGGGATAAAGTACACTCCATCTATGGTGTCAGGGGGATAAAGTACCCTCCATCATTGGTGTCAGGGGGATAAAGTACACTCCATCATTGGTGTCAGGGGGATAAAGTACACTCCATCATTGGTGTCAGGGGGATAAAGTACACTCCATCATTGGTGTCAGGGGGATAAAGTACACTCCATCATTGGTGTCAGGGGGATAAAGTACACTCCATCATTGGTGTCAGGGGGATAAAGTACACTCCATCATTGGTGTCAGGGGGATAAAGTACACTCCATCATTGGTGTCAGGGGGATAAAGGACACTCCATCATTGGTGTCAGGGGGATAAAGTACACTCCATCATTGGTGTCAGGGGGATAAAGTACACTCCATCATTGGTGTCAGGGGGATAAAGTACACTCCATCATTGGTGTCAGGGGGATAAAGTACACTCCATCATTGGTGTCAGGGGGATAAAGGACACTCCATCATTGGTGTCAGGGGGATAAAGTACACTCCATCATTGGTGTCAGGGGGATAAAGGACACTCCATCATTGGTGTCAGGGGGATAAAGTACACTCCATCATTGGTGTCAGGGGGATAAAGGACACTCCATCATTGGTGTCAGGGGGATAGAGTACACTCCATCATTGGTGTCAGGGGGATAAAGTACACTCCATCATTGGTGACAGGGAGATAAAGTACACTCCATCATTGGTGTCAGGGGGATAAAGTACACTCCATCATTGGTGTCAGGGGGATAAAGTACACTCCATCATTGGTGTCAGGGGGATAAAGTACACTCCATCATAGGTGTCAGGGGGATAAAGTACACTCCATCATTGGTGTCAGGGGGATAAAGTACACTCCATCATTGGTGTCAGGGGGATAAAGTACACTCCATCATTGGTGTCAGGGGGATAAAGTACACTCCATCATTGGTGTCAGGGGGATAACGTACACTCCATCATTGGTGTCAGGGGGATAAAGTACACTCCAGCATTGGTGTCAGGGGGATAACGTACACTCCATCATTGGTGTCAGGAGATAAAGTACACTCCATCATTGGTGTCAGGGGGATAAAGTACACTCCATCATTGGTGTCAGGGGGATAAAGTACACTCCATCATTGGTGACAGGGAGATAAAGTACATTCCATCATTGGTGTCAGGGGGATAAAGTACACTCCATCATTGGTGTCAGGGGGATAAAGTACACTCCATCATAGGTGTCAGGGGGATAAAGTACACTCCATCATTGGTGTCAGGGGGATAAAGGACACTCCATCATTGGTGTCAGGGGGATAGAGTACACTCCATCATTGGTGTCAGGGGGATAAAGTACACTCCATCATTGGTGACAGGGAGATAAAGTACACTCCATCATTGGTGTCAGGGGGATAAAGTACACTCCATCATTGGTGTCAGGGGGATAAAGTACACTCCATCATTGGTGTCAGGGGGATAAAGTACACTCCATCATAGGTGTCAGGGGGATAAAGTACACTCCATCATTGGTGTCAGGGGGATAAAGTACACTCCAGCATTGGTGTCAGGGGGATAACGTACACTCCATCATTGGTGTCAGGAGATAAAGTACACTCCATCATTGGTGTCAGGGGGATAAAGTACACTCCATCATTGGTGTCAGGGGGATAAAGTACACTCCATCATTGGTGACAGGGAGATAAAGTACATTCCATCATTGGTGTCAGGGGGATAAAGTACACTCCATCATTGGTGTCAGGGGGATAAAGTACACTCCATCATAGGTGTCAGGGGGATAAAGTACACTCCATCATTGGTGTCAGGGGGATAAAGTACACTCCAGCATTGGTGTCAGGGGGATAACGTACACTCCATCATTGGTGTCAGGAGATAAAGTACACTCCATCATTGGTGTCAGGGGGATAAAGTACACTCCATCATTGGTGTCAGGGGGATAAAGTACACTCCATCATTGGTGTCAGGGGGATAAAGTACACTCCATCATTGGTGTCAGGGGGATAAAGTACACTCCATCATTGGTGTCAGGGGGATAAAGTACACTCCATCATTGGTGACAGGAAGATAAAGCACACTCCATCATTTGTGTCAGGGGGATAAAGAACACTCCATCATTGGTGTCAGGGGGATAACGTACACTCCATCATTGGTGTTAGGAGATAAAGTACCCTCCATCATTGGTGTCAGGGGGATAAAGTACACTCCATCATTGGTGTCAGGAGATAAAGTACACTCCATCATTGGTGTCAGGGGGATAAAGTACACTCCATCATTGGTGTCAGGGGGATAAAGTACACTCCATCATTGGTGTCAGGGGGATAAAGGACACTCCATCATTGGTGTCAGGGGGATAAAGTACACTCCATCATTGGTGTCAGGGTGATAAAGGACACTCCATCATTGGTGTCAGGGGGATAAAGGACACTCCATCATTGGTGTCAGGGGGATAGAGTACACTCCATCATTGGTGTCAGGGGGATAAAGTACACTCCATCATTGGTGACAGGGAGATAAAGTACACTCCATCATTGGTGTCAGGGGGATAAAGGACACTCCATCATTGGTGTCAGGGGGATAGAGTACACTCCATCATTGGTGTCAGGGGGATAAAGTACACTCCATCATTGGTGACAGGGAGATAAAGTACACTCCATCATTGGTGTCAGGAGATAAAGTACACTCCATCATTGGTGTCAGGGGGATAAAGTACACTCCATCATTGGTGTCAGGGGGATAAAGTACACTCCATCATTGGTGTCAGGGTGATAAAGTACACTCCATCATTGGTGTCAGGGGGATAAAGGACACTCCATCATTGGTGTCAGGGGGATAAAGTACACTCCATCATTGGTGTCAGGGGGATAAAGTACACTCCATCATTGGTGTCAGGGGGATAAAGTACACTCCATCATTGGTGTCAGGGGGATAAAGTACACTCCATCTATGGTGTCAGGGGGATAAAGTACCCTCCATCATTGGTGTCAGGGGGATAAAGTACACTCCATCATTGGTGTCAGGGGGATAAAGTACACTCCATCATTGGTGTCAGGGGGATAAAGTACACTCCATCATTGGTGTCAGGGGGATAAAGTACACTCCATCTATGGTGTCAGGGGGATAAAGTACACTCCATCATTGGTGTCAGGGGGATAAAGTACACTCCATCATTGGTGTCAGGGGGATAAAGTACACTCCATCATTGGTGTCAGGGGGATAAAGTACACTCCATCATTGGTGTCAGGGAGATAAAGTACACTCCATCATTGGTGTCAGGGGGATAAAGTACACTCCATCATTGGTGTCAGGGGGATAAAATACACTCCATCATTGGTGTCAGGGGGATAAAGTACACTCCATTATTGGCAAATGTAAATCCACAACCGCTGGAGGGCCCCAGGTTGCCTACCCCTGTGATAAACAGAGGGTGGAGAGAAGGGAACAGATTGGGGGGGGGGGGCACCCAGAAGAAGACAAACTATGACTGGGGTAGGAATGGAAAGATGAGCGCACACATAACCTCTAATGCCATGACTTCTGGGGTGGTGACCGCTCATCCAACTGATGAAAGACAAAATCCCTGTGCACTGGTCATAGACACATACCTTTGCTGGTGTCAGGCTGGTGTCAGGCTCTCCTCCTCCTACATGATATGGAGATGGAGAAGTGGCAGACAATTGGGTCCCCTGGCTTTTCTCCTAGGCTAGCTTTGTATCCAATGTGACAGTTCTGGAAGAGGAAGGAGGCGTTTCCAGGGCGACTCACAGCATGTTATTGGCTGAAGAAGGAGGCGGAGCAGCTCCAGTAGCCCCTCCTCTGTGCTTGAACACAGGTATAGCCTGCACTGTAAATGTTCTGGTGTTTGGATACCCAGACAGATGCCCAATGGTGCTTAAAGAAATGTTGAAGGTGGTATAGCACCCCCCATCCTGGTGCCTCCACTGAATGGAACATAATTGTGGGACATCACGGCACCCGTAGTCCATTGATCACTTCCTCCAGCCCTGTAACTGAATGTCCGTACCTCTGTATAGACCTGCAGCTGGAGGAATAGTCTGCAGGAGGCTGAGCATTGCACCCGCCATCCACTGATCCTGATTGTTATGCCGCGTACACACGGTCGTTTTTTGTCTTGTAAAAAAAACGTGTTTTTTCTCATGGAAAAAAAACGACGTTTTTCAAACTTCATTTTAAAAACCGACGTTGCCTACACACCATCGTTTTTTCAAAATGCTCTAGCAAAGCGCGGTTACGTTCAGCACGTACGGCGGCACTCTGTTCCATTCAAGCTTGCGTCATAACTTGCTTCTGAGCATGCGCGGGTTTAAAAAACGTTGTTTTAAATGTCGTTTTAGCTACACACGGTCATTTTTTATGAAACAAAAAAATACGTTTTGAAAAACGACATAAAAAATTGAAGCATGCTCAAATTTTTTTTTGTCGTTTTTCAGAAGACATAAAACAACGTTTTCCCCACACAAGGTCATTTTAAATGACGTTTTTAAAAATGTCGTTTTTTTTTTCATCACAAAAAACGACCGTGTGTACGCGGCATAATGCTTTTCAGGCTCAAATGCAAAAGTAAATAAATGCACATTTTTTTCATCAGTGTGGGTGTGTTCAATGTTTTTTTCCAAAGGTAGAATTAAGATAAACTGTCGGTGTAAGTAGACTAATAAAGTTATGAAGAAATACTTTGTGGGGCGGTACAGAAATATAGTATAATCAGAGTATACAGAGATTCTCTTAAAGTGACCCTGTCACCACTACAATGGCACAGCTGATAACAATGTATTGTAGGTAATCATAACATTCATTGTGTCATCATGATCTTCCCCATACACATCTACTACCGCCATTTCTACACATTCTGTGACCTCCATATTCAGTAATAAGAGAGAGAAATATGGAGGCTGCCATTGCTGGGATCTCTTCTGGAAATACTAGTGTCCTGGCTATCATGGTGACCCAAAGCTTACAGGACTTTCTGAGTCACTGACCCAGAACAAGTGTATTAGGAGATCTGACTTTTCTCTGACTTCACTAGCTACATGCTTGTTCCAGGTCTGTGACTGAGAAAGCATTGAAGCCAGAGGCAGCCAAGCACCTGGCATTTTCAGAAGGAGGAGGGTAGCAATGGCAGTCCTGTGTTTTTGTCAGAACACGCCTCCTATAACCACTTTCCGACCACCGCATGCCTATTTACATCGACAGAATGGCACGGGCAGGCAGATTGGCGTACAGGTACGCCCATTTAAATCTGCTGCCCAGTGGTCCCAGGAACTCGATGTTCCCAGGAGTCCCCCGATTGCGGTCGGCAAGAGCAGAACAAGGCATTCCCCTATTCTGCCTAGTGACACTGTCACTGATGACCGTTCCCCGTGATCGGGAACGGTCATCAGTGTAGCCACGCCCCCTAACAGTATGAATCTCTTCCTAGGAAACACTTAACCCCTGCAGCGCCACCTAGTGGTTAACCCTTTCACTGCTGGTGTCATTTTTACAGTAAGGCTGCATTCACATCTAGACGGACGAAATCGCGGCGTTTTGTCGCCGCAAATCGCGGTAAAAATAGCGGCGTTTTGTACCGCGATTTGCGGCGACAAAACGCCGGTATTGTCCGCCTAGATGTGCCCCAAGATGACCCCCTCTATGGAGATGATTCCCATCTCCTAGCCGAACGCTCGAAGACGCCTGAAAAAAAGGTCCGGGACCTTTTTTCACGCGGCAGGCGACAGGCGTCCGGCGTTCGGCGTGGAGATGTGAACCATCTCCATAGAGGGACATCTGATTTCAGCCCTCTGGCGGCAGCGGCGTAGCGCTACAGGCGTAAAAACGCCTAGGTGTGAATGGGGTCTTACCAGTGCATTTTTATAGCACTGATCGCTGTAAAAATGACAATGGTCCCAAAATGGTGTCAAAAGTGTCAGATGTGTTCACTATAATGTCGCAGTCACGATAAAAATCACTGATCGCCGCCATAACTAGTAAAAAAAAAAATTATTAATAAAAAATGCCATAAAACAGTCCCCTATTTTGTAGAAGCTATAACTTTTGCGCAAACCAATCAATAAACGTTTATTGCAATTTTTTTTAAACAAAAAATATGTAGAAGAATACGTATCGGCCTAAACTGAGAAAAAAATATATATTTTTATATATTTTGGGGGGATATTTATTATAGCAAAAAGTTAAAAATATTGCTTTTTTTTCAAAATTGTCGCTCTATTTTTGTTTATAGCGCAAAAAATAAAACCGCAGAGGTGATCAAATACCACCAAAAGAAAGCTCTATATGTGGGAAATAAAGGACGACAATTTTGTTTCAGATCCACGTCGCTTGACCGTGCAATTGTCAGTTAAAGCGACGCAGTGCCGAATCGCAAAAAGTGGCCCGGTCCTTTGACAGCCAAATGGTCCGGGGCTGAAGTGGTTAAAGGAATGCTGGGGCAGGCAGGTAGGGTTAATAAGCCCTCTAGACCTAAATGAGCAATTAAATGTTACATATCCAATAAAAAAAAATCTAAATCGAATTTCTTCATAAATTTAGGCCAAAATGTATTCTGCTACATGTCCTTGGTGAAAAAGAAAATTCCAGTGGAGCCGAGACGCGCAAGAACGGGTGAGGAAAAACAAAACTCCGAGCTGAACAGCAACACAGCAGGAAATGTTGTCAGGGGGCAGTGCAGACTGGGGTACCTGGGGTCCACCAGAAGAAATAGTAGCAAGAGCACCCCTTCAGGTGTTGTATTATTGCAAGATGTTCTCGCTCTTGGAGCATCCAAGGAATCCAGGGGTTGACGCACCCCATCAAGATTTACCTTTAAACAGCGGCGGCTGGTGCGCCAAATTTTTTTGAGTGGGGGGCGCAAACAAACAGTAAAAAAAAAAAACATCAATTGCAGCCACTGTGCCCATCAAACACAGCTAATGTGCCCCTCAATTGTCGTCACTGTGCCATCAAACGCAGCCACTATGCCCATCAAACACAGCCACTATGCCCATCAAACTCAGCCACTGTGCCCATCAAATGCAGCCACTGTGCCCATCAAACGCAGTCACTGTGCCATCAATTGCCGCCACTGTGCCATCAAATGCAGCCATGGTACCCATAAATTGCAGCTACTGTACTCATCAATCGCTAACATTGTGCCCATCAATTGCTGACACTGTGCCCATCAATTACTGACACTGTGCCCATAAATTGTTGCCAGTGTGCTCATCAATTGCCGCTACTGTGCCCACCCATTGCTTCCAGTGTGCCCATCAATTGCTGACACTGTGCCCATCAATTGCCGCTACTGTGCCCATCAACTGCCGCTACTGTGCCTATCAACTGCTTCCAGTGTGCCTATCAACTGCCGCTACTGTGCCCATCAACTGCTGCCAGTGTGCCCATCAATTGCAGCTACTGTGCCCACCAATTGCTGCCAGTGTGCCCATCAATTTCCACTACTATACCCATCAAATGCTGCCAGTGTGCATCCCCGGCACTTACCTGTCTCGGTTTCTCAATGTCTTCTCCCATCCTCTGCTATGATTGGATGCCTGATAGGCGGGGTCCAATCACAGCGCCTATCGTTTCAGCCAATCAGGTGACAAGTAACAGACCCCTGGCGAATATGTTCATGTGGTTGATTGTTCCAGTGCCCGGCTGGTGATCGCTTCAGCACCCATTTTGTATCTATGAGCCGTTTCTCCAGGAAGGTGTGCGATTGGAATATTAACTAGACAGGTAACAGACCCAAGCACCTGATTGGCTGAGAGGCGGTTCAGTGTAAGGAAAGCGATTCATTCCTGAAGAAGGCGGAGATCTTTGAGGCCACCAAAACACGTTGGATATTTTGTGTTCTCTCAATATTAAGACCTTGTTGCAGGTTTTTATTGCTGTCTGTGAACCTGCTGGGTAGATTCACCCTTTTTTTTTTGTCCTGGTGACCAATGTGACTGAAAAGAAAATTTAGAAATTTTTAATTGACACCAAAACAGGAACCAAGGAGAAACATTCCAATGGGGACACCTTTTCTACCGCCAACTGCCAAAGAGGGGATTCTGCTCACCTTGGAGAGATTACCTCTCACTATTGTGTCTACAGGACGGGAAGTGAAAAGTAATCTGACAGATGGGGCAAAGTTTAGGGTTTTTAGTGGACTGACCCTTTAAGGTACGGTGACCAGACATCCCCGGTTTCCGGGCACAGTCCCCGGATTGAGGACACTGTCCCCGGAGCAAGTCTATACCCAGATTTGTCCCCGTATTGCAGTGGCGTGGGCATCTGGTACTCTCGCCCCGGGTGCAACATTTAGGGGTGGCGCAAAATCATTACTGTCCCCCCAAGTATGCTGTGTTGCGCCCCCCCAGGGACTCCTTTGGTCCAGTCTGTCCCCCATGATCCTTCTGGTGCGGGCGGCCCATGTGTATGTGAGAATGGCGGAGAGGAGGAGCGGTGCAGAGCGTACAGCGGCTATTGAAGAAGCTCTTGGCAGGGGATACTGAGGAGTGGCTGGGTGTCGGGAACAGTACCTGGTTCCCTGGAGAGCACCACTTCAATGGAGATTGAAACTGAGAAAAGGCATGGAGGAGCTCAGCTATGAAGAAAGATTAGAGGAACTGAATTTATTCTCTCTTGAGAAGAGGAGAATAAGGGGGGATATGATCAATATGTACAAATATATAAAGGGTCCATATAGTGAACTTTACGGTCAACACAGAGGACAAGGGGGCACTCTTTACGTCTAGAGGAAAAGAGATTATTAGCTAGATTCAGGTAGAGTTAGGTTGGCGTATCAGTAGATATGCCGACCTAACTCAGAATCTGCGCCGACCTATGTTTAAGTGTATTCTCAAACAGAGATACGCTTAAACATATCTAAGATACGACGGCTTGCGCCGTCCTATCTTAGGTTGCAATATTGAGGCTGGCCGCTAGGTGGCGCTTCCATTGCGGTCGGCGTAGAATATGTAAATCAGTAGATACGCCTATTCACGAACGTACGCCCGGCCGCCGCAGTACATTTACGCCGTTTACGTAACGCATTACAGGCCTAAAGTTATTCCATCAAATAGATGGAATAGTAATGTTAAGTATGGCCGCCGTTCCCGCGTCGAAATACGAAATTTTTACGTTGTTTGCGTAAGTCGTCCGTGAATAGGGATTTACATCGTTTACGTTCACGTCTAAATCAATAGGCCCGTGCGTCGGACGTAGCCGCAATGCACACTGGGAAATGTAGGCGCACGGCGCATGCGCAGTTGAAAAAAACGTCAATCACGTCGGGTCAAGCCTCATTATCATAAAACACGCCCCCTTTGACAAATTAGAATTAGGCGCCCTTACGCCCGCCCACTTTAGGCTACGCCGCCGTAACTTAGCAGGCAAGTACATTGTGAATCATGTACTTGCCTCGCTAACTTACGGCGGCGTAGCTTAAATGCCTTAAGCTACGCCGCCTTAAAGTTGCGGCCATCTATGTGAATCTACCTATTCGTCTCCAAATACGGAAAGGTTTATTCACAGTAAGAGCTGTGAAAATGTGGAACAGACTCCCTCCAGAGGTGGTTCTGGCCAGCTCAGTAGATTGCTTTAAGAAAGGCCTGGATACTTTCCTAAATGTACATAAAATAACTGGGTACTAAGATTTGTAGGTAAAGTTGATCCAGGGAATTTCCAGTTGCCTCTCGGGGGATCAGGAAGGAATTTTTTTCCCCTGCTGTAGCAAAATGGATCATGCTTTGCTGGGGTTTTTTGCCTTCCTTTGGATCAACTGTGGGTATGGAGTTGGGTGTATGGGATTGTACTATGTTTTTTATTTTGTTTGTTTATTTTTTTTGTGGTTGAACTGGATGGTCTTTTTTCAACCTTACTAACTATGTAACTATGTATAATGGAGACCATGGAGAGGTGAGCAAAATCAACCGATCTACACTGTTCATGTAGGGGGGGGGTATGTAGTGCAGGAATCAGGTAGGTCAGTGTAGTGGTCAGTATATGACTCAGGTAGATCAGTGTAGGAATCAGGTAGGTCAGTGTAGGAATCAGGTAGGTCAGTGTAGTGGTCAGTATATGACTCAGGTAGGTCAGTGTTGGAATCAGGTAGGTCAGTGTAGGAATCGGATAGGTCAGTGTAGGAATCGGATACGTCAGTGTAGTTTTCAAATAGGTCAGTGTAGGAATCAGATAGGTCAGTGTAAGAATCGGATAGGTCAGTGTAGTTCTCACATAGGTCAGTGTAGGAATCGGATAGGTCAGTGTAGTTCTCACATAGGTCAGTGTAGGAATCAGATAGGTCAGTGTAGTTCTCACATAGATCAGTGTAGGAATCAGATAGGTCAGTGTAGTTCTCACATAGGTCAGTGTAGTTCTCACATAGGTCAGTGTAGGAATCGGATAGGTCAGTGTAGTTCTCACATAGGTCAGTGTAGTTCTCACATAGGTCAGTGTAGGAATCGGATAGGTCAGTGTATTTCTCACATAGGTCCGTGTAGGAATCAGATAGGTCAGTGTAGGAATCAGATAGGTCAGTGTAGGAATCAGATAGGTCAGTGTAGTTCTCACATAGGTCAGTGTAGGAATCGGATAGGTCAGTGTAGTTCTCACATAGGTCAGTGTAGGAATCGGATAGGTCAGTGTAGTTCTCACATAGGTCAGTGTAGGAATCGGATAGGTCAGTGTAGTTCTCACATAGGTCAGTGTAGTTCTCACATAGGTCAGTGTAGGAATCGGATAGGTCAGTGTAGTTCTCACATAGGTCAGTGTAGGAATCAGATAGGTAAGTGTAGGAATCGGATAGGTTAGTGTAGGAATCGGATAGGTCAGTGTAGGAATCAGATAGGTCAGTGTAGGAATCAGATAGGTCAGCGTAGGATTCAAATTGGTCAGTTCTACTGTTCTAGTGGAAGAGACTCAGGGAGTGCTAAAAGTGTGGTAGGGGGTGCAAATTTTCTTGCGACTTGATGGACTTTTTTTTCAACCTCACCTACTATGTAACTTTTTTTCATTTTGGATAGAGCAAGGGAAGGTTATGAATTTTTTTTCCCGCCATCTGTTTCCCATTGGGGAGATTTCCCTTCACTTCCTGTCCGACAGCTAGGAAATGAGATGAAAATCCCTGCAAATTAAGGGAGTTTTTTGGGGACCCCCAGGTCACCAGAACTAGTGTCCCTGTTGAAGGATTTCCCCTCCATTACTTTTTTGATGACAACCCAAAATGTGGGATTTTCCTTTAACTTCACTTTCAATGATAATGGTAAACAGGACAAATATAGATGGGGAATCTCCCTAACGGGGACACAGGCAGAAATAAATACATAACAGGAGTTCTAATCCTTCTCCACCCTTTCCAAAAAAAAAATTGCCTTTAGTTATACTTCGGTGGATCTTCAGTGGGGCTTTGGTGGAGCTTTGTGAGGCTTCGGCGGGGCTTTGGTGAGGCTTCGGTGGGTCTTCAGTGGGGCTTCAAGCGAGATTTGCCATAGACTTCTATGGAGGCTTTGAAATTGCTACATGGGGTATAATTTTTGAAGCAAAGCAAAAGCAAGGTGTAAACAGGACTGTAAGCTAACCATTTTTGTTAGTGACAGGAGCTTTGACTGGCGTTCAGAGAACCTTAACAAAGCCTGTTGAAGCCTTGTTGAAGCCGAAGCTAGTGTAAATGAGCGATTATATAGACTTTCTTAGCTAAAGACAGTGGCGGAACTACCGCCATAGCGACCCACCCGGGCGCTATGGGGCCCACAGCAGAGTGAGGATAAGGGGGGCCCAGTGAAGATGAGAGCACCACCGGCATGGTCTCCCAGCCAGGGGAAGAGAGAGGAGAGGAAAAGGCGAGCTGTCCATATCAGCAGAGAGCGGAATTGTCCGCTGTAATATCTTTCATTAGACCTTTTTACCATTACATATACAATTACCATTTTTTAAATGTATGTCCTTTCATCCTGCGTTTTTATAATATAAATCTGGTCACTTACTATTTTACAATCCGCCGCCGATCCGCAGAGATATTCAAAAAAGATCGTTTATAAAACTATGTCTACACCGTTGTCATTTTGCTTGTGGGCATTGTGAAGCCTACAAGCACTTACTTCCTGGAAGTCTTGGATGGGGAGTGATAATTGGAGAGCGCACTGCATCCTGGGAAATGATGACACACATTTCCCAGGAGCATTAGAGGGAGATGATGTCAGAATCCTAGGTGATTTCAAAGGTAGATTTCGTGGGACCGCATAGCAACAGTCATTTCCAGATGAGTAAAAAAAAAAAATACATATTTTTTTTTTACTTTTTTAGGTCTAATGAGTACAATAATGAAAAAAAAAATTGGGATGGAAACTCCACTTTCACCTCTTGGCCCGGAACCTTTGATAGGCAGAACGCTGGTCCAATGCGGGACATGTGACGTCATCAAAGGCGTCGGGCCAAGAGGTGGGGCTATGTGACGATGAGCCCCGGGAAGATGGGAAATTCAAATGAAAGCTATTACATCGGGCAATCCCACTCTCTGCTGATCCGGCCAGCTTGCCTCTTCATCTGCACAGGCAGTAGGGTTGCCACCTGTCAGGAATTCACCTGGACAGTCCGGTTTTGCATCCTCTGCCCGGGTTTCTGAATGCCTGTCACCAGCCACCAGGGCACCCTCAAAAATTCTTATAACACCCCCATAAAAGCTTAATCAGACTTCAGGATCCATAAAATGTATCAGAATGTGACCTATCTTTACATATATGTAACTGTCTGGATGGAAACAGCCCTAATTACAAGGGACTTGTTTCTCTCTGTGGAGGGATACAGAACCTCCTGACCGCATAATCCGATGCTCTGCTTCTAGTCCTGGCTACTGGAGCCCTGCCAGGACTGTTCACTGTTCACAGACCATGTATTGGAGAGGAGTAGGGATGAGATTTGTGTTCGAGTCGAACGTATGTTCAAATCGAACATCGTCTGTTCGTACGTTCGACGAAATTCGAACAAAACGGGTCGTTCACGCCAAATTCGAGTGACGCGCAACGGCCCATAATTCACTGCGGCATTGCGCGCTGATGATTGGCCAAGCATGCACTATGACCCTGCATGCTTGGCCAATCACAGCGCGCAAAAAACGGAGAGCCATAATTGGCCAAAGCCAGGGTGGCTTTGGCCAATTATGGCTCAGGGGGTTTAGTACACGCCCCACACTATATAAGGCCGCCTGTAAGGCGGCCGCGTGTAGTGTCTTGCGGCGTTGTTAAAGAAACGAACAGTGAGTTAGAGAGAGAGAGACACACACAGTGTCTTTTCTACCAGATAGATAGATAGATAGATAGAGCAGGCAGGCTAGTCAATTCAGTTAAATTTACAGTGTGTAGAGGATATATATACATCCTAGGAGTTGTACATATATTTATACACTGTATAGCTTAGCTAGATCAGCTATTCCTATTTGTCAGGCAGTAGATTGTGCTAGCTGCAGTTTTCTAACATATTGTATTGCCTGTGTGCTGTTTAGTTTACACCTAAACGTACTCGGGGTTACTGCAAGTGTGCTGTTCATTTGCACCTAAACGTAGTTGCTGTTACTGCACGTGTGCTGTTCATTTGCACCTAAACGTAGTTGCTGTTACTGCACGTGTGCTGTTCATTTGCACCTAAACGTAGTTGCTGTTACTGCAAGTGTGCTGTTCATTTGCACCTAAACGTAGTTGCTGTTACTGCAAGTGTGCTGTTCATTTGCACCTAAACGTAGTTGCTGTTACTGCAAGTGTGCTGTTTGTTTGCACCTAAACGTAGTTGCTGTTACTGCAAGTGTGCTGTTCAATTGCACCTAAACGTAGTTGCTGTTACTGCACATGTGCTGTTTATTTGCACCTAAACGTAGTTGCTGTTACTGCACGTGTGCTGTTTAATAGCACCTAAACGTAGTTGCTGTTACTGCACGTGTTCTGTTCATTTGCACCTAAACGTAGTTGCTGTTACTGCAAGTGTGCTGTTTATTTGCACCTAAACGTAGTTGCTGTTACTGCAAGTGTGCTGTTTATTTGCACCTAAACGTAGTTGCTGTTACTGCAAGTGTGCTGTTCAATTGCACCTAAACGTAGTTGCTGTTACTGCAAGTGTGCTGTTTATTTGCACCTAAACGTAGTTGCTGTTACTGCAAGTGTGCTGTTCATTTGCACCTAAACGCAGTTGCTGTTACTGCACGTGTGCTGTTCATTTGCACCTAAACGTAGTTGCTGTTACTGCAAGTGTGCTGTTTATTTGCATCAAAATGTAGTTGCTGTAACTGCAAGTGTGCTGTTCATTTGCACCTAAACGTAGTTGCTGTTACTGCAAGTGTGCTGTTTATTTGCACCTAAACGTAGTTGCTGTTACTGCAAGTGTGCTGTTTATTTGCTCCTAAACGTAGTTGCTGTTACTGCAAGTGTGCTGTTCAATTGCACCTAAACGTAGTTGCTGTTACTGCACGTGTGCTGTTTAATAGCACCTAAACGTAGTTGCTGTTACTGCACGTGTGCTGTTCATTTGCACCTAAACGTAGTTGCTGTTACTGCAAGTGTGCTGTTTATTTGCACCTAAACGTAGTTGCTGTTACTGCAAGTGTGCTGTTTATTTGCACCTAAACGTAGTTCCTGTTACTGCACGTGTGCTGTTTAATAGCACCTAAACGTAGTTGCTGTTACTGCACGTGTGCTGTTCATTTGCACCTAAACGTAGTTGCTGTTACTGCAAGTGTGCTGTTTATTTGCACCTAAACGTAGTTGCTGTTACTGCGCGCGTGCTGTTCATTTGCACCTAAACGTAGTTGCTGTTACTGCACTTGTCCTCTCCAGTTTTTACCTAAAGGTACGAGGTGTGTGTACTGATTTTGTCCTGTGCAGGTCATTACAATGTCTGGAAGGACAACAAAGAGAGGCAGAGAGTCATGAGGGCAAGCAGGCTCTGCATCTAGAGGCAACGCTGGTGGTGGACACGGTGCATCCTCTTCAGCGCGTGGCCGTTTGACACGCTCGTCCTTCTTTTCGGGAACTGGCCGTGTTGAGCCTCAACATGCAGAGCAATTAGTAGAGTGGATGACCAAGCCGTCCTCATCCTCCTCATCCTCTCTCACCCAGGCTGTTACTGCGCTGGCCGCTAGGGGCGCTTCCGTAGATTTACACGTTGAATATGCAAATGAGCTAGATACGCCGATTCAGAAACGTAGTTGCGCCCGGCGTATCAATATACATCGTTTACGTAAGGCGTTGGTCCGGCGTAACTTTACCCCTCATAAAGCAGGGGTAAGTCATGTTAGGTATGAACGTCGGAAACGTCCGAACAGCGTTGTATTTTACGTTGTTTACGTAAGTCGTCCATGAATGGGGCTGGGCGTAGGTTACGTTCACCTCGACTAAGAATTGAGCAGGCGTAATTTACGGAGCAACTTCGACGTGATACTGAGCATGCGCGTGCATGCGCCGTTCGTTTAGCGCGTCATTTACGTGGGGTCACAAATCATTTACATACAACACGCCCCCTACCAGCCTAGTTTGAATTAGGCGGGCTTACGCCGGCCCATTTCCACTACGCCGCCGTAACTTAGAGCGCAAGTTCTTTCTGAATACGGGACCTGCCGCTCTAAGGTACGGCGGCGTAGTGTATCTGAGATACGCTACGCCCGCCTAAAGATAGGTACTTCTTTCTGAATCTGGCCCATTGTCTTTGAAATTGCCCCTGCCCCCTATTAAATCCCATCTGGGGACAAAACCAGGGACAGACTTTGTCCGGGGACAGTGTCCTCAATCAGGGGACTGACCCCTGAAACTGGGGACGTCTGGTTACCCTACCCTAGGAGAAGCGCTCTCACAGGGGGTTACCATGCGGGCGCGCTACCGAGTCATTCATTTGGCGTCCATCATACCCGCCGAATGTATGACTCGGCCCCGCCCCCCTGCGTCATTGGATTTGATTGACATCAGCGGGAGCCAATGGCTGCACTGCTATCAATCTATCCAATCAAGAGCTGAGAACCCCAAGAAGAGAGGGGAGAGGGAGGGAGGAAGGGGAAAGGAGGGTGGAGGAGGAAGGAGGGGGGAAAGGGAGGGGGAAGTGAGAGAGATCCTAGCCCTGTCTGTAGTCCCTCCTGTGGGAAGGTGTATGTGTGTGAGACACAGTACCTTCCATGCAGTGCCCATTCTCATAGCTGGGTGGTCACAGGAGGTCACGGAGCTGCTCCATACAGCGGATCTCTTCGCTGCTATCTCTGGCTGCCTGCACGTCCTCGTTCTCCAGTCAGCCTGTCTGTTGGTCCTGGGCTGGGAGCTCTTCGGAGCTCTTCTCCCTGCTCCAGGGCAATCAGTTCTGGCTGCCCTTGTGGGCCTTGCGGCTCTTCATCCCCACTGCCTCATGGAGCCTTCAGCCACTTAGAACACACCCGTTCCCAGCCAAAGACTCCTGGCTGGGGGGCAGGTGGCAATGAAGAGATGACACTGACGGCTCATCTTGGAGATGTCTGTGCACCCGCTCCCAGCCACAGACTCCTGGCTGGGTGGTGGGGGAAATCAGAGCCGCCCGCTGTAGATGAGCAGAGCCGGTAAAAATGTTGAATGACAGGTCGGAGATTGAAAGCTGAAAATGCCACTGGGTCAGTGCCCACTGGTTCAGACCCGCTGCTAACTAAACCATAGTGGTAGTACTAGGTGTGCAGTAGTTTCTTCCTGCGGGGGAGGGGATAGTGCAGAAGTGCTGCGCACAGGAATGCCCTGCTTCCGGAATCCTCACACGGAGTGCAACTCAGTGGCGGAACATGGACCGGCACTGTTTTCACTTTGAAGCTTCACTTTTCAAGCTTCACTTCCTGATTCCCTCACCCATGATGGCGGTGGGGCAGCAGAGTGACGAGTGATCGCTCGTCTTCTGCTGCCGACGTCGCTGGACTCCAGGACAGGTAAGTGCCCATAATAAAATGGCTGGCTATGCAGAGCAGAATTCTCACTTAAGAAACAGATTTACAAGTGGACAGCCAATAGAGATAAGGAAAGGCCATAATTTAGGGGTAAAGCAAAGGGAGGAAAGGAAAACAAAATCAAGGTATGTGGATAGTCTACAGATTGTTAAGCAAAAGGCATAAGCAAAAAAGTTCCCATTATTTCAATTAAAGATGGCGTTTCATCAGTGAAAACATACCAGCAATTTAGACTATGGGGAATTAAACACGTTCAATATTCAATTCTGGGCGGATTCAGCTGCAAACATACCAGCAATTTAGACTATGGGGAATTAAACACGTTCAATATTCAATTCTGGGCGGATTCAGCTGCAAACATACCAGCAATTTAGACTATGGGGAATTAAACACGTTCAATATTCAATTCTGGGCGGATTCAGCTGCAAACATACCAGCAATTTAGACTATGGGGAATTAAACACGTTCAATATTCAATTCTGGGCGGATTCAGCTGCAAACATACCTGCAATTTAGACTATGGGGAATTAAACACGTTCAATATTCAATTCTGGGCGGATTCAGCTGCAAACATACCAGCAATTTAGACTATGGGGAATTAAACACGTTCAATATTCAATTCTGGGCGGATTCAGCTGCAAGCATACCAGCAATTTAGACTATGGGGAATTAAACACGTTCAATATTCAATTCTGGGCGGATTCAGCTGCAAACATACCAGCAATTTAGACTATGGGGAATTAAACACGTTCAATATTCAATTCTGGGCGGATTCAGCTGCAAACATACCTGTGAAGAGACAAAGAAGAATCTTCAGACAAGTGCAGGCTCAGAAGTGCTCCCACTTAGATAAATCCCCCCACTTTGAGAAAGAACCCCATTTGCAAACGTGCCACCCCTAGGCAAACGTGCCTTTCCCAAGAGATGGTTCGATACAGGGCTGGTGCAAGGATTTTTGACACCCTAGGCCAAACCTAATTTTGCCGCCCCCATTAGCTCCACCCCTTTTGCCCTGCCCATGTATGCGGTGGGGGTGGAGTTTTTTTGTGTCACCTCTCCACCTATTTCCTCAGCCACCTGCGCCTCTGGAACCGGCCTGAAGACAAAGAGTGGCAATACAGCACCCCTTTGCAATACAGTGCCTGCTTTACATCACAGACCTCTTTGCATCCAAGTTCCCCAATGTCATCAATTACCTCTTTCCCCCATTACATCAGTGTCCTCAGCCTCATTCCTTGAACCTCAGTCTCCTCCACAGCCCCTCTCCCTGTATACCAGTCTCCTCCACAGCCCCTCTCCCTGTATACCAGTCTCCTCCACAGCCCCTCACCCTGCATACCAGTCTCCTCCACAGCCCCTCTCCCTGTATACCAGTCTCCTCCACAGCCCCTCACCCTGCATACCAGTCTCCTCCACAGCCCCTCACCCTGTATACCAGTCTCCTCCACAGCCCTCTCCCTGTATACCAGTCTCCTCCACAGCCCCTTACCCTGCATACCAGTCTCCTCCACAGCCCCTCTCCCTGTATACCAGTCTCCTCCACAGCCCCTCACCCTGCATACCAGTCTCCTCCACAGCCCCTCACCCTGTATACCAGTCTCCTCCACAGCCCCTCTCCCTGTATACCAGTCTCCTCCACAGCCCCTCACCCTGCATACCAGTCTCCTCCACAGCCCCTCTCCCTGTATACCAGTCTCCTCCACAGCCCCTCACCCTGCATACCAGTCTCCTCCACAGCCCCTCACCCTGTATACCAGTCTCCTCCACAGCCCCTCTCCCTGTATAACAGTCTCCTCCACACAGCTGCCCCCTCCCTGTATACCAGTCTCCTCCACAGCCCCTCTCCCTGTATACCAGTCTCCTCCACAGCCCCTCTCCCTGTATACCAGTCTCCTCCACAGCCCCTCACCCTGCATACCAGTCTCCTCCACAGCCCCTCTCCCTGTATACCAGTCTCCTCCACAGCCCCTCACCCTGCATACCAGTCTCCTCCACAGCCCCTCACCCTGTATACCAGTCTCCTCCACAGCCCTCTCCCTGTATACCAGTCTCCTCCACAGCCCCTTACCCTGCATACCAGTCTCCTCCACAGCCCCTCTCCCTGTATACCAGTCTCCTCCACAGCCCCTCACCCTGCATACCAGTCTCCTCCACAGCCCCTCACCCTGTATACCAGTCTCCTCCACAGCCCCTCTCCCTGTATACCAGTCTCCTCCACAGCCCCTCACCCTGCATACCAGTCTCCTCCACAGCCCCTCTCCCTGTATACCAGTCTCCTCCACAGCCCCTCACCCTGCATACCAGTCTCCTCCACAGCCCCTCACCCTGTATACCAGTCTCCTCCACAGCCCCTCTCCCTGTATAACAGTCTCCTCCACACAGCTGCCCCCTCCCTGTATACCAGTCTCCTCCACAGCCCCTCTCTCTGTATACCAGTCTCCTCCACAGCCCCTCTCTCTGTATACCAGTCTCCTCCACAGCCCCTCTCCCTGTATACCAGTCTCCTCCACAGCCCCTCACCCTGTATACCAGTCTCCTCCACAGCCCCTCACCCTGCATACCAGTCTCCTCCACAGCCCCTCACCCTGTATACCAGTCTCCTCCACAGCCCCTCTCCCTGTATACCAGTCTCCTCCACAGCCCCTCTCTCTGTATACCAGTCTCCTCCACAGCCCCTCTCTCTGTATACCAGTCTCCTCCACAGCCCCTCTCCCTGTATACCAGTCTCCTCCACAGCCCCTCTCTCTGTATACCAGTCTCCTCCACAGCCCCTCTCTCTGTATACCAGTCTCCTCCACAGCCCCTCTCCCTGTATAACAGTCTCCTCCACAGCTGCCCCCTCCCTGTATAACAGTCTCCTCCACACAGCTGCCCCCTCCCTGTATAACAGTCTCCTCCACAGCTGCCCCCTCCCTGTATAACAGTTTCCTCCACAGCTGCCCCCTCCCTGTATAATAGTCTCCTCCACAGCTGCCCCCTCCCTGTATAATAGTCTCCTCCACAGCTGCCCCCTCCCTGTATAATAGTCTCCTCCACACAGCTGCCCCCTCCCTGTATAATAGTCTCCTCCACACAGCTGCCCCCTCCCTGTATAATAGTATCCTCCACAGCTGCCCCCTCCCTGTATAATAGTCTCCTCCACAGCTGCCCCCTCCCTGTATAATAGTCTCCTCCACAGCTGCCCCCTCCCTGTATAATAGTCTCCTCCACAGCTGCCCCCTCCCTGTATAATAGTCTCCTCCACAGCTGCCCCCTCCCTGTATAATAGTCTCCTCCACAGCTGCCCCCTCCCTGTATAATAGTCTCCTCCACAGCTGCCCCCTCCCTGTATAATAGTCTCCTCCACAGCTGCCCCCTCCCTGTATAATAGTCTCCTCCACAGCTGCCCCCTCCCTGTATAATAGTCTCCTCCACAGCTGCCCCCTCCCTGTATAATAGTCTCCTCCACAGCTGCCCCCTCCCTGTATAATAGTCTCCTCCACAGCTGCCCCCTCCCTGTATAATAGTCTCCTCCACAGCTGCCCCCTCCCTGTATAATAGTCTCCTCCACAGCTGCCCCCCTTACCTCACACAGCAGGTAGAAGACAGAGCATGGCATGTCCGAGCAGAGGGCGGGAGATGTTCAACTCTCCATTTAACAGAGATGATTTGTTGCTAGGACCGCCCCTAGCAACCAATCACAGGCTTTTTAACTTAAAAAGTTTGACAAACTTCTGCTCCTACATTGTGTCTTCTCTACCTGCTGGATGAGAGCGGCGGCGGGGGAAGGAGGAATAACACAGGAGAGGAGAGAACACCCAGGCAGGCTGTTTTACAGGTTCACTGTCCCCTGCACATGAACCCCCCCTCACCCCCCTCGCTCTCTTCAGCAGTGATACTCTGCAGCAAGCGCTGGACCTAGCAGTGCTGGGAGCGCAGTTTGCATAGAAAGCAGGAGCACAAATTAAAAACCTCACTCCTCACCGACGCATGTAGCCAGCATTGCGCTCCCTACTGATGTGCGCTCTAGGCCATCGCCTAACTTGCCTATTGGTAGCGCCGGCCCTGGTTCGATATATACTTCACTCTCTCCTTCTCCTCCACCTCCTCTCCACCCAAACGCCTAACGGCTTCTCGTAGAAACCTTCACCATATCAACCCTTCTCTTCTATACTCTGCGACTGACCACCTCTACGACAAAATCGCACCCCTGTCCTGCACTGACCTAGCCACTTCTGTCTACAACACTTCACTTCTAGCATCACTGGACAGACTGGCCCCCCTCACTACACGCAGAATAAGGCCCCGCCCCCTTCAACCCTGGCAAACAGATGATACCAGAAGTCTGAAAAAACACAGCCGTGCTCTTGAGCGCCAGTGGCGCAAGAGCAAGTCCAAGGAAGACTTCGTCCAGTATAAATCTGCCCTCCAAAAATACAATTCCAGCCTCCTCACTGCCAAGCAGACCTATTTCATCACCCTCATTAAAAACTTATCATCCTGTCCCCGTCAACTCTTCTCTACCTTCAACTCTCTACTTCGTCCCCCACTGCCTCCACCCACCAACTCACTCACTGCCCAGGAGATCGCCAATCACTTCAAACAGAAGATTGATACAATTCGCAAGGAGATCTCTACTGTTCAGATACCCTCCACACTTCCCACCTCATGCCCACAGGTACTATCTTTACTTCCCTCTTTCAACCCCACCACTATAGACGAGGTCGCTAAATTACTTGCCAACGTCCAACTTACCACCTGCGCTCTGGACCCTGTTCCCTCGCAAATGCTACGTTCACCCTCTGACTCTATTCTACATTCTCTAACCCACATCTTCGATCTCTCCCTCTCTTCTGGCATCTTCCCTAACTCTTTGAAACATGCACTAGTCAGCCCCATACTTAAAAAGCCCTCACTGGACCCATCCAATCTTGACAACCTACGTCCCATCTCCTTGCTCCCCTTTTTATCCAAACTCCTTGAACGTCTAGTCTACAACCGACTGAGCGTACACCTTGCTGATAATAACCTTCTTGATCCCTTTCAGTCTGGATTTCGTCCTCAACATTCCACAGAAACTGCTCTCCTAAAACTTACAAACGATATACTAACAGCCAAAACTAAGGGACACTATTCTGTGCTCCTACTCCTGGACCTCTCTGCCGCCTTTGATACGGTTGACCACCCACTCCTCCTCAAAAAACTTCACACCTTTGGTCTCCGTGACTGTACTCTTCGCTGGTTCTCTACTTACTTATCCAACCGTACCTTTAGCGTTACTTACAATTCTACTTCCTCCTCTCCTCTTCCATTCTCAGTTGGGGTCCCCCAAGGTTCTGTTCTTGGACCCCTCCTATTTTCAATCTACACCTCCTCCCTGGGTCAGCTGATAGCCTCCCACGGCTTCCAATACCATCTCTACGCTGACGACACTCAAATTTATTTCTCTACCCCTCAACTCACTCCTTCATTTTCCTCACGTATCACTAATTTACTATCGGATATATCACTTTGGATGTCGCACCACTTCCTCAAACTCAATCTATCTAAAACGGAACTTAT
This sequence comes from Rana temporaria, assembly GCF_905171775.1. Lineage (NCBI taxonomy): Eukaryota > Metazoa > Chordata > Amphibia > Anura > Ranidae > Rana > Rana temporaria. Next base: position 272,466,015 of record NC_053490.1, on the reverse strand, counting down.
CATTTTCCCTCCCCCACGTGCCTCTTCCCCTGATCTCTCTGTCAAAATTAATGGCACAACTATCAGCCCATCCCCACATGTCAAGGTCCTAGGTGTAGTCCTGGACTCTGAACTGTCCTTTAAACCTCACGTTCAATCACTGTCCAAATCTTGCCGCCTCAACCTTCGCAACATCTCCAAAATACGCCCCTTTCTAACCAATGACACCACAAAGCTCTTAATTCACTCCCTGGTCATCTCTCGCCTTGATTACTGCAATTCCCTTCTCATTGGCTTACCGCTGCATACTCTAACCCCCCTTCAATCCATCATGAATGCTGCGGCCAGACTTATCCACCTTACCAACCGCTCTGTCAATTACTACTCCTCTCTGTCAATCCCTCCACTGGCTTCCGCTCACCCAAAGAATTAAATTCAAACTACTAACTACTACCTACAAAGCCATCCACAACTCTGCCCCCAGCTACATCACTGACCTAGTCTCTAAATACCAACCTAATCGTTCTCTTCGCTCTTCTCAAGACCTCCTACTCTCTAGCTCTCTCATCACCTGCTCCCATGCTCGTCTCCAGGACTTCTCCAGAGCCTCTCCAAGCCTATGGAACTCCTTACCCCAATCTATCCGCCTATCTCCTTCTCTACTAGCTTTTAGAGGATCCCTGAAAACCCTCCTCTTCAGAGAAGCCTATCCTACCCACACCTAACAACTGTATTTGCATTTGAGTCCATCTGATCATCCCCCACAGCTACTACCCTTTGTTCCACTTGACCCTCCCTTCTAGATTGTAAGCTCTAACGAGCAGGGCCCTCTGATCCCTCCTGTATTGAATTGTATTGTGACTGTACTGTCTTCCCTGATGTAAAGCGCTGCGCAAACTGTTGGCGCTATATAAATCCTGTATAATAATAATAATAATAATATTAAAAGTCAGCAGCTGCAGTATTTGTAGCTGCTGGCTTTTAATATTTTTTTTTACGGTGGAGCTCCGCTTTAAGGTTAAGTTCAACTTTTGGAAAAAAAAATGTAAACGACAATTTTTTTGCAGGGGTAAAAAACATGCAAATATATTTTTTTTCCGAAGAAATCTGTGAATAAATGACACACTGTCATGAGGGGTATTGCGCTTGGAGGGATTTACCTTTGTTTGCCTATGGGTGGCGTTGCCACCATAGGCCAATGTTGGAACTCAAGCAGGTCAGGGTGTATTGGGTGTTTTTCTCCGGGAGCAGCCCAGTGGTCTCCCCGCTAAGCATGCTGGGGAAGGATACTTAAGGGGCAGACGCCATTTCTTGGGGCCCTTTTTCCGCCTCGTGGCCCTCCTGGCGTGAGGTATGTGCTGTATGATTTTTTGGTTCGGGGCCATGTTGGCCCAAGGCTGCGTTCCTACCAGGTAGGCCCAGTTGTCCTGACTGGGGCCTATGCTTTGAAGGTGATCCTTTGCTGTCTGTCCTGCGGGAGGAAGCTGCTCAATGAAGGAAACCAGGGGAGGACCTATCCCGGTAAGGACCGATCAGAAGGCTGGTACTTTGGGAGAGGCCTGGTAACTTTATTGGAGGATGCACTATAGTCTACGAAACCTTACAGTGTGCCGGGTTGGCTTAAAGGCTCTAAGACTGTAAGGCTGGATATCCGGGTACCAAATCCTGTGGCAGAGGATTCCGGACTGTTCATTTTTGCTTGCAACAAGTCTGTGGCAGAGACTGTTACTGATCAATGGTTTGTGCTTCATTCCGGCTGCTAAGCCAGGTGAGAGGGGCCTATCCGGGTGAGCAATACCCACTTGAGAGGAAGTGGTGAGTGACTAAATTAGAACTTAGAAGTTTTCCCCAGTGATCTGTACTATGCACCTGAATCTTCCCCTGTTCCTCCATCCTTCTACTTTCTTACAAGTTATGAGAAAAATAAAACGTAACAGCTAAAGGTATTACAACTTGTGTGGACATTGGAGATCTTTACAGACTTTCTTCCCCTAGACAACGAATGTTGAGGTAACGTGTGTAGCGCTACCCCCTCAGGAGTCGCTGGTTGATTTGGGATCTACTCTCTTTTGCTTAGCTCACCCCTATTTAACTGGCTCAAACCCTCCCTTGACACATCAGAAACCTGGTGGGTGTATTGTGACCTCTGCTTGGCTGGGGTCACAATAGCAGGCAAACAACATGAAATGACAGTATATCAACAGTAATACCTGCTTTAATGGATGGTCCGTAAAGGTGAGAAAAATACACTCCACACAGTTGATATATTTAAACCAAAGAAAATAAGTTTACTTCATATGGGTTAGGGGAAGCAAATATGGGTTTGAAACAAGTAAACAATTATTATGCAATAACACAATATGATTCTGCAAGGGCCCTTGCGGGAATCAGCAATGACAATAATGAATAGGTCTAATCTAAGAATGGTACCATTCAATTAAACTAGTGTAGGCAGTCTATACTCGCGAGCTCCCTATAACGGGCAATCCTGCGGAACAGCTAAAGAATGTCTCGAAACTAAGGTACACGTTGCGGCCGGTTGGTGCACATTAATTTGTAATCCGCAAGTGGTAAACGATGAAAAGAAGTTAGTCAAACAAAGTTTCCTGAACAGCAACGTTGGTGAACTGATCGCTCGTCAGCGTCAGTCACTTTTGTATAATAACTATAAGGTTAGAGGGCCTCTAAGTTTCAGCTAGAGGCCAAACACGTGTCTCCGGCTTGTAGGATGGCACTGAGTTAACTGTCTGAAAGGGAGGATTGGAAGTTGAGCATGTGCTCTCTCACCCGACAGGCCTGATCCGCCTGAGTTCTTCTCAAAAGGCGCGTCGGTAGATCACTGCTCCACAGCACAAGGATCTCGGCATCAGGCTCTCCACTGTTTCAGTTGTCAGCTGGGCGGCCTCTCCGATCTCCTGGAACACGAGCTGGGTATGGTGGTCTTGCTTCCTTCTGGATGGCTGGTCTCCTGGGAAAGTTAGGCCCAGGCTCCAGGCCTAACAGCACGGCTGTGCTATCGTCAGCAGCTCCGCAGAGGAGAAGATGCAGGTCCAGAGAGAGCGAGATCAGCCACTCCCCTTCCTTAAGTAACCTCCCCCATAAGTCTGTGTGAAGGTGTCACATGTTCCAATAACACAGGGCATTGTGGGAAGTGTAGTCTGTTTCTCCTAAGAGTCAATGGAGTCCATATCTCCCGCTACTCGCAGTCCCACAATGCATAACTTCTTAAAGGTATCGTACATATTTACAGGCATAGATAAAGTTCCAGCAGGGATGGCCTGTCATTAGACTCTGACAGGATGACCCCGCTACACGTGCAAGGCCCAAATCTAATCCAGCATCTCCTGCGGGGGTAGTGCTACATTAACAACACAGAAGAAAACAAGTTTGTCATTTGCACATATAAACAGCATCAATACAGAAAGTGATAAACATGGAGTACTGACAAAGTACAATGCAAAACACCCTGGAGAACTGTCTCAGTCCAATTTACCACTTTAACCGATTGCCGACCAGTGCACGACAATGTACGTCAGCACAATGGCACAGCTGTGCAAATGGGCGTACCTGTACGTCCCCTTTAAATCGCAGGCTAGTGGGCTCGCCCTCCGCGTGCTGCGTAAGCTTGCCCGCGGACTTGATGTCCGCTGGTGGCCCGCGATCGTGACATGGAGAGGCAGAACGGGGAGAAGCCTATGTAAACAAGGCATTTCCCTGTTCTGCCTAGCAACACAGTGAGGGAACACAGTTAACTACAGTGCTGTATAAATGTCACTGGTCTCAAAATAGTGTCAAAAGTGTCCGATCTGTCCACCATAATGTCGCAGGCACGATAAAAATCGCAGATCGCCTCCATTACTAATAATTAAAAAAAAGAATAATAATAAAAATTATATAAATCTATCCCCTATTTTGTAGACGCTATAACTTTTGCGCAAACCAATCAATATACGCTTATTGCGATTTTTTTTACCAAAAATATGTAAAAGAATACATATTGGCCTAAACTGAGGAAGAAATTAGTTTTTTATATTTTTTGGGGGATATTTATTATAGCAAAAAGTTCAAAATATTTAATTTTTTCTTCAAATGCCACCAAAAGAAAGCTGTGGGAAAAAAAGGACGTCAATTTTGTTTGGGTGCAATGTCGTAAGACCGCGCAATAGTCTGTTAAAATGACGCAGTGCCATATCGCAAAAAGTGCTCTGGTCCTTCCAGGGCTGAAGTGGTTAATAAAGTTCCAATGACATACTGTTTGATTACTAGGAAATTGCCCTGAGCCTTAGCAATAGATTGAGGGAAGGGAATACAGTGAATGTAAGAACAAGCTTTTCCAAACCTCAAACCTGTCACATTATTTTGGTCTACTGCTATGATTGTTGTGCTGCGCTGTGCTGCCTCCCTTTTCTCCTGAACTACAATTCTCACACGTATATGAAGGTTCTAAAGATCCTCCAAACGCTAGAGGGCGCTAAAAGGAAAATGTGCGATTTCTTGCGCGTGGCCTAGTGCACTAAGCAAACGTTAAACAAATGACATAGAAATCAAACTTCTATTTCATGGTCACGCTTGTTATTGAATTTAGAGCTAATACTGGAATCGGGGCAGACGGCTTTAATTTGCACTTTAAACGCGATGTGTTTTATACACTTGACCTCTTCAAAGATGGCTGCTCCTTAGCGTGTCACATGACAGGCGCTTTACGGTTTTGTGCGTCGTGAACGGGTCGGTGTAGAGGACGTTCGGAGCAGCTCAGGTGAGGGAATTGTTAGTTTCAGTTTGACCTCCAGCAGTGGGTGCAGAGGTGTATATGGACGCGTATTCTCCTGTGGCCGGGTGTGTAGTGGGCGCTGGGCTTGTCATGGAGGTGTGAGTGAAGGACACTGGTCATGCAGAGACTGTGCTGGAGGGGATAGACGCACATGCACTGCTCCCTGGTGTCTGATCATTACCAGTGCATAGAGGACACCAATGTATAGTGACACTTGTGTCAAGAGCACTAGAAAAGCTACACATCTGTCTACTGACATTGTTATATATATATATATATATATATATATATATATATATATATATATATACACACACACACACCTATCTCCATTCCATATAGGCACCCAGTACCTGTGACTTCAGGAGATCAGGCCATAAGAGGTTCTCTAGTATTCAAAGCAGATGTTTTAGGCTACATTCACATTTGGCAATGAAGTCTGGTGCGAATTGTAGCGCCAAGTCCTTCTGCGGCGAGATGGGCCCACCGGCCCCATTCACTATAACAGGTTGCTGGTGGCCACAGCTTTTCCCGTCAGCACAGCCAGCGATGATCATTGCTGGATGCATGTAAAATGTCAGCTACCTGTCATTAGACCCCTTTCACACTGAAGCAGTTTTTCAGTGTTTGAAATGAATGGGCAGCGCTTCCAAAGTGCCTGAAAAGAGTTTCGGTAGCACCGCAACACAGGTTAGACCACGCTAGCGCCTGAAGAGGTTAACCGCACCCGTGTTGCGGCGCTTCCGAAGCACTTTTTAGGCGCTTCGGAAGCACTGCCCATTGATTTCTATAGACAGCATGGGAGGCAGTTTTTAGGCACTATTTCTAGCGCTAAAACGCCTAAAAAAAAATGGCACAAAGCGAGAATGAGGCCAGCAGCCACTGAGAGCTGCAGCAGGAATCCCTGTCGCTACTACTCACACTGGCTTTAATCGCCAGTACGAATGTAGCCTTACAACAATACTTTAGCATGCAGTTGAGCTGAGGTTTTACTGTGCATCTAAACGAGAGCATGCAGCCGCTCAGTTCTGTATACATACATGCTGCGACAAAAATTAAATGACACGTCCCTTTCGGCAGGCAGTACTGCCAACTAAATGCGACCCATTCAAAGGAGTTGGGGGTGTGCGACAGCGGCCCTGCAACTGCATGCACTGAACACTGTTGCGGTTCACTGGGCCATGATTTTGAAGGTTAAAGCAGGCGGTGAGGAGGTAACGTATTGCCTCATCACCACCTTTAAAAGGCCCTCCAAACAACAATCCACCAAGGATCGCTTTTCATAGGAGCGGCAGTATAGCCGTGGTTGTAAAGCCACTTTATGTTCATACAATCCCCAGTGTTCTATAATGTTCTGTGCTTTATAAAAAAATAAATGCTGTTTTATACCGTATTTAATAATGACGCTCACATGACTGCCTGCCATTTCCTCTATCGATCTGACAGCTACAACGGGAGGGGGCTTATAAGGCATAAAACTGCATATGTTTTTTTTTTTTATAAAACACATCACATTATCCAACACTGGGGATTGTATGAAAAAGTCATTTTAGCAGTAAGGGGTAGAGGCAGGCACTGACAGGCAGGGAGGGGGAGAGAGAGGAGAGACAGTGGGATGACAGAGGCATGTAAACCGACCACAGTGTCAGCGCTCAGCAACCATGATAAACCGTGGTTTACAGAGGGAAGGGCAGCACAGGTAGGACCAGCCAGGTATTTACATGATACAAAGGGCCAAATTACACAGCACAAGCACTGTGCTGCTGTTAATTCTTTAAAGGGGTTGTAAACCCTCAAGGTTTTTCACCCTAATGCATTTTAGGCATTAAGGTGAAAAACCTCCTATAGTGCAGCAGCCCCCCTGTTTATTTACCTGACCCCCATCTTTCCAGCGATGAGAACAAGCCCAGCAGCTTCAGCCGCTGTCTCGGGTCCTCATTGGCTAGATTGATAGCAGCCATTGACTCCCGCTGCTGTCAATCAAATACAGTGACACAGGGGGAGTGGGGGCGAGTCCTGCTGTCAATGGACGCAGCATCAGGATTCGGGAGCGCGCCCACACAAGTGTCCCCTTGGAATGCGGGTCTCTGAGGGGGGGGCACTCAATGTAGGGAGGAGCCAGGAGTGTCGCTGGGTGACCTCAGAAAAGGAAGATCAGGGCCACTCTGTGAAAAACGGTTTCATGAATTTAAAAATAACAAAACAGTAAAGTTAGCCCAATTTTTTTTTGTATAATGTGAAAGATGATTGTTGTTACGCCAAGTAAATAGATACCCAACACGTCATGCTTTAAAATTGCGCACACTCATGGAATGGCGCCAAACTTTGGTACTTAAAAATCTTCATAGGCGACGCTTTAATTTTTTTTACAGGTTACTATTTTCGAGTTACAGAGGAGGTCTAGTGCTAGAATTGTTGCACATACTCTAACGCAAGCAGCGATACCTCACATGTGGGGTTTGAACGGTGTTTACATATGTGGGCGGGACTGACATGCGTGTCGGCTTCTGAGCTATCGGGGACAGGGGCGTTTTAAAACATTTTCTTTTTTTATTTTACTTTATTTTTTTTTTTGATCACTTTTATTTCTATTACAAGGAATGTATACGTCCCTTGTAATAGGAATCACTGTGACGGGTCCTCTTTATGGAAAGATCCCACATCTCTCCTCCAGGCTTGAAAGCATGAGATTGTGAAAAAAAAATTCAACGATCTCATGCCGACAGCCGCGACTGCTTCTTTGTTTACTTCCGGGTACTTGGGCATGACGTCACAACATCGTGCCCGGGGCTCAGACGGAAATCTCTCGTCGTGAGCCGGCGTCGGCCGATTCGTTCTCCGGGCCCCCGATGGCACGGGAGAGCCCGGAGAAGCGGGGGGGGGGGGGGCGTCCCTTCTCGCTGCCTATAAGAAGGATCAAGCGGTGGAGCTGCCACTATGATTGTTCCTATCGTGCACAGAATAGCCGGCAGAAGACGGTGATTTCTGAATGATGCCTGTAGCTGCAGGCATCATTCAGATATCACCACACAAAGTCGAGGACGTCATATGACGTCCTCGGTGGTTAAAGGAAAGGATCACATTTTTTTTTATTAGGGTAACAACCGCTTTAAAGTAGAAATGTAATTTATTCATATAAAGTTTCATCCCATGACTCTGAGCTCATTCATAGAACGGCCGTGGGGCAGAGCTGCCTCATTGAGGACCAGGCTGACTGAACTCTGAAGGGGACCAATATGGTGGTGTGAGATTCAGGCACAGACAGCTGAATAGCAGGTCACCGTGGGACAATCCTGGATCCACTGGACAGGTGAGTGTGGGTTTTGAATTATTAGGCACAGGGGGAAGTTAACTTAGAACTGAAGGCAGTTTATACTTAAAAGAGGAGTATGGGATTTATTTTTATTTTGGATTAATACTTACCTATGTGGATGGAGCATCAGACCGATGCTGCAGCTGTCCCCCGATGTCTCTGCACTGAGAACCGAGCCACTGAACACCGTCAATGGCTCGGTTTTCACAGATCCCAGAGAGGAGAGCTGCTGACAGTCTGTCCTCTCTGCTTCTCCACGCTCATTGGAGCGCTGAGCTGTGGAGTGGCGGAAGTGGCCCTCTCAGCAGCTCGCTGAGACTGCCATCAATCAAGGCAGCTGGCGGAACTCAGGATCACGCGCTGCCTCGACTGATGGCAGTGACGTCAGCGGAGAGCGGACTTCAGACCGCTCTCCCCTGAAAACGGGTCACGGGAGTGCAAAATGAATTGCACTCCTGTGACCCTTGGAGAAGCCCAGCCTAAAAAGCTCAGGCTGGACTTCTGCTTTAATTTTCCTCCAATGGTCCTTTACTGTGCCAGCATCTGCTCCTGTGTGCCAGCTTCATTGGCATGCACAGGAGGTCATCATTTCAGCACACAGGGATCAGGCCTTCCACTGTTCACTGAGCTATTTTATTACAGAAGAGACATAGGGGTTCATTTACTAAAGCTGGAGAATGCAAAATCAGACATATTAAGATAGAAACCAATTGGCTTCCAGGTTTTATTGCCAAAGCTTAATTGAACAAGCTGAGGTTAGATGCTAATTCATTTCTATGCAGAAATGAGCCTGATTTTGCGCACTCCAGTTTTAATAAATCCCATTGTGTGTCTTTTCTGTGATCGCTCACAGCAAACAGCGGAACTTTAGTTCTGCTTTATTGAATTTTGATTGATCCCAGCGGATCTGTTAGCAATCAGCTAGCAGCTATTAACGAAGACACCATGCAACTCATGGTGTCGCTAAGCCCCGCTCATGATATCTACATCTTTGACACCATCAGGGCACAGAGCAGTGTGTATACAAGTCAAATACGATGTTATGCAATTATGAAGGTACAAATATTTTTTTTTTTATTCCTTGAGTATTTCTGACATGAAATTCAAAGAAACGTGGAGGCTGCCGCTGCTTGCCAGCAATTGCTCCTTGCAAGGCTGATCTGGGTTGGTGATTTCAGAATGCTTTCAAGTCATGAGATCGTCGTACAGCCAGGAAACTAGCGTTTTCCAAATTGTTCAGCAGTATTAGATAATGTATTTTTGTTTAACCACTTGACAACTGGGCACTTAAACCCACTTAATAACCAGACCAATTTTCAGCTTTCGGTGCTCTCACATTTTGAATGACAATAACTCAGTCATACAACACTGTAACCAAATGAAATTTTTGTCCTTTTTTTCCCACAAATAGAGCTTTCTTTTGGTGGTATTTGATCACCTCTGCGGTTTTTATTTTTTTCGCTATAAATGAAAAAAGAACAAAAATTTTGTAAAAAAATGAATTTTTCTTCATTTCTATTATAAGATTTTGCAAAAAATTAATTTTTCTTCATAAATTTGGCCTAAAATGTATACTGCTACATATCTTTGGTAAAAAAAAAAAAAAAAAATTTGGATATTATTTAGTCTGGGTAAAAGTTTATAGGGTCTACAAGCTATGGTACCAATTACTGAAAATTGATCAATTTGATCACATCTGATGTACTGACAGCCTCTCTCATTTCTTGAGACACTAACATGCCAGAAAAGTACAAATACCCCCTAAATGACCCCTTTTTGGAAAGAAGACATTCCAAGGTATTTAGAAAGAGGCATGGTGAGTTTTTTGAAGTTGTCATTTTTTCCCACAATTCTTTGCAAAATCAAGGTTTTTTTTTTTTTTTTTTTTTTTTTTCCACAAAAGTTTCATATTAGCAGGTTATTTCTCACACACAGCATATGCATACCACAAATTACACCCCAAAACACATTCTGCTATTCCTCCCGAGTATGGCGATACCACATGTGTGAGTCTTTTACACAGCGTGGCCACATACAGAGGCCCGACATGCAGGGAGCACCATCAGGCGTTCTGGAACACCCAGACCAATTCTGACATTCCTCTCCTACATGTAAAAATCATCATTTATTTGCTAGAAAATTACATAGAACCCCAAAACATTATATATGCTTTTTTAGCAAAGACCCTAGAGAATACAATGGCGGTCGTTGCAACTTTTTATCGCGCATGGTATTTGCACAGCAATTTTTCGAACGCATTTTTTTGGGAAATAAAACAGTTTTGTGCTTTTTAAAAAAAAAAAACATTAAAGTTAGCCCAATGTTTTTGCATAATATGAAAGACGAAGTTACGCCGAGTAAATGGATACCCAACATGTCACCCTTCAATATTGCACACGCTTGTGGAATGGCGCCAAACTTCGCTACTTAAAAATCCCCATAGGTGACGTTTTAAATGTTTTTACTGGTTACATGTTTTTAGTTAGAGGAGGTCTGGGGCCAAAATGATTGCTCTCGCTCCAACGTTCGCAGCGATACCCCACATGTGTGGTTTGAACACCGTTTTCATATGTGGGCGGGACTTGCGTACACATTCGCTTCTGTATACGAGCACGCGGGAACAGGGGCACTTTAAATATTTTTTTTTTATTTTTAATGTTCATTTTACTTAATTTATTTTAGTTTGACACGTTTTTCCCCAAAAATAAATGTTTTGATCACTTTTATTCCAATTACAAGGAATGGAAACATCCCTTGTAATAGGAATATAGCATGACAGGTCCTCTTTACAGTGAGATATGGGGTCAATAAGACCCCACATCTCACCTCTAGGCTGGGAAGCCTGAAAAAAAACGATCCTGGCTTCGATCGCAGCGGTGAGTCAGAAGAAGCACCGGAGGGCGAAGGGAGTGGGGACGTCCCTTTTTGCCTCCCGTAAGAACGATCAAGAGGCGGAACAGCCGCCATGATCGTTCTTATGGTGTAGAGAATCGCCGGCTGAAAAAAATGATATCTGAATGATGCCTGTAGCTGCAGGCATCATTTAGATATCCCTGCACAAAGTCAAGGACCTCGTATGACGTGGGCGGGAAGTGGTTAAAACACATTTTTTTCCCCAGAGTATTTTCTGGGTATTGCAAAGTATTGGCCGGGGTATTGCAGAGTATTGGTGCAGAGTATGGTGCGGGGGTATTGCAGAGTATTGTGTGGGGGGTATTGCAGAGTATTGTGTGGGGGGTATTGCAGAGTATTGTGTGGGGGGTATTGCAGAGTATTGTGTGGGGGGTATTGCAGAGTATTGTGCGGGGGGATATTGCAGAGTATTGTGCGCGGGGGTATTGCAGAGTATTGTGCGCGGGGGTATTGCAGAGTATTGTGCGCGGGGGTATTGCAGAGTATTGTGCGCGGGGGTATTGCAGAGTATTGTGCGCGGGGGTATTGCAGAGTATTGTGCGCGGGGGTATTGCAGAGTATTGTGCGCGGGGGTATTGCAGAGTATTGTGCGCGGGGGTATTGCAGAGTATTGTGCGCGGGGGTATTGCAGAGTATTGTGCGCGGGGGTATTGCAGAGTATTGTGCGCGGGGGTATTGCAGAGTATTGTGCGCGGGGGTATTGCAGAGTATTGTGCGCGGGGGTATTGCAGAGTATTGTGCGCGGGGGTATTGCAGAGTATTGTGCGCGGGGGTATTGCAGAGTATTGTGCGCGGGGGTATTGCAGAGTATTGTGCGCGGGGGTATTGCAGAGTATTGTGCGCGGGGGTATTGCAGAGTATTGTGCGCGGGGGTATTGCAGAGTATTGTGCGCGGGGGTATTGCAGAGTATTGTGCGCGGGGGTATTGCAGAGTATTGTGCGCGGGGGTATTGCAGAGTATTGTGCGCGGGGGTATTGCAGAGTATTGTGCGCGGGGGTATTGCAGAGTATTGTGCGCGGGGGTATTGCAGAGTATTGTGCGCGGGGGTATTGCAGAGTATTGTGCGCGGGGGTATTGCAGAGTATTGTGCGCGGGGGTATTGCAGAGTATTGTGCGCGGGGGTATTGCAGAGTATTGTGCGCGGGGGTATTGCAGAGTATTGTGCGCGGGGGTACTGCAGAGTATTTGCGCAGGGAAGGCAGAGCATTGCAGAGTATTGCGCAGGGAAGGCAGAGTATTGCAGGGGTTAATGCAGGGATGGCTGAGCAGGGATGGATGGATCTGTGACTGCAATAGTCACAGATCCATCCCACACTGCTGCTGCCATCCGCGCTCTCCTCTCACACTGTACCGATCGGTACAGCGAGAGGAGGGAGGAACCGGCGTCATCAAATGACGCCGGTTTGTTTACCTGTGATCGCGCCGTCATTGGACGGCGCGATCACATGGTAAAAGACCGCCGTTGCCGGTCAATTACCGTGATCTGTGTAGCGCCGGGTCTCGTAGACCCGGCGCGCACAGAATTTTCTGTGTGCGCGCCCGAGGCGGCGCGCATTACTGCTTCTGGTGGGCGCCGTTTCAGAACGGCGACCCCCAGTTAAGCAACCACCTTGCCGCCGTTTGTAGACGGCGGCTGGTGGTTAAGTGGTTAAAGTGCAAAATTCGTAATTTGGCATGTGTTAAGGTAGGTCTATAGCCTTTCATTAAATCCCATATAAGCTTTTAGTTGTCAATGTAAATCAGTATTAAACCCAAAAGCAAACATTTTGCAGCTTACAAATTCTTAGGTGTGGTGGCTGTATTAGTTTTCTATTTCTTTTTATTTCCATCTGGTGATCTGGCTAGTAAGTCTGTTTTTTTTTTTATCCGAACAAGCTTTCCTGCAAATGTAGCAGTTAGTGTTGAGACACACTATTTCAAACCATCAGGAAGTGCTTACAATGATCAGCTTTTATTAAGTATGTTTTTTTTTTTTTTTTGGATGCAACATCAGTCCTCCGGTGCCTCTAATGCTGAGAACCGAGTGATCTAACACTGCAGATCTATAGGTTCTCACAGCTCCCCGAGCAGAGACCTGCTGACTGCTCTGCCCCTCCATGCTCTTTGGAGTAAAGGGGGTGAGAGCGGCCAGCTCAGGCTTGCTGAGAGGATAAGCCGGGTACTGGTCCAGGTATGTGGGCAGATCCCGACTTCATTGTTGTCATCTTTCCCAAGCCTGGACCAGCTCTGAGATCAGCGGACTTGAGCCCGCTGTTTGCTGAAAAATGGTCACAGGAGTGCAGAATGTAAAACCTTCTAAAACTTTTTTTTTTTTATGCTGCTTTTAATAAAAGAATAACTGGTGAAACTACCTAGAAGGTCTTTTCAGGCGCTTCTTGTTTAAGAGGTTACTGGGTGACAACTGTTTCTCAGTTGTAATAGTGTCAAAAGGTAGATGCTACCACTTTAAGAATCAGTGATATTAACACCAAAAATTTGTAGAAAAGATGAATAAATCCCAAAACAATAACATAATCAATTGAAAACAAAAATACAATTTGCTATATTGCTTGTCAAATATTAAACGATGCCAAACACTGTGCCTTTAACCAATTCCTGCTCAGCCTATTTTCAGATAATGGCTGGGCAGGACCTTTTTTTGCTTCGGGTGGATGTCTTTGACCAGTCACAGCAGATCGCATGACAATTGTAAACAAGGAATGCCTTTGATTCATGCCATTCTTTGTGTACAATTGTGTTACTTGCTGTGATTGTTCATATTCCCATCGCACACATTCCTGGATGTGCTCTCGAATTTGGGTGCTGTAGCAACAACCAGCTGGATACTGGTACAAGTCACAACGATGATATTTGCCAGCACACCATGGAACGACGTAAATAGCGTCCAAACGGATGATTTATTGCATGATCACAACACAAGGGGAGTGCACCGTTTCGGAGCCACGCAGGACCCCTTCGTCAGGCATGTGTGATTGGTCACAGCAGTCACATGATACAGACAGTGTCAATCACAGCGCTGGTGACAGTATGTGATCAAACAAAACTTATTTTAAACTTTTTCCCAAAAAATCGTGACAAATTACAACTTAAACTCGCCATGCCTCTTACTAAATATCTTAGACTGTCTACTTTCCAAAAAGGGGTAATTTGGGGCATATTTGTACTGTCCTGGCTTTTCCAACCCTCAAGAAATGAGACGGGCCATCAGTACATCATGATTGATCAATTTTTTTATATATATATATATATAACCATAGTTTGATATGGGTCAGATTCTTTGTATTTTACCATTCCATCCTAATATGCTTTCAGGTGGTAATTGATTCTTAAAAATAATTTACTTTTATTATATTGAAAAAACATTCCGACGTTCCATTTGTAAATGTTATTGTTTGTGAAAGATAAAAAATACCAGTTTGAACTGAGTCTTGAATTAATTTCTAATTCTTGATTTTCTGCTGCTTTTTCTTTGCAGTCATGCCATTTATTGATCTTCAAACCAAACTCGGCATTGATGTAGACAAATGGCTGTTGCTGCAGAGTGGAACGCAGGTACATCATATAGCTGGACGTTGCCACGCATTTGAGAAAGAATGGGTGGAGTGCTCCCATGGCATTGGTAAAATCCGAGCAGAAAAGGAGTGCAAGCTGGAATATGAGGACTTTATGGAGTGTATGCACAGAACCAAAACGGTAAGTTAGCAGGCTATCTAAAATACATTCATTGAATAAAGTATGATTCACTTAAACAGCTTCTTAAACTTTCACACAACTGCTACAGTGATCCAAAAAGGATGATTCCAAAAATTGTAGGGAATCGCCAGTTCATTAAAAGGATAGTTCACCTTTGAAAAAAAAAAATGCCTGTGCAGGTAGGGGATGTTTGTAGATTAAAACAAACTGTGTAGCTCTCACTAAAGATGAATAATACCCTTGCTATAGGTGTAGGCCATTTCCATACCTCCTGAAGCCTGACTGGAATACTCCCAGGATGTTGCCAAGTGAGGTCTAGTCATCACTACTCACCTCCACCATCACAGGTGTGAACTTTTTTTATCTGATTCAAACCCCTCACATGCTATTTCTCTCCCCTGATGCAGTAGCCCTGAGCTCAGCATTTGAGAGCTCACTCCTATTGATGGTGAAGGTGAGCAGTGCTGACTAGGACTCACTTGGCAACGTCCTGCGATTATTCCAGTTAAGCTTCATAAGGTATGTAAATGGCCTACACATATAGAAGGGCTTTATTCAACTTTAGTCAGAGCTGCACAGTTTGTTTTTGTCTACAAACATCTAGAGCTGCACGCCTAATTGTTAAAAAATTGCGAACTCGGTTCAATCCATCTCAGGATCTTATTCTAGGATTCATGTAACATATGCAGAGAAGTTCTGCTCACAGCTTGCAAAAAAAAAGCAGCCCTGCTGAAAGAGAGGTAGAAAAACATTGTATCCTGTTCTTTTAGAGATCAAAGGGATGATGACAGTTTGCTGCTGACAGTGCTGGGGTGCCACTTGCATGGTAAACTACACACACTCACAGGAACTGTAGCTGTAATTTTCTGAGCCGCTGGCACGCATCTGCTACCTGCCTTTTGCCTAATCTACAAACAGTTATTGCTGTTCTCTGAGGCTCTGCCCGCCTAGTGGGAGTCCTGGTGGTTTGTGACTATAAATGGGTGCACTGTCACTGTGCTGTGTGTGCCGTTCCCCTTACTCAACATCTCACTCGCACAATTCTGAGTGAGACATTGAGAGTCACAGGAATCCGAGTGCACAGTGCAGTGTGCTGATTTTGCTCCCCCTCCTTATCATACATCCTATACCTGCTGTGTCTGCCTTGGCAGCCCATACTCCACCCCCTGATGTGCACATTAATACAGCAATGTGAAAAGTAAAAGGCTTTCTGTGTGTATGTGCAGGTGTACAGCATAGGCAACAACCTGGAGTACACAATGCTGGCTGGATAATTGGTGATTCTGAACTGCCCCTCCTTGACAATTGCAGATGTTACTGCCCTCTGCTCTCTGATTGAAAAACACTGTCCCTACTCTGAAAAGCTATTCGCACATGGATTTCTTTTCAGAGGCATTTAACAGGTGGTTAGGAGGCAATATGTCACCCCCTCAACACCTGTTTTAACTCCCTAAATGCTGCATCACCCCACAACAACCACATGCATTTCACATGGTTTCAGGGAGGTTGCAGCACAGACCCTTTGATTTGAATGGGTTACGTTTGGTGAGCGGTAGTGCCTGCAAAATGCAACTGGGGTATAATTCTTGCTGCAGTCATGAAGTAAGGCACCATGGTTGCAGCATGTGTATACCCACCAGCCAGTTCATTCAGAAGCTGCGTTAAAACATGCTGTGTGGTATCGTCGGTGTAGATTGCGGTGCAATGTACTGTTTTTTTTTTTAAACAAATTTTATTGAAATGTCACACTAACATTTCATAATTAATTAAATTATTAAACAAGTAAAAGGTGCAGTGCACAGATGCCTCAATATAATATTGTGTGTAGTACCCAATAGTCCAAGGACAGGGATAACAAGGTGTGTGTGTTTATGTGTATGTCAATGGGTCAGTCAGGGCAGCCACCAAGAAGACCAGAAGCGGGTTCCAGTGAGCTAGAATGAAAATAAGGAAAAGGGGTGCCTCTGAGTATGTATCCTAAAAACATTTATTGAAACAAAATGAAAAAATAGCCTCTTGGCAAATAAATATATAATAATAATAATAGAATTGGTCGTACCGTCATCCAGAAAATTTAGTATATAGAGGTCGGAGGATTGGTCCACAAATCAAAACTCCGAAAAATAGGGGAGGTTGCGGGCAGTTGGACTATCATGGTACAGATAAGCAAATAAAGTAAGGTATAAATGCATGTAAAAAAAAACATTTTATTAATAAAAAAAATTATAAAGGACAATAGCATTCATATATAATTAAAAACATTTGGTGGCAGACCACACATATCACCAATAGAAGAATCCCCAGATGGGGGAAAAATCCCAATGGGACATGGGCCGTGAAGGGCATCTCTACTAGTATCACGGTATGAACCGCTTCGTCAGGAGAATGTCTGCAAACGATTGATAATTTAATCAGAAAACTTTACAATGAACAAATTCAGAAATACAGTCTCATGCATAAAAACAAAACCAATGTATAATTTATTGAAACAACAATATCCACTCACATGGAGGAAAGTTGAGTTGAGGTCCGTTGCTGGCAGGGGCGGACTGACCATTGAGTCACTCGGGCACTGCCCAAGGGCCCCATGCCACTAGGGGGCCCCATCAGGGTTGCCAGGCTCAGTAAAACCAGGGACAGTATGTAAAAATCAGTTTTTTTTTTTAGATCTGTCCCTGATATGTCCGAAACTGACATGCTTTTAATGTGAATATCCCAAGATTTTAGCTGCCCTGCCTCTGCACTGCCTCCTGGCGTGGTGGCCATCTGTAAGCCAGAGGGGCCCCATAATCTTCTATTGCCTGGGGGCCCCATGAGTTGTCAGTCCGCCCCTGGTTGCTGGGCTGAAGAGATGGGACTGCAAGTCGCAGCAGATCCATTTGGCAGGCACCACATCGGATCCAGGCAGAATAGGGTGGGATGGCTGAGCATAGCACGGTCTCCTTCAGTAGTGCAGGCTTAGCATATCACGGTCAGAAAGGGTCCATCCGTCAAGGATATGGGTTCCAAATGGTGATGAGTGGGAGAGAGTAGATGGCTGCAGGGCTGTGAGGTCACAGCTATTTTTTATAATGTTTACCTGACCATTGTGCGTTATGAGGCAGTACTTTTTGTCAGCAAGTACCACTGCAATGTTACAGGTAAATGTACCACTGTTGCCCTTTTTTTTAGGGCCAATTCACACTACTGCAGTGTAAACTGTCTGTCACTGCCAAGACACGGGAAACAACAGTTGCCTGCATTTTATCGCATCGCACTGGCCAACATTGCAGTGAATGAAGTGTACATTTCACATAAAGTTTGTTAAAAAAAACAAAACGGTATGGTGCGCTGAATTATGTACCATGCTACCCCCTAGAGTAGCTGCTCTGAGATTCCATGGAGGGGCATGGTGAATTTCCCCTTAACCACTACAGCTCCGGAACGTTTACCCATCCATCCCCCCCCCCCCCCCTTCATGACATGCCTTTTTTTTTTTTTTATGCAATACGCCACTGCATTACTTTAACTGACAATTGAGCGGTCAAGCAATGCTGTATCCAAATAAAATGTATGTCTCTTTACCCACAAATAGAGCTTTCTTTTGGTGGTATTTGATCACCACCTGCGGTTTTTATTTTTTGTGCTATAAGCAAAAAAGACCAACAATTTTGAAAATAAACATTTTTTACTTTCTGCTATAAAACATATCCAATAAAAAATGATTTCTTCATCAGTTTAGGCCAATATGTATTCTGTAGTTAAGGCCAATACATATTTTTGGTGAAAAAAATTCCAGTAAGTATATATTGATTGGTATGCGCAAACATTATAGCGTCTACAAACTATGGGATATTTTTATGTTTGTTTGTTTTTTGTTTTTTTACCAGAAATGGTTACTGTAATAATGACACTGGCAGTGAACGGATAAACATCAGGGGCAATCAAAGGGTTAAATATGTTCCTAGGAAGTTCTTTCTGTGTGGGGGGGGTGCTTTAACTGTGGGAAGACAGATCTGTGTACCTGCTTAGCAGAAACACAGGATCTCTGTCTTCCCTACTAACAGAATGGCGATCTGCCTTGTTTACATCAGCAGATCATCGTTCTGCCTCTGTTGGAAACAATTGGTGGAGCTCAGCAACCCGCTGACGTCAAGTTCAGTCTTCAGGTAAAGAGAATTTATGCACCAATACAACAGTAGAAAAGGGTGATGGATCTTTCCCAAGTGTCCAAGATGGGGCAAAGTAACAGGTTTGGTCTAATGCCTATCACTCCCATCCCCCGCCCACCCACCCAACCAAATATACTTGTACTCTTTATTTTCCTTGTCCCTCCATCTGTTTTGAGCAAACAAAAAATCCAGTCCCTTGAAGTGTGAAGAGCATGTGACTCATTCTTGATGATTGGCACGGTGCTGTTAAATTGGGGGCAGGAAAACAGTCCTCAGCTTGAGTACGCTCTAACTAGACCAACTTTAAACACTTTTTTTTGCTGAACAGAGCACTGCACTGGGAGATAGAAGAAAAGGTGAATATATGCCATTGGCCAGGACAGCATTAACGAGAATCTGTTGCTTTGCACTTAGTGGGCAAAGAACAGGTCTGCTTTAATGCAATATTAAAGGATATTTTTTCAATAATAAACATGTTATACTTGCCTGCTCTGTGCAATTGTTTTTGCACAGAGAGCTTCAATCCTCCAATTCTTGGGTTCCCTGTCGGCACTTCTGGCTTCTCCTGCCCTTGTGTACCGCCCCACCCAGCAAGCGGCTCTCTCCCTATTGACCCACACAGTAGGGCTTGCCCCTGCCCCCTGTCACTGGATTTCATTAACGGCAGCGGGAGCCATTGGCTGTGTGCAGTGAGGAGGGGAAGAGAGATCATTGGACCAAGATCAGGCTCAGAAAAGTATGCAGGGGGCGGGGGGTTTACCTTGATGCAGAGAATGCAACATTTACAACCACTTTAACTTAAAAGTAAGATTTGACCCAAAATCATAAGTTTCCAGTAGATGATTGAAATTGACTGGTATTTTTTTTTATTTCTTAACATGCAAAACGCTGTTAGAAGCAACTATTTTGTGCATTCCAAAATATAACAGCAAGTGGTAATGGAGAACCATCCTGGCTAAAAGAGGCGCTGCCATTGCTTACTTTTTTCCTCCTAAGAATGAGATTGTCATTTTAATCGCTGCTTCAGTATTTACTGAGCCACAAATCTAGTCTAGGACAAGTATGTAGCCAGCAAAGCCATCTTGTTTTGAGTGACTTGCTTCAGCTAGTAAAGGATGGATCAGGGTGACTACCCTAGGGCTTGTACCTTATTTTTTAAATTCAAGTTGGTAGTAGTTGCATGTCTCTGTATTACTGGTTTTCTTTAAAGTGGAACTATACTCGATGCAACATACTGGGGTTCCTCACAGGCGGCTGACCACTTTGAGCTGGTGGCTTCCAGTTGTTGAGTACTGGCTGCTTTTATTGGCCGGGCCGATATGACCTCACTCCCACGCATGTGCGGGTGTTCAGTTGATAATACTGAACCTATACAGTGAGCTGCTTGTGCGTAGCTTGCTGTACATGGACGGACAAGGCAGGGAGGTAAGTTTTTTAATGCAGAAAAGACAAAGCATGTCTCTTCCCTGCATTAAATATACTGATTGTTCCCCCATTTTTGCAATTTACCTAAAGTTCCACTTTAAAGCCATTTGCCAGGCAGAATACACTTACAAGGGTTAAATTAGTTGAACACTCCTCTAAAGCCACCTGCTATTCTATGTACATGGTCTTCTTGACACCACAAATGTTCTTGTTAACATGCAGGTACAGCTCCCATTGTACTTTCGTACACATGTATATTAAACCCACGTACCCTTTAAAAAAAAAAAAGTTAAACCCAGCATTATAATCACTGCCTCCCTCTCCTCCTCACCATTTACAAAACATGCACCCCTAGGCTTTGTTTTGTAACTGGCCAGGAGGATGTTTGAAAATGAATGCGTTTTTGAGACTAATTTTGATGTATTTATTTAAATGCGTGTTAATGAGTGTTTTGATGTGCTTTTAAATTTTCCATTTATTTTAAATACAGCTGTGTGAAAATGCACATCGGTACATGTGAACAATTTTATTTTTATTTGAATGGAAGAGAGAAATTGTGACTTTAGGTGAAATCCTGAGCAGAGTAAAGGGCATTTCCCATTTTTTAAGATCAGTAAAAAAAATTAGATGTTATAATGCAGGCAATCTTCACAGTATGACCCAGCAGAATGTATAATGTGTGTGCACATCTTTCTTCCAGCTGCAGCGCTTGAAGGCCATCAAGGATCAGATGCAGAAGCTAGAGAAGGAAGGGAAATACAAAGCTCCGGATTTCAGTAAAGAGGAAAACAGACCATAATGGCATCAAATTGAAGCCTGTTTTATTTGTTTTTGTGGCTAACCTATTGAAGACAGCCAAACTCTGGCTGTATATTAAAATGCTTAAATTAAGTTTTACTGTCTGTCCTTATTTTTGGGTAAATGTGTCTCTGTTCATTCCTGTATGGGAAATAACTATTTGTTTAAACTGACAGAAAATAATCTCTACTTGGTCATAAGATGAGCAAACATCAATATTGCAACAGACTAGGTCAACCTTTTGAATAATCCTTCTCCCTTTCAGCTGCCCTGTGTATTTCATATGGGATAGCAAGAACGGTAAAGTACAGTCACCAAAGCAAGAAGCACATAATGAATTACAGACTACAAAATTCGCTGATCACCTCCATTACTAGTCAAAAAAATTATAATAAAAATGCCATAAATATATCCCTTATTTTGTAGACGCTATAACTTTTGCACAAACCAATTGATATACGCTTATTGCGATATTTGTGGGGGAAATTTTCCCCTAATCGTCTTTTAGGACAGCCACCTGACAGCCACCTGAGGAGGAAACCTGACCTTGGCTCCTCCCCTCTGTAGGAAACAATGCGCCAGCCTCCTATAAATTTCCTCCTCCCCTGCTGACTCCTCAGTTATTTGTGTTTCCTCCAGAGGGGAGACCCCGTTAGGAACCAGCTAGGAGAGCCAAGGGAGGCTCAGGCAAACAGTCCGGAAAGGGAGCAGGGGCTCTTGGGACAAGCCAGGTCACTAACCTGGATGAGATTGCCGCCCCCACATCCCTGAGTGCAGGTGTAGGGCGGGGGGGGCTCCGTTTGTAGCACCGAGTGCGGTGGAGAGGAGTGCACAGCCAGCGTCCCATGCCCCAAGCAACGTGTGTGGCAGCAGCAGGAATGGGGATTCCAGAGCGCAGCCATGCAGGGTATCGGGACCGCACGGAGCCGAGGGCGGGTGACGTCATGTCTGGCAAACGGGGCATGCACTTCCGGGTTCGCGGCTTCCGGTTCCGGCAGCAAATTTAAAAAACGGAGCCAGGCAGAGGCTGGAGGGAGCTGCAATCGCTGTAGAGACAGCAGAAGCAGCGCTGGTGACACGGACATGTCAGGGACAGAAGAAATGGGATACTGCTCCAGCAGAGACCAGCTCCAGCCATACCAAGGTAAGGGGAACCTAGGGTGGATCTCCCCTATCCTAAAACCCACCACCCCTCCCCCCGCCCCAGGGGAAAAAAGGGAGGGGGAGGTGAATCAAGCCCTCAGTGTCAAGGGGTGATTCATGGGGCCCCTAGTGAGGCAAGCCCACATGAAGGCACTGCGCACCTGCCGTGGGCAGGAGGAAGGTTATGGTACTAACTATGGGATATATTTTTCCCTTATGTCTTTCAGAAAACTGACAAAGACCCTCTCACAGCTCAAAGAGGAAATGGCCATCTTGCATAGTCACACTTAGGGATTCATGGAGGAAAGCTATTTGTAGTGATTGTATTAGCAAGCTAGTACAGGAACATACTGCGGAACAGAGTGACCTAGCATCATCTTTTAAAGAATTATCCAACACTTTTGAATTTTTAATTTTTTTTTGAAAGTTTTCAGATCCTGCAGCTTCAGTCAGCTTCTCCTCCTGTACAGGCAGCAGCTATAATACCGGAATTAAGACCTTCCACCAGTGCAGGCCCTTCAGTAGCTCCTAGAGAGGAGGCAGAAGAGGAACCTGACAGCTCAGTGTCCGGTTCCCAAGAGTCTGAGGAGGAGGCTCAGGAAGGTGATTCCAGGAAGCCATCCCGTTATAAACTCTCATTGGAGGATGTTGATCACCTCTTGGGAGCCATATATATCACTCTCTGGGTATACAGACAGAGAAAAAAAACCCTATAACTGCATGACCAGATGTATGAGGGTTTGGGAGAACAGGAAAAGAGGAATTGTCCAGTTCACAAAGTACTAATAGAAGCAATCAAGAAAGAATGGCAGGAACCGGAAAGAAAACAATTTTTTTTTTCTAAAGCTTTAAAAAGACGATTTCCATTCTCAGATGACCCATTCTCAATATGGAACAAAACTCCAAAGCTAGATGCCGCCTTCTCACAGGTAGGGATTTGTGGGGAAAAAATGCGAACATGTCTAACGAAAAAATGGACTTTATAGGCACAACCCAATAAAATTAATACTTTTAATACAATAGATACATCACAAAAAATAATAGATCAATAAGACGAGAACAAATATGGACCCAATTTTTGTCACTAGTATAAACACTCAATAGCCACAGGGCCTATTGTAATAAATGGATATTGCGCTGGGTAGAGTGATTCCAAGATGAGACCGATTGGATCCTTTGAACGTTAAAATCAGCTCGACATGTTTCGCGATCTTATACACATCGCTTCTTCGGGAGCTTCTGAATATTAAAAAACAGTGTTTCTATTAAAGAAGACAAATACAAAAATGACTGCTAAATAGCCTATGAAATAGGCGTACAATTGGCTAGTGATGTAAGTATCAATATAGATATACTCACCGATTAACGGTGCTTGCTATTTGAGAGAGAAATACAATGTGCAGCTTCACTATGTGTGCCAGCAGGGGGTCAACCACACCTAACCCCAAAAAGATGGTAAGAGGGGGAATGGGGTGGGGACCAATGCGTACCAACTCCTCGAGACACCATGGGCCAGATAAAACCGGGAAAACAAGTTGGGGTATATCTGGTAATTAAAAATAGTAAAGGGAAAGTATACATGAATAATAAAGAAAGTAAATAATTAATAGGCGCTCATAATATACTAATGGAGCCGCCTAGTGATACTAAACGATCACCATATTAATTCATAAGCTAAATACCTTTTCAGAATAATACCCGGAGTTGGATAAACCGTGGACAGTGTCCCACAATGAATTTCTCAAAAAATGCAGCCAAATCTATAAAAGATGTATAGAGCATCTATAATTACATTGGCTAAAAAGGCAAGAAAAGAAAGGAAAAGAAAAACAAAGAACCACATGCTATCTAATAGCCAGTGTGACAAAATTACCTCAAATATAATGAATGATGTGTTTGGTTCTATTGCTGAAAAAAGTGTTCTCGTAAGGAACCACTGGGTGGCGGTAAACAGGTATCCAAACACTTCCTAGTTGGGAATGGATCTAATGAATACACAGAATAGGAAAATAAAAGAAATTAGGCCTGGGAATGCTGCTTGTGAAAGAGACAGCAGTACAGCCATAGGAGGAAGCATGGTGGCAGCTTACCTTTGGGAATCCCAGGGTTAGGGGGCAGAGGTCCACAGAGCCCAGCCACGCTGAGCTATTGTATCCAGCAAGTATACTCTCCAGAGCACCTGGAGAGTGAGCTGCTGCTTGTCTATTTATATGCCCCGCGCGGATGAAGTCAGTTGATCTGACGTCAATCCGGCCGGCCAATTGCACACCGTGCATGCGCATAGGGAGCCGCAAACGGCTCCTATATGCAATAACGAGATTGCTGTGTGTAGGGGGGATTCCCCCCATGAGGGGGAACAGAGCTCCCTGTGCCACCAGGGACCAAACCGGCAGTCACCCAGCGTAACTGGGGGACTAGACAGAGTCCTCTGGTGGCTTACGTGGCCGCACTTGTTTCCTGGTCAATGGTGCACGATGCTGTGGTCAAAGAGGTGAACTGCAGCTGGCATCACAGTGAAGAATGAACAGTGTCTCTCATATATAACCTCTAGACGGGCATAACACAAAAGCATGCCATAAGATAATGACTTTGGCATAGTCAACATGGTACAAAGGTATTGTGCACAAAAAAGGCATCATTAGGAAATTGTGTTTAAACAATTAATCCTGGCCCAATCGGGCGTAGAACTACATAGTAGATGCAAGTAAGAAGTAGCATACCGGATTGTTGCAACAGCTGGACTGGAGCACATGAGACTCATTAGAGCCTTATATATTGTGTTCCCACAGAAAGGGTACACAATTGAACAGAAAAAATCCAAAGACATAATCCATAACTTAACGATGTATTATTAAAACACCCAGAAAAAAGGCAATGGGATAAACTGACAGAAGGTGTCAAAATCCCCTTGGGGGGGGGGGGGGCAGTTATCCCAATATGTATTTCATGAACAGCCTGTCTGCCCATGTTTTCCAAAAGGCCATAAATGAATATGTACATATATGCATGTATAAACACATAACATACAAGTGTAGATAAGCAGTTTAGGCTGGCCTCCAACACTTCTAGCGGTACCCAAACCGAATCATCGCCAGCCAACACCTGACCATCCCGGAGGCAACCCCACCATCATACCTGCCCCTCAAAGGAAGGGCCTGTATGATAGCACCTTGTTTATTCCGGATGGTCTAGTAGCATTTAAATGTTCTATCCATAATGTTTCTCTCTGAAGGATATGCTTGTCCCAATTACCGCCACGTGGGTCCTGGGGTACAACTTCTAGTACGATAAATTGTACCATTTTGGTATCAAACTTATGGTAAAGGCCCAAGTTGCAGCTAACCGGGGTAAGCATTTTGGCAAATTAAGAATAATAAATGTGGTCATAGATACGATGCCTTAGCTGGCGAATAGTTTTTCCTACATATAATGCCCCATTAGGTAGACCACTCCTTCAGTGTTACAGGACGCTTGAAATTGTGGACGAAAAGTTTCCCCATTGGGTAGTCGAAATTTAGTGCCCGTCTGGACCCACGGGCAGTAGGTGCATTGGCCACATATTGAAATGCCATAGATGGAATCCCGAACATTTGTATTTGTTTTATAGTGGCTGGTTGTTAGTTTGTTTCCTATAGAGGAACTTTTTCTAAAAACTATCTCTGGGGTCTTTTTGACATACTTGCCCAACGTAGGGTCTTCGCTGAGCAAGTACCAATGTTTTTGCAAACAATTGCGCAGGTGTTGATGTTGAGCAGAGTATTTGGTGATAAATCTCGTAATCTGCTGATCATCATTGCCTTTTATTCTGGTATGGATAAGAGATGTCCTATCTCTATTTAGTGCCTTATTGAAGGCCTTTCTCAGCAGAGTTTTTCTATATCCTCTTTGTCGAAGGCGCAAGCGTAGCTCATTGTCTTGCAGTCTAAAGTCTGCTTCATGGGTGCAATTCCGTTGTAGACGGATATATTGAGCATATGGTATGCTGTGCACTAGATGTGTGGGGTGACTACTTTGGGCATGCAATAGCGTATTTCCCGCTGTTGTTTTGCGGTATAGTTTTGTTGCTATGTTGTTGGAAGCGTCTCTATAGATCAAGAGATCCAAAAATGATATGGAATCTCTATGATGTTCAAAAGTGAACTTCAAATTACATTTGTTGGTGTTGAGACGTTCTATAAATTCCAGCAACAACTGCGCTGTGCCGGTCCAAATTAAGAAAATATTGTTGATGTAACGATACCAGCATAGCGTTTGATTCAAAAATTGATTGTATAGCTCATTTGAGGCTATCTCTCTCTCCCACCCCCCAGGTACAGGTTTGCTTACGCCGGTGCACAACAAGTGAAAGGAAAAAACCAAAAGGTTGGCGCTGCGCTAAAAAATTAATGATAAAAAAGTGATGAGTGATGTTATGAACAAACAAAAGAAAGATATATAGCAGCTAGCACTAAAATGTGTACAACAAATTAAGAAGCATAAATATAAAAGGCAGTGCAGCGCTATTAATAGTGATAGAATACTTAAATACAATTAAGTAAAAAACAGTGTAAACAAAAATAAAATGTAAACAAAAATAACTCTTTGATAAGAGAAGGAATCCAAATAAATGAATTAAATTAATAAGTGATAGAAAAAAACAGCAAAGTCCATTTAAAAACCCAAAAATTAAAAAGTGTCTCAATCTGGTGTGAAAACAATTCCTTAATTAGCAAGATGTGATGATATCTTGATTGCTGTGAGAAGGTGTTCACCCATGCAATTCGTGAAGTAAGGATTAACCGCTTACCAGAGATAAAGACTGTTTTCCACCAGTCTTATGGAGCCTATGGGAAGTCTGGTCTCCCAATACCCTTTCAGCAATATTAAACCTCAGCAATCAATCCGGGTATCATAAATTGGAACAAAAGAAACTTTTCATAGTGCATACCGTTTAAACCAAGGTAGGATTTAATAAAAGTAATGCACTTACAGTTATGTTGCCAAAAAAACGCATATAAGTGGACAAAGAAAAGAGAGCGCTTCAGCTGTAGTGTTCCGATGCTCCTCGCTACTCAGTCTGCAACCACGGCCAGCGTTCAGAACGGAACGCGATGACGTCACGGCACCCCTAACAGCAATCAAGATATCATCACATCTTGCTAATTAAGGAATTGTTTTCACACCAGATTGAGACACTTTTTAATTTTTGGGTTTTTAAATGGACTTTGCTGTTTTTTTCTATCACTTATTAATTTAATTCATTTATTTGGATTCCTTCTCTTATCAAAGAGTTATTTTTGTTTACATTTTATTTTTGTTTACACTGTTTTTTACTTAATTGTATTTAAGTATTCTATCACTATTAATAGCGCTGCACTGCCTTTTATATTTATATTGGTGCACAACAAGTGCCCATTGCGACGACCTGTACCTGGAGGTAATGGGAGTCAAGGAAAGAAAAACTGTTGTGATGAAGGATGAAAGACAGCAACTTCAAAATGAACGTCTGAAATTTCCACTTGCGATGGTCTTCTTCCATCAAAAAAGCCTTAATAGTTTCCAATCCTAGCTGATGTAGTATGCTGGAATATAGGGCCTCAACATCAATGCTAACAAAAAACGCATCAGGAGGGATGGCTAAACCATCCAAATGTCTCAGCAAATCCGAGGTATCTTTAACATACGATGGAAGGCCCAGAACGTGTGGCATAAGAAAGAAGTCCACTAGTCTGCTAGCATTTTCGGTGATCGAACCGATCCCCGAAATTATGGGTCTGCCGGGCGGTGCTGTTTTATTCTTATGGATTTTAGGGATGGAATAAAAAATCGCTTCTCTCGGGAATGCTACATTAAGGTATTCGTATATTTATTTATCAATCAGGGCATTATTAAAGGCTGTATATAGTAGTAATTTAAACTCAAGATTGAATTGAGTTATGGTGTCTTTTGTGATAGGTTTGTACCATTCCTCATTATTGAGGATATCATAGCACATTTTCTCATATTGTTGACACGTCAATTGGACATATGTTGCCGCCTTTGTCGGATGCCTTGATGACCGTATCCTCTCTAGCTCGTAAGCGTTTTAATGCTTCTTGATGTTCGATACTGAGGTTGGACAAAATAGGGGAGGCTGGCATTGTTTTGATCTCATTCACCATCGCAATAAGGAAGGCCGAGATCTGCTGATTTGTATGTAAATCAGGAAATTGGTTGGACTTACGTTTCAATGAGCTTAGACTTTTGGCACCTGGGGTGGAAACCTGACTTGGTTGGCTTGGTAAAATATCACTTGGATCTTTTCCTCTAGGAGGAGCATAGGTATCAAGGCACACGGATCTAGCATTTGAGGATATGGGCATCTTATCCAAAGCAATGGATAAAAGGTTGGACTCATTGTTAAAAAAATCATGGGACTCCACACTAGGAAGTTTAAAACCAGCGATGGCAATCACGGTGGTGGCCAGAAATATGGAGTTCTGGTTAAACCAGATCCAGGCGCACATTGAGGAAGGAACTGCGAAAGAGCAAATCCTATCCTCCTTTCCCACACTGCTGCGAGGCATAGCCTATATTGCAGATGCTTCAGCTGAACTC
The DNA here is from genome assembly GCF_905171775.1 of Rana temporaria. Taxonomy (NCBI): domain Eukaryota; kingdom Metazoa; phylum Chordata; class Amphibia; order Anura; family Ranidae; genus Rana; species Rana temporaria. The sequence continues at coordinate 272,437,252 of NC_053490.1, read as the reverse complement.
GTACGGATGGCAGCTAGATCATCTGCACTAGCCAACTCCACAAGAAGGGCTCTATGGTTAAAGACATGGCAGTGGGACTGCGCGTCTAAAACCAAATTATGTGGCATCCTATTTACAGGGGACTTGCTATTTGGGCCAGGGTTGGAGAAGGTGCTAGATCGTACAGCGGATAAAAATAAAGCATTTCCGCTGAAACGCAAAGCACCTTGGAGTCAGCCACAACAGAACAAAAAGAGGCAAAAAAGTACAACTTGGGTCCCAAAGGGTCCCTGTTTTTCAACACCCAAGGCAGATAACCAGAAAAAAAACTTGGGCCCAGAAGGGGAAAGGCAAAGGAGGAGCGATTTTTCGTCGTCCTGAGCAAACCTACGACAAAAAATTACAAGTTGGTCACAGTAGGAGGAAGACTGGGGGCCTTCCTCCCACAGTGGGAAAAGATAACCTCCAATCACTTTATTTTGAGAACAATAAAGGACGGTTATCACCTGGAGTTTTCAAAACCACCCCCAAACAAATTCTATTTAACCAAACTTCCAAAAAACTGAGGGAAAGCCGAAGGGTTAATGAGAGCCTTAGAGGATCTCAAGAAACAGGAAGTAATTACAGAGGTACCCAAGGAAGAAAGAGGACAAGGGTTTTACTCCCACATGTACAAAAACCCACGGGAAAGGTCAGACCAATCCCAAACCTCAAACCCCTGAATGTGTCCATAACCTACAAGAGATTCAGGATGGACTCAATATATTCAGTCAAGACCTTACTAGACCTACTAGTCTAGTCTCCCTAGACTTAAAGGACGCATACCTACACGTCCCAATATACAAAGAGTGTCAAACGTTTCTAAGGTTAGCGATAGAAACGGAAAACAAAACCATACACCTACAATTCCGAGCCTTACCCTTCGGCCTTTCCTCTTCACCCAGGATCTTCACAAAGATTCTGGCGGAAGCCCTGGCACCCTTGCGAATCCAAGGCATTTCCATCATCGCCTATTTAGATGATCTGCTTCTGTTTGCAGAATCTCCAGAAAGGTTACAAAAAAAACTCGAGATCATGCAGGCGTTTCTAAAAAGTCTGGGTTGGCTAATAAATATAGAAAAATCCAACCTGCAGCCGACTCAACAGATAACATACTTGGGATATGTGTTAGATTCGGTCCAACAAAGGATATTCCTGCCCAAGGTGAAAATAGAGAAAATCCAAAGAGAAGTAAGTGCTATACAGGCAAACTTACCATGCATCATCAGAAAGGTGATGTCGACGCTGGGGTTACTAACGTCTGCAATCCCAGCGGTACAATGGGCAGTCCTACATTTTCGACCACTGCAAATGTTCCTATTAAAAATTTGGGATCACAGGCAGGAGTCCTTGCACACTCAGGTTCTTATACCAGCAAAGGTAAAAAGAACCCTATGGTGGTGGAGGACATTAGAAAATGTAACCAAGGGTCGGTTGTCCACATTTCCCATTTCCCAGATCCTTACCACGGACGCAAGTGGCATAGGATGGGGAGCACATTTAGGCTCCCAGATAGCACGAGGGACGTGGAAAAAGCAAGAAAGGATGAGATCATCCAACTGGAAGGAATTGAAAGCAGTAGGGCTTGCACTCCAATCCTTCCAGAGGGAGGTAAAAGGACAACATTTGCAAATCAGGTCCGACAACGCATCAGTCATTGCCTACTTAAACAGGGAGGAACGAAGTGGAACCATGTGGTCACTGGCAGAAAAAATCCTGAAATGGGGAGAGAAAAACGTACTCTCTCTATCAGCAATCCACCTAAAAGGGGATTTAACCACTTGACCACTGGGCACTTAAACCCCCTTAAAGGATCACTAAAGGATTTTTTTTTTTTTTTTTTAGCTAAATAGCTTCCTTTACCTTACTGCAGTACTGGTTTCATGTCCTTATTGTTTGTTTTTGCTTTGAAGTGGCTGTAATCCTTCTCTGATCTCCACACTTCCTGGTTGTCTTTTCCCTTATAACCATCGTACTGGGAGCTTTTCACTGTAGGTCTAAGCTGTCATTACTGTGTGTCTAAAACTTAACAGAACCAATCAGATTCATTTTAAAAACAAAACACTGCCCTGGATTTGTTTGTTTTTGTTCTGTGTGTCTCTCTAGTTCACAGGAACATGAAAACAGTTTAAAAGTGAAACTAACCTACAGGCACATTTATATGATTGATTTTTTATCTATTTGTAATCATTTTTAAAAGGAATCAGTTAACTTTTATGTCTCTATACCCTGTAAACCAGGGATCCTCAAACTATGGCCCTCCAGCTGTTGTAGAACTACACATCCCATGAGGCATTGTAACACACTGACATTCACAGACATGACTAGGCATGATGGGAATTGTAGTTCCTGAACAACTGGAGGGCCGTAGTTTGAAGACCCATGCTGTAAACAGTCATTTCAGCAAAAAAAAAAAAAAAAAATTTCCTTTAGTGACCCTTTAATTACCAGACCAATTTTCAGCTTTCGGTGCTCTCACATTTTGAATGACACTTACTCAGTCATACAACACTGTACCCAAATTAAATTGTTGTCCTTTTTTCCCCACAAATGGAGCTTTCTTTTGGTGGTATTTAACACTGTTGGATTTTTTATTTTTTGCGCTATAAAAGAAAAAAGACTGAAAATTCTGTAAAAAAATTAATTTTTCTTTGTTTCTGTCACCACTAAGGGACCATTCACCTTATCACCAGGGACCACCGTGAGTAGCTGAAGCAAGTACCAGAGCAGTATTTTCACCAACCGGGGATGGTGAAGAATTGAGAAATTTCAGCAGGTGTCATACCAGGGACCTAGCCAGCGGAGGTGTTGCTTGCAGAGTAGTCTTGTGTGCCAAGCCCCAGGTTCCGAACAGGCCAGTGGGGTGACGCTTGAGGAGTATCTGTGAGTGCCAATCTAGGGACCCAGCAGGGGGGTGACGCTTGAGGAAGATACTTGGAAGATTGGAAGAGCTCAGGAGATCCAGTGGCAGTGGATCAGCATTTCTAAGTGATAGACTGGGACATAAGTTGAGTGAAGATTTAAATAGGAGATTGTGGAGGGAAAGAAAGAGTTCATTGCAAACTTTGTTAGAAACTGTTCAAGATTGTTGCCATAGGAGACAGCGTGTCTACACATGCAGACGTGGTGTCCGGCTGGGTGTCTTTCCCTGCGTGGTTGTCTTGGAGTCTGCCAAATAACATTGCAACTACTAAAGGGGGTCCTGGCCCTAACCCGCTCTCCCACAGTTATGTTTTAGAGATAATAAATCTATTTGCATTTAAGAAGTGTCTGATGCCCATTGATCAACCTTGCATTGCACTCACCATGCCTCGTAACCAGGGCCGGCCTTTGGGGTGTGCGAGCTGTGCGGCCGAACAGGGCGCCATGGGCAACAGGGGCGGCATGCGGCCATCACAGCTTGCAGAATGTGAGTCGAGGCGCCTAGGCCCTGGGCGCAACATTTGGGGGGGCGCAATCCCGCGACAGTACGTGTCACCAGCGCTACATTATCATAATTTGAAGTTCCGTGACCCCGCGTTCCAGCCGCCATGTTTAGTGTCAGGGCGGCCCCTGGCGCCCTGTGATTGGGTCAAGTGGTCATCTGTGGCGGGCGGGGCTGGCCTGGCCTATCCTCTATCGCGGGGAGCGGGGCTGGCCTTTGCTGCGAGCTGTTTACGACTGTACGCTCGCGGACTTCTCCGCCTCCTCCTCAGGCTCTCCGGCGGAATAGATCCATGAACATGTCCCCGTCGGGGTGGCCCGGGCATACAGTGTGACAGGCGTCGGCAGTAGGAAGAAAAAAAAAGGTGAGAGACTCGTCTCCCTTGTGAGTTTTTGCTGCTGGCCCGGGGGAGTAGGTATTGGTCTGGGGGGGAGAGGGAGCGGCCAGAAAGTCGGTGTGTAACGTGTTATGCCTCCATAGTAAAATGCTGGGCCTTTTAGTCCCACCAATGCCTCCTATAGTAAAATGCTGAGGCTTTTACTATAGGAGGCATTGGTGGACTACAAGGCCCAGCATTTTACTATAGGAGGCATTGGTGCACTACAAGGCCCAGAATTTTACTATTGGAGGCATTGGTGGACTACAAGGCCCAGCATTTTACGATGGGAGGCATTGGTGGGAATAAAATGCTGGGCCTTGTAGTCCACCAATGTACCTATAGTAAAATTCTCTGCCTTGTAGTCCACCAATGCCTCCTAAAGTAAAATGCTGGACCTTGTAGTCCACCAATGCCTCTATAGTAAAATACACCAATGCTGTAGTGTCAGTGTGTATTGTGTAGTGGTCTGTGGGTAGTGTATTGTGTAGCGGTCAGTGTGTGTATTGTGTAGTGGTCTGTGGGTAGTGTATTGTGTAGCGGTCAGTGTGTGTATTGTGTAGTGGTCTGTGGGTAGTTTATTGTGTAGTGGTCTGTGGATAGTTTATTGTGTAGTGGTCTGTGGGTAGTGTATTGTGTAGCGGTCAGTGTGTAGTGGTCTGTGGGTAGTTTATTGTGTAGTGGTCTGTGTGTATTGTGTAGTGGTCTGTGGGTAGTATATTGTGTAGCGGTCAGGGTGTAGCGGTCTAGGGGGGGGGGGCGCCACAGGATTAGCTCGCACAGGGCGCCTGAACACCTAAGGCCGGCCCTGCTCGTAACCCACTCTACATAGAAGGATGTCAGCTGTCCCTAACTCTGGAGGTCATCATTAAGCCTGGAGAGGCCCAGGACTTGGCTACAGAAACAGAAAAGTAAAAAAATAAATTAATTAGTATGTGATGAGAAAGGATGAGCTAAGGTTCATCACATGACAGCAGGCTGTCATCCCAATGAGAGGGGCAGGGATGCTGATGACATCATTGTCCTAATCTGGCCACATGGCTATATTAGGTCAATGATGTCACCAGCAACCCTGTCCTTTTTTTACTTGCGGCTGCAGGGCGGGGAATTTCAAACTTTAGCTCATCTCTGTTGATGTTGGGGGAACAGAAGAATCAGAGAATGCAAAATGTAACCATTTCCCAACCACACTTTAGCCAAATGACGGCTACAGCACAGTCATCCAGTTCTGGGAGGGTGTATTTTGCCGGTTATCAGTAATCGGCATTCCTTTCCTCGTGCTGTGACAATCTGAGGAGTGGAGAGAGACGATAACCAGCTATTGTGAGAGGGGACATCTGCACTGATAATCAGGGCACTCATCACCAGCGTCCTGATTATCAGTGCAGCCCAAACAGTGTCAATCAGTGATGGCAATCAGTGCTGTAAATTAGTGCCCACCAGTGCAACCTATCAGTGCTGCCTATCAGACAGCACTGACGCGCACTGATGAGGTAGCATTGATGGCCACTGATGGGCACTGATAGAGAGTACTAATTTGCACTGATGGGGCTGCACTCATAATCAGTGCCCTGATTATCTATGTAAATATCCTCTGTCACACTTGCTGGTTACCGGCTCTCCTCTCATGCTGTGACAGCGTGTGAGGAAATGAATGCCGATAAGTGGAGAGTGTGTTTACATATGATCAGCTGTGATTGGACACAGCTGATTACATTGTAAAGGGCTTCTGTGATTGGCCCTTTACCTTGATCACAGAGCTTGGAGCAGTTCAATTTATACTATTTTTGGCTGGCGTTCTACTTTAAATGCCACTAACTGAGTACCAGTGTTACATATTTTACATAGTAAAGCGGAGTTCCACCCGTGTTTTAGTTTATTAAAAGTCAGCAGCTATAAAAAGCATAGTTACTGACTTTTAATAAACTGATACTTACCTGCCCCACGGTGCAGCGATGCGGCCGCCTGGAGGCTCGCTCCTCTCCCCCTACTGTCCTCTGCGCAGTCATCGTAACCAGGGCTGCTGTTAGAAATCACGGGGCCCCGTACAGCGTACCTGGCAGGCCCCCCCCTCAAATATATATATATATAAAAAAAAATTCACAATAAATATACTGAAATCATTCTTAGCGGACACACAGATAACAAAGAAGCTGTGTGAATTAGCCCTTTTTAAAATAGTTTTCAACGAAGCGGCTTCCCCGGAGGGAGGCATGTAGAGGGGAGGGGAGACTGGCCCTTTGCCATCCTGAGGAGGGAGATTAATCTGGGAGACGTCATGTACTATTGGGGCGCTATGGGGGAGGGAACGGGAGGAGTGATCTGACGTTACACGGGAGGGGTGTCAGGGGAGATGGGCCATATACATCCCTTACTGAGCCCACTGATCGGTCCCCTCTGCCGGGTGTACCCCCTCGCTGATGGGTGGGGTCCCCCGGAGGGGTATCTTACGGGATATGTGTTCCTTATGTTATATGCCACTGTTTGCCACTTAAATGCTGTTATATGTCATATATGGTTTAAGACTGATTGCATTGCCATACTTATGTTATCTTATTTACGTTGGCCGGGGGGGGGGGTTGGATAGGGTCGGGGGCTCGCAGTGATAGCTCTGTCCAACCACCGACCCACATAGGCCCGCGCTCGAACTCCGGACTAGTTCTGGTGAGCGCTCTAGCTAGTTAAGCTAATTTAGATCTCTTTACTAGCCGCACTCTCTGGTGTTGGCCTTTCCTACTACACTCTGTATCTTCTCTATTCTCTCCTTTCTCTGTACCCTATAACTCTTCCACTCCTGGACTTTTCCGGGACACTTTCCACTACCTTTCCTTCCCCCCCCCCCCCCCCCCCAATCCCCCCCCCCCCCCCCCCCCCCCCCCGCGAGCATGGACGCACTGACCATTGTTTCATTGAACGCTAAGGGCCTAAACACCCCCGAGAAACGCAAGATGATGCTACAGGAGGTGCGCAGCCTGAGAGCAGACGTGGTAATGCTACAGGAGACGCACTTCAGGGAAGACAAGCTTCCAATCCTAAAAAATAGATATTATCCGACGGTCTACCACTCCTCCTTCTCTGAGGCAAAGTCCCGAGGTGTCTCTATTCTGATCGCGGCCGGTGTACCTTGGACACTAGACGACATACAGAGAGACACCGGAGGACGCTTCCTGTTCCTAAAAGGACGGATAGGGTCGACAGGCGTTACCCTGGCGAGCTTCTACGCTCCTAATGACAACCAAGACACCTTCCTGACGAAACACCTAGAACGACTGACGAGATTTGCCACCGGGCAGCTGATAGTGGGGGGCGATTTTAATGTTCCACTATCTCCCTTAGAGGACACCTCCTCGGGGACATCCTCCACTTCGGGGAAAATGCGCGGACGCATACAAGCAGCACTTCACGCAAGCCAACTGGTGGACACATGGCGTCTATTGCACCCGGGAGAGAAAGACTTTACCTTTTTCTCCAGACCCCACCAGGTATACTCCCGGATAGACTATTTTTTGGTCCATCACAGGAACCTGATGGCGGTCAAAGAAGCTAAGATAGGCTCGATAACATGGTCAGACCACGCCCCGGTAATATTAGTATATACCCTGACGGATAGGGAGACAGAGAGGCGACATCCATGGCGGCTAAACGAATCCCTATTACAGGACCCCGAAATACTGGCAGACGTGGTTAAGGAAGTGGGACACTATTTCTCCGCCAACATTGTACCAGACATTGGTCCGGAAGTGGTGTGGGAAGCCCACAAGGCGGTCGTCCGCGGTATTTTTATCAAGCATGGGGCCAGACGGAAAAGACTTAGGACAGAACAACTGACGACATTAATGGCTAAACTAACATCCTTAGAGACGCAACACAAAATAACACCGACGAAACAATTGGGATTAGACCTGGACACAGTACGACGACAAGTGACGGACGTCCTTACGTACAAGGCCAAGGCGACCATCCAGATCTGTAGACGCAAGGTCTATGAGTCAGGGGACAAATGTGGGAGGATGTTAGCCCGCTCACTGAGGACACAAACTAGTGCAGCATATATACCCCACGTTGTTACCGCCGGCGGGCAGAGGGTGTCAATGCCACAAGAGATCGCCAGAGAATTCAGGGACTTCTATGACACACTATACAATATACCCTCGGCGACTCGGGACCCCGACGGAGGCCCTTCTCGAGACTATCTGACCACTTCAACCATGCCAACGCTCCCAGTCGAAACCAGAGAGGTACTAGAGGAACCCATTACCCTGCAGGAACTCCACGCCGCCCTTGGTAACACCAAACCGGGCAAGGCTCCGGGACCTGACGGCCTGACAGTGGCGTATTACAAAGCATTGCTCCCCACCCTGGGCACACATCTGGTTGAGTTATTTAACGGTCTAGGTCTGGGAGGGAGGCTACATGTATCCACCTTACAGGCGCAGATAGCCATCATCCCTAAGGAAGGGAAAGACCCCAGTCAATGTGGTAGTTACCGCCCTATCTCGCTCCTTAATGTAGACCTTAAACTCCTTACCAAAATTATAGCGACTAGAATCCAACAACACCTGACGAGCCTTATCCACCTGGACCAAGTGGGATTTGTTCCCACTAGGGAAGCTAGGGACAATACTGTCAAAGTCCTTAACCTATTGCACGCGGTGAACACCTCAAAGACGCCTTGCGTCTTGGTGAGTACAGACGCCGAAAAGGCGTTCGACCGGGTTAACTGGCGATTCATGTTTGACACTTTAAGACACATCGGCTTGGGACATAGGATGATGAACTGGATTTCGGCGATGTACACAGAACCGACGGCACGAGTCAGGGCTAACGGGGTGGTGTCAGAGGCCTTTCAGATTAGGAACGGAACGAGACAGGGGTGTCCCTTGTCGCCACTATTATTTGCGTTGACCCTCGAGCCATTCCTGAGACATGTGAGATTGAATACGGACATATCAGGGGTCAAGGTGGGAGAGGGAGAATATAAAGTGTCTGCCTATGCAGACGACCTGATGTTCACACTGACTGACCCTGAGGTATCTCTACCGAACCTGATGAGAGAATTCGAGACTTATGGGAGACTGTCCAATATGAAAATCAATATAGGAAAGTCGGTAGCAATGGGAGTGGGTATCTTGAGCCCCCGCCTAGACCGACTGCGCCAAGGCTTCAGCCTACAGTGGACGGATACAGCCATAAGCTATCTGGGAACCCGTATCCCTCCGTCCCTCACCCAAATTTTTAAGCTCAACTTCCCACCACTTTTGAAAACCACTCAGAAGCTACTAGACCAATGGACAACAGGCCTGCACTCCTGGTTCGGGAGGTGCGGAATACTTAAGATGTCCATTCTACCTAAATTTACTTACCTTCTTCAAGCCCTACCTATACGCATACCGGCGGAATACTTTAGACAGGTGCAATCCATGTTTAAAAAATTCCTGTGGGCTGGGAAACATCCCAGGATTCACAGAACAGTGTTGACCCTACCCAAGGCAAATGGTGGACTGGCTATGCCCAATATCCGCACGTATTACCACGCGGCACATTTAAACAGACTAGTGGACTGGTGCAGACACGGGAACACTAAACTATGGCCCCACATAGAGCAAGCCCAAAGCGACATCCCCTTGCGGAGAGCCCCATGGTGCGACACGGGTCTGCCCAAATCTCTACGATCTCATCCACTGATAGGTGCCACGACCAGTATCTGCGCGAAGATGCTCGCTCAGATGGGGTCGCCGCCGGCGAATTCGTCCCTACGACCAGTGCTAGGGAACCCGAACTTTGAACCAGGGCTCCGTGACGGTAGGTTCCGAGCGCTGAGGGAGTCAGGTATGTGTCAGGTCTCCCACTTTAGCATAGCAGGCCGCTGGAGGACACCCGCAGAGTTGATGGATCAGGGAGGGGGATTTCAACTAGACTTCATGAGGGCAAGCCAGCTGAACCACTTCCTACATACCATGAGACCCCCACGGACAGGGACTCTACCTCTCACACCAATAGAGGAGATATGCTCAGAGACGGGCACATTACCACACGCGCTATCCATCTTACACAACATACTAGTCACACCGCAAGAGGGATATCAACTCCCCTGTATCACAAAATGGGAACAGGAACTCCAATGCACGTTTTCGGCCAAAGTCAGACAGCAGATTCTGACCTTTACACACAAATCCTCTATCTGCACCAAAATACAGGAAACAAACTACAAAATCCTGACTAGGTGGTATCGCACCCCGGCTTTGCTTCACAGACTCTTCGGGTCCGCCTCAGAGACATGCTGGCGTTGCCAGGGGGACGTAGGCACGTTGACCCACATTTTCTGGTCATGCCCACTGCTGAAACCCTTTTGGGCGGAGGTCAGGAGGATATCACAAAAATTTACTGAACGCCAGATCCCTGACGACCCAGCATACCTCTTGCTACACGCTAACTCATACCCTACACGCGTATACAAGAAATCAGTTATCCGACACCTTCTAGACGCAGCTAAAGCATGCATCCCGGCTTGCTGGAAATCCCCAAACCCGCCGACGGTGACGATGTGGCTCCGGAGGGTAGATGATATCAATAGAATGGAGGATCTTATCCTCACAGATCTGGATAGACAGGAGTCATACAAACAGACTTGGCAGTTATGGAATGTGTTCACCTACTCAGATGAAGGACAAGCACTTAGGGGACAGACCTAAACTCCTTGACACAACTTCCCCCCTCGTCAGGGAGGAGTTAACTCTGATACTCGACGGAACGATGACAGGCCAGAAGGCTGACATGCTCCATGCCCGCGGGCAAAACCCTTCACCCCCCCCCCCCCCCCCTCTCTCTCTTCTCTTTTTCCTTCTTTCTTTCCATGATGCTGTCGGGAACCCGGCTCCCGAGGCGACACCGTTTCTCCAATCCTCGGATGGGTGGCGGGAGGTGTTACTCCCTGCCGCTCCATTCTTTCCCCGTTTTCTGACCTTTCGATAACGGAAAAAAAGGGGCGTGTCCGCGGATCCCTGACTTCACACCGCACTCCGTTGCTGGAGGCTCCCTAGGGGCAAAGTCACCAAGGGTACAGATGGTAGGCTTGGTGTCACAAGCACGGAACAGACGAACCACGAACTAGGTTACGCCCAACACCCTACCACACTGTGATAGTTTGCCCTTGAACATGTGAAGATGTTGCTGTTTATATGCTGTCAATATGATCCATGTGGACATGCTCTTTGTTGTGAATAAATAAAGAATTTTGAAAAAAAAAATAGTTTTCAACATTTTTGAACAAAAACATTTTATAATTTTTTTTAAATAAATAAATTATTTTATTTTACAATTTTCACAAATTATTTTTATACAATTTTCAATTTTTTTTTTTTACAATGAATTAAAACAATACAGGGTTATTTATTTATTTATTTTTTAACAGGACAAGGAAGCCGGCAGTTGTCTGTGTCTCTCCCTGAAAGAGCTAAAAGTCGGCGGGAAGGTTTTCAGCTGCTGCCGAGAGCCGCACAGGGCATCCTGTAATTGCCCCTCCCTCTGGTGTTTGGGCCCCCCTGTTTGCCCAGGCCCCCTACAGGAGGATTGGTGGTCCCCCCCCCTATCAGCGGCCCTGATCGTAACTGTGGGCACCTGGCCGTAACAGCTTACGGCTTCAAGGCCGGGGCACGCACTTGCCCCTTCATGCTAGAGGTTCCCCTATCACGTCTAAGTTCTTCCTTTTACATTGGAGTACCCATCATGTTATAGGTCCCTCCCATGTCAAAGGCCCTTTAATACATGGGAGGCCCCCATCACATCAGAGTCCTCTCTTTACATCAGAGCCCTACCCTTTGGCTTCAGTAGTGCCTCAGAGGGAATTTTTGCCTGAATTCACACCGGAATCAGACCAGAAGATGCACAGGAGGCAGACCTCCATCCTCTCCTGAAAGCTGGGGATGGCCCTGCATGCCTCCTGCCCTGGATCAGTGTCATGCTTTGCCATGGTATAGGCAGGACAACCACTAACACCTTAGGCCAATTTCCAATCGGGTCCACCTGTCCGTTTTTTTAGGTGGACCCGATCGGACCATCCATTGCACCCCCTGCATCTGATCTGATCTGCTAAAAATATACGGATAAAGTGGATCCGTTCCCCATCCGTCTGGTGGATCAAATTGGATGACAGTCAGATGTAAACAGACAGGCAGTCCATTTACGGGCTGTGTCCTTGTCTGCTCTGCGTAAGTGGAGTGAATATGTACCTGTCATCCGCTGAGCAAGCAGATCCGCTGGCGGAGTCAACACATCTGAAAGGGGCCTCTGCAAGGAATGGCGTTGTGCACCTAGCCTAGAGTGTCATTGGTTGTAATGGTGCTGCCCCCCCAACCAGGACAAACTGGGTTCTGTGATTGTGATTTTTTTTTTCAGGGGTCCGGAGGTCCCCAGGGGACCGGAGACCCACAGGGCCCCAGATGGCAACTCCCCTTTTATTTATTTTTTATAAAAAAAAATATATATTTTTTTAAATATATTTTTATTTTTTATTAAAGGGCCATTTTTTTATATATATATATATATATAATTTATTAAAGGGCTCATGAGGTCTCCAGGGCCCCATGTGGCAAACCCCCTTTTTTTCTTTTTTTATAAATGTTTTATTTTTTTATTAAAGGGCCCAGAGGTCCCCAGGGCCCTGGATGGCACCCCCCCCCCCTTTCTTTTATAAATGTTTATTTATTTATTTTATATATATTTTTTTATAATTTTTTTATTAGGCCCCAGAGGTCCCGGATGACAACCCCCCTTTTTTGTAATTTCTTTTTATAAAAAAAAAAAAATAATTTGTAAAGGGCCCCCCTCCGCTTCTCAATTTGCGGCAGCCCCCCCTCCCGCTTCTCAATTTTCAGACGGCAGCACCCCCCCCCCCTCGGTTCTCTGCTCCAGGGGGGGCCCATGACTGAAGCTGTGTAAGGGGCCCCATAATTCCTGATGGCGGCCCTGCTCATAGCAGGGGGTCCGGTGCATCCCTGTTCACCGATTCTGGTGTGACAATTTTTGCCTGAATTCGCACCTGAATCAGACCAGAGGACGCAAATGTAGACTGTGGCCGCCCCGGAGATGCGTGAACCAGCTCCATTGAAAGCCCGTCTCGTGTCATGTGAATTGGATGTGGAAAAAACCGCATCCAATTCACATATGTGTGAACCCAGCCTGAATTGGTAATAATTGAATAGATTATTTAGGTTTGTCCTATAGTAAAGCTAAGATTGTACAATCAGATTGTATAGTGTATGTCTGTGTTGATGATGAAGCAGGTGCGTGCTGTGCAGTGTGTACATCACACAGGGATGCCCTCCTAGTATAAAGACACACAAGTGTCCCCGGTGACAGCCCAGCTCTCCTCCATGCACCGGCAGCTGCAGATCTGGGTGAGGCTCTTTGTAGAGCGGCTCCTCCCCATCGGGAGTGGGGAGGTCTCTATCTCTATCTCTCCTATTCATCGGGAAGTGTGTGATGTCCAGATCTGGATGCCTCTGATTTCTGCCTGGATCCCTATGTCTGGATGCTTTTCTGTGGGTGTGATCTTCCTCTGCTGCTGATGCTGATGCTGATGCTGGTGATGGTGATGGTGACAGGCTTAGCAAGCTTGTGGATGTGATTTCTATTTTTCCTCTATCTTGGAGATCTGTCCTTTTGCTGCCTTGGCAGATTTCATTTCTTTCTGCTGCATGCAAGGCTTTGTGCTGGCTGTGTGTGGACACAGGCTTCATCTGTCTCTGGATGCCCTCCTTCATGGATGCCAGGCTGCCAGCACCTGTCATATGCCTTTGAGGTTATCCCTGGATGCCATATTCTTCTGTGTCTCCCTGGATCCTCTGTGTGCCCTGATCCTGGGGGTCTCTCTGGATGAGACATCTTCTGACAAAGAGTGGATGTAGCAGACCCTTCACGCTTGGATGTTTCTATTTATTGACAGTCTCAGCACAGATTCACACAACCCCTATACATTCCTTATACTCCTTTCACATAGGGGTAAGTGCTTGATGCCCATAGCATTGGAACGTCACATATTGCAATGTATGGTGCAGGAATCCAATAGCATTGATGTGTCATCCTTTACCACCATGTATGATAGATCATAGATTTAATATGTAGCGTGAGTCATCCAATCCCACAGAACACTGAATCATGGCAATGTCCCTCCACCGCGTCACCATGTAGCATATACACACACACACAATATATATAAATATATATATATATATATATATATATATATATATATATAGATACCTATATATATATATATATATATCTATATATATATATTTATATTTATATATCTATCTATCTATCTATCTATCTATCTATCTATCTATCTATCTATTATACACACACACAATATATATATATATATATATATATAGAGAGAGATAGATACCTAAATATATATATATATCTATATATATATATATCATACACACACACACATATATATATATATATATATAGATACCTAAATATATATATATATATATATATATATTATACACACACACACACATATATATATATATATATACCTAAATATATATATATGTATATCTATATATTATACACACACACACACACACACACACACATATATATATATATATATACCTAAATATATATATGTATATCTATATATTATACACACACACACACACACACACTTGGCTTTTATTACTAGCACATATCGGTTCCATTTCTGTGTCATTTCTTTTTTTTTTTTTCTATCCCTCCAACCTGCTTGATCTTATTGAAATACAAATGAATAGACGGGGTGATTATGATTTTCAGGATCCCATTCATTCCCAGAATAATGCTTTTATCTTCATGTAGCTTGCATCACCAGGGATTTCCCCTGTGCTAGGCTAAGTCACAGATCCTGCTAGCTGGCATGTAACATGTATGTACACCGCTTGGACCAGTATTGGTAAACTTTCCACATTTCAGGTGATGATCTGCTACATGTTACATACATCTACTTACGTGTCACATGTACCTTGTCATCTAACCTGGGTCATTCTACCATCCAGCATATTTATAAAATGACTAATCCCACGCAATGTCATGTAAAACCATGTTATTCTTCAACACTAGAAGGTCCTATTACATTACAGAATGCTGGATATTTCAGCCAATCAATACCTTATCATACGTCACCGTGCAGATTAACTGTTGTGTACCATAGTACCATGTACGCTGGTGCCGCCACTTAGAAATGAAGCCTATGGATGCAAAGGCTCTGAAATGAGGGACCAGGGTCACAATTCAGGTATCCCCATTTTTACTGACCTTGGGCCAGATTCTCTAAGATCCGGCGTTGGCGTAGTGTAAGCCATTTACACCACGCCACCGCAACTTACTGGAGCAAGTGCCGTATTCTCCAAGCACTTGCTCCATAATTTGCGGCGGCGTAGTGTAAATGGCCAGGCGTATGGCCGCGTAATTCAAAGGGGGCGGCTTGTATTCAAATTAAGCGCGCCCCGCGTCGATCGAACTGCGCATGCGCCGGGCGGAAAAAGAGCCCAGTGCGCATGCTCCAGCTCACGAAGGAAAACGTCAAAGACGCTGACGTGAGCGTCATTGACGTAAAGTCGTATTCGCGGACAACTTAGTAAAACGATGTAACCGACGGAAAAAGACGACGCTGACCCGACGCCATACTTAACATGGCATACGGCGGACTGACGTAAGGTTACCCCTCATATAGCAGGGGTAACCTTACGCTTACGGAAACAACGTAAACGACGACTATGCGGCGCAAATTCGTTCGGGAATCGGCGTATCAGGCTCATTTGCATAGTCAAATGAGAACTGAACGTAAACGCCACCTAGCGGCCAGCGTCGAACTACATCTAAGATCCGACGGTGTAAGTGACTTACACCTGTCGGATCTTGGCCGTATCTATGCGAAAATGATTCTAGGAATCACTTGCATAGATACCCGGGGCCAAAAACAGAGATACAACGGTGTTTCCTGAGATACACTGTCGTAACTCTTTTGAGAATCTGGCCCAGAGTCCTTAGATAAGACATAAGGATAAGAAAGTATGCAATGGGAATTCCCTAATGTTTTCAATTCTTTACAAAGGTTCACATCAGGATTTGACTGCATACCAATCAACCTATGCAGTGCAGGGAACGCAGCGATTCAATGCGCTTTTCCAGCACCACATTCCAATCGCACTGTTTTTTGCGGGTCACCGGCAGACATCGCGGCCGCACATTGGAATCCGGCGTCGCACCGTGGGATGCTTACCCCCTATAGCTCTTAAAGTGGCCGACACATACCTACATCAATTCGTGCAGCCGTGCCAACCGACTGCAGTATAATGATGGTGGCTGGTTGGCAAGCTGTTAAACAAAGGCCACAGCGAGTCTAACAGTACTTTGGGTAAATAAATCCTTAATGTCAGATCACCTTCCAATCTCCACTCCTCTCCTCCACTTAGAACACCAAACCAGGAAGAAGGTGTAAAGGCAGCAATTGGGGAAAATAAGTATACAGAGCTCTCCCACTGTACCATATACAGTACATCCTTTTCACTCTCCTTCATTCAGGGGCCATATAAGACAAAGGAGATCTCCATAGTGCAGCAATTCCGTAAAAGGTAATTTATTAAAAAGTAGTAACATACATACAGTATAAGACAAGAACAGTCAGCATTGATAAAATTCAAAACTTCTGGCCTCAGCCGCGACTGGATGTGACATCACCCAGCTCCTCCCAACTGATCACGTGACTTTCTCAAGGGCATGAGTAAAACTCCATCTGTCTAGCTTAAAACAGAACTTTACTCAAAAAGTGAGGTACCGCTCATTAATAATTAATAATAATGAGACAATAATAAAATTCCCTGGGTCACCAAGGCAAGGTTGTGTAAAATCGTAGTTAAGAATAATGCCTGCAGGACCTATGGCCTCGCTGGACCTGTATAGGTAGAATTTGCACAATAATTGGGGGATCTGAGTGTAGAAGAGTAGAAGGAACGGCATCAGGTAGCTCGACGTGTTTTGCGGCTTCTGCGCCACTCATCAGGAGCATGCACGCGATGTATCTAGGATACAGATTATGTGTAAGTCATTGGTGGAAGCATAGATAGGGGTAGGGTTTTAAACTCCTAGCACCGAGGTGCATACTTACTAATTATGGTTCGTGTGTTAATGGTGTGGTGGTGAGGCATGACAGGCATCCAGGGGCATCTCCAACCGGGAGCTCTGGCAGATGGCTCAACGGGGACGACCCACATGGGCAACCACCAGGCAGGCATGGAAAAATAGGGCGACCCTGTGGGAAAGGGGAATACAGTTGAGGAAGAATCTAAGTGTCACTAAGGGTGACCAAGGAGTGGGAGTGAAAGTAAGGGGCCTGTGCGGGTAGGGTGGGCTGGTGCTGAGGAAGAAGCTGACGACCCTAAGGAGTGCCAGTGCAGTGAGGCAGGGGAAGCAATGGTGAAACAAGTGGTGGTCCCAAGCTAGTAGATAGGAGGAGATCTGTTGAATGCCTTTTGTGCAGTGAGGGCAGTGCTGGGACAAGGTCATCTAGCACTCAAGGACCCCCCCCCCCCAAGAAAAAACAGCACTAATCAACACGCTCACTCCCAAAGCATAAATTCTGCAAGCCCCAAACAAAATGCAGAAATCCCCCTCCCAGCACAAATCTTTGCCCCGTGATCCCACCTTCTACCTCAAATCTCCCCCCAATCTACCACAAATCCCCACTGCTTTCCTTCCAAATCCCCCCTTCTAGTACAAATAATTCTCACTCCTAGTGTAAATCCTCTCCCAAATTCCCACTCTTAGTATAAATCCTCCATCAAATCCCCACTCCTAGCATAAATCCCCTCTCTCAAATCCCCAGTCCTAGTGCAAATCACTGCAGAGGCTTCCATCTTCACCCGGGTTTTTTTTCCGGGTTTGTGCAGTTCGGCCACTTGACTGGTTGAGCCGTGATGACGTCACCCCCACGCATGCACATGGGAGTTGTGACCAATGCACACAGCTCTGAAGGAACAGCATGAGTATGCCGCTCCTTTAGAGTGCATGCGCCAGTGCTGCCACCGGCTGCAGAGATATCGCATATCTGCTAAACGGTGCACATTTAGGAGATATTAATTCTACCTACAGACAAGGGGGCAGATCCACAAAAGAATTACACCGGCGTATCTAGTGATACGCCGCGTAATTTTAAAGTTCCTGCGTCGTATCTTTGTTTTGTATCTACAAAACAAGATACGACGGCATCTGGGATCGATCCGACAGGCGTACGTCTTAGTACGTCGTTGGATCTTAGTTGCATTTTTTCCGCCGGCCGCTAGGTGTCATTTCCGTCGAATTCCGCGTTGAGTATGCAAATTAGCTAGTTACGGCGATCCACGAACGTACGTCCGTCCGGCGCATTTTTTTACGTCGTTTGCGTTCGGCTTTTTCCGGCGTATAGTTAAAGCTGCTATATGGTGGCATACTCAATGTTAAGTATGGCCGTCGTTCCCGCGTCAAAATTTGAATTTTGCGGATTTGCGTAAAATGACGTCACCGTCGTAAGCATTGGCTTGTTCCGGTTTAATTTCGGCATGCGCACTGGGATACCCCCACGGACGGTGCATGCGCTGTTAAAAAAAAACGTTGTTTACGTCGGGTCACAACGTATTTACATAAAACACGCCCCCATTACATCCATTTGAATTCCGCGCCCTTACGCCGCCAAAGATACACTACGCCGCCGTAACTTACGGCGCAAATTCTTTGAGGATTCGGAAAAAAAAAAAGTTACAGCAGCGTAGTGTATCTTAGATACGCTGCGCCCAGCGGAAAGATGCGCGGAGGTACGTGAATCTGCCCCTAGGTTTATTATAAGGTTACCTGTGGATAGAAATAAATAAAAAGATTTTACTACCACTTTAATACACACCCTAATGACAGGGGGCCCCCTATTTAGAAAGTTACACAACAAAATGGCCACCTATGTCTCTCGAGCACTCTGCGTCCACCTGACAGCTTCTCTCCCTGAGACAACAGATGGAGTCTCTAAAGCCAGCCATACATACATAAATTCAAGATTTGACCCATGTATGAGCAGGCTGATTTGTACCCAAGTACACATATTCGCCAGCACACCAAGGATCATTGAAAAAACGTCCAAAAATGTAATGCATAATAGCGATCCAAAAGGCTTTTTGGATCGCTATTATGCATAACATTTTTGGACGTTTTTTCGATGATCCTTGGTGTGCTGGCAAATACGTGTACATGATTTGCTTTCCGGTTCCCAGCTGGTGATCGTTTCAGCACCCTTTTACTTATTGGCCATTTTCCTGGAAGGTGTGCAGTTGGAATATTTTGTGACTGATTTGTACCCAAGTCGGTCCTTTTAATGACTTGGGTACAACCATCCTGTCGTGTTTTTTTTTTTACATTTAATTACTGCTGGCAGCTATAGGGGGCCTTCCCGGCTTGAAGAACACATTGGCGCTGCGGATGGCATTCCTCCATTAATGCTGACTGCGTTGATGGAGGAATCAAGCAATTTTCTTTCCTTTCACCCATGGGGGAAGAAAAGAATAGCAGATCATCTATGGGCTGCCTAAGGCAGTGGTTCACAACCTCAGTCCTTAAGTACCCCCACAACAGGCCATGTTTTGGGAATTTCTCTTAGATAAAATAGCTGTCCAAAATTACAAGTCATTGACTCTGATTTAAAGCACCTTTGCAAGATAAAGGAAAATCTGCAAACATGGCCTGTTGGGGGTACTTGAGGACGGAGGTTGGGAACAACTGGCCTAAGGCACCAATTCCCTTATGAAATCCTTCTCTCATGTAGCAATGGCACAGTGCCACCTACAGGAGGGAAGATTACCTGCACTTGCCTGCAACCTGTGTGAACAAGTCCATACGGAATAACCACTTTCATCTGAAGAAGTGGTCTTTAGAGCAACAGAATAGTGGTTCTAATTTGGAGTTTTTAAGGCAGTGTGTGTTGGCTTATTTCCTAAAGAAGTTGGGAATCTTCACACTGTAAATTATGTGAATATTAACTTAAATTTTCCAATTATGTGAAAAACAAATATTTCATCTGTATGTGCTTGGATAATTGAAGTGAATATTCACACAATGCATTGCATGAAGATTTTCCACCTCTTTAGCAAATCAGCCCTATGTCTCTTTTGCAATAAAAAGACTTCCTTTTAGCAGTTTCTTTTTTTAAAGGTAAAGTCCTTTCAGTTAACCACTTCCAGACCGCCGCATGTACATATACGTCGGCAGAATGGCACGGACAGGCACATGTACGTACCTGTACGTGCTCTGCTTGACGTGGGTCGGGGGTCCGATCGGGACCCCCCCGGTACATGCGCCGGTCCTTGTGGCTTCAGGAGCGATCCGGGACGACGGCGCGGCTATTCGTTTATAGCCGCCCAGTCGCGATCGCTCCCCGGAGCTGAAGAACGGGGAGAGCCGTATGTAAACACGGCTTCCCCGTGCTTCACTGTGGCGGCTGCATCGATCGAGTGATCCCTTTTATAGGGAGACTCGATCGATGATGTCAGTCCTACAGCCACACCCCCCTACAGTTGTAAACACACACTAGGTGAACCCTAACTCCTACAGCGCCCCCTGTGGTTAACTCCCAAACGGCAACTGTCATTTTCACAATAAACAATGCAATTTAAATGCATTTTTTGCTGTGAAAATGACAATGGTCCCAAAAATGTGTCAAAATTGTCCGAAGTGTCCGCCATAATGTCGCAGTCACGAAAAAAATCGCTGATCGCCGCCATTAGTAGTAAAAAAAAAAATGAATAAAAATGCAATAAAACTATCCCCTATTTTGTAAACGCTATAAATGTTGCGCAAACCAATCGATAAACGCTTATTGCGATTTTTTTTACCAAAAATAGGTAGAAGAATACGTATCGGCCTAAACTGAGGGGGAAAAAAATGTATATATGTTTTTGGGGGATATTTATTATAGAAAAAAGTAAAAAATATTGAATTTTTTTCAAAATTGTCGCTTTATTTTTGTTTATAGCGCAAAAAATAAAAACCGCAGAGGTGATCAAATACCAACAAAAGAAAGCTCTATTTGTGGGAAAAAAAGGACGCCAATTTTGTTTGGGAGCCACGTCGCACGACCGCGCAATTATCTGTTAAAGCGACGCAGTGCCGAATTGGTAAAAACCCCTTGGGTCATTTAGCAGCATATTGGTCCGGTCCTTAAGTTGTTAATGGGCAGGCATGGCCTGAACATTATATGATATGTCTAGGTCAGCCTTAAGCCTAGTATACACTAGCAGTTTTTTTTTAAATCCAGAGGGCTGAACGAAAAAGAACCCAGAAGAGCGCGGGAGGAGCCGCTGTACTAACAATCCAATGTTAGTACAGCGATCTCCCCTGCTGTTCTATTGTGCCCCAGTGGCATCTTAAGAGAATTATAGGCCCCCGGGCAATACAGTGCACTGGGGCCCTGTCTACACAATCGTGCACGAGAATTTACTGACAAAAATCATGAAATTTACTGGCAGAACCACATTTATTTTACTGGCACTGCAAAAAAAAGTACCTAAAATTACAGTTTTACAAATTTCTTCATTGACATGAAGGTTAGGTTACTATAACCCAGCCTTCTCAGAGTTTCCTCTTACATGAGAGTCTGCAGGATTCCCCCTTACAGTGAAAGGGAACTCTTATGTAAAGGGGAACGCTGCAGATCATGATGTAAGGGGGAACTCTGATATGGAGGGGGACTCTGGTGACCAGAGACTACCTTATATCAGAGTTCACTGCTTTCTCTTTACATCAGAGTTCCCACTTACATCAGGGTCCTTGCACTGTAAGGGGGAATCCTGCAGACTCTGATGTAAAGGGGAACACCAGGAACTCTGATGTGTGGGGCACTCTGGTGACCAGAGACCAACTTCCGTAGAGTAAATACACTAAGGTAAGGGGGGGGGGGGTCACTAATATTTTTGTATTCACTCCCCCCTTATATCAGCAACCACCTGCCCCTTAGACTGTCCTGGTGGCACTATCACTGATCTCCTCTCAGGTGCAACATGCACGGCTCAGTCAGATGGCTCCAGCTTGGCTGCTCTGGTTTTATCCTAATGTCTCCTCATGTCTGACTTCTCCCGTGACCCCCATCCCGGAGGCGCTCCCACTCTTGACTCCTCTTCAGACTCCTCCTCAGAGACTGTAGACAGTTCTACAGTTCTGACCCGCTGCTCTCCACCATTTTTTTTACTGGGGTTGCTGGGCAGCCGATGGGGGCCCCCCAGGCAAGTGGGGCCCCCGGGCAACTGCCCAGCGTGCCCAATGGAAAAGACAGCCCTGTTGTGCCCCCCACCAGAACACACTGGTCAGCGCTCTCATCCATTGAAGAGGGAGCGGGGTTGGAGGCGAGTCCCACTGTCCACGGTAATGGATGCAGAAGCGGGGCTTGGGATAATATCTTGTGGAGGTGGTCAAAGGTAGGCTGGCTTGGTGAATAAATGCTGCGGTGGTAAAAGCCTCATGCATCCTTGGGAAATCCACTGAGAAGGGGGAAAACCCAGCTCGTGTAGGACCAGATGAAACATATGAAGCCTCAGCCGAATCCCCGGTGGCGGGTAGCGAGATGGCAAGATAGCCATGGAACGGAGAGGGGGCTGGGAAACAGCCGAAATAACCACCAATGGAAACCAGCAGATGAAAACACCCGAGCGTGACAAAATATGCTCGGGGAAAACAGATCCAGAACGAGGCTTAAGAAAAAAGGATGGTTTCCCTATGCAGACTTCCATTTTTTCTAATTGTCCCTGTTCACACGTGTATGCTGAGTCACTCTACATTCTATGGCCTATGCTTAACAATGCTCAAAAACGTATATGAACTTTTTTGAGTTTATTCAAGAGTCTTTGGCCACATAGGGCCGGATTCAGATACATTGCAGTATCTGTCGGCGCGGTGTAAAGTATCACATATACGGTACGCCGCCGTAACTTAGGGCGCAAGTTCCGTATGCAGAAAGAACTTGCGCCCTTAGTTACGGCGGCGTAACGTATGTGTGTCGGCGTAAGCCCACCTAATTCAAATGGGGATGATGTGGGCGTGTTTTATGTAAATTCACTGTGACCCCACGTATTTGACGTATTTTTCGAACGGCGCATGCGAACGACTTACGCGAACGACTTACGCAAACGACGTAAAATTTTCAAAACTCAACGCAGGTAGGACGTCCATACTGAACATTGGCTACGCCTCATATAGCAGGGGTAACTTTACGCCGGAAAAAGCCTAACGTAAACAACGTAAAAAAATGCGCCGCCTGGACGTACGTTTCTGAATCGGCGTATCTACCTAATTAGCATATTCATTGCGTAACTATACGGAAGCGCCACCTAGCGGCCAGCGTAAATATGCAGCCTAAGATACGACGGTGTAAGACACTTACGCCGGTCGGATCTTAGGGAAATCTATGCGTAACTGATTCTCTGAATCAGTCGCATAGTTATGACCACGTACACTCAGAGATACGACGGCGTATCCGGAGATACGCCGTTGTAACGGTCGCCATCGTTTACGACCTTCCATCACATCCACGACAGCTTATCGACACTCCAACCGTCCAACAGACATCAGACATCCCATTTCCCCAGAATCAAGACGAGACACGCAGCTCTGTACTTGTTCCAAATGTAATGACAACTTTAATGGTTTCTTTCAGTCTTATATACAGTACAAGGCATTAAAGGAACAATCAACTCCCCACCCACACATCACACCGTGGGGGGCTTCAATCACATTCTTTGAGCTAATTACTAAACATTCTAGACATGTCGGCGCCGGGCTATAATTATCATGATCTAATCACTGCACCTTCCTTCATTAACAGCATAACAAACAAAACACCATCACACACAATGATCTCTTCTTAATCCATATCCCCAGACAGACGTTCTATCTTCGCATACAGCTTGACCAAAAGGTATTCACACCTCTGAGCATCAATAGACTTAAAGCAGTGTTATCACACAATGAAAGGTCTACCAGGAGCCTGACTCAATTAGCATGTCACTAGTCAGGGCTAATCATGGAAATGAGTCACTATTGACTGGTTGGGTCACAATTAACCAACATCTTGCAGTATCTCAAAACCCTGCAATATGAACTATCAGTGACGTCCCCTGTCCTGTAATTTAGGACATCATTTCTCAGTCACCCTATGGCCCTATCGGACATAAGGTGACCCTAGACATAAGACTCCTTAGTGACGCCAGTACAGGAGTACCCCTCATCCTTACAAAGTCTCTGGGTGTCCCGGGTCATTCCGTTACAGCCGTCATATCTCCTTTCTGAATCCGGGCCTCAGACTTCAATAGAAGCTCATGCAAGTGTAAATTTATATGACTGAAGAACTGCTTTCCGCCTATGAACTCATTTTCTCCCATTGCCCAGCCCTGCAAACAAATGGCTGAAACTTGATACAAGCTTACTAAATGCCTGAAAAAAGACTTCACATTCATCAGGAATACATTCAGTTCAGGTGTGAATGCAGGGCAAGGGGTTTAACTAAGCTTATCTTTTAGAACTGGTTCATACCACAACGTGGTACAGGAAAGGCGCATTCCATGTGAATTTCCCACACCAAGTTCAAAATTCATTGCATGTGCCATTTGCTGTAGGTGCCAATAAGTTGTCAATGGCACCCCACACAAAGATCGCAAATGCAGTACCGCAGTACCAAGCGATTTGGTGCAGCACATTTCTCAAAAGGAATCACCCAGGAATGCAGACTTCTGGTGTTAACAGGTCCTTACAGTAAGGGCTCGTTCACGCTTGCTTTGGTTTTTGAAGAGCGATCTACTTTCGCATCATTCTTCAGAGTATATGACAGGCAGTAAGGCACCTCCCAACTGCCTGCTTTAACCTGTTGAACCCTGCACTAGTGCGCCACAACTATGTGCATTTACATATACCTATATCTCCAGACCTCTGACTGTTTTGACATGCAGTTGTTAGTAAGGGCCTATTCACACCATACCACATAAACTCAATACATCGGAAGCATGTGCTTATTGATGTGCATTCAACATGTATTTCTATGTGTGTTGTGTTTTTATGCACGACTTGGCAGGCCTTTTACTATAATCTGATGTGAAATGTCAAGTCCCTGGAAGAGTCAAAATACTACAATATATATATATATATATATATATATATATATATATATATATATATATATATATATATATATATATATATATATATATATATATATTTTAGTTATGTTGCATTTTAAGAGAAGTTGCATTGTATCTGTTGCACTCCTTTCAGGCTTGGCCACAGTTTGTGTAGGGTGCTGTAGTGAATTGGTGGATAGTGCCACTTTCATATAGTAATAATCTTGTCTATTATTTACATAAAGTAACAGGCATCACATGCTGATGTTTTGGGATATCACATGATCCCTTTTACAAGGCAGAATCTTTGAGGTCCCAGAATGCCGACCTGTGATGACTGTTTCTTTATGTGAACAAATGACTAGATTATCACTATAATAAGTTGTGATGGTGAAGATCTTTATTTTCCCATACTGCATTTTAACACAACACACTGCAACGCACATTTACACAGCGTTGTGGTGTGAACTAGAACATAGAAACACGTTTTTTATGTACCCTTCCAGTGACCGGTATTGATCTGGTACTGAAAAATGCAGGACACTGCACATGGTGTGAATGGCTTTAAAGGTAACTTTTTAGGCCTCATCCACTGCAGCTGTGCGTTTGAGTTATTTTTTTCTGCCCTTAAAAGACCCTCTATATTAGCCTATGTGTCCATGTACACATAGGCATTTACAAGCATTTAGAGTCAGTGGCATTTAAGGGCAGAAATCTGAATGGTCCTAAATTGCATTCGGCAGAAAAAACACACAACGCATCTAAACAAGTACAAATGTGTCTAAGAATACATAAACACTGGGCAAGTTTAGCGATTTAGCATTCATGCATTTCAATGACCAGAATAAATTACTGATCTGGCCAATTAAGTGAATAAACGCCCAAACACATGACATGCCTGAACGCATGTGAAAGCACCTAAAAGCATTTGAAAAATGCAGCTTCAGGAGCGTTTTGAACTCTGCTTTTCTCCTGTCAGGAAATTAGGCCTTATACATTGTTTCATTATACACTCTATTTGAATTGCCTGGGTTTGTTAAAGGCTTACAAGATGCTAACACAAAATCTGGCTGCAGTAGGGTGACCACATTTCCAAACTACCATTCAGGGACACCCCCTTCCCAAAAATCAGCTTGTGGTGTAATGAATCACAGCACAGTGATTGGACACAAATGGTGGGATTTTGGATTTCTCCAATTACAAGCAGGGGGTGGGGATTGTGCTCCTCCAGGCATTCCCGGCCAGGACAAGTACTGTCAGTGAGTAAAGCGGTGATGTGGCGGTCTTTTTTGGGGGCATTCGTTTGGCTTGGGGGGGTGACTGTGTCAGTTTCATTCCGGGACACTGTATTGTCCTGGAATATAGGTGCCCGGGACAGACCTGCAAAATGCGGGACTGTCCCGGGCAATCCGGGACACGTGGTCACCCTAGGCTGCAGATTCTTATTTTAGAAGTGATCACATACTCAGAAAATCCTTTTTACTCCTAAGACCAGCCACAGATGGAACTATTTTGTATCCTGCAGCCACAGGTTGCAGGAAAGAAAATCGCTTGATTCCCCCATCAACACAGACAATGTTGATGGGGGAAACCTTCCCACAAAGCCATTGTGTTCTTTCAGCAGGGGGGAATAGTCTTTAGTGCTAGTGGCTGTAATAGTAATTGGCATGTAAAATCCAACAGGCTGGTTGTACTCAAATTGATCGATGAGTCAAATTGGGTACATTGAGGCAACCCATACATGGTTTGAATTATTATTATTATACATGTTTTATATAGCGCCAATAGTTTACTCAGTGCTTTACAATGTAGAGGGGGGACAGCACAATTACAGTACAGTTCAATACAGAAGGTACAGGAGGGCCCTGCTCATAGAGCTTACATTCTAAAGGGAGGGGGTGTTGGTACAAAAGGTAATAGTTGAATTCTAACCATCGATGGCTGGGTTAACATGATTATTCGCGTACAAGGGAAGTGCCCATTGTCGTCTGCAGGACTTTTCTCAGGGGAGGGGGGGCATCATTTTAGGGTCACCCATGCTCTGCCCCTTTTTGACAATGTCATGAAGGGAAGGGACTTAGTCATTGTCACATAAAGCGCAGGCATGTGCCCATCATATGCAGCCTCATTGTGCACATCAAATGTTGCCTGTACAGTACAGAGGGTTTACAGTATGTGTATATAGAGGGGGTGGATGGTATTAGTATATACAGGAAGGAAGGTGGGTTTTTATAGCTGTATACAGGACAGATGATGTACAGTATATCTGCAGTCAGTGATGATGGAGTAATACACGAAGGAAGATGGGTGTATAAAGCTGTATACAGGACAGGACAGATGATATGATCTTTCCTATATCTGGCACCCCCCCTTCACTGATCATACCTGTATGCACTCAGCTGCCCCCTCATCTGTATATATGTCAGGCCCCCACACACACATCTGTAAGCACGCACACACAGTTCTGCCCTCCCCCCGTACACAAACAGCCTCCTCCCTTCACATGTCCCTGTGAAAATACATTACAGGCTGCATTCACGAGGGCCGCACATACAGGAAGCAGCCAGAGGTGGCAGTAAAGAGCTCTGTAAGCTCAATGTCACAGATCTGCAGCAGCTGTGGAGCCGACTTGCACTTTTAGGGAGATTTACTTTCTCTATTTGTCCTGTTTACCATTATCATAGTAAATGAAAGTAAAAGAAAATCCCAAATTTTGGGTTGTCCCCAGAAAAGTGGGGAAATCTTCCAATGGGGACACTAGGTCTGGTGACCTGGGGGTCCCCAAGAGATTCCCTTAATTTGCAGGGATTTCTTCTCACATCCTGTTTGGTTATGGGACAGGAAGTGAAGGTAAACCTCCCTAATGGGACAAAGATGGCAAAAATAAACATTACAGGGGTTATAATCCTCCCTTAGGGCTAGTTTAAACTTGCTTCAAAACATGGCTTTGGACAGGCTTTGTTAAAGCTCTCTGAACGCTAGTCAAAGCTCCTGTCACCAAATAAAATGGTTTACTTACAGTCCTGTTTACACCTGCTTTTGCTTTTATGAGGCTTCGGTGGGGCTTCAAAGAGGCTTCGGTGGGACTTCAAACAAGCTTTGCCATAGACTTCTGTGGAGGCTTTGAAGATGCTTTAAAGCACCACTGAAGATATATAGGGTATCATTTTTGAAGCAAAGCTGAGGCAAAGCAAAGCAAAGCAAAACAAGCTTGTCCAAAGCCTTGTTAAATATAGCCGCAGAAAGGGTAAATGAGCCCTTACTCTATCCAAAATGAAAAAAAAAAAAGTTTTGCCTACTTTATTATGGTATCCCATGGGGCAAAAAAAAATGTATACACAAAAAAAAAATGTATACACACACACACACACACACTAAGCACAGAATACTATTATATATATTTTGTTCTATGTCTGCTAGAGGTAACAGGCGCTTTCATAGTGACAGTTTCTTCTACACTTCATTTTTGTTGACATGTTAATGATTAATACCAGCAATTAATAATTGTTCTCATTCATTTTTACTTAACTAGAAAAGTAAAACATTATCTATATTTTAGTGTTTATTATAGAAGTTATTAGAACGGTATCCCCATTCAATGTTATACTGTACTCTTCCTTTATATTTAAAATGCAATGCAAGATGAAAGTTAAAGGGGTTGTAAAGGTTCATTTTTTATTTTCTAAATAGGTTCCTTTAAGCTAGTGTATTGTTGGTTCACTTACCTTTTCCTTCCATTTCCCTTCTAAAAATGTTTCTTTGTTTTCTTTTTCCCATCAGTTTTCATGCACGTATGGTGTGAACACTGTCCAGACCACAGCCTTCCCCCTTCCCAGAGCACCCCTTACATCAGAGTTTCTCTTTACATTAAAGTCCACAGAGCTACCCTGTACAGTGAAATTCTGCACACTCTGGTGTAAGAGGGGGGGCTCTGCGGACTCTACTGTAAGGGAAGCTTTGCAAACTCTGTGAGTTCAGATGTAAAGGGGAACCATGTGAATTCAGATGTAATGGGGTAACTCTGTGAAAGAAGGAACCGCCGCTCCAGATGATGTACCTCAGTGGTGAATAAAATAGCCCAAAATCCAGTGGGTGCAGGCAATGCACAGAGCATTGTGGACTCTGACGTAAGGGGGTCTTGTGTGATTAAATCTATATGAATACAAATGTTATTTAAATCACAAAATATATGTACACCACAATTAAAAATTAGCTGTGCGCTGCTAAAGATGTAATGGGGAACTCTGTGGATTCAGATGTAAAGGGGGAACTCTGTGGACTCTGATGTAAGTGGGACTCTTGTGATCAAATCTATATGATTAGAAATGTTATTTAATCACAAAATGTGTATAGTGTATACTACAATAAAAAAATTGCTGTGCGCCGCTAAAGTGTTCAGGTTTGGCTTGATGAAAAGGTGGCAAATCTAACCAAGACAGCAGGAAGAGGGCTTGCTGCAGAACATGTGAAAGGGTCCAGCTGTGGAACCGTAATAAAGGGCCCTGTGACTGGGGTAAGGGGCCCCAGGTTTGGAGGGAAGGGCCCCGGAACCAAGGGTTGGGGACCCTTCATGGTTTCTTGCAATAGGGCCTTGAAGGTTCTAGTTACGCCTCTGTGTTGCAGACTGTATCCAGCAGCGCTGATCGAATGGGGAAAATCCAACAGGCTGGATGTACAGAAGTCGGTTAGATCGAATGCTGTACAACCAGCCTGCCCATACATGGATCGAAATTTGGTAAATTCCTACTGAACTGGCTGAATTTCAGGAATTTGGCTTAGTGTGACGATCATTTATCTTCTTTTGATGCTATGGGACCCTGCTCTGCTCTGCATCTGCATGAGCACAAATAGTTCCATGGCAACAGAAGGCACAAACACACCTCTCCCTTTTCTGAATGGATGTTCACAGCTTAGCTGTGTGCACTTTGTAAAATGGCAGCAAGATGTAGTTTAGAGGCTGGAAGTACACACATATAGGGGAATGCAATACATTCCTGCCAACATTTTTCTGGTGCTATATCCCTTTAAAATGTTAAGGCCCCGTACACACGACCGAGTTTCTCGGCAGAATTCAGCCAGAAACTCGATCGAAGCTGGATTCTACTGAGAAACTCGGTCGTGTGTACACTTTTAAGCGAGGAAGCCGACGAGGAACTCGTCGGGCCGAATAGAGAACATGTTCTCTATTTCCTCGTTGTTCAATGAGGAAAGTCGGCCCGCCGAGATCCTCGGCGGCTTCAACACTGAACTCGACGAGGAACTCGATGTGTTTGGCACGTCGAGTTCCTCGGACGTGTGTACGGGGCCTCAGATGAATAAGATTCAAAAATCTCTTCTGCCCGTCTTAGTAACTATACTGGCATGTGCAGCAGATTCAGGTAGTATCTAATCATAGGCGTGCGCAGGGTGTGTGTCTGGTGTGCCTGGTGTGCACCCTAATCACTGCTTGAGGTGCAGATTCCCCCTGCTGATATTGCACCAATGCCCCCGATTGGGGCTCCTAAGGCCCCTTTCAGACTGGGGCGGGAGCTGCGGTGGCGGTATAACGCCGCTAAAAATAGTGGCGCTATACCGCCGGAATTGCCGCGGGTATCAGCCGCTAGCGGTGCGGTATTAACCCCCGCTAGCGGCCGATAAAGAGTTAATACCGCCCGCAATGCGCCTCTATAGAGGCGCATTGCGGGCGGTATTGCCGCGGTTTCCCATTGTTTTCAATGGGAAGGAGCGGTATACACGCCGCTCCTCTCACCGCTCCAAAGATGCTGCTGACAGGAGATTTTTTTGTCTCCCGCCAGCGCATCGCCTCAGTGTGAAAGCCCTCGGGCTTTCACATTGAGTCTACAGTGAAGGAGTTTTTCAGGCGGGATAGCAGCGCTATTTTTAGCGCTGTACCGCCTGAAAAACTCCTCAATGTGAAAGGGGCCTTAGGATTCATTTCCATGGACTTTTTTTTGCCTTTTTACAGCTTAAAAACGCCTGTCCATGTTTAAAAAAAAAAAAATATTTTTTGAGCTGGAGCTTAAAAACGCAGCGGTAGCGTTTTTGCGCGTTTTTGAGCGTTTTTTAATGTCTGGTGTTTTTACAGCTCTAGGCTGGAGCTTCAGAACACACTGGTCCTGGTTTTTTTTTGCAGCTTAAAAATCTACAGCTCAAAAACGTCATGGTGGGCATGAGGCCATAGACTAACATGGAGAGCTGTTTTTAAGCTGCAAAAAACGCTCAGAAAAGTGGCTGTAAAAACGTCCAAAAACGTCCATGGAAATGAAGCCTAAGGCTTCATTTCCACTGGCGTTTTTACAGCCACTTGTGTTAGCCTTTTTTACAGCTTAAAAACGCCTGTCCATGTTTATTTTGTAAACGTGGTAGCGTTTTTGAGCGTTTTTGCGCGTTTTTTAATGTCTGGCGTTTTTACAGCTCTATTGCTGGAGCCACAGAACGCCCTGGTCCCGCGTTTTTTTTACAGCTCAAAAACGCCTATGCCATTTGCAGCTCAAAAACGCCTATGTGGGCATGATGCCATAGAATAACATGGACAGGCGTTTTTAAGCTGTAAAAAACGCTCAGAAAAGTGGCTGTAAAAACGCCAGTGGAAATGAAGCCCAATTGTTTTTTTTAAACAAAAAGATTTAAAGAATAAAAAATAAAAAGCTACTGACACTGTCCACGTCCCTGACCACCAAGTCCACACTGCTCTACTGACACTGTCCATGTTTTAATACATTTGGGGTGCACACCCTAATGTAATAGGCTGCTCACACCTATGTTCCTAATAGAGTCACTTTTACAATGCCATGCTATTAAAGCGTAACTAAAGTTCAGTTGTCACAAACTGCGAGCAGGCAGGCACTTCATTGCAGAAGAGACATGCACTTTGGCCAGTGGGCAGATTCTATAGCTAAAAGCAAGCTGTCTATTGGCTAAGGATCGATCTGCCCACTGCTTGCTGTAAATTAAAAGGGAGCAAACCTGTGGAGGAACTAGTGTCCTGTGAGTTCTCATCAGGCTCCACCCAGCTAGATACAAAACTCTCCTGCTGTTGCAGAGGAAGGAAGCGCAGTTGCACTCAGACCTTGATTTCCCACAAGGCCACCGAGGCCAGGCCTTGGGGCGGCAGTGCGCCGAGGGGCAGCAGCGGCATGGAGTCCCCCAACGCCCAGAACAATGACATACAGTTAAGGGCGGTAAGTTGCTTTCTAGCAAGACTAAATGTTGTGTTAGCTCAGTTTACACCTCACTTAAATGATTAATGATACATAAAAATGATTGGTTAATAACCTGTTGTCTATATAAAATTAAAGCACACGATAGCAGTGGAAAAAGAAAATAATTAGTTTATTATACAGAAAAAGAAACTTGTATTAATCCCATAACCATAACAGAAATGATATTACTTTAGATCAGAGAGAATACTGCTGATACACATACAATCATACAAGTAGTGTTATAACATATAAGATACAAACAATAAGATCAGAGAGAATACAGCTGATACGCATACAACATACAAGTAGTGTTATAACATATAAAATACAAACAATAATATTGCTGTAAAGGATTCAACAGTAAGTTAAGACAAGCAGTAGGAAAAGGGAGAAACAGATTATAGGAGAGAATAAGGAAATTATAGGAGGATATTTACAGAGTACTTCACCAAGTTTTCCCAATCAGATCATGATCCAGTCTCTCTCTCAGTCAAGCTAGCACTGTTTTTTATACCCTCTAAGAATTAAAAAAACCCTCTAATATGATTGGTTGAATATGTGTCCTTTTCAGGATGGCAATTAAGGACCCCCGACCCACCCAGTATCGCCCTGTAGGTCATGTCCTATTGTGGCCTGTAATTAGACAAAAGATGAAATGAATCTCTTTTAATATACACACCCACACCTGGTATTATTATCTGATTAACACAGTCCTAGATTTGGTCCTAAAACAGGAGATGACAGGAAATTCTTGTACTTCAATGAGAGGACACTTCTTATCAGATCCCCATCCCTTTGAGATAACCTCCCTATAGGTTTAAAAGCCTCTTGTTAGGTGAACTAGTCACTCTGTTGACTAAAAAAAAAAAAACGGCCCATCGACATATCCTAGTCTCATTAATAAAAAAAGCTTTGTAAAAGAATGACATATACATCTTCATTTAAATCTTATAAATATGGATTTGAAAAATCTCTACCACAATGTAGTCTGGGGGAATCCGCTCGCTCGTTAACAAGTGATTGCGGCGATGTCGCCAAAATCACTTGTAAAATGGGTGCTGCCGTCCGTCCTCGGTTGGCGGGGAGGGGGTGCATTGCGGAACCTGGCCTTGGGGTGGCAGGGAGAGCAAATCCGTCCCTGGTTGCACTTAGGCCAGTGGCCGTTGCAAAATTACAAAAAAAAATAGCTCAAGCTGTGGAATTTTGACTGGTATGAACATAACCTAGTCTGTATACTTCCAAATGTGTCACTATCATAGGCGTGCGCACATAAGGTGTAAGGTGTGCCTGGGCTC
The DNA here is from genome assembly GCF_905171775.1 of Rana temporaria. Lineage (NCBI taxonomy): Eukaryota > Metazoa > Chordata > Amphibia > Anura > Ranidae > Rana > Rana temporaria. Next base: position 272,403,767 of record NC_053490.1, on the reverse strand, counting down.
ACCCTAATCACGCTGTACTGTGCAGATTCCCCCTGCTGCTTGGCTACAGAGAAAGGGACTGGGGAATCTCTGTCCTCAGCCCCTTTCTCTGTCTCAAAAGTTAGACACCAATCTCTGCCCTGCTGACAAAGCCCTACTGACTTGCCCACTGCTATACAGTATATGGTATATTACACATGCATGTGTGTTTGAGCTTTGGTGTGCACACCTATGGTCACTATTCATGATGTTTCTATCGCCCATCCTTAGCAGCTATGGCATTTGTATTGGTATGATATATATGTATGTGGAAAAATACCGCAGAATAGAAACAAAACTCTGTCTGATATACAGTTTTATATCTATTCATAGAGTGATTCCTACACTTCCAAGGAGACATGTCATCTTCAGATGAGGAAACCCTCAGTGAGAGGTCATATCGGAGTGAGAGGTCATGCCGAAGTGAACGGTCTGGCAGCTTGTCCCCTTGTCCACCAGGTGACACGCTCCCATGGAATTTGCCACGCCATGAGCAGAAAAAGAGGAAGACCAAGGATTCTGTCCTGGACCCTGCAGAGAGAGCAGTGGTCAGGGTGGCAGGTAAGAAAATTGACTTTTGCTTTAAAAGTATACTGGCACAATGCTTTATAGAGTCATACCTTTAACAGGTCAACTGATATTAAAATTACAAAACAATTGTCACTTCAACAATATGTATTTTACCACTCAATAGTAATGTATTCTCCAGTACATACAGTATATGCTTCTGGCTAATGCAGAACTGTGTCCTTAGTGAAGCACTGTGCATGCTGAGCAAACTATACAGTATATCTATGATCTAATGCTGCTAATCATGCTTCTTTATGAGCATGATTGATTGGATTTGCTGTGCAACGAGTTATCCATCACTTATGAAATCATCAAGGCACAATATACTGTATATATCAAGCAAAAACCAAAGAAAATTCCCAGGTCAACTTACCATCCAGCCTGCAACCAACCAAATTATCCTGTCTGGCAGTGTGTGTTAAAAAAAGGGTTTAGTTTGCAAACATTTGCAAATACATGTGTAACCTTCAGAGCCACTTCATGGCACCCCAGTATTATCTGCAGTCCTAACTCTAAATCTTGAGAGCCTCCACAGTGGAAGCACATGCATTATAATGGATAGGCAGAGGGCAGGTGAGCCGGCTGGAGGGTTTGTTTGGTTTATATTTGACATGTGTCGCCTTTTCATGTGCTCCTGGCTGCAAAGGCCATTTGTAGGTGGGAGCAGTGGCTATTTGTTTGCACAATATATACTATATTGTCAAAAGTATTGGGATCTCTGCACGCACATGAACTTTATGCTATCCCACTCTTCGTCCGTAAGGTTCAATAGTGAGTTGGCCCACCCTTTGCAGCTATAACAGCTTTAAAGCAGAGTTCCGGCCACAATTTCACTTTTTAAATATAAATACCCCTGTAATACACAAGCTTAATGTATTCTAGTAAAGTTAGTCTGTAAACTAAGGTACGTTTTGTTAGGTTGTTATAGCATTTAGACCCTTTATAAAATAGAAATTGACTGGGGCCATCTTAAGTGTGGGCATCATGAAGCCAGACTGTATGACTTCCTGGATTTCAGCCTTGCAGATCTCGCACATGCTCAGTGCTGCACAAGCATGTCAGATCAGGTTTCAGCACCTGTGCTGTCCAAGTCACATGATTCTTTGAGACTGGGGAGTGCACAGACTCCTGGAAAGTTACACCCACTACATTCCCAGGAGTCTGTGCGGTGTAGGTTAGGAAGCATTAAGCACCTAGGTGCAGGAAGTGGGAAGATTAACTATTCTGCCTAGCAACAACACTTTGAAGGCATCTAAAAAATATATTTTTTCGTAAAGGACTAATGACATTTTTTTTAAAACTACTGATGTAATGTTATATTTATGGGTGGAACTCCACTTTAACTCTTCTGGGAAGGCAGTCCACAAGGTTTAGGAGTGTGTCTATGGGAATGTTTGACCATTCTTCAAGAAGGGCATTTGTGAGGTCAGGCAATGATGTTGGACGAGAAGGCCTGGCTTGCAGTCTCCGCACTAATTCTACTAATTTTACCAGAGTGTTTAATAAAGATTTACAAGGTCAGAATGAGTGCCGGTATTTACTCTTCAGACAGATATATACATAGGCCCGGATTCACATACGGCCGCTCTACATTGCGCGGGCGAAGCGTATCGTACTATTTACGCAATGCCGCCGCAACTTAGAGAGGCAAGTGCTGTATTCACAAAGCACTTGCGTCCTAGGTTACGGCGGCGTAGCGTAAATGGGCCGGCGTAAGCGCGCGTAATTCAAAGTAAGCTGGTAGGGGGCGTGTTGTATTTAAATGAGGCTTGACCCCATGTAGATGCATGGCCGAACGAACGGCGCATGCGCGCATCATGTCGTATTTACGCCCAAAGATACGTTGGCTCAATGCCTGTGACGTGAACGTAACTTACGCACAGCCCTATTTGCGTACGACTTATGCAAACGACGTAAAGAGATACGCTCGTTCCGACGTCCATACTTTGCATGGGCTGCGCCACCTAGGGAGCAGCTTTATTTTACGCCGGCGTACGTCTTCCGTAAACGGCGTAACTAATTGCAACGGGCGTACGTACATTCGTGAATCGGCGTACCTTGGTCATTTACATATTCGACGCGAAAATCAAGGAAGTGCCACCTAGCGGCCAGCGTAATTATTGAAACCCAAGATACAACGGTGTAGGAGACTTACGCCGCTCGTATCTTGGCCAAATCTATGCGTAACTGATTCTATGAATCAGTCGCATAGATACGCCGTCGTAAGTCCGAATGGCCGCCGGCGTATCTGGAGATACGCCGTCGTAAGTCTTTGTGAATCCGGGCCATAGTTGCCAACTTTGTAAAAAAAATTATAGGGGCACTTATTATAATTGGGTGGTGGGGCATTCGTTTGTAGGCATGACATAGCGGTGAAAGAAAAATGCGGCGCAGTTTAAACGAAATATTGGGCGTGGTTTAAAGAGGACGTGGTTCAAAGGGGGTGTCGTTAGAGTCTGAGATGAACGAGGGATGGAGGCAGGGATGGACTGGCCATTGGGACTACAGGGAGTTTCTCGGTGGGCCGAAGGCTCAGTGGGCTGGCTTCAGTGACAGCGGACTGCCGCCCCCCTCTGCTCCTCTGTCTCTCCCTCCCCCCAGCGCTCACCTGGGGGGAACAAAGAAGCAGGGGGAGGACCAGAGGAGCAGGGGGGACAACAGAGGAGCATGGGGGGGAGGGGACAGACAGCTGACTCAACAGCTATGGCCTGGGAGTTTCTCACTTCTGCCTAATCTTGTCCCATAAGGGGGGCACCAAACTGATTCTTTGCCCCGGGTGAAATAATGTCTAGCTTCCCCACTGGTTCTGCCTATAAGAGTACCAGTACCAGCCGTTCTATCTAATAAAGTAGAACGGCTACTGGCTAGTGAAGGGGGAGAGGGGGCTTGGGTGGCCAGGGGGGTGCAGGAGTTGTCGGCCACCATGGGAGAGACCTGTCAAAGTAGGCCAGTCTGGATGAAGTCCAGGGCCAAATTTCTGTCCCAGTCCAGCCCTGGATGGAGGGAGATAGAAGGGGAGAAAGAGGGAGGGAAATAAAGAGACAGGGAAGGAGGGAGATGGGGAGGGAAGGAGGGAGAAGGAAGGGGAAAAAAAAGGAGGGATGGAGGGACAGCAGGCTAAGATCCTACACCACAATATAAATATGTATATTCCAGAAAGCTTAACAATCAGCATATAAAGATACTCCAAACACCTGGTGTTATCGCTACAATCATCACGACACCATGGTTGTTATGGTGTCAGGATGATTGAAGCACATTATTTATAGTATTACATTGTAATATAAAATGAAATCATTCAACTCACCATTATCCAGAATCAGTGGGAGCCCTGAGCGTGTCACTTGCCATATCGCCTGCCACCAGATGCCATCAGGTGTCCCCAGCAGAGTCCCTCCTTACATCAGGCATTCTCAGCAGGGTCTGTCCTTACAGCAGGTGCCCCCAGCAGAGTCCATCCTTACATCAGATGTCCCCAGTAGAGTCCCTCCTTACATCAGTTTCCCCCAGTAGAGACCATCCTTACATCAGGTGCCCCGCAGTAGAGTCCCTCCTTACATCAGGTGTCCCCAGCAGAGGCCCTCCTTACACCAGGTGTCCCCAGCTACCAGTTGTGTCACTAGGGTTGGTGTCAGCCAGAGCAGAAAAACATAGTGTCACCCCCCCCCCACCCACTATAGTCCTCCCTCAGTACAGATCCCCCTCCCGCAGTATAAATCACCCTCACGCTGTATAGATCCCCCTCACTCAGTACAGGCCTCACTCCCGCAGTATAGACCCCCCTCCAGTAGTATAGACCCCCTTTAGTGCAGACCCTCCTCCATCAGTATAGACCCCCCTCAGTGAAGACCCCCCTCCATCAGTATAGAGTCCCACTCAAGGATAGCGCGGCGCCAGGACCCAGAACTCTCCATCAGGCCTTGGCACCGCTCAGGATGGTGTGTTTTGGTCTCCGCGCCTTAAATAGATTCAAGAGGCGGAGCCAGGGTGGCAAGAAAGCAGCTGCAAATAGAAATGGAGCTCCATTCTTATGGCAGCCACTTTCATTGCCAACCGGGCTCCGCCTCTTTTTTCTTCCTCAGAGCTGGTCTTCTGTAAAATGGCGATGGAGACAGAATTGAACAGTGCCGGCCAAAGACCTCGGCGGTGGGGAATCATGAAAACACAGATTTCTAGGGACATTTACCGGGAAACCGTAAAACTGGGACAAAAGTCTAAATCCCCGGAATGTCCCGGGAAATTCGGGACAGTTGGCTGGGTAATGGGGAAATGTGACGAGTGCATTCTCGTCGTACGCGATGACGTCACCGCATTCTTGCCTTTCAAGAGAACCGCGTTTTTTTTGAAAGGAGTGTCTGTACACTCGGGTGGCAAGAGATTCTTGCCAAGAATCTCGTCAGGAGAAAAACGTTGTTTTTCCTGACGAGATTCTTGGCAAGAATCTCTTGCCGCCCGAGTGTACAGACACTCCTTTCAAAAGAACCGCGGTTCTCTTGAAAGGCAAGAATGCGGTGACGTCATCGCGTACGACGAGAATGCACTCGTCACATTTCTGGCCCTTGTGTACGAGGCTTGAGTTCTTTTTATGTGGTTGCCCTCTCTGTGTCCTGATTGACATTACCACTGAAGGTGAAAGTGAAAGAAAATACCATATCTTGGATTGTTATCAGACCAAGAATAGGGGGAAATTTTCCAAAAGGGACACTAGTCCTGGTGATGGGATTTTTTCACTTTGAAGGGATTTCCTCTCACTTCCTATTTTAGCTTGGAAACAAAAAACAAAAAACTCGTATTCTATCAAAAATAAACAAAAACATTTTTGCCTCTAGTTCTAGTCCAAACTTCAATCACACAGGGTTACATGTCAACTTCAGCCAGTGACATTGAAAATAATGAAATCTTGTTTTTCTTAAGGGCGTAGCAAAGACCCTCCCAATTAATAGGCCAGGGTGTTTATTAGAAGCCATGTCAGTTTAGCTGGCAGGGTAATAAGTTATTACAAGTTTTTGTTTCTATGCCAAAAGATCACGAGTAGGGATAGAACAAAAGGATTACACAGAGCATTGACTGAAGGGAATGATGTATAGAAGTGCGTCATTCATAAGTTATAACTTACCTGTGGTGACATGCGTGTATGGTAATATACTTAACCACATAGACATTGCACTACCTACCTGTACTTGACATTTATGTAATTTTTAAAGCATATTGCTTATCCAAAATATGTAATTCACATTCCATAACTGTCATGTAATGTTTACACATCCCACCCTGTTTTGAGAGGTGAGTTTGACTGAATGAAATGCAATTAACACAGATTATTCTTAAAGTAGAACTAAAGTAAAAATGATTTTTTTTTTCATTTTGGATAGAGTAAAGTCTTTTTCACACATTAAAACGGTGTTCCAAACGCTGCTGCCTTTAATAAGGACACTTACCTGTCCAGGGAGCCCACGATGTCGGCCCCCTGAGGTCAATCCGTCCATCGGATAGGGTGCATGCGCCGCCATTCCAACTAAGGGAAATCGGCAATGGAGCCTTGAAGCTTCCCTCCGGTTTCCGACTGCGCATGTGCGAGTCCCGCGGTGCCTTGTGAATGGCCAGCTTGTCTTCTGGGATACACACAGGTCGCAGAAGATAACAGGAGAGCTTGCCGAAGAGGAGGATGTGATGTCCTGGGCCATGGCCTGGCTGAATCAGAAGTACAATTGTACTTCTAAAAAAAAATTAAAAATGTCAATATCCAAAAATGATGGGTGGAGAGGTGGTCTTTCGTTTAAGACCACCTCTCAAAAGTGGGTGGAACTCTGCTTTATTAATGTCCATTTTCACGGACTCTGTTTGCTCAGGGGGGTTCGATCCATTGATCTCCGCTGAGCCAGCGGATGACAGGTCCATCTCTGCTCACTGTGCAGAGATGGACCTGTCATCCGTTGGCTCAATGAGGATCAACAGAGGGGGGTCTGTACTGAGGGAGGACTATAGTGGGTGGGGGGTGACACCGTGTTTTTTCCGCACCGGGTGACACCAACCCTAGTGACGCCACTGGTAAGTGGGGACACCAGGTGTAAGGAGGAACTCTACTGGGGGCACCTGATGTAAGGGTGCCCCCATGGAGAGATAGACCTGTCAGAGCCCCGCTGTCCTCTATAGGGGGTTGGGATGAATATGGACTGCCTGTCAGTTTTCATCTGATTCGATCCACCAGACAGATGGAAAATAGGGTTTCCATCTATTTGCATTTAGCGGAGCGGATCGGATGTCAGTGGACAAGTCACCACTGCCATCCGTCGCTCCATAGAACTACATCGAGCATCATTTCAGGTTCGCCTAAAAAACGGAATGGTCTGCATGTGTGAAAGGGGCCTAAGGGAGGATTATACCCCCTGTCAAATCTGTTACCACTCATGTTGCATTGGGAAAATTTCCCCTCACCTCCTGTTCCATAGCTAAAACAGGAAGTGAGAAGAAATTCTTCCAAATGTGAGGTAGTCCCTGGTTGTCACCAGGGTCATCAGAACTAGGGTCCCCATTGGAAGATTTCCCCTCTATTCTTGTTCTGGTAACAACCCAAAATTTAGATTTTCCTTTACTTTCACCTTCAGTGATAACAATAAACATGACAGACAAAGTTAGGGCCCTTTCACACGGGCGGATCAGTAATGATCGGCTCCGCGTGTCCGCAAAAGCTCAGCGGGGATCCTCCTTAAACACCCTGCTGAGCTGGCAGCTGACAGGGCAAATGCGGATCTTTGCGGAGGCGGACAATTACGGGTGTCAGCAGATGGTCATCCGCTGACACCCGTAATCACATAGGGACCAATGTATGTCCCGTTTTCTTCCGCAACGGAACTCTTCTTTAGGCCGTATAGAACTGAACTGAGGGATATGATCAGCATGTAGAAATACATAAGGGCTCCATATAGTGAACTTGGTGTTGAGTTATTCACTTTAAGGTCATCACTGAGGACAAGGGGGCACTCTTTACATCTAGAGGAAAAGAGATTTCACCTTAAATACGGAAAGGTTTCTTCACAGTAAGAGCTGTGAAAATGTGGAACAGACTCCCTCCAGAGGTGGTTCTGGCCAGCTCAGTAGATTGCTTTAAGAAAGGCCTGGATACTTTCCTAAATGTACATAAAATAACTGAGTACTAACATTTATAGGTAAAGTTGATCAGGGGAAAATCCAATTGCCTCTCGGGGGATCAGAAAGGATTTTTTCCCCTGCTGTAGCAAATTGGATCATGCTCTGCTGGGGTTTTTGCCTTCCTCTGGATCAACTGTGGGTATAGAATTGGGTATATGGGATTGTATTTTTTTTTTTTTTTTGTGGTTGAACTGGATGGACTTTTTTCAACCTGACTAACTATTTAACTATATTAATGGTAGAAGTCACCATGGGGCATATCTATAAAGCATTGAATGTGACTTTCACCTTAACCTTGGTGCTTAAATTTACATTTTAACACATGCGCACCTGTAAGATTCATCTGAAATGAATGTTTGGGGATTGTCGGATTCACTGCTTTATAAATATGCCCCTCGTGTATCCAGTCTATAGACCCTAAGTCAGATCAGTGAGGTTTTTAAGCAGATGCTGATAGAAGGCTCATTTTGCATTATCTGTTTCCATGGCAACACTTAAGTCTGAGCAGCCATTCTTCCTGTTGCCATGGTTACTGAGCTCTCCGCTCAGATTTCTGTGGGGGGGGGGGGGGGATGGAGCTTCCCACCCCCTTTCCTCCTTTGTTCTGTGTTGGCTACCCTTGTGTATACTCCTGTGCCTGGTTCCCCCATATTACTGCGCAAAACATGACGAAGTAAATCTAATCCTGCAATTCCATAATAGGTAGGAGGGAGCGTCGCACAACACGCTGCAGCCATAATCACTTTCCTTGGCTCAAAGAATGCAGCTTCACATTTACAAGGATTCCTCTGGGTGTTCTACTCTGTTCTAAGCTTGCCTGTAATATTTGCTCAGCATGCCTTTAATGCAGGTAGCTTATGGAAAATTGATATTGATTTTTACCCAGAGCAGGCTTCCAGTGTGGAAATCTAATTGACTTAAATGAAAAAGCCTTGTCACTTTGTATAGAGCTTGCTAGTGCTGAGCCATCTCTTTATTGACAGACCTTTGTAGTTTTGTACCTGCACCATGTAGTCACCCCAACTCTGACATCATCTGTTTGTTCATCTCTGATACAGACTTACCGCTTCTGGATTTTTGGTCTACGCACAATACTATTATTTCATGGTGGAAAGAACTTTAACCACTTGCTTACTGGGCACATATACCCCCTTCCTGACCAGAGGACTTTTTGCGATTCGGCACTGCGTCGCTTTAACTGACAATTGTGCGGTCGTGCAACGTGGCTCCCAAACAAAATTGACGTCCTTTTTTTCCCACAAATAGAGCTTTTTTTGGTGGTATTTGATCACCTGCGGTTTTATTTTTTGCGCTATAAACAAAAATAGAGCGACAATTTTGAAAAAAAAAAATATTTTTTACTTGTTGCTATAATAAATAGCTCAATTTTTTTTTTCTCAGTCTAGGCCGATACGTATTCTACACATTTTTGGTAAAAAAAAAAAAATCGCAATAAGCGACTGGTTTGCGCAAAAGTTATAGCGCCTACAAAATAGGGGACAGAATTTTTTTACTAGTAATGGCGGCGATCTGCGATTTTTATTGGTACTGCGACATTATGGCGGACACATCGGACACTTTTGACACCATTCACAATTATACTGTGATCAGTGCTATAAATATGCACTAATTACTGTATAAATGTGACTGGCATTGAAGGGGTTAACAAGGGGTTAAATGAAGGGGGTGAGGGAGGGGTTAAATGTGTGCCCTGCATAGTGTTTCTGACTGTGGGGGAAGAGGACTGACTGGGGGAGGTGACCGATCTGTGTCCCTATGTACAAGAGACACAGATCGGTCTCCTCTCACCCTTACAGGACGTAAATGTGTGTGTTTACACACACAGATCCACGTCCTTGTCTCTGTAACCGCCGATAGCGGGAGCCTGGCGGACATCGCGGCCGCCAGGCACGCGCATTGGCATCCCAGTGATGCGGCGGGCACGCGCGCGCCGCCGACTCGCTTGCGCACCCCCCAGTGGCCAGGAGGAGCGGAGGCCGTAAAAAGACTCAGAGAATTAGAACCACCCTGTGGCCGTATAAAGTCGTACGGCCGTCGGGAAGTGGTTAAACAAGCAACAGTTTTACCAGGCAGTTTAGCATATTTACTTTTGTCTTGGTTCAGCAAATCAGACTAGACATACTGTTTGTGACATGTTTGTGAGCAGAGATGTCAACCTAGGGAGAAGCTTATTGCGGTGATGAAGTAGTGTGCAAAGTGCTAAAACCGGTATGTAGCCAATTTAAGCAACATTGATTACGTAGTCAGCAACAGGTTAAAAAATCTTATGTCTCATAAGAAAAGAACACACAGAACACTTAGGCCTCCCCACACAGGGTGGGCTCCGTTGGAGTCCGCCTGCTCAGCGTGGAATCTGTCTGCTTATTCCAGCTGAGCAGGTGGATTGCTGATCCTTGTCTGCTCCTCCTTATGCAAACCTAATATTCCCCATGCGCACGTTCATGGAAATGGCTGTAGTGATGTTGGGTGCTATGATGACCACCGGTTGTAAACCGTAGACAATCAGGGTGAAGAAATGTCATCAGTAGGGCCTCCATCAGGGGGGTACAGGCAGTACACCTGTAAGGGGCCCGAGGTTCCCCAGGGGCCCGGATGGCAACCCCCTTTTTATTTTTTATATACTGTGTATATATATATATATATATTTTTTATTATTTTTTTTTTTTATTAAAGGGCCCGGAGGTCCCCAGGGCCCCCGGATGGCAAACCCCCTTTTTTTATATTTTTTTTATAAAAAAAATTTTTTAATTTTTTTTATATATTGTTTTTATTAAAGGGCAAAGAGGTCCCCAGGGCCCCAGATAGCAACCCCCCTTTTTTTATTTTTTTTTTATTAAAAAAAAAAAAAAAATTGATATTTTTTTTTTGTTTTTATTAAAGGGCCCAGAGGTCCCCAGGGCCCCGGCTGGCAACCCCCCCTTTTTAAATTAAAAAAAAAAAAATTATATATATATTTTTTTCTTTTTTTTCTTTTATCTTTTTATTAAAGGGCCCAGAGGTCCCCGGATGGCTACCCCCCCTTTTTTTTATAATTTTTTTTTATTTCTTTTTTTTTGTACGGGCCATAAGGTTCGTCAGCACCCAAAGCCCACCGACCACAATTCGCACCGGCAGCACCCTCTGCTTCTCAATTTGTGGCACCCCCCGATTCTCAATATTCACGCCCCCCCCGCCTCTCAAATTGGCGGCGGCACCCCCCACTTCTCAATACGCGGCAGCCCCCCTGCTTCTCAAATTGAGGCGGAAGCACCCCCCCCCCCGGTTCTCTGCTCCAGGGGGCCCATGACTGAAGATGTGTAAAGGGCCCCATAATTCCTGATGGCGGCCCTGGTCATCAGCACACCAAGGATTCCTCGGAAGGGTCCAAAGCTTTATTCACATGGTTACATTGAACACATATGGCAATGTTTCAGAGCCACACAGGGCCCCTTTGTCAGGCAAGTGTGTAGAGTGTACACAGACACAGCCTGCTCTCCTCTCCCTGTGGTACACAGGGTGCATGTGTAGCCCATTTTAAATGAGAAGGCAGCGAGCAGGCAGGTAGGTGTATTTTATTGCAGGAGAGACATTACATATCTCTTTTGAAATAAACAGCCTGCAGTTTGTGACAGCAGAACTTTATTTAGGCTGTAAATCGGGACTAAACTCCCATAAATACTCACTTCTTCATTCCAGCAATGTGGCAGTTAAGCCCCTCATCAGCCCCTGTCATCTTCTCCCCGGCTACTTCCTGGTGCCGTGTTTTTAGCCTCTTGATTGGCCGGTCTAGGAATGACACCATCCTATGCATGCACATGAGAGTCCATCATTCAAGCACAGCCGGAGTTTGCTTGGACATGTGCTGCTCAGTGTGCATTAAATCAGGGTCGTCTTACTGAGCGGGCACGACTGGGCACAGACCGGGGGCCCCACGTTCACCTGGGGCCCCAGAGCTGGACAAATCCCCCCCCCCAAGAATGCGGGTGAGAGAGCAGGCAGCTCCGTGGATGAGAGAGTGGACGGCTCCATGGATGAGAGCAGGAAATGCCTGACTAGCAGGAAAGTGACACAGCAAGTGACAATCTGCAACGTGTGGCAGGCGACGTGGCAAGTGCCAATCTGCAATGTGTGGCAGGTGACATGGCAAGTGCCAATCCGTGACGTGGCAAGTGACAATCCACAACATGTGGCAGGCGACGTGGCAAGTGATAGTCCGTGACGTGTGGCAAGTGACAATCTGTAACGTGTGGCAGGTGACTTGGCAAGTGACAATCTGCATCTGGTGACATGCAACATGCTGAATCTGGTGACAAGTAACCGCTAAGTCTGGTGATGGGATGGGTGGCAAGTGACACGCTGAATCTGGTGACGAGATGGATGGTAAGTGACACACTGTAAAGTAGAAATATTGTTCTTTCATTCTTGAGAGTAGGTGCGTAAATTGGGGAAGGCTTGTAGGGGCCCCATAGCATAACTTTGCCCAGGAGCCCATGATGCCATTAAGATGGCCCTGCATTAAATAGAAGACTGAAAACAGGCAGGTAAGTGTTTGTTATTGCAGAAGAGACATAGGATGCCTGTTCTGCAATAAAGAGTTGCCTGCTCGCAGTTTTTTATTTGTTGAGTTTAGTTCTGAACAAGCTGAAGTTAGAAGCTGATTGGTTACTATGCTCAGCTGCTCCCGGCCATGAGGGCCCAGAACTGGGAACTTTGCGTAGCACGTGCGCCCCGGCCTGGTAGGCCATCTCGCCGGGGCCCGCGATGTGCGCACACCCTAAAGGTGGGTGCCGCACCTGGAACCAGGAACGAGCGAAAACCCCACAAAATGGCGTCTGCCCAAGAAATACCCTCCCCCAGCATGCCCCACGAGGGAAACACTCCTCTGATTGGCTGCTGGAGAAAGGCGCCTCCGCCTGGACTCCTCTGATACCACCTGCTATCCAGAGATGGAACGGTATCTCTGGAACACAAAATGGAACCACAGAACAGCCCAGCCTGGCAGAAACCTAATTTAAACAAATCAACATGGATGAGAGAAAAGTAACTCTCTCATCCCCCTCTAAATTTAACATGGCACCTGTACTGAAAGTACACAGGCGCTACATATACCCTGTTTCCCTGAAAATAAAACCTACCCCTAAAATAAGACCTAGTGTAATTTTCCAGGAGGACTGCAATATAAGCCCTACCCCGAAAATAAGCCCTAGTTTAAAATCCTATAACCCACTCTATTACAGTAGTACACAATGTACAATGTGTATGTTTCTGTAACATAAATGCAGGGAAAAGAGCTCCGGCAGGTCGCAAAAGCGCAGAGCGGTGCTATAATGAAGGTATTTGGCACAATTATATTACAGAAACACACACATTGTACATTATATAATACTGTAATAGAGTGGATTATAGGATTTTACAAGCATTTTAACTCAGTTCACACTGGGGATTCCTGACAGGCAGGGAGGGAGAGGGGGAGAGAAGACGGCACATTTCATGGTAAGACCTACCCAGAAAATAAGCCCTACTGTGTCTTTTGTTGCCAAAATTAATATAAGACCCAGGCTTATTTTCGGGGAAACACGGTATATATCCTGGGGCCCTTTACTACGATCCCACAACGGGCCCTTTCACATGTTCTGCAGTGAGCTCCCTTCCTACTATACTGGGGCCCCCCAGGGTGTCCGAAAACAAGAGATATATGTCACTAGCACACCAAAAAAATATAAGGGTCCAAAGCAGTGGGAGAACTATCAGGGTTGCAAAGGTTGTCTTGCCTACGGGCCCTGGTGTTCTGCCACTGTGGGGTTCCCCAGCTGTCCTATCCCTGCTATTGACAGCGCTGGTCTGGCATCTGTCTCCTTGGCAGCGGAGGCAGTCTATTAGGGTCTAGTGCTGGTGACATTTTGGGTGCATGCAGGGGGAAGGCTGGCACTATTGGTTATAGAGAGCCGAGCCCCCAGCTGGTCACCTAGCAGCAGTAATGCTGTATAACCTTCTCTGTTGACATGCTGATCGGGATGTGATCCAGGTGATGCTCCCAGTCAGATCTAATAAACACAGTATTTATTAGCATCAAGAGTACAACCACATATATATAATTAACCGTATGTTCAGCAGCCATGTGGGCTCTATGCCTGTAAAGTGTGGGCTTTGATCAATAAAATCACTGATATTTAACACTAGGATTTGACTAGGAGCATCACCTGGATTGCATCCCGATCAGCATGTCAGAGAAGGCTCCACTGCTGCTAAGCAACCTGCAGGGAGCTCAACTGTCTACAACCAATAGAGATGGGCTTGGGTGTGTTTGAAATCCCACATGCCCAATCCCGCCAGGAAGCCGACACTCCACAGTGCTAATCACAGCCAGTGAGACATTTCCTGATCTGTGCAGCAGTGGACCGGGAAATGTCTCACTGCCTGTGATTAGCGCTGTGCAGTGTGGGCTTCCTGGCAGGCTCTGGAATGTGGAATTTTGAATATGCCCAGCCCATCTCTAACAACAAATTGTGCTGGCCCTCCTGTACATCAGCCCTATAAAGTAACCAGCACTGGGTTCCAATGTGCTGCCGCTGCTGCCATGGAGACAGAGACCAGCGCTGTGAATACCTGGGACAGGACAGCAACTCTGGTTGTTCCAGCACTGGTCCACACTGGGAGCATTCCCCCATCCCCCTATAATGTGTAGATGGGGGAATTGGATCATTTCTTTTTTTTCATTCAACCTAATAGTTGAATGAAAAAAGTGATCAATGTATGGGCTGCCTAAGAGCTAAGACCAGCCATAGACAGTTTAAATCTCAGCTGGTTTACCAGGAACTGGCTGAGATTTGAACCGTTAATGAGCAGATTCTCTTATGATTATCACTAGTGGTTGCTGTATAGCCACTAGTGATAATCACTGTTTGTCGGGAGAATACAATTGCTGGGCAGGAGGGATATTCCCCTGTCACCACTGTCTGTGTTGATGGGGGAATCATGCAAGTTTCTTTCCTGCAATCTGTGGATGCAGGAAAGAAATTTTCACTGTCTATTACCTGCCTAACTGAAAGTGAAAGTAAATTGTAAATGTCTTGAAAGAACAGGAGAGGGGGAGGGAGACAGATGGTGGAGAGAAGGGATGGAGATAATGCAGTCCAGTGATTACAATGTACTGCAGTCTGCAGCGCACACACTTACCCATGGTCCAGAAATGCTTCTGATTTTCATATTTCCCGCACACACATCCCCTCTCTTCAGATACAGCGCGCCGGAATAGTGTGGGCGGGACTGGAAGGAGGAGGAGCTGCATTCCTCCCTGCTCGTATGTGAGGAGAGTGAGGGGGGGGGGGGGGTGGCTGGACTCACTGGGCTGTGAAAGAGTGCCATAGACTGACACTCGGCTCAGCTTGCAGTCACCACTCTCGGAATTTACAGGCGGGTTCTCCTGTCCTAAGGATGGGAGAAATCAGCCTGTTTTTTCAGTAACTGAGATAAATGCTTGGACCCCCCCCCCCCCCCAGTGCTCGTGGAGTCCTTCCTGCAACTCGCTCTTCTCCGTGCCAATGAGGATGCAGGGGAAGGAGCAGATCGGGCGGCTGTGGTTGTGTGAGTGCTCGCATTATGCAGTGTCAGCGAGCAAAGGGAGGGGAGAGGAATCCCCCGCAGAGCTGACTGGGGATGCTCTCTCTCAGGAGAGACTGTGTTACTCCAGCGGCGGCCCGAGCAAAATAAAAAAAATGCCAAAAAAAATGTTTTTTTTTTGGGGGGGGGGCACATGGTGGGGCACAGCATAATGTTGGGGGGGTCAGGGCCCCCTCTGGCCCCCTAGGGACGCCATTGCCGCCCAGTGTTCTCTCATTGTACATCATAATACATGAGAAAATTAAGGAATAAAAAGCCCCATCCATACAGGAGGGGGAATGGGAGGTGCAGTGCACATATACAGTATTGCTGTGCACAGGAGAAGGGAGATGGATGGAGGGGGGTGGTGTCACTGTCTGTTTGGTTAATTGTAATTAGGTTGTCTGCTATTAAAATAGTTTGAAGGTTTGCTGAGTTTACGCTTATGATAATGTGTATTGTCTGTAGTTAGCTTGAAGTTGGCAAGGCTGGTCTGCAATGTGACATCTGAGTCATCCGTGTGCTTAATTAAGCGATGTGATGGGATTAGCCATGAGTCAGCTGTACCTTGTTAGCGAAACCATTTTGTGAGGTTTTGGGTACATTTTTGTGTTTATTGTGTATGCATATTTCTCAAATGCCCACCGAGGAGGGTTCTGTTTTGGCAGACCCTCCAAGGATGTTGGGTCCGTGTCGGCTTCGGCTGCACGGACCACAGATTACCTCAGTCCCTCCCAGGAGCCTAATGCCCCGGGGGATCAGGGTTGGGCCCTTTTCCGAGGGCCATTTGACATTTGCACCCGTCACAGTTTTTTGTGTCACTCCTTATGTGTGTGAATGAATGAATGAAAAATTTATAGAGCGCAACACATGCGAACTGAATCGCTTCTGGGCGCTAGTTGTCTGTGACTCATGACCTCAAAAGAGCAGAGTTTTGATCCGTCTTCTGAAAGTCAGGTGGTTTTCCTCCAACCGAATGCTGGTTGGTAAAGCGTTCCATAGTCTAGGACCCTGGAAAGCAAACCTTCTTTCTCCTTTGGATTTGTATTTAGTTTTTGGTATCCTGACCAGATTTTGGTCGGTGGATCGCAAAACGCGATTCGAATTATGAGGTTCTATCTTGTCGCAAAGATATTGCGGAGCCTTCCCATGGATGCACTTATGTGTCAGGCAGAGTGCTTTAAATGCAATTCTGTCTTTTACTGGCAGCCAGTGAAGGGTTCTCAACGAAGGTGAGATTGATTCCCATTTTTTTTTCCCAGTCACCAGTCTGGCGGCCGTATTCTGTACGACTTGCAGGCGGGAGATTTGGTACTTTGGGAGTCCGAGGTACAGTGCGTTGGCATAGTCCAATCTGGAGTTTATGATTGTTCCCACCACGACTGCTACGTCTTCTTTAGGAATAAATGGAATAAGTCTGCGTAGTAGGCGCAACAGATAGTGCGCTCCGCTGACTACTGACCCTATTTGTGCGTCCATTGTCATGAAGGTGTCAAAGATGACCCCGAGACTTTTGACTTTGGAGCTGGGGTTAATGATTTGCCCCAGAATGGGCGGTGGAGTCCAAGTTGTTACCACTTGACTCTTTCGGCTGGCCTGAAACACAAGGAGTTCTGTTTTAGAACTGTTGAGTTTAAGATGGCTATTAGTCATCCAGTTGTCAATCAAAGCAAGACATTTCTCTAAACTTGGATGATGATTCTTTTTGTTGCCGATGCGCAAGTACAGTTGCGTATCGTCTGCATAAGAGTGATAAAGTAGTTCTTGGCTACTGATAATATCAAAGAGAGGGCGTAGATAGATGTTGAAAAGCACCGGCGACAGGGGGGATCCTTGGGGGACTCCACATGACACCGTGCGCTTCTCAGACGTGAAAGAACCCAATTTAACTGTTTGTGAACGGTTTTCAAGAAAGGAAGAAAACCATGGTAAATCACCTTCTGCAACTCCTGCTACCGAAGCTAGTCGCATCAGTAACAGTTTGTGATCTACCGTGTCGAAGGCTGCGCTTAGGTCCAGCAGAATTAGGAGACAAGATTCTCCTTCGTCTGCGGCCTCGAGGGCGTCGTCCCATATTTTAAGTAAGGCCGTTTCTGTCCCGTGTCCAGGACGGAAGCCTGATTGTAATGGATCCAGTAGGTTGTGGGTATCTAGATGCTGTTGCAGCTGTTGTACCACTATTTTCTCCATTATCTTAGAGAGAACGTTTAGGCCTGTTATGGGGCGGCGGTGAATTGGGTCCTTGGGATCCAGATTCGGTTTTTTCAGGATGGGCTGGATTATGCCCTCTTTCAGCATGGATGGCACTATGCCTTCCTTAAAAGATTGATTTATAAGCTGTGTGATGGGTGGCGCCAGAATGTCGGCACAATCCTTCAACAGCTTAGTAGGAATGATATCATTGGGCGATGTGCTGTTCCGCAAGGCACCGATGATATTTTTTGTGGTGTCGCTGGAAATAGGCTCCAGAGTGAATTTTGTCGAGTGCAGAAAATTTCTGCGTGAATTTTGTGGCTGATTGATAGCCGTATTGAGGTGGGTATTGTTTTTCAGAATACTTTCCCGGATTCTTTCAATTTTACTAATGAAGAAATCCGATAGTTCATTACAGAACTCTTGGGTGTCTGAGTTGGGGGCTTCAAGACAACCCGGATTCATGGTCTGGGTGACCATTTTGAATAGTTCGCGGGGGCGATTTAGGGAACTGTTAATTGCCATAGAAAAATGGTGTTTCTTGGCTTTGAAAATTTCTTTGTGATATCGTGTTGTTATTGCTCTGTAGAAGATAAGATTATCCTCTGCGGGGTTTCTTTTCCAGGCGGCTTCCGCCCTCCTGCGCTCTCGCTTCAGAAGCGATAGCTGGTTGTTATACCAGCCAGACTTTTTCCTGCGGCTGCCGAATTTGCGTTTCGGTGCTACTAAGTCGGCTGAGTGTAGTAAGGCTGCGTTTATGGCGTCCAGTGTATCAGCGGCTGTTTGCTGAGGCTGGATTGTTTTAATTTTGTTTCTCAAGGTAGATTTGAAGAGTTCCGAGCGGAGCTTCTTCTGAGACCTAGCCCAGTGTATTGTCACCGGTTTTGGTGCTTTTGACACTGGGGGGATTTTGGAGATTGTGAACTTGATTGCATGGTGGTCTGTCCATGGCAATGGTTCATTTTCTAGAATGCTTATTTCCAGATTTTGTCTGAAAATTAGGTCAAGTGTGTGACCTGAAGCATGAGTGGGCCCGCATATAAGTTGCTGTAGTCCTAATCTATCTAGGTGCTCAATGCAGGCGTCCGCAATGGGATCCTGTGTGGAGTTGGCCCACAGGTTGAAATCCCCGAGTAGCAAAAGATGTTTGCTGTTGAGGGTATAAGTGGATATAAACTCTGTTAATGATGGCAAAAACTGCGATTTAGGCCCAGGTGGCCTATAACAGAGGAGAATGTGAACAGTCTCCTGGGGGGAGGTTTGAAGCTGAAGAGTAAGGGTTTCCATGAATGGAAGAGGATTTTGCAGGGCTGGTTTAGTGATTGCGATGTGATTCTTATGGATCACCGCAAGGCCTCCTCCTCTTTGCCCTATTCTGTTTTCTGTTATTAGGTGATAGTTTTCTGGCACCAGTTCATCGAGAATGGTGTTGCAGTCGTCTGAGAGCCAGCTTTCTGTAATAAAGAGGCAGTCTAGATCGTTTTGTAGTAAGAAATCGTGGATTTCTGATCGGTGTTTTACTGCCGATCTTGTATTAATCAAAACACATGATATGTGTTTTGGCTGTGTCAAGTGGTTAAAATTTTTGATGATCGATCGTCGATCGACTCTCCAGAGTTGGTCTATTTTTAAGGCCTTTTTGGTGACGGCTGGTAATGTAGTTGCGAATTGTCTCAGATCTCGTATGGAGTCCGCAGAGTAACGCAGATTACCCATTATTGCCTGTCACTGTGGGGGGGGTTGATGATTTAAGTTTATAATTGGAGGGAGGATTCATAGAGTCCTTCCTCTTGATCTTGGTCCGGAGGAAGGCGAAAAAACCCCTGGCAGAGCTGAGCCAATATGCTGTCACGGGGAAAAATTCCTTCCTGATCCCTGAGGGGCGATCGGCTGCAAAGCCCTGGACCAAGTATCGTAGGGTAGAGGGAGGAGAGGAGGGTGACAGGAGTCCCAGTTCTGAGGGGGTACCAAGCCTCAGATTTATCTGGGTAGTGTTAGCTTTATCATTTATTAAAAAAGCAAAAAAACACTGCTCATTACTAATCCCGGGAGGACGGGGTCCTCCAGGGATATGGGGGGAGGGGTATCTTTCCTAGAACTAGCGCATTTATTCCTGGCTGCGGCGCGCCGCTAGGCCGCGGCTGAAGCCGCGGTGTTTCCTGATTACGGCGGCCGCGAGAGAGTCAGGCCTGGCGCGGATGCGGAGAGAAACGGCCGCCCGCGCAGTGCAAGAAACGTGCGAGATGCGGGGCGATCGTGGGTGATTGTATGGGAACAAATGTGGATTGGAGAAAGCAGTGTCCACAGTGTCCACAGTTGGAATCGCTGGGGTGGCTGTCCTTACAAGGACGGTTCCCAGTGATTCCAGGGGGATAGACCTGAGAAGCAGGGTGTGTGTGTATATTTTTCCTGCACCGGGTGGAGTTTTTGGGTTGTGTTTTGCACGCAACAGGCTTTTCAATAGAAAAAAAAGGCTGTATTCTTGTCCAATAGATCATTTAATGTTCAAGCTGTGTAACTGAGCAAGTCTCGCCTGTTTTTTAGTTACAATATATGGGCTATAATATCTGATATCTATATTCACACCGGAGGAAGCGGTATATGACGAAAGCACTCAAGCGGAGTGTGGGACGTTTCGTTACAGAGAATGTGTTGGTACATTTTTCCATTCATCCTTCCTTCACGGATATAAAGTTTGCCAGTACCGTATGCTGAAAAACAGCCTCACACTATGATGTTCCCACCTCCAAACTTCACTGTTGGTATTGGGGTGTTTTTGGTGTGATGTGCAGTGCCCTTTGACCTCCAAACAGTGTGTGTTATGGCATACAAAGAGTTACATTTTGGTCTCATCTGACCAGACTCCCTTCTTCCAGTATTTCACAGACTTGTCTAAATGTTGTGCAGGAAATTTTAAATGGACTTCAGCATGCTTTTTCTTCAGCAATAGAGTATTGAAGCTCTCCACAAGTGGTCCTTGGCTCTTGGAAAACTCTTCTGATAATTCTTTTCACTCCTGTGTTGGAAATCTTGCAAGGAACACCTGGTCGTGGCCAGTTTATGGTGAAATTATGTACTTTTTATTTCCAGATTATGGCCCCAACAGTGCTTACTGGAACATTCAGAGGTTTAGAAATCCTTCTGTAACCAATGCCATCAGTATGTTTTGCAACAATAAGGTTATAAAGGGCTCAAGGGAGCTCTTTGCTTTTACCCATCATGAGATGTTTCTTGTGTGACACCTTGGTAATGAGACACCTTTTTATAGGCCATCAGTTGAGACCGAACTAGCAGATATTAATTTGTACTGACAAGGGGCAGGATGGCTTTCTAATTACTGATAGATTTCCGCTAGCGTCTTGGCTTTCCATACTTTTTACACCTCCCTTTCATGTATTCAATACTTTTTCCCTGTATCATTCCATTTTATTACACATGAAAAACGAAAAGTGTAGCGCTAAAAAGTGTGAACTGGTTAATATAACAATGTTAATGGTCACATAAAAATAACACCAATTGATCGAAGTTCATAAATGGTGATAAAGTACATGAATGAATTCGTGAGTTAGAGATAAGTCCATTTACATTGTTATATTAACCAGTTCACACATATTTTTAGCGCTACACTTTTTGTTTTTCATGTATGTTTATTTGCGGAATTGATCTGATTCTGTAGTGTTGGCTGCCATTTATATGTTTAGTAAGGTAGCGCAGTGATATATGCACTATTATATATACTTTTGACACATTTTAGTACACATAACTTATTTTCTGAATTTCTTTGTTTTGGTTTCTTTGTATGAATGCATTACATGGGTCATTAGTGAGGAAAATTTAATGTCGATATCACCTTTAGAAATATACTTATCTGCAGTTTCCCACCCATCCGCTACTCAAGCCTCTAATGCAGCTGACAGTAGAGATCATGTAATTACAGGTTCACATATACTTTAAATGAGAATTTAACCCCTGCAGCTTGGGCGCAGCCCCATAGCAAGGAAAAATGTTCAGATATACTGGAGTTGGTCTTTAATAAGCATAAAAGATATGGATTGTTTAAAGTATTTTAGATTGAAACTAGTATATGTCTCACGATTTGCAGAATATTTCTAAAGGGTAATAATTGAAAGAGGTTCTTTACTCTGGAAGAAAAAAATTAAAAGCCAGCAGACACCTACCTGGATCCAACCTCACCCGAGCTAGTTCTTCACTATGCATTCAGTTCACCACTGCGCGTGCGTGAGCCACGCTGTGCATTGTGATTGGTCCCGCAGTCCTCTGATGCAGCGTACACACAATCATTTTTCAGTATGTCCAAAAAACTAAGTTTTCCCAACTTCATCATTAAAAACGGCGTTGCCCACACACCATCGTTTTAAAAAAATGATCTAGCAAATCGCGGTGACGTACAACACGTACGACGGCACTATAAAGGGAAAGTTCCATTCGCCTTTGGGCTGCTTTAGCCGATTCAGTGTTAGTAAAAGACGATTCGCGCTTTTCTGTCTGTTACAGCGTGATGAATGTGCTTACTCCATTATGAACGGTAGTTTTACCTGAACGAGCGCTCCCGTCTCATAACTTGCTTCTGAGCATGCGCAGGTTTTTTGTTTAAAACGACGTTAAAAAATGCAGCATGTTCAAATTTTTTTTGTCGTTTTTCAGAACCTGAAAAATGATGTGAAGCCCACACACGATCATTTTAAATTAAGTTTTTTAAAAACGATGTTTTTTTCATGCTGAAAGGGGGAAGGAGGACTTAAAGCGTAACTTTCCCTTTTGGGAAAGTGAAGCTCCGCTTTCACTGTTTGTTTGAGTATAGAGTTTTTCTATAATTAGTTTTTACGGTAAAAACCTGAGCCACACAAGAAAACAACAATATGGTTATGCTGGTTTGTATAGGACAACAAGCCTCTTGCAAAAACTAATTGCTTCTTTCATATTGTTCCTTGTGTTACCTGGATACCTTACTATTTAATGCAATGTTATTGGCACAGGAGCCTTGTTAAATGTCTGTTTGAACTTTTGCTCTTACTTTAGTTCACATTTTAGTATTGTGTGTTCATATAAAACACATTATACAAATACTAGGCGACACCTATTTAATAGACAGTATACAGAGCGATTTCCTCATAGGTGTGGCTTTTGTATGCTATACTGGTTGTTCTTGCTCCATGAATACAATTTGTATTATACATATGTGACAAGTGTGAAACCATACTCTTGTGTAGAGTAGGGGTCAACGCCATTTTTTTTTTCTTGAATGTCTAAATATCCATGCTGCTGTTTGGTTATGTGTTTTTATATGCAAGTATTGTCTAAATGCAAGAGGAATGTATTCTTACTTGAACCTTGGTGTGTTTTGTATATTTCTTTCACGTGTGTGCTGTAAACCAGTATGAAACTTTGCGTTTGTGCAGGAGTTTCCTTGCAATAAAGACCAGTCACTGCTGCTCTCTCTCTTTGTGCAGGATGACTGGTCTGGTCTCTGCCCCCTCCGGCTGCAGGCAGACTGTAGTGGGCGGACCTGCTGGACCCCTCCCACAGCTCTGCCTTCTGCACAGCACAGTGATTATTTCACTTCTATTTGTATAAGGCATTAACTGGGTTTGGAATACATTTAGTGCAAATAAAGTGGGTTTATATTATCTCTGGCTCTTGGGGAAAATAATTTAAAAAATGGGCCTATAGTTTAAGGTGACAAGATTTTTAAAATAAAATCCAGGCACATAATTTTTTATTTTCTTTTATTGGCAAATGGTAAACTATTTTATAAGCATATTTTTCTCAAATGATATATGCAGTGTATGTGGTATGTGTTTATGGAATGATTGTATTATACATACATTATTTATCACATTTTGTCCATAAGATAAAACAATAAATAAAAAAAAAGATACTGTACTTCTTAGAATTTTTGGGAATATGACAACCAAATGTTGATGTGGCAGGGAGCTGGATATCTTACCTGCAGTATCAGAAGACACGCTGCAACATTCTTACATTCAGACTGTTTCCCTATAGTGCCAGCAGAGTGATTAACACCGGGGAGCAAAGCATACAGGGAGATGTAGTCCCAGGACTCAAGTTTCACATGCAGACTGAACTGAATGGAACTACAAGAGCCAGCATGCTCTGGAGAAAAGGAACCAAAACTCCATCTTGTTTGCCTGGGTGAATTTAGATCAAATTAGAAAATCAGCATTCAATCGGTGCACTCAGCCAATGAGCTGCAGCGCTTGAACAGTGTATTCTGATGGCAGGGGAGTCCAACTGTCAAAATACAAAGACACAACAGGGAGGGTTTCCTCATCCACCATGAATGCAGGGCCGGTGCTACCACTAGGAAAACTAGGCAGTCGCCTAGGGCGCACTGCTGCCTAGGGGCACCCGGCCACTGGTGTTCCTACTCTCTTCTCTCTGCAACAAGCAACTAAGTCTCAGCATCAGCAGGCAGCCACCGCTCTGGTCGTACATAGTGTCAGAGGTGCAGTGGCTGTGTCCCAACTCCAGAATGGAAGCAAGCAAACATTCATTGATGGGCGCTGGTGAAGCTGCATTTGACGGGCGCTGGTGAGGCTGCATTTGACGGGCGCTTCATTTAAAAAGTGGGGTATACATGGGCAGAGCAAAAGGGATGGCGTCAGGGGTGGATCCAAGGGGGGAACGGCAAAAGGAGGTTTCGTCAAGGGTGGCAAAAATCCTTGCACTAACCCTGCACAAATGTGTGGATGGGAAAAAAGGCTCAGGTTTTTTTTTTCGTTCAGCTGGCAGTGGGAGTAATGTATGGTTAGCTTTAGACAATATTTTTAAACATACACTATATAAAAGGCATATAAAGATTTTTTCAATGGTGCCATTCATACTGTGCGTTTCCCTGCATTTAGTTGCACTTAGTTTAGCATTAAAGAAAATAGAATTTTATGCATCCAGGATCTGATTAGACCCTTAAGATTCAACTAAACACATATGAACGTGTCTAAACACTCCTGAAAGTGGCTAAACCTACAGGAACATATACAATTCTACTAATTACTAGGCCTAAAAAGATTTGAAAGATGCATAAGGTTGGGTTCACAGTGGCTGCTAAATGGGTTGCTGTTCCCGCTAAACACCATCTTTATTGTGTCCGATACAGGGGCAGACTGACAGATTATGGGGGCCCCCCGGGCAATAGGAGATTATGGGGTCCCCCGGGCAATAGGAGATTATGGGGTCCCCCGGGCAATAGGAGATTATGGGGTCCCCCGGGCAATAGAAGATTATAGGGCCACCGGGCAATAGAAGATTATAGGGCCACACAGTACACACACAGTATACATACACACACAGTGAAAAGGTACTGGAGAGGCGGGGCAGCTATAATCTTGGAATAAAAAAACAAACAAAAAAAAAAAAAAAAAACACAGATTTTTACATACTGTCCCTGGTTTTACTGAGGCTGACAATCCTGATGGGGCCCTCCGCAGTGCCCGAGTGCCCAAATGGTCAGTCCTCCCCTGGTCTGATGGGATGTACTCAGCTCCTGTATCAGTGGTCCTTTGAACTTGGTGGAAATTCCGCTTGTGTGTATGGGGCATTAGCCAAACACTATAATGGGCTTCTTCACTGGGCAATGGAAATGTACGTGAGGCAGAATGGCACAAAGAAGCTTTGATTGTACCAGAATGGGCCACAATTCAGCCATAGCAACAGTGAATGCTGGATTTCAAAGATGGCCCAGACCAGTTGACATGATTTGAACATCTTATCATGGGCGTAGCATAAGGGGGTTGCAGGGGTCACAATCGCAACCTCACCCCTAGCTCCAGGGGGCCCCTGCAGCCTCCGTCATATTATCATATCCTCCACAAAATCCAGCTCTGATCTGCCCAAGGGCCCCACAGCCACGCTCCCATACTGGGCTTCCACTTTGCCTTCCACAGTCCTCACCCCTCTGTTCTCATTGGCTGGGGACAAGCTGTGAACCATTTCCTGAATGGAGAGGAGCAGAGGATGAGAACTGCCCAGGGGCTAGGTCAACTTTTGAATCGGGGGGCCCACAAGCTTCAAGCTACGCCTCTACTGATCTTATGCAAACTGAGCCCGATTTCCTATAGTGTAAATTGAGCCACTGTTAGGCCCCATGCACACGAGATGCTGGTAAACACGTGTTCAGAGGCATTTGGATAGCTTTTTCAACTGCCCCTGAACACATTCATTGTTATCCTATGTGTCCATGCACACAGTCACGTTTTTCGGCAGTTGCGTTTATGCTCGTTTTTCAGAAGCAAAAAAAAATGGGTTCAGACGCAAACGTTTTCACGTTTCAGCCGCTAAACGCGGCAAAATGCGGTACTGGCGTTTTGCCGCGATTTCGTTTATAGGCGTTTTTAAAGGTGACCTATTTTTTTTACATTAGAAATCTCAAAAATGATGGCAAATGATGAAAAACCATTAAAAAAACAAAAACTTTTTTAATTGCTTGTGGACAGGTGACGTGGCCAGGTGACGTGGCAAGTGGACAATTCACAACTTGTGGTAGGTGACGTGGCCAGGTGATGTGGCAGGTCATGTGGCCAGTGGACAATCCACAACTTGTGGCAGGTGACATGGCCAGGTGACGTGGCAGGTGACGTGGCCAGGTCATGTGGCAAGTGGACAATCAACAACTTGTGGCAGGTGATGTGGCCAGGTGACATGGCAAGTGGACAATCGACAACTTGTGGCAGGTGACGTGGCAAGTAACGTGGCCAGGTGATGTGGCAAGTGAACAATCCACAACTTGTGGCAGGTGATGTGGCCAGGTTACGTGGCCAGTGGACAATCCACAACTTGTGGCCAGGTGACCTGCCAGGTGATGTGACCAGGTGACGTGGCAGGTGACATGGCCAGGTGACATGGCCAGTGGACAACCTGCAACTTGTGGCAGGTGACGTGGCAAGTGGACAATCCACAACTTGTGGCAGGTGACGTGGCCAGATGACATTGCCAGATGATGTGGCCAATCCACAACTTGTGGCCAGGTAACGTGGCAAGTGGACAATCCACAACTTGTGGCCAGTGGACAATCCACAACTTGTGGCCAGGTAACGTGGCCAGGTGACATGGCTAGGTGATGTGGCAAGTGGACAATCCGCAACTTGTGGCAGGTGATGTGGCCATGTGATGTGGCAAGTGGACAATCCACAACTTGTGGCAGGTGACGTGGCCAGGTGACATGGCTAGGTGATGTGGCAAGTGGACAATCCGCAACTTGTGGCAGGTGATGTGGCAAGTGGACAATCCACAACTTGTGACAGGTGACGTGGCCAGGTGACATGGCAAGTGGACAATCCACAACTTGTGGCAGGTGACGTGGCCAGGTGATTTAGCAAGTGGATAATCCACTTGTGGCAGGTGACGTGGCAAGTGGACAATTCACAACTTGTGGCGGGTGACGTGGCAAGTGGACAATCTGCAGCTTGTGGCAGGTGACGTGGCAAGTGACACGCTGAATACAAGTACACTGCTGCTCTCAGCTGCTACTCACTCTGGTCTCATGAAATGGCTGAAATGGTTAAAGCGGGAGTTCACCCATTTATTAAATTTTTTTTTTTCTCCCCTTAGATTCCTGCTCGTTCGGTCTAGGGGAATCGGCTATTTGTATTAAAATATGAGCAGTACTTACCCGTTTTCGAGATGCATCTTCTTCCGTCGCTTCCGGGTATGGGTCTTCGGGAGCGGGCGTTCCTTCTTGATTGACAGTCTTCCGAGAGGCTTCAGACGGTCGCATCCATCGCGTCACTCGTAGCCGAAAGAAGCCGAACGTCGGTGCGGCTCTATACTGCGCCTGCGCACCGACGTTCGGCTTCTTTCGGAAAATCGTGACGAGATGGATGCGACCGTCGGAAGCCTCTCGGAAGACTGTCAATCAAGAAGGAACGCCCATTCCCGCAGCCCATACCCGGAAGCGACGGAGAGGATGCATCTCGTAAACGGTAAGTACTGCTCATATTTTAATACAAATAGCCGATTCCCCTAGAGAAAACGAGCAGGAATCTAAGGGGAAAAAGTGCCCTCTAAGGGTGAACCCCCGCTTTAAATAATACTGTTTTTTGAGCTTAGGGAGGATCTTATAATGTTTCTTAACTAAACCGTTATAAACGCAAACGCAGTAAAACGCCGCAAAATTCACGGCAAAAACGGGCGTTTTAAACGCCGGTTTTTGCGTTTGAAAACGTGTGTTTAGATGAGTTTGCAGCTGCGTCTCGTGTGCATGGGGCCTTAACCTGTGTTCCCAACCATGTTAGGAAAAAGCTATATTTAAAAAAATTCTCCTACAAATGACCGGATGTCTGAAATGTACCTTCATTTCACCTTAGCTCACCTCTGTTCACTCTACTAAATCAAGCCTATTGTCTCTTGGAACTGTATCAGGCATGTTTGACTGGGAGGAGGCCAAAAAAAAAAAAAATACTTTAACTTAGAAACATCCTCTCATCATAGATGCTTTATTCACCAACATCCATGCTAAACTGATGTAGCAATTTGTAAGCTTACTGTTAAGTTTGAACACTACATTTGCCAACAGTGGAAAATGGTGCTCCAAATTTTGAGGGGGCGCAAACAAACTGAAAAATACAGAAAAGAAAAATAAACATCAAATGCAGCCTCACTGTGCCCATCAAATGCAGCCCCACTGTGCCCATCAAATGCAGCCCCACTGTGCCCATCAAACGCAGCGCCACTGTCACTCCCGCTCACCGTCTGCCCGCCAATTACCCTGTCTCTGTGGGGCAGCGGGTGACGGCAATGAGCGGAATCCTTCATGTGTCTCCTCCCGTCCTCTCCTCCCATTCTTATCTCCCATCCTCTCCTCCTGATAGGAGTCCAATAGTGGCGCCTGACGTTTCAGCCAATCAGGTGACAGGTAACAGACCCAAGCACCTGATTGGCGGAGAGGCAGTTCAGTGTTTGGACAGTGAATATTCATTTGCTTTCCCAACACACCTGGGTGAACTGCTGGCGTCAAGCATGGTGCTCACAGTTCACCTATTTTAAAGCTTAGTGGCTGCGTTTGATGGCATGGCACAGTGGTGCGAATTGATGGCACAGTGGCTGCGTTTGATGACATCATTCTTCCAGGTAACTCTTTTTAAGCAGGCCTTGACAAGCTGTACCTAGACATAGTGTTTTTTTTTTAATGTTTTTTTTTTTTTGTACATTGCCCATGCCCAGATTCACACTATGCGCTACTGTTAACACAAAGCTGACTGCAAAGCTTAAAACAGAAGCCTTTTTTAGTGCACCATGCTATAATACACACATGGAAAAATTAGAAAAACTGCACTAAAAAAAAAAAAAACACACAACACTATAAAACAAAGTTTATAGTTTGTTCAGGTGAGAGCTGCGATTAACTTGTAAACAATTGGTACAGAAGAATATATGAAAAGAAAAATAAATCGCGCTTCCCCCTAACCATGTAATGTGAATATTAATTAAGGAAAATCCAATCACCAAAAATTATAATACCAAAAAACAGGCTAGTAACAAACTAATTCGTGACTAATAGCATATGATAATAAAAACGAATGTGTCCAATTTTAAAAAGCATCAGTTACTATATTGCAAGCGATCTCATGCCAGTTAATGCAATTAATTAAATTACTAACCAATACATAAATGAAAACCTAAAAACTGAAAATAAAAGTCCATAGGTGCTTGAATAATAAACAATAAATGCTAAACATCAGTGCTCTGTGCAAAAAAAAAAAAAAAAAAAAAACACAACTGATGAAATAAACGTGTCCAAAAACTTGTGATGAGCCCTCCACCAATCAGTAAAAATTCCTCCTTACCGACTTGCCATGATCCCTTATGACAGGGGATCACTGAAAGCATATAGTCAAAGTTTCACTCCAACTGCGTAGCTCAAACACATCCAGTTTTTAGGCAATGAATCTCATAGGTCATCAGCATATACACCCAACATGGAAGAGATAATAATGGCTCCACATAGCGCATTAAACGTATAAACATATTTTCAACTCTAAAAAGTTAATGTTGCACTTACAATATAACCGAATAGAAATAGGCCTTGAATCTGGTGTGCCGGCCGGTACACAGAATCCAGATGTGCCCGTGGACATATCCCAGTGTGCATTGCTCCAAAGTACGCCGCAAGGACGTATTGGTTTTGACGTAAACGTAAATTACGTCCAGCCCCATTCACGCAAACGACGTAAAAATTTCAAAATTCGACGTGGGAACGACTTCCGTACTTAACATTGGCTAGGCCAGCTTTTTGTTCGACTAACTTTACGCCGGAAAACACCTTACGTAAACTGCGTATCTTTACTGCGACGGGCAAGCGTACGTTCGTGAATAGGCGTATCTCGCTGATTTACGCATTCTAGGCGTAAATCAGTGTTCACGCCCCTAGCAGCCGGCGGAACTAGACAGCTAAGATACGACGGCGCAGGCAGTCGTATCTTAGCTAAATTTAAGTGCATCTCAATTTGAGAATACACTTAAATGTACGACGGCTTAGATTCAGAGTTACGACGGCGTATCTACTGATACGCCGGCATAAACGTCTCTGAATCTGGCTAATAATTTATTTCATTAAACTGTATCGAGCTGTTAGTTGAATTCTGCTAGTATATTGTACAATGGAATTTTTACTCATCTAATTTCCAGAGTCTAGTTGCCATGCAGATTCAGAAACATTTATGTTTGTAATGCGATAGCAAAGGTAGGACCTGTCAAGATTCAACATATTTGTTCTGAGGCATGAATGAGTCAGTCCCTGACTCACAAGTTTTCATCTAGTCCTCGGGAATTTTCCTGGAGCAAGAGAAAAAAAAAAAAGTTTGAATTAGTGCAAATCAGCTGCTTTACAATGTATGTGGTGTTCATTGCCCCATCTGTCTGCTCATTGCAAAAACCATTTCCTATCACAAGCATGGCAGTATACTTGTGGGAAATATCGCCTCCTCGTACCCCATAGGACCATCTGCCCTATAAGTTTAAACTCCACCCATCTGCCTGCATTCCTTTCCCCCCCATTCTCTCTGCTTACAGTTTTAAACATTAACCTTTTATTTTTTTACACTTACTTGACCAATTTCCTGCAGTTTACCACCCTGGCTGTGTCCCTCTCCTGGTTTAAGTCCCCACTATACAGCTTCTAAATGTCTATTTGTGTGTAGCCCAGGGGTCAAGTCCAGGGGAAAAAAGTGTGGGAACTCCCACCCAAGATCCAAGATCCACTCCCCCCCCCCCCCCCCCCCCAAAAAATAAAAAAATAAATAAAAAAGGATACGCTCATTGTCATTGTTCCCAGGAGCAAGCAAGTTCTTTCTAAATCCCGCGATCAGACCTCCACAATGTCACCTGGGAACAATGACAAAAGCTCCCAGGAGACATTGCGGCATCGAGGAAGTGACGGAACACTACCCGATGAATCCATATACAGGAAGCGGCCAGTAACATAAAGGATTACCAAGGTTCGCCTGTCCCTGACAGTGACTTGGGCATCGCCGCTTAGTGAAGGATTGGCTCGGGCGGCTCGGCTGTTCTAGTCCTGCAATGGGAACCGAGTTCCTGCTGTGAAAAAAGTGCAGGAACTCCGTTCCCACGCGTTCCCACAGGACTTGAGCCCTGGTGTAGCCCCATTCTAGTGGTCTTCGAGGTCCAGCATATGATTCCCTTAGAAGTTGTCAGCTACAGGACTTGTTGTTATTCAAGGGCTGAGGCAGGCTAAATCGGACATTTGGTTTGGTTTAAGGTTCGTTTTTATTTTCTAAATAGGTTCCTTTAAGCTAGTGCATTGTTGGTTCACTTACCTTTTCCTTCAATTTCCCTTCTAAATGTACTTTTTCTTTGTCTGAATTTCTCACTTCCTGTTCCTCCTCAGTAAGGTGTTCAGTAAGCTGTTCTAAATGACTTTCCACCGCTCGGATGATGGTGGAAAGCTTACTGAGGAGAAACAGGAAGTGAGAAATTCAAACAAAGAAAAAAAAAATTTAGAAGGGAAATCGAAAGAAAAAAGGTAAGTGAACCAACAATGCACTAGCTTAAAGGAACCCATTTAGAAAATAAAAGACAAACCTTTACAACCCCTTTAAGTTGTTTTCCCATCTGGTTAAGTTGCAGCTTCCCCCTCCCCCCCTCTTGCTGGCACCTTTAGAAGAGCACTTTGCCGAGCCATGGTCAGCTGATCTCTAATCCAAGAATAATTGGTGAAGATTCTCTTTGAGGGGTCTTTACTGTTTGAAAGCAAGGTAGAGAGTACCTTTAAACAGAAGGAGCGAATGCCTTCTCACAGTCCTGGAACTTAATTATATATTAGGGTAAGTAGCTTTCTGTCTGATCCCTGTGATTCCAAATGTAATTCTTGATGTAATATAATATACTGAGTGCATAAACATCCTATATTTCCAAGTGAAAAAAAAATATTGAATAAACAGTTCAGAGTTTGTGCAAAAAGTAAATCCTTACAGTTCAGTGGTCATCAACCCTGTACTCAGGGCCCACTAACAGGCCAGGTTTGCAAGATAAATTAAATACATCCCATGTGATATCATTTGCTGCTCAGTGATTGCAGTATTCTAGTCTGCATCTCCCCAAGGGAATACATAAAACATGGCCTGTTAGTGGGCCCTGAGGACAGGGTTGATGACCACTGTTATAATTGATATGAGAGTCCAAGAGTTAATTAGACAGATAGTCCACCACCAAGCAGCCATGCAGAGCCTTCTGTGGCACCCCCACACCCCATGATCAGAGATGCTTACCAGATGGTAGGGACCACCTATCGCTAAAATGGTCAAACAGGCAAGCAAAACAACCTCTGCAGGGTATTAAACCAGGAAGCCTCGGGGACACTCTGGTGGTAGGATGAACTCTCCGATCAATGCTGTATCCTGGCCTAGGCCAACAAGGCCCAGGCCTAGGGCAGCACTTTGCAGGGGGCAGCACGGACAGTGTCCCCGCCGGCTTGAGCTACACTGTTAGGCAAATTAGTTTAGCGCCCCCATAAATCGGCCGCACTGCTTCCAGTATGTGGGTGTTTGGCATTCTGCAACTGTGGGGGGGGGGGGCGTTGCTTCTAATTTTTTACCATCCCTGTCCCATTGCAGAGATTTCCCTTCACTTCCTGTCCCATAGCCAAACAGGAAGTGAGAAGAAATCTATGCAAATTAAGGGAATCCATTGCCCCCGCCAAGCCATCAGAACTAGTGTCCCCACTTCAGGGTGGGTCTTAAACCGCAGGGGGTGTGGCCTTGACAGGAAGGGGTGGGTCATATTTAAATTAAGGGGTGCATGAGTTTAGTCAGGCCTAGGGCAGCACAAAACCTAAATACACCCCTGCCTCCGATGTATTCACACTCACAGTGGAATATCCAAGTCAGTCAAAACCAGGACTAAATGGCTACTTAAAAAATGGATAAAAAAAAAAAAAAAAAAAACAATCGCACAAGATTATAATCACCTTTAGTAGCTGCAGTCCTTCATAAGTACACATTCACCATTTTACTCTAGCATGGTATATCCCCCCTTTTTTTTTTTTTTTTGATACCCATGATATTTAGGGGACTGAACAGAATCAACTTTTGGGCAAAAGTAATTACAGTCCTTCCATTTAGGCCTTAAGCATTCCTAGGCAATAGAGCCTACAGTCATCCTTCCGCTGATCTTCTGACCTAGGGAAAAGTCCTTCACTTTAACCTGGGCAGGCTCCACTTGGCGGCATTGAGGTTGAGGGGAGCAAACTTGATAATTAGGGCTGTTCTCCCCAAAAGGTCATTATGGTATGGGTTTGGGGATTAACACCCTCAAAGCACACACGGTGGCCCTGGGGGCATCACATCAGCTAATTGTCCAGTTTGTCAAAATGTGTATGAAGATTCGGCTTCCAAAGAGAGTACTCTTCCCACCATAGAACCACTGCTTTGTTGTAGATGTTTTAACAAACCCATTGTTTCATCCAGACGCCTGATTTTTGTGTAATATGCTAAAGGCAGCTTTTCTGACCCCCATAATTTCCAGCCAAAGAGTGTCAGAACTGCAAGGTCTTGGGTACAGAGAGCCTTTTGCATCTGTATTTCATGGTCACTCTGTTTTGCAAACGCCTTCATATTTAAAACTGAAAGTTTGTTTAGCATTCCACCTGTCTCCAGACACTGTTGCCATTATTTCAAGCTTTGAATTTTGAGCTTCCACATGTGCCCAAATGGGGCATGGTTCTCAGGTGTATTGTGAGAGAACTGCAAACTGATTTTCTTTGGCTCTCAAAAGGGCATTCAGCTTCTGCAAGGAGAATAGCATCTTGGGTCAGGAAGGCAATCGAAAAGAAACAATGGGGGTTATTTACTAAAGGCAAATCCACTTTGCACTACAAGTCCAAAGTGCACTTGAAACTGCACTTGGAAGTGAAGTCGCTGTAGATCCAAAGGGGACATGCAAGGAAAAAAAAAAAAAAATGCATTTTAGCTTGCACATGATTGGATGATAAAATAAGCAGAGCTTCCCCTCATTTCAGATCTACCCCTCATTTACAGCAACTGCACCTCCAAGTGGACTTGCAGTGCAATTTCAAGTGCACTTGTAGCGCAAAGTGGATTTGCCTTTAGTAAATAACCCCCAATGTCACCAAAGCCAACCTTGAAGTGGAATTCCAGGCTAAAACCAAGCATAAAACTGATCCACCAGACCTACCAACCACCCCCCTCCCTCCCTTCCAACTCCTATAACTACTACCCTGTAGAAGAAAGATGCATATAATTACCTATTCTCAGGGTGGTCCAGTCACATGACTGTCTCCCAGCGGCTGGTTTCAAGGGAGACAAAGGACAGTCAACAATGGATGCCCCATAATTAGCCCATGGGTGAGGTCACCACCAGACACTCCATTCATTGTCGGTACTCTCTCCACTCCACTGAAGTCAGCCCCTTGGGAGATCATGTGACCAGACCAGGAGGTCCTGAGAATAGGTAAATATTTGCATCTTCCTTATATAGCATAGTTAGTATAGGTGTTAAGGGGGCTTAGAGCAGTTTATAAGCATAGTTAGTTCTATCGTAGAATTCCACATTAAAAGCACATTCTAATAGAATGGTTTTGTTGTCAGGAGCAGCCTGTAAATGTGTTTCAGCAGATGGGTGGCAACTAGCGCATCATATGGCACCTTCTTATCCCATTATAGGGTAAACCTTGCATCTCTGAAAGTGGTCCGATTCGGGAGAATGCTTCTCCAGTCTTCAGTTTTGTGAATGTCCAATAAATAATTATACTTACTTGTTTCCATTGCTTACTGCCATGCTTCGACCAGGAAAACTAGAAAAAAAAATTGTATACTTCCCCATTTGTAAATATAGATGGCTCTGTGAGGCTTCAATTCTATGGGGTAAGAGGCTAGGCATACAATTTTCCAGTTATTCTCTCATCCTCCCAAAGCAAGATATTAGTAAGATCCCTAGGGCTCTGCCCATAGCTCTTATTGGACCCTCCTTTGGGCTTTAAGCCTTCTGTCCCGTTTTATGCCAGAAGTCATCTTTTAGGTCTGTTATATAAATTGGTATAAATAAATGTAAAAAAAAAAAAAAAAACACACACACACACACACACACACACACACACACACACACACACACACACACACATTTATTGATTCCATCTTGTTAATTAGAAAAACCTTTGACAGTTTATTGCCTTTTTTTCCTGTTTAACAGGGCTGAGGTATTTCTGCCACTTTGACACTAGCATATGCATTGCAGAAATCCTCTCCAGAACCAATTTTTTTTTGTCTCAGATATCTAACTCCTCTCTGTATCTTCTTAAAAAGACATAAGGCAAATATACGGAAACAACATTTACCTGCCAATGACTGACACCATGTTTAGGAACATAAATATGGATTTTCCTGCCTATCCAATTTCCAGACGCAGCATACAACCTCAACTACGTTAGCTGAATGCTAAACTGACCATCGTGTAAGCCTTCCCTATTCACAAGTTGCTAGGAAACCCTACAACTTCTGCGTCTGGTATCCCAAGAGGATTGCATGGGAGGTGTAGATAGAATGTCTCCTGCCATGTAGACTATAGATTTAATTAAGTCATCAGTTTAATAGGCCGTTACTAGATCTAGATAATGGACCATAGGCTTATTCAATAAAAATAAAAAAAGTTTATATATAGAAAGCACTGCAGTTACAATACCTTTTGCAAAGCTCTGACTTCACTTAGGAACTTTGATCAGTTATGGGTCACTGATTTTGTTTAAGTGCTGGAGAGATGGGTCTCAAGATGTCACCCACTATAAATATTGATAAGCTAAAATAGCAAATACGGTAAATAGAATTAATGCCAGTTTAATCAAATTATTTTTTTAGTTTAAATGCTTCTTATCCACTTATTTTACTCCTATCTATACATTACACAACTTTTTTTTGTTTGTTTATTTCGTTTTGGCAAGGTTGGAAATGCAGATCAGGTTATTTTTATTTTTTTCAATCTATATCCTGCTGGGGAGATTTCCCTTCACTTTCTGCAACACCACAACAGACAGAGAGATGAAAGCTCCCCAAGGTGAGGGTCATTTCCATCTTAAAGCGGAGTTCCACCCAAAAGTAGAACTTCCGCTTATCGTCTTCCTTCCCCCCTCTGGTGCCACATTTGGCACCACCGGGCCACTTAGAAAGCTCAGTGCGATTCACGTATGTAAGCTGAAAGGCTTCACTGCCGGTTTCCCTTGCGATAAATAGAGGCGGCAGCATCCGACAGCGGATCCGAAAATCGGCTGGGGCGCCGCCATCGCAGGTTCCCTGGACAGGTAAGTGTCCATATATTAAATGTCAGCAGCTACAGTATTTGTAGCTGCTGACTTATTCTCCCCCCCAGGCATAACTCGTTCAGCGGGGATCAGGGGAACTTCAATGTGTGTATATCCTTCCCTGGTCTATCCACTTCTGTCAAATGGATCTGCTGGAAAACATTTTTATATTTGATCAGCGGCTTTCAAACGGTCAGCTTAGCATATTCTGACAGTAGAAAGTCCCACTGTCAGAATACAATGTCCCAGCAGGGGAGATTCCTCATCCACTGTACCTGGTAGATACAGGAATATGTTAGATCATTTTTTTTTTTTTTTGGCTGAACAAGAACAAAAAAAAAAAAAAACACACACACACACACACACACACACACACACACACACACACACACACACACACACACACACACACACACTAGTTGTGTGTACCCAGCTTTCGACATGTGTTACCAGAACCTCTGTTCTTTCAATGAGATGTCTCATAGATTGAAATTTGTCTGGTCCCTGCCAAACGTTGATCCATCTATGGCCAGCTTTAGTCTGGGGAAAACTAACAAAATTCTAAAAATTTGGATTTTTGCTTTATTTTTTTATTCTTGGAGACACTGATCACAAAAATAGAGGGATGATTCTGTCCAATGGGTTAGTCCAACTTTTTGCAAAACCTACTGCACTTACCTCCTTGGAAGATTATCTCTTACTGCCCACACAAGCTGATATAGAGTCTGGCATTTGAAATCTGGGCTCTTATGCCTTTTGAAAGTGATGTTTTGTTCATACAATTGCTTCCTTTGAAAATACCTCACAATCCATGAAATTGTGTCATGGCAATAAGTAAAAAAGAAAAAGAAAAAAAAAAACACCACACACAACAATTATCGAGATAAGCTGGAAGGAAGACATTAAAAGATCAGTCCAACGATAAATACATGTTTTTTTTTACTGCTGCTTCAAGCAAATACAGAAGATTAAAGTGAAAAGAATGTAAACAAGAGCAATCTTCCTCTATACACCCCTTGTTTTCGACTTATCCTAATTTTAGTCTAAAGCCTGGTACATACGATGAGGAGATTATCGGACAAATGATTGGGCTTTTTTTTTTTGCATGCTTGTCTCATATCAAAAATGAAGAGGTTACTAAAGTTATGAAAATTCTCAAACAGAATAAAAATTCGGAAGAGATGTAATACATTGTATTTTTGGACGAACGCTGTACTGATTAAACGAAAATCGTAGGATCTGGTATCATACGAGAAAAAGGTTTGTGTTTGGCCCTTCAGATAAGTTTGGATGAAAGTAGTGTACCAATAATCAAATTATTGTACAATTGCGATTAGACTTAAGAGGTAGGATCCTAAATTTGACAGATGACTGTGGATAGTCTAATAAGTAAAGGAAGTAATTAGTCTAAATAAGTCTAAATCCAGACAAACATGGATCATACATGCCGGCCATAGTCGGCAACGTTGATCAATGTATGCCGATAGCGGGGAAGACTCCCTGCCATCACTACGCAATAGCTTAGTGGGACCGATTCCCTCCTCCACCTTGAATGTTCTCAGTACAGACCCCCCCCCCCCCTTCCAGCCCAACCCCTCAGTACAGATCCCTCTTCCAGCCCAAGACCTCAGAGCAGAACCCTCCCCAACCTAACTCCCCAGTACAGAACCTTATTAGAACCCCCCCCCCCAAGCCTAACCCCTCAGTACAGTCCTGCCATCAGTTAAAGGGGTTGTAAAGGTAAAAAAAAATAATAATAATAATAATAAAAAAAAAAAAGCGTCCCGACTCTCCTGCTCACCCCCTCAAGGGAGGGGGCAAACACGACACTCCACACCAGGGAGAAAGCATCACATTACTGTGTGGAGTTACAGACAGAAGAACAGGAAGTGAGGATTTCTCAGAAGAAATAAGGACATTTAAAAAGAAAAATCGAAGGGTGAGGTAAGTGAAGGAGGGCTGCACTAAGGTAAAGGAAGCTATTTAGGAAAACATTTTTTTTCCTTTACAACCCCTTTAACTTTAGCTTGTCAGGAGCATGCACCCAATGCTGTTAGAAATCAAAGGGCCCCATACAAATTTAATATAATTTTTTTTACATTCTTGAAATTATTATTCTTTATTATTTAAAAAATAATAAATCTTTAATTCCTTTCTTTGTAGCCTCAGTTGCACTGAAGATGAATGAACAGGACACAGAGGCTGCGGGGAGAAAATGGGGTTGTGTGGGCACACATAGGGGAATCAGATGTGGGCAGCCCAGGTAGGGGGATTTGTGTGGTGGGATGGGAGGACAATTACAGAATGATGCACTGTGTCTGTGTCTCTCCTTCCAGTAGCTGAAAGCCGGCAGGAGGGAGAAGAAAAACTCTTTCAGTTGCTGGAGAGAGACACACAGACAGTGCATTGTTCTGCAATTGTCCTGTCCTGCCACACTGAGCCCCCTTCTGTCCAGGTCTCCCTGTGTACCCCCCTATCAGTGGCCCTACATGCAACAAAAGATATTTGAAGGCTCCCTTCTCTGCCCACCGGGTCCCCTGCTGAACTGATAGGGCCCAGGCCCCATACAAGAAGGTGAGCGCTACCGTCCTGGGCAGAGAACACAGGGCCATCAATGGCTGGATGAAAAGCTAAAAGCATACAAACCGTATGGCTGAAGTCGCATTTTATTCACACCGAAATGGTGCAGGACTCTTTTCTGGACCGCACTAAAATCCTGTACCATTTGACAGTTTGCACTGCGATCCGATTCTCGGGTGTCATTAACTTTACATTGACACGCGCAGCGGTTCACAGAGGGCAGTGTGAACTGCCTGCGACTGAGATGCATTGCGGGAACCGGCACTGGAATCCCGCATCGCACAAATGTGAACTGAGCAAATAAGAGAAATGTATTGTTAGACGTTACATACACAATTTTTTGCAGGTCACTAGTAAACAGGAGTTTTATTAAATACATTTTGTGTCAGCTTATCCAGCATGCCTGACCCCTATAAAAATGGGGCCTGCACATAGCTAAAAGTGATTGGGTGGCGGCATCATACTATTTTCTTGCCTGCAGTGGCTTGTGATACAGATCTGTAGATTAGATCTATATTCATAAAAAGGAATGTAAACAGAGGAAACCAAGCACCTGAAGAAAAGTATTTAGGGGTAGTTAAGTATTAACCCTATTGTACTCTCCGCTTTCTAGAACATGCCTGCTGAGACCCATAGATGAGGAATGATGCTGGTATTTAGCGTAGGCAGTCATGTCATCTGTGCTAAGGTAGAACTGCTTGTGGGC
Source organism: Rana temporaria (assembly GCF_905171775.1). Classification (NCBI taxonomy): domain Eukaryota; kingdom Metazoa; phylum Chordata; class Amphibia; order Anura; family Ranidae; genus Rana; species Rana temporaria. The sequence continues at coordinate 272,364,150 of NC_053490.1, read as the reverse complement.
AGGAAGGAAGTAATAAAATACAATTTAGTGAAGATAACAAATTATTTTATGTATTATATTTATTATATTTTATGTATTACCGATATCTTTGGATTTTTGCCCCAACTGGGGAACAGAATGGCTGGCTGGTTACAAGTCTCTATTGCAGTCATTCTGATCAGCTGCCACTGGTTAACAGTGACCCAACCAGGTATAAATATTAAAAATATTAAGCAATTTGAATTTCTTTTTTTGTTGTTGAAGTGTATTAACCCGAACAATTAAAAAGGGACACTAAACAATATCCTATTTATTGGCCCTGTAATCTGTTTTTAGTTAAAGCATTTCTTACTGCATTTTTCTCCTTATAAAATCCTATATGAGCTCCCAAACATTTCCTTTTCCTCCTCAACTTTATTTGGGATGAACAGTGCATGTTAGTTGCGGTCATGTACATCACTCTGCACATTAAAAATATTGTCCACATTCCCCAGTCTATAGTCAATCTCTAGAGTGAGAAAGAATGCTATGTTTCTACATACAGTGGGGCCATGGAGAATGAACATCCACCCCCTAACATGATGTTGGTTTACAGCAGAATTTTTAAATATATATATATATATATATATATATATATATATATATATATATATATATATATATATATATATATATATATATATATATATATATTATATATATAAAAAAATATATATACATACATGCACACACACTAATATATATATATATATATATATATATATATATATATATCATGCTATAATTTTTCTCAGCACAGTCACCAGGCGCTGCACAGTAGAACAGAAGTTTGTTTAAAAATAATTGAACAGTGTAACACATCAATGCTGGTGGGGGGGCAGGTTTTTTCTTCCAATTTCTCATTTATTGTCCCAGTCGCTATTAAAGCAGTAATAAACCGCTGGGTGAATTTTTTTTTTTTTCTGACTAGAAAGGTAATGTCATAATGTACTAGCACATTATGTGAAACTTACCTGAAAACTAAGCCCTCTAGCAATACGTTGTCATCGCTGGAGCCTGTGATGACATCACTCCCATGCATGCAAGGGGGAGCCGCTGGACTCTGAATGGCTCTGGTGGCCGTTCCTTCAGAATGGCAAGCAAGTGGCATAAAATGAATTTTAGGAACAGTGTTTCATGACTAAGTAATTGCGCCAGTTAAACTATCACAGTAGTGAAAAATGACCAGGAAGATGAGGGTATAACATGCAGGTATTGAGGTTGGTAAACATACAGTTGAAATGGTTTTGTTTATATCTGTTTGACAAGTGCAAAAATACCTGTTGATCCTGCCAGAAATCTAGTGAACTCATAGCTTCCTGCCTCTTCTGACTGTTATTCAGTTAGAATTGTTGCAAGTTCTGTGGCTTACAGAAGAGGAAAGCTGTTCTTTAGTCCTAACTGGACTTCCTATCCAATGCTGCAGTACAGTATGGTGAGCGAGGATGTTCATTTTAGGACAAGAAGTGTGTTACTGGCAGGATCACCAGTGAAAGTAAAGAAATAAAATCCAGAAGAAATAACTCAAAATGTAGCCATTATGTTTGGGGACTACTAAAATGCAATATAATAAATGTACTTGGGTTTAGATATACTTTTAAGTGCATCTAAAACCTACCAATGAACTTGTCTTATTTTCTCCGTATTGGTCTGGTAAACTTTGAGAACATTACTGCATATATGTTTGATAACAAAGAGGAGGTGTTTTGTAGTCCCAACATGTCCTGTCCAAGAAAGACACCGATGCATCCTCAGATACAGTACAGTGAGCATTTTCACCTCCTTAGGGCAGAAAGTGCATTACTGGCAGCATCACCAGTGACACAAGGGAAGAAGTGAAAAACAAACCCAACCACTAGATCCACAGGTGATCCTGGCTCTTCTTATGGTTTAGGTGAATACTAAAATGCCCAATTGTCATACATACACATTTTTATTACACCTCAATATACAAAAGGGTTTAAATACGAAAAGATTACAAATTAAAACAGCCAAGGGGAGAAGGGAAAGAAGGAATTAATTAGGGGAAAAACAAGAATCTAAAAGGGTTAAGTCCAAAACAAAACAAAAAAAAAATATATAAAAAAAAAAATTATATAAGTATATGTAAGGTTGCTGGAATGGATAGTGCAAATCACACCTTTGTTGTTCACATAAAAGCACTAAATAAGATGCGTTGTAACAATATTGTTACAATTTATTTTTGACTATAACGCTGCAGGCATTCTTACAGACGGTGCATATATCATTTTCACAGTGGAAGGGGAAGGGAGTTTACCCTAACCACATTGAAGGACTTGCAAGTGCAGTCACTGTAGATCCAAGGGGAAGCTCTGAAATTAGGGGAAGCTCTGCTGATTTTATCATCCAATCATGTGCAAGCAAAGATGCTGTTTTTTTTATTTTCCTTGCATGTCCCCCTCAGATCTACAGCGACTGCACTTTCAAGTGCACAGTGGATTTGCCTTTCGTAAATAACCCCCTGTGTCCTGTGATTCAACACGGCTCTATCAGACTTCAGCAGTTGGCGAGTCTGGAATTTGTAATGGCCAACTGCTGCCTATGAGAGCATATTTAGGCAGGCCATAGAGGAGTCTTTTTTTTTCCCCGTTTAACCAGAATTCAAACCATGTATGTGCAGGCTGAATGTACCCAAGTTAAACCATTGTTCAAATGTTACGTGTGGTTGCTGTTATAGCTATTAGCAATAATCACTGTATTTTTCCAACGGGGACAGCTTCCCCTGATCCCATGCCAGGAAAACACAGGCTTTGCCAGAGGGTGACCCCCGCCCCCATCAACACTGTCTGGAATTGGGACCCTGTGGTTGCAGGAAAGAACATCCTCCGTCTATGGCCATCCTTATGGTGGCATGAGTGTATGAAGATTGCCCAGCACTTAATTTGTATGTGTAGCAAGATCAAATTGTTTTTGATGGAGTAGCAAAGGTTTAGAACCTTCCAAGGTAATATTGCCTCCTTACCAGAAACCGTTGAAGTTAAAAAAAGAGTCAGAAGTGCTGTTTGTAAACCCAAAAAGGAAGTCCAATATTTCTCCCCTCTTATGATGGTGAAGGTGGTGCCATGGCTAGTAATAAGAGGAGTCACTCGATCATGATGAACATGGGGATAAGTGGAAAACACTGACGTAAATTCTACAGAAACGCGTAGGGCGGAGTCCATGCTTGTGACATCACCACGCACACCGAAACCACAAGGAATTTGGAATAATATATGGATTTTATCTGGTGCTCGTAACTAATAGTATAGCATTCTGTCTTAATAAATACATTTACAGTTTTACACTATGTGGGTGTTTTCAATGTATCCCCCCTATGTTCATCATGATAGAGGGACCATTATTACTAGACGTGATGCCACATTTACCATCATAAGAGGGGTGAATTTGGGGTATCCATCACACTACAGGTTATAAACCAGGATATATTTGTTGTAGAGGTTATTGCCCACAGTTTACAGAAACCATATGTTGCTGTATTGGAACCTTGCCTGTTATTTTGTTGATATTCTTTGACATGGTCGTATTATTTCCTATTAATGGAAATAATTGACTATGACATCACAGGGTAGTTTCTATCCAATGGAATTTGCACCTTGTTTGGTTACCATGGATAACAATATGAACTGTTTTGCTATATAGACTATATTTTTTGGTCACATTTTATTTTTCTTATCATTTATTGTTCAGCGCTGCAACTTTTTATTTCGATTTGTTACTTGCAATCCATTTAATGGTGTTGCCAGCAGCTTGTGTGTTCTACCAGGGCAATCATTTTGTTTATTACTTTCCCCAGTTATTATTGCGGTTTGTGATGGAAGCAGCTTTTTTTAGAAAATTGTTACAGCTATATGTTGTGACATGCTGAGAATGTATGCAAGCACAACTGTAAAAGTACTAAAAGCTCCACTTTAAGAACATTCAGTTTAAAATGGCTTGGGTAGTGAATTCATGTGTCATGTTAAGCCTAGAAGTTTAAAGTATAACTAAAAGCTTTGTAAAAAAAAAAAAAAAAAAAAGTAAAGGCAACACTTAACTTTTGGATAGAGTGAAGAGTGATTAGAACCCCTGTCAGTTGTTATTGCGGTCTGTACCCCCATTAGATAGATTGACCCTCTGTGTCCACTTTATTATCGCTGAGAGTGAAAGAAAATGCTACATTGTAGGTAGTACACATGTAGCATTACCCCATAAGAGTTGCTGATGTCAGGGCTCCCCAATCCCCACAGCTGCACAGCCATTCACACAGCATTTCCTTCCTGCATCCAGACACAAAAAAAATTAAATAAAATAAAAAAAGTCCTTTTTTTGTGGCTTTATTAGGAGATGATAACTTGGATGTGGTAAGGGATTATAAGATGTCCAACAAACAAAACCAGGGACAACTTTCCCCCCATTTACAGATTCCTCTTTCTTCTGCACAAACTTGGTTCCCTTTTCACAGTCTTTAGCTAGTTCAGCAACAGCCCATTACAGGCTATGAACTTGCAGTCCCTTGGTAAAGTAGCACACGTAGGAGTGAACAGCATCTTCCCACAATCTCCTGTTTCCCCGTAGACACCAATACCAGTTCTACTGCTTGCAGAAATGCTAGCCCACCTGGCTACCATCAGCCCACATGGCTGATTTCTCTTCCTAGTCCTCCTGCCAGACACACATGGAGACTCCCCATTGCAAAGTTGGATGAAGATTTGGCTCACTGCTACAGCTGGCAGTCTCTCCCCTTGTCTGTCCCTGCACCGCGCTGATCTACTCACTGTCTCTGCCTGCTCTCTCCGTTGCCCCTCTGGCTTGAATCCCTCCAACTTCCTCCTGTGGTGGCATCATTCCAGGCAAGCCTCCCGAGCTCCAGCCCAAAGTAACTCCCCCTCCCCAGCAAGGGTTACTTTAAGGGCCACCAATAGACTCCTCTGCACTTTTTCTCCATCTTCCACTCAACTGACATGGCTCATTGTTATTTAAAGCGGTGGTTCACCCTTAGAGAGAACTTTTTCCCCTTAGATTCCTGCTCGTTTGGTCTAGGGGAATCGGCTATTTGTTTTAAAATATGAGCAGTACTTACCGTTTTCGAGATGCATCTTCTCTGTCGCTTCCGGGTATGGGTCTTCGGGAATGGGCGTTCCTTCTTGATTGACAGTCTTCCGAGAGGCTTCCGACGGTCGCATCCATCGCGTCACGATTTTCCGAAAGAAGCCGAACGTCGGTGCGCAGGCGCAGTATAGAGCCGCACCGACGTTCGGCTTCTTTCGGCTACGAGTGACGCGATGGATGCGACCGACATAAGCCTCTCGGAAGACTGTCAATCAAGAAGGAACGCCCGCTCCCGAAGACCCATACCCGGAAGCGACAGAGAAGATGCATCTCGAAAACGGTAAGTACTGCTCATATTTTAAAACAAATAGCCGATTCCCCTAGACCAAACGAGCAGGAATCTAAGGGGAAAAAAAAAATAAAAAATTTAATAAATGGGTGAACTCCCGCTTTAAGGGCTCCTTAGTCCCCTGCCATGCCCACTCCTGGGGATTGGCTAAGGGCACCTAAATATTCAAGGCAACCCCCTCCTAGCTTCTGCCCACTATCTTCTAGAACGTTCTCCCACATTCTAGAAACAGGGAGAGAGCTGCCAGGATGAGTCATCCAGTCCAAACCTCTAGTAACCCTGATCCAATTGCAGACTCACAGGCTGACATGAGTCAGAGTATAGTTTGCCTACTCTCACTACCAGTAACACACACTAGAGGGTGCAACACACAGAATAGTATTAGAGGGAACATTTTCCAATAGTGACACCAATTCTGGTGACATCCCAAGATTCTCTCACTTGGAGGGATTTCCTCTCTTTTCATGTTTGGCTATGGGACAGGAAGTAAAGGGAAATCTCCCCAAGGGGACACAGATGGCAAAAAAAAAAAAAAAAAATATTAATAATTAGACACTGTTTATAACCCCGCCTTACTCTATTTAAATTGTGTTCTGCTTTAGAAGTATACATAAAGGCAACACTTTGAAGTTTGAGTGGAGAAGGATTAGAACACTTGTCAGTTTTTATAACTCTAGCATGATAAAAGAAAATAGGGCACACCAGCATAGTGCATTTTCTCAAGTGAATTTATTTAGTAAAAAAAAAAATATATAACTATATACTCACAAGCATGTAGAAATAAATATGCTAAAGCAGGCCACCCATCTCATGGCTATACAATCCTGAGACCAGCAATCTCCAGTACACAGCAGAACCAATACAATAAACCTTCTTTCTTAGAGCCTAACAGCAAAGACTCCATCAGCTCAATAAATACCTGAACTAATGTCACTAATTGCACCTCCTGAGAACCTGGAGCACCTCCCCTTTATGGGAGTAATTAGTCAGGGCAATCAAGGAAACCAACCCAACAGTTTTTCTGCTCCTGCCCATTGAAATGAATGGGCAGCGCTGCTGAACTTGTTCTGCATACACACTGCAGGACTTTTTCAGCCAACTTTCACCAAATCACGTGTTTTTTCTGCTCTTTACCGCCACACTTTGGTCAACTTCTGCTATTGTTGGTTGATTTTAGCATTGGTTCTGAGGTTGCGTGTTTGTACTTTGGACTAAAGTCCGATGGACTTCTGTACACACGATAGGATTTTGCACCGTAGGACTTTTGTTGCCGAAAAGTTTGTCCGTTTGCAGAGCGAATATTTGTCCGATGAAAAACGAAAAAGTTTGTCCGATGGAGCGTACACACGGTCTGATTTTTTTGAAAACCTGGTCATTTTGAAGTTTGTTGTCAAAAAGTCTGACCGTGTGTATGGGGCTTTAGATTTACCTTTAACCACTTGCCGTCGCTGCACCGCCGAAATACGTCCACAAGGTGGCTCTCCTAGGCGAGACCACGTAAATGGACGTCCTGCCTATTAGCCGCCACTAGGGGCGCACGGGCGCCGCCGGAGGCGCGCGCGCGCGCCCCCCGCTCGCCCCCGACTCCCGTGCGTGTGCCCGGCGGGCGCGATCGCCGCCGGGCACACGCGATCGCTCGGTACAGAGCGGGGAACGGGAGCTGTGTGTGTAAACACACAGCTCTCGTTCCTGTCAGCAGGGGAAATGCTGATTTTCTGTTCATACAATGTATGAACAGAAAATCAGTGTTTCCCCTAGTGAGGCCACCCCCCCCCCACAGTAAGAACACACCCAGGCATACTTAACCCCTTCCCCGCCCCCTAGTGTTAACCCCTTCACTGCCAGTGGCATTTTTATAGTAATCTAATGCATTTTTATAGCACTGATCGCTATAAAAATGCCAATGGTCCCAAAAATGTGTCAAAAATGTCCGAAGTGTCCGCCATAATGTCGCAATACCGAAAAAAAAAATCGCTGATCGCCGCCATTACTAGTAAAAAAAATATTAATAAAAATGCCATAAAAATACCCCCTATTTTGTAAACGCTATAACTTTTGCGCAAACCAATCAATAAACGCTTATTGCGATTTTTTTTTACGAAAAATATGTAGAAGAATACGTATCGGCCTAAACTGAGGAAAAAAAATGTTTTTCTATATATTTTTGGGGGATATTTATTACAGCAAAAAGTAAAAAATATTCATTTTTTTCAAAATTGTCGCTCTATTTTTGTTTATAGCGCAAAAAATAAAAAACGCAGAGGTGATCAAATACCACCAAAAGAAAGCTCTATTTGTGGGAAAAAAAGGACGCCAATTTTGTTTGGGAGCCACGTCGCACGACCGCGCAATTGTCTGTTAAAGCGACGCAGTCCCGAATCGCAAAAAGTACTCTGGTCTTTGGGCAGCAATATGGTCCGGGGGGTAAGTGGTTAACTACTTAGTACAAGGGCCTGCCTGATTGCATATAAATTGAAAGTGTGTTTAGGTTTGACCTCATATATGGTTTTGGTAAATCTAAAGTTACATTGTACAAGAAAATTGTAAGATGTATTGGCCAGTCTTACTCTATTCAAAATGCAAAAAAAAAAAAAAAAGTTTTTCTTTTAGTTTTTTGGTGTGGTCGGGTGTAATTCTGCCGGCTGCCTCTAGATGTCTCCATGCTCCTCGCTGAGTGTGATGGTAGTTCCCCGAGTGTCCGCCCACTTTCCAGACTGCCAGGTGTACTATCCTATCACTCGGCTGGGTGTCCCCTTCCCTCAGCTCTGACGGGGCGGGGACAGGAGCCGGAAGTCGAATCCATAGGCACCGGACAGACCGGCGGGCACCGGGCACACAGCTGGAGGATAGGTCGCCATGTCCGGGTATATCCCGGGGCAGCTCCCGCTGGATCGGAACCAGGAGAACGAGTTCGTACGGGCTTATGAGGGAGTGCTGGAGAGATATAAAGGTACAGGCGGCTGTGCACATGACGGGGGGGTTGCACGATTCCCTCTAGGATGCTTGTGTGTTTATGAGGAGAAGGCTGAGGGAAGTGACAGGCCATGACAGGGATGTGACAGGAGAACACTGGCAAGGAGCAGTCCTGGGTGGGACACTACTATACTCGGCTCTGACAGCACTGTGTGATCACCGACTTCCATCTCATTACTGACACATACACACCTTGGGAGACAGCCTTCTGCTGCTATACACAAGTACGATCTCATTTAGGGACACCATACACAATACAATCTGACGGTACAATCAACTTTCTACATTGACCAAAACGATGTAATAAGCTATCCTGTCAATGTGAGTCTTCTCTGGCAGCCCCTTGCACTGTATACTTGTTGGTGTATCCAAATGAAACAGACAGATTATAACGCGTGTGGTGAGATTTACCCACATTGTATATTATGAGGACAAGCCTAAACAATCCATTCAATTAGGCAGCTCCTTGTACTACATAGATGACTGGAGATCTAAGGTCACTTTCATATGGGGTGGACTGTGTTCTGATTAGCGGGGGATCCACTCACACATCCCCTTTCTGATCAAAGCGGGAGGATCGACAGGTCTGTGTCTGCTCAGCTTTTGCAGGGCAGACATGGACAGAGCCCGCACTGCTATATGGACTGGCGGGTGTAAACTGACTAGCTGTCAGCCTCCACCCGACTGACCTCCGATCAGTCTAGAATAGATCCAGGGTGTCAAACTTAAAGGGGTTGTAAAGGTATTTTTTTTCCCCTAAATAGCTTCCTTTACCTTAGTGCAGTCCTCCTTCACTTACCTCATCCTTCCATTTTTCTTTTAAATGTCCTTATTTCTTCTGAGAAATCCTCACTTCCTGTTCTTCTGTCTGTAAGTCCACACAGTAATGGAAGGCTTTTTCCCTGGTGTGGAGAAAGCCTATTGAGGGGGGAGGGGGCAAGCAGGAGTGTCAGGATGCCCTTTACAACCCCTTTAATTTCATCAGGGGCCGCATCAGCAGTATGGTTCGCCTCAAAGGGACAGTTGTATCAGAGTTCAGGATAATGCTACATGCAGAGTTCAAGAGTGCGTTATGTACAGACTGAAGTTCCAGGGGTGCCCTTTGTACAGATTAGAGGCGCGCTGCGTACAGAGTGAAGGGGCGCGCTGCGTACAGAGTGAAGGTTTTAGGGGCGCGCTGCGTACAGGGTTTAGGGGCGGAGGGTATAGGGGTGCCCTGCATACTTGGTTTAAGGAAGGAGGGTTTAGGGGTGAGCTGCGTACAGGGTTTAGGGGTGCGCTGTGTACAGAGTTTAGGAGTGCGCTGTGTACAGGGTTTAAGGGGGGGAGGCTTTAGGGGTGCGCTGTGTACAGGGTTTAGGAGTGTGCTGTGTACAGGGTTTAAGGGGGAGGAGGGTTTAGGAGTGCCCTGTGTATAGGGTTTAAGGGGGGGAGGGTTTAGGGGTGCGCTGTGTACAGGGTTTAAGGGGGAGGGTTTAGGGGTGCGCTGTGTACAGGGTTTAAGGGGGAGGGTTTAGGGGTGCGCTGTGTACAGGGTTTAAGGGGGAGGGTTTAGGGGTGCGCTGTGTACAGGGTTTAGGGGTGTGCTGTGTACAGAGTGAAGGGTTTAGGGGTGTTTCTTTGGTTACAAGTGACCTGTGATGGCTCTTTAGGTAGCCAGATGTAAATGACCTGAGTCTGCTTACATTAGACTGCCTCTGACCCATCACGCTTTGGTCCAGAAACAGCACTTTTCTGTGTGTTTTTGTACCTGCATGGACCCGAAGGTAGTTGGGTGTAAGGTGCCACAAGCCCTATTTACATCCACCTCCCATAGACCTGCATGGAGCTTCTCATCAGGCCAGTCTGAAACACTGACAGGGAAACACAATCAGAAAGCCTGAGTAAAAGTGGTCCAAGAAGTACTAAGCCAAAGTAGAGTTGGGCTCATTTGTTACCAGCGCTACAATCTGGACCCAGCCGCCAGCAGTTCCCCAGATCTATAGTGTCACAGAGCTTTATGTACATGAATGACTGCTGGTAAATGTCTGTAGGTAGGGTGTAACAGGAACACAAGGCAGCATTGGGTGTAACACAGATAGGGCTCTAACAGGCGAAGGTATAACAAGGGTGTAGCAGCAGCAGGAATAAGGGGTGTAACAGTAACACGCAGCATCATGGTGTATAATGCATGATAAAAGAGCCCATGTTTTGGGTTCATCACTGGCGCAGTGTGTGACAGGCCCTCGGTGCGGTGTGCAGTCATCGGTTCCCAGTATTTGCAGATGTGGAAAGACGCACAGCAGCCAGGAAGAGTTAATGATGAATCATGATTGGAATATTTGTAATGTGCAGCCATAACTGGAACAGCTGAATGGTTGCAGCTCTTTTCCTCACGTCAGTAACGTGGACGATGCAGCCCACTTTTGGGGATTTTCACAGTGCTATTAATTGACGTGTTAGGATAACTAACATGTGCTATGGATATTAGAAGAGAAAATGAATACTTTGCCAACAATAACTTATAGAAGATGATTAGATTTTTTGGAATACAGTACCACACATTAGTATACTGGTGTCTGCTAATAGTAAAAAATCTTCTTGCAGCGTCTCCTTCACAGCCGCTAGATACTGCCCTGGGCAACTGTCTTCTTATGCTACGGAGGTTAACAAGCTGCTACTACTCAAAGTTGTGCCGCCACCCGCCCCACCTCTGCTCATTGCACCATTCCTAGAACTCGTCATACTATGTCTAGCGCACAGGATTGCTATCTGTGAATGGAGGAGACGTTGACAGCTTCACCATTGCCAATTCACAGAAAATGATGCATTATGTGATTCTAGTAATATGAATGGAGAGGAGAGCAGAAGGGGGCAGCTTGAGCAACTTTTGCGAATTCCATCAGCTTCTGTTAATCTTTACAGCACCACAAATGAACTGATCAGGGCAGTATGCGGTGGCTAAGAAAACGTCTGCAGGCAATGGAATACACACTGATACGCATTACTAAAATGACAGCTTTATAGCAGACCTATATGAAAGTACCACGCAAATGTACTTGTTTTAAAGCTGAACTATTTTAGTCTTGCACAGTTGTACAGGCTCTTGACTTGTTGCATTAAGAAATGCATTAGAAGCCGCAGCAAGTCAGATAGAGCCCATCTCTCTTCCTGCGGGCAGATGTCCAGCGTTATCTAGTGCACGGTTTCTAGGGTTCCCCCAGAGGTTGCTAGGTGTTTCCTTGATCTATAAGTAATTTCTGTTTTTTAGATATCTGTAAGGGGGTCATTCTTCCCAGTGACCTCCACACTAATGGATCATGAGTTGTAGATCTAGTCCTTGTTAGCAGTAGGGTTGTCCCGATACCGATACTAGTATCGGTATCGGGACCAATTCCGCATACTTGTACTCCCGCAAATACCCCCAATACCGAAATAGAATACCCCCCCCCGCCGCCGTTACGCCACATCCCACCGCATCCCCGCTACCGCCGACTGGGTAATACGGGCGGGGAACATTACTGCTTTGAATAGCTGTAATGATTCGCACTGCGTATAGACACTCCCCCTTGCTCGGGTGAACTGTCCAATCCCGAGCGAGGGGGAGTGTCTATACGCAGCGCGGCGCGAATAATTACAGCTATTCAAAGCTGTAATGTTCCCCGCGCGTATTAACCAGTCGGCGGCAGCGGGGATGCAGGTAAGGGGGAAATGGCTGGATATGGGGGGGGAAATGGCTGGATATGGGGGGGGAAATGGCTGGATATGGGGGGGGGGGAAATGGCTGGATATGGGGGGGGGGGAAATGGCTGGATATGGGGGGGAGACATGGCTGGATATGGGGGGGAGACATGGCTGGATATGGGGGGGAGACATGGCTGCATGGGGGGGGGGAGACATGGCTGCATGGGGGGGGGAGACATGGCTGCATGGGGGGGGGAGACATGGCTGCATGGGGGGGGGGAGACATGGCTGCATGGGGGGGAGACATGGCTGCATGGGGGGGGGAGACATGGCTGCATGGGGGGGGGAGACATGGCTGCATGGGGGGGGGAGACATGGCTGCATGGGGGGGGGGGACATGGCTGCATGGGGGGGGGGGAGACATGGCTGCATGGGGGGGGGGGGAGACATGGCTGCGTGGGGGGGAGACATGGCTGCATGGGGGGGGGGAGACATGGCTGCATGGGGGGGGGTGACATGGCTGCATGGGGGGGGGTGACATGGCTGCATGGGGGGGGGAGACATGGCTGCATGGGGGGGGGAGACATGGCTGGATGGGGGGGGGGAGACATGGCTGCATGGGGGGGGACATGGCTGGATGGGGGGGGGGGAGACATGGCTGCATGGGGGGGGGGAGACATGGCTGCATGGGGGGGGGGGGAGACATGGCTGGATGGGGGGGGGGGAGACATGGCTGGATGGGGGGGGGGGAGACATGGCTGCATGGGGGGGGGGAGACATGGCTGGATGGGGGGGGGGGAGACATGGCTGCATATGGGGGGGGACATGGCTGCATATGGGGGGGGACATGGCTGCATATGGGGGGGGACATGGCTGCATATGGGGGGGGACATGGCTGGATATGGGGGGGACATGGCTGGATATGGGGGGGACATGGCTGGATAATGGGGGGGGACATGGCTGGATAATGGGGGGGGGGCATGGCTGGATAATGGGGGGACATGGCTGCATTTGGGGACACATTTAAAAAAAGTATCGGTATTCGGTATCGGCGAGTACTTGAAAAAAGGTATCGGTACTTGTACTCGGTCCTAAAAAAGTGGCATCGGGACAACCCTAGTTAGCAGGGGTTCCCTAAGACTGGAAAGTGTATTTCATGGGCTTCTCTGTGTTGGAAAACATCATTCATGTTGATGAAGTGGGAAAGGAGGATCTAGACCAGTGGTTCTCAACCCTGTCCTCAAGTACCCACAACAGGCCATGTTTTTGGAATTTCTCTTGAATAAAATAGCTGTCTAAAATACCAAGCCATTGACTCTGGTGCAAGATAAAGGAACCTGCAAACATGGCCTGTTGGGGGTACTTGAGGACAGGGTTGAGAAGCACTGGTCTAGGAAATGCTATATATAGGCAGGTATTACCAGTTTTGGTATTTGAGCAGAACAAGACGTTGGCCACATGAACTCATGCTTACAGGAAGGTTCGCTATTATGACTGAGTCACTGATTAGCAAGCTTACACCGAATGTCCCTTCCTAAGAATCTCCATCACAGATCACATGACCAATGACTAGGCATCAACCACATTGCCCTTTTCTAGAGGGCACCTGACAGTGATTAGAATGCTACTTGAGGGATTTCTGCTATTTACATTTCTCACTATAGGTCAGATTTCACTACAATAACAAGCTGAGAAAAAGATGAAATGATGTAAAGCTCAGTGAAGCAGTACAAAACATAGTTCCCAAATGTAAACATAGCAGCTAGTGACATAAGGTTGTATGGGGTCAGTCACAGCACCCGTTATTAGGAAATGTGCAGGTTTATTAAGCTGTGACAGATGTGTGTGAGCTTTGTGGCAAATGACTTGGCTTAATATCAGGAGAATCCTTCAACAACAAGGACTTTGCTCAATCATATATAATGTAACACTTACAAAGCAAATGAGAATTCTATGGACTTCCGGATTAGTTTGTATCAGAAATGTAACCAGTCTGTTAGTTATTGATGGATCATTTAGTCCAGGCATTTGTTTTGTAACACTTTATTTTGCCACAGTTATGTATCATACGAAGGACAGACCACTGGTTGGCATAACTAATCAATTTACTCCTTTTGATTGGTAACATGAAAATAAGAATACACTGTACATTATTTTCCTAGACCTTGGTGATGTTGTAGTGGTAAAAAACAACAACAACAAAAAAAAAACAACTTTGTGTGAATGTGTCGGTTTCTATAGGTCTGAGCTACATGAATAATTTTTAATCTGAGAGATCTGAAAGATCTTGAAGTGTATAGCATGCAAGACGGCTGTGAGATTAATCTGAGGTTTAGCAGAGGGAAATGGCCCCCTATTGTGTTTTTTATATACGCGATTAATCTGGTCTATTTGAAAATGATTAAATACATGAAGTTTATGCAACATAAATAACCTGATATGATGTTTGCTTGCTGTTATTTAGGTTGGCCAGGGGTCTTCTCTGTGTTAGGTTACCTTTGAATCCATTTCATACATTGATGTCTTTTTAACCACTTAAGCCCCGGACCAATATGCTGCCTAAAGACCCAAGGGGTTTTTACAGTTCGGGACTGCATCGCTTTAACAGACAATTGCGCGGTCGCGCGACGTGGCTCCCAAACAAAATTGGCGTCCTTTTTTTTCCTCACAAATAGAGCTTTCTTTTGGTGGTATTTGATCACCTCTGCGGTTTTTATTTTTTGCGCTATAAACAAAAATAGAGCGACAATTTTGAAAAAAATTCAATATTTTTTACTTTTTGCTGTAATAAATATCCCCCAAAAACATATATAATTTTTTTTTCCTCAGTTTAGGCCGATACGTATTCTTCTACCTATTTTTGGTAAAAAAAATCGCAATAATCGTTTATCGGTTGGTTTGCGCAAAATTTATAGCGTTTTCAAAATAGGGGATAGTTTTTTTGCATTTTTATTTTTATTTTTTTTATTTTTTTTACTAGTAATGGCGGCAATCAGCGATTTTTTTTTTCGTGACTGCGACATTATGGCGGACACTTCGGACAATTTTGACACATTTTTGGGACCATTGTCATTTTCACAGCAAAAAATGCATTTAAATTGCATTGTTTATTGTGAAAATGACAGTTGCAGTTTGGGAGTTAAACACAGGGGGCGCTGTAACATTTAGGGATCACTGTGTATGTGTTTACTAGTGTAGGGGGGTGTGGCTGTAGGACTGACATCATCGATCGAGTCTCCCCTATAAAAGGGATCACTCGATCGATGCGCCGCCACAGTGAAGCACGGGGAAGCCGTGTTTACACACGGCTCTCCCCGTTCTTCAGCTCCGGGGAGCGATCGCGACGGAGCGGCTATAAACAAATAGCCGCGCCGTCGTCCCGGATCGCTCCCCGAGCGGAAACCCGACCTCCGCATTTACCGGGGGGGGTCCCGATCGGACCCCCCACCCACGTCTAGGCAGGGACGTACAGGTACGTTGATGTGCCTGTCCGTGC
Source organism: Rana temporaria (assembly GCF_905171775.1). Lineage (NCBI taxonomy): Eukaryota > Metazoa > Chordata > Amphibia > Anura > Ranidae > Rana > Rana temporaria. The sequence goes on along the minus strand of NC_053490.1, from coordinate 272,348,602 downwards.
CATTCTGCCGACGTATATCTACATGAGGAGGTCGGCAAGTGGTTAAGGTAAAAATCAGCCAATCTGTTCAATGAAACCGTTCTAATAGGAGCGACTCGAGTTTCTCCGACTTAGAAAAAGGTTCTTGTACGACTTTGGGGGCGACTTGCATTGACTTCAATACATAAGTCATTTTGCAGGTCGCCTCTGAAGTCGTCTAGAGATCGCCTTGCCAAGTCGCGCCGCCCCTGTGTGAACCGGGTCTAACAATAGGGAGAAGAAAACAACTTAAAATGTAACAGACATTCAACAATCAAAAACAGCAGATGAAGTCGGCCTATTCTCTGAGTTTTCACCATTGATATCGGCACATGTCATTTTGTGCAAGCACTAATACTTCAAATATTTAGGTGTTAAGAATTTGCCATGTGTATTTATTTAGGTTGCTGGAGGTGGCAGGACAACTCAGAGGTGATGCTATTCATGCAGAATAATGGGAACTAGTCCTGGCATCTAAATCAGGGGTCTCTGTCTCTGCTGCTCAAAAACGATCCCAACTTTTTATTCTGCACCAGTCATATAGGACTGCTTGGAGCAGACAAGACTCCCTGTTATGCTCCAAGTGTTATATTGAGACTGGAGACCTTTTGCATATGCTATGGAAGTGTCTTAAGGCGTTACTAAACCCAGGACCCTGCATTGGCTATATCTGGTCTCCCACAGTACACAGTAAATATAAACTGCTAAATACCTTTTCTCCTCAGCATTATATAGCAGTCTTGTGACTTCTATCAGTGTCCAGCCGAGCACTGGTTTAAACTTGTAGGAAGAGTTTTCATTATCCTCTGACTTTCCTATGAGGCTACATGACCCCTGTCTGTCTGTCTAGACCAGGGGTCTTCAAACTATGGCCCTCCAGTTGTTCAGGAACTACAATTCCCATCATGTCTGTGAATGTCAGAGTTTTACAATGCCTCATGGCAGGGTTTGACAAATTTGCTTGGAATCTAGGAGCCAGCTAAAAAAGTTAGGAGCCAAAAAACGCACCCCGTCCCGCCGAGCTCGCGCGCAGAAGCGAACACATACATGAGTAGCTCCCGCATATGTAAACGGTATTCAAACCACACATGTGAGGTATCGCACCTCGGGGCTTTCACACTGGGGACACAGTTTAGGGTCGGTTTGCAGGTGCTATTTTTAACGCAATAGCGCCTGCAAACTGCCCCAGTGTGAAAGGGGTCTTATCTTTTTGTGTAGGATATCTGTCACAAAACACCTGTGAGATTTTTCCAGGAGCAAAGAAGTCCTAGACATATGCCACATATAATTCTAGACCTACTCAATGAGTCATTGGGGTTTATTTACTAAAGGCAAATCCACTTTGCACTACAAGTGCACTTTCAAGTGCAATCACTGTAGATCTGAGGAAAACAGCATTTGTGCTTGCACATGATTGGATGATAAAATCTGCAGAGCTTCCCCTCATTTCAGATCTACCCCTCAGATCTACATCGACTGCACTTACAAGTGCACTTGTAGTGCAAAATGGATTTGCCTTTAGTAAATAACCCCATTGTCTGGAACTAATATATATTGTGAGAGTTGGGGAACTGTTGTTTCCTTCAGAGCCTAATCACAAACCTGGTTTTCTAGATGACTATTGTTGCTAACATATTGTGATCTTTCGCACTGTAAGGCAGCCGTAGACGGCAGCTTCTCCACCAAGAACAATTAACACTAAGTGATATGTGCCTGATTGCCAAGATGGCCGAAACGACTGGCGCTCACGCAGCATTTCTTGCAATTCATCTGGCTCTGGGATGTAATGGATGAACTGAGAAGCAGCCACTCCTGAGTTTATGGAGAAAAGTAAATGAATGCTGACCTGTAACAGATTTTTCAACACATTTGGGTTTATTTACTAAAGCTAGAGAGGGCAACTTTAGTTACAATTTTGGAGAGAAAGCAATTGGCTTCTAACCCAAGCTTGTTTAAAGGGGTTGTAAAGGTACAATTTTTTTCCCCCCTAAATAGCTTCCTTTACCTTAGTGCAGTCCTCCTTCACTTACCTCATCCTTCCATTTTGCTTTTAAATGTCCTTATTTCTTCTGAGAAATCCTCACTTCCGGTTCTTCTGTCTGTAACTCCACACAGTAATGCGAGGCTCTCCCTGGTGTGGAGTGTCGTGCTCGCCCCCTCCCTTGAGGGGGAGGGGGCAAGCAGGAGAGTCAGGACGCTCTCTATGTTGCAGATAGAGAAAGGAGCTGTGTGTTAGTGGGTGTCCTGACTCTCCTGTAGTCCAAGGGAGGGGGCGACCACGACACTCCACACTAGGGAGAAAGCCTTGCATTACTGCGTGTAGTTACAGACCGGAAAACGGGAAGTGAGGATTTCTCAGAAGAAATAAGGACATTAAAAAGCAAAATGGAAGGTAAGTGAAGGAGGACTGCACTAAGGTAAAGGAAGCTATTGAGGGAAAAAAAAATACCTTTACAACCCCTTTAAGATTTAGCAATAAAACCTGGATGCTGAATTGTAACTAATTTTGCCCTCTCTAGCTTAGTAAATAAACCCCTCTGTGCAACTTGTACCTATGGGTACCCATAGGTACTGTAAATATCTCCTAAACGTGTGCCGTTTAGGAGATATTTAGCTTGTAGTGCGCCGATTGATGTCATTGGCACATGTGCTGTGAAGAAACGGCCCTCCGTGTCGTTTCTTTACTAACAAGTGCCGTGTCGTGCATGTGACTCCGGCCAGTCACAGAGCCGGAGTCCGCGGCCCCCGGAAGAGGGGAAAAGATGGAAGCGGCCACCAGCGGGGATGGCGCAGGCTTTGTTTGCAGGTATGTGCCACATAATGGGCTAGGTTGTGACGCATAGTAGCCCATTATGCTTTTAATTTGCAGGGGAATGAAGAGGAAGTAAAACCCATCGGGGTTTACTTCCTCTTTAATAATCACTTTTCACATTTACAATGGCTTGGATATTCTTAGAACAATTATTGTGAATCAGTTAAAAAAATGGGCGTATTTCTAACCTTTGGATTGTCCTTAATAAATGCACTCAGATTTGTTAAATCTGCATAGCATCATGATTGCCCGGTGTCCTGAATTGCTCGATTCTCTGTAGTCAGACAAATCTATATGCAAATTTTCAGAGAATGAAAAAGCAATGATTGGTGATTCTGCATTTTCACACATCCTGTTTGCAACTTAGGTTATACTTTGCACCTGGTGGCTTCAACCCATAAGCTTATTGGGCCCAAGAATTTCCTTATTGCAGTAAGCTTGGTTTTTTCTTTTCATATTTGTTCCATGTTGTTATATTATTGATTCTATTGTTAAATTCTATTTTTTAATCTGCTGATTCGTTTATATATACATGGTAGAACCAGAGCGGTTTCAGTCTAATATACTGTGTGTGTGTGTGTGTGTGTGGTTGTCCCGATACTACTTTTTTTAGGACTGAGTACAAGTACCGATACTTTTTTTTTTATGTACTCGCCGATACCGATACTTTTTTTTAAATGTGTCCCCAAATGCAGCCATGTCCCCAAACATATTGCAGCCATGTCTCCAAACATATTGCAGCCATGTCTCCAAACATATTGCAGCCATGTCTCCAAACATATTGCAGCCATGTCTCCAAACATATTGCAGCCATGTCTCCAAACATATTGCAGCCATGTCTCCAAACATATTGCAGCCATGTCCCCAAACATATTGCAGCCATGTCTCCAAACATATTGCAGCCATGTCCCCAAACATATTGCAGCCATGTCTCCAAACATATTGCAGCCATGTCTCCAAACATATTGCAGCCATGTCTCCAAACATATTGCAGCCATGTCTCCAAACATATTGCAGCCATGTCTCCAAACATATTGCAGCCATGTCTCCAAACATATTGCAGCCATGTCTCCAAACATATTGCAGCCATGTCTCCAAACATATTGCAGCCATGTCTCCAAACATATTGCAGCCATGTCCCCAAACATATTGCAGCCATGTCTCCAAACATATTGCAGCCATGTCTCCAAACATATTGCAGCCATGTCTCCAAACATATTGCAGCCATGTCTCCAAACATATTGCAGCCATGTCTCCAAACATATTGCAGCCATGTCTCCAAACATATTGCAGCCATGTCTCCAAACATATTGCAGCCATGTCCCCAAACATATTGCAGCCATGTCTCCAAACATATTGCAGCCATGTCCCCAAACATATTGCAGCCATGTCCCCAAACATATTGCAGCCATGTCCCCAAACATATTGCAGCCATGTCCCCAAACATATTGCAGCCATGTCCCCAAACATATTGCAGCCATGTCCCCAAACATATTGCAGCCATGTCCCCAAACATATTGCAGCCATGTCCCCAAACATATTGCAGCCATGTCCCCAAACATATTGCAGCCATGTCCCCAAACATATTGCAGCCATGTCCCCAAACATATTGCAGCCATGTCCCCCGTACCTAAATGATGCCGCCGCAGCGTTAATCACCGCATGGGGAACATTACAGTCAGCTTTCGTTTGAATAAGCTGTTTTCCCTGCCGCGCTGTGTATAGAGACACTCCCCCTTGCTCACGATTGGACAGATCCGTCCAATCCCGAGCAAGGGGGAGTGTCCATGCGCGACGGGGAAAACATCTATTCAAACGAAAGCTGACTCTAATGTTCCCCGCGCGGTGATTAACGCGGCAGCGCGTTATACGACGGCGGGGGGGGGATAAGTATTCTATTTAGGCATCGGGGGTATTTGCGGCAGTACAAGTACTCCCGCAAATACTCTGTATCTATACTGGTATCGGGACAACCCTAATAATAAATAAAAATAAATAAATATGTATATGTATATATATATGTGTGTATGTATGTATGTATGTATGTGTGTGTGTGTGTGTATATGTATATATATATATATATATATATATATATATATATATATATATATATATATATATATATATATATATATATATATATATATATATATATTAAATAAAACAAATAAATAAAACAAATAAATAAAACAAATAAATAAAACAAATAAATAAAACAAATAAATAAAACAAATAAATAAAACAAATAAATAAAACAAATAAATAAAACAGACAGGCACTGCATATGTTGGTGCATATTCACTTTCGGACCACCCTCCCACATTGTGCTGCGGACGTGCAGGCAAAGCAACGTACTACCCGCTTCTCGATTCAGGATGTGCGTCTCATCATGACAGTGACACCCGCTGTGATTGTACACAGTGGGAATCTGTCAGCAAGTCCCGGCCAATGATTAATGGCCGGGACCTGAAACGGACCAAAAGACACACAGGACTCCTGTGCAAGTCGCACTGGAGCCACTCCAGAGATGCGTGAACGGGCTCGATAGAGAGCCAGTCACAATATCCTGCTATGTGAATTGGATGCGGGGGGGGGGGGGGTAACCTCATCCAATTCACATAGGTTTGAACCCAGCCTAGAGTAGTGCAGTCCTGACCTGGTAAAACCTTCCGGAGCTGAAGTGGATATACTGCTCTCCTGTTTGTATCCTGGCAGGTTCTCTTTAAGGCTAAAGTTTTCCTAGTACAATGTAAATGTACAAAACCTTAGCATGTAAAGCTGTATTATTCTAAATGTCATGGGAACACAGAAGTCAATGATCTCCCAGACTTCACATTCTTTGTGTCTTTTCAGATCTTCAGTGTATTTAGTTTGTCTTCTAGATGCTCGGATTGTGGCTCAGCTGCTGAGATTTCAGTGCCAGGCCAGAGGAATGATGTTGTGTAAAGGTGTAATGATAAAAAGGTGGCACAGTGAAGGGTGTGTTACATTGAATGTTCTGTTTCCAGTTGTGACAACAGCTGTAGGGTTTGGCAAGGATGTGGCAGGATTGTCAGTCGCTGTGTGATTTGTTGTGCTCCGTATACCAGCAGAGGAGAAACATTCGTCATTCTTTCTCATCTGTTTTTATAAGGAGAGTCTGAGACTGGTATTTCTTTAGAATTAGTTTGCTGCTTCTTAATTTTAAACGGTAGTATTTTATTCCCTCATGGTATTTGAAAGCAATGCAGATAAGCAAGTACCTAATGATATATTATGGCATACAAAAGGAGTTGACAGCCTTGGCTCTTGAAGCTTAAAGTGTGTCTGACTTGGAAGGTGTGGCAGAACAGCAAAGGTGTGTCCCCCCAGGACAGACGCTGAGAGGGTAAACCAGGTGTGTCCCCGACACTTCCGTCCTCCATCTTCCTAATCTGTCAAAGAACTATAATATGGGGTTGGGACTGCAATGATTTTCATTGGATGCTGACTAAGAGTCTGATCAAATTGGAATGCAGAATCCCCAGGCCTTATGTGCCTGAAGAACAGCAGTGGCTGGATCACGGTGTTACTAGGAAACATAATCAGTTTTAGTTGGATGCATAGCTAGAGGCAGTGGAAAAAGTGTATATGTGTAATGATATATATATACTGGCTACTTTATTAGGTACACCTGTTGATTTGCTTGGTAACACAAATTACTAATCGATCAATCACATGGCAGCAACGTGCCAAAGTGTGTCTGGGCATCTAGACGTGATAAAGACGACTTTCTGAAGTTCAAACTGAGCATCAGAATGGGGAAGAAGTGACTTTGAACATGGCATGGTTGTTGGTGCCAGACGGGCTGGTCTGAGTATTTCAAAAACCGATCTACTGGGATTTTCATGCACACCCATCTCTATGGTTTACAGAGAATGGTCCGAAAAAGAGAAAATATCCAGTAATTTATTTCTCCGGGCCCCCGATGGCACGGGAGAGCCTGGAGAAGCACCGGATGGCGGCGGGAGGGGGGACTTCCCCTCCTGCCGCCCGTAAGAACGATCAAGTGGTGGAACCACTTCCCTCCCGGGGGATATCTGAATGATGCCTGCAGCTACACGCATCATTCCGATATCATTATTTTCAGTCGGCGATTCTGTGCACAGCAATAACAAGTGTAAAAAAAATTGTTATAATATATATATATATATATATATATATATATATATATATATATATATATATATATATATATATATTTTAAAACGCCCCTGTCCCTGATAGCTCACGTTCAGAAGCGAACACACACTTAAGTCCTGCCCACATATGTAAACGCTGTTCAAACCACACATGTGAGGCATAATTCTAGCACTAGATCTCCTCTGTAACTCTAAACTGGTAACCTGTAAAAAAATGTAATACCGCGTACACACGATCACTTTTTGGCACTTAGGAAAAACAAAGTTTTTCCAACTTCATCATTAAAACAACGTTGCCCACACACCATAGTTTTTAAAAAAATGCTCTAGCAAAGCGCGGTGACGTACAACACATACGACAGCACCCTAAAGGGGAAGTTTCATGCGGATGACGCCACTCTTGGGGCTGCTTTAGCCGATTCCGTGTTGGTAAAAGACGATTTGCGCTTTTCTGTCTGTTACAGCGTGATGAATGTGCTTACTCTATTATGAACGGTAGTTTTGGCATTACAAGTAAAACAGTTATAGCAGTTCGAATGTGTTTTTTCACTGCCATCTCCTTCCCTCTAATTCAGAACACCCAAACATTATATATATTTTTTATTCTAACACCCTAGAGAATAAAATGGCGGTCATTGCGATACTTTCTGTTACACCGTATTTGCGCAGCGGTCTTACAAGCGCACTTTTTTGGGGAAAAAATACACTTTTTTTAAATAAAAAAATAAGACAACAGTAAAGTTAGCCCAATTTTTTTTTTTATATTTTGAAAGATAATGTTACGCCGAGTAAATTGATACCCAACATGTCACACTTCAAAATTGCGTCCGCTCGTGGAATCGCGACAAACTTTTACCCTTTAAAATCTCCATAGGCGACATTTAAAAAATTCTACAGGTTGCATGTTGAGTTACAGAGGAGGTCTATGGCTAGAATTATTGCTCTCGCTCTAACAATCGCAGCGATACCTCACACGTGTGGTTTGAATACCGTTTACATAAGCGGGCGCTACTCGCATATGTGTCCGCTTCTGCGCGCAAGCTTGGCGGGACGGGGGTGCGCTTTCTGGCTCCTAACTTTTTTTTAGCTGGCTCCTAGATTCCAAGCAAATTTGTCAAACCCTGTGTGTATGTTTGTGTGTGTGTGTGTGTGTGTGTATGTGTATATATTAATATATATATATATTAATATAATAAGTTTGTCCTTGCCTCATCCCCACAGCAGTCTAATACAGTTCTGTTAACCTCTCCTTCAGTTTATGTAGTGTCAATCACAACATTAACTATACATATATTTCTCTTGTACACCCCCCCCCCCCCCCCAAACTTCCAGAAAGCAGGATTTTTTCAGAGCTGGGGACCTAAGGCTAAAGTTACCCTATAGTGACTGATAAAATGAAATTGTAGAGTCGCACTGCAGCATCGTAGCATTTGTAAATAATTTTGTAGAGCTATGGTAATGCTATTAACTTATTGTGACATTAGAGTTACTGTGACTTTGCTTGTCTTGTCCTTTTGGCATATAGCCGTTGTTGTGCACATTGCAATTGTGCAGTTCTGTCAGTCAGTCCCTGTTTGCTCTATTACAGAAGCATTATTCTTCAAACATATTGACTTGCTACAAAGATGGACATATTTTTTGTAGATTTGCACACCAAACTTTAGCCAGTTCAGCAGGGACTAAGCAAATTTTGATCCATCTATGGCTGTTCCTGTTTGTAATGAGTCGATCGAATGGTCAACTTCTCTTGGACAGGACTGTTGGTATATTTTTATTCAATCAGTGCTTGGAGCCATTTGGCTTCAGTGCTAAACATTGTCTTCTGACAGAAGTCTTGTTGTCGGAACACAATAGCACAGTGGGGACGATTACTTGAATGTGTGGATGGGGGAATCCGGCTGGCCCGATTAGGGAAAAAAAAACAACCAAAAACGATACATCTATGGGCCAGATTTAGAACCTGTTTAAATCTTGGCGCACAGGTGAGAATGGGCCCACATAGTTTCTTTTTAAAAACAAACTGTAGCCCCTAGATGTGGACCAGCCAGATAGGAAAGCATGGCATTATCACTTGAAATGCATTTTCATATAGTAAAATAGTGTGGCTAGGTTACATAGTTGATGAGGTTGAAACAGGGGGCAAGAAGTTTAAGTGCAGCACATAGGTGACTAGTACAATTTTATTGGAAATCGATATAGTAATATATAATAGTATTAATAAAAAAACACAACATATAATATCCAATTCATAAAGATCAATGTACATACAATGAGGGCATTTGGCCGCATGATTGCAAACAATTGGTATCGCATATACTAAAAAATATATATCCAGTAAAAACACGTAATACATGAGAACTCGGTATATAATAGCTCTATGCATTTTGTTGATTGATCCACTCTTCAGGAGCATGCACATGAGTTGGATAAAATGATGGAGATAAATCCTAGTGTTCTGACCCTGCCAAGGAGAAAAGGGTAAATAAACTAAAAAATAAAACTGTATAGACTCCACTCTCTGAAGTATTTACAAAATATACCTGTATGGCACTAAGAGCCAGAGATCCTCTAAGGCAGTGGTTCTCAACCTAGGGGTCGGGACCCCCTCGGGGGTCAAATGATGATTTTCCAGGGGGTCACCAAATCCTGGGCTGTTCCTGAAGCCTGCACCACTCTCCCAGTCTTCTTGTGGCTACTCAGCAGGGCTGTCTCTGGAGCCGGTGCCCACCCAGCTGGGCTGTTCCTGGAGCACACAGCTGCCCACTTGGCCTCTTCTCAGCCGCCCATTCAGTTCATGGCATGGGTTGGGGCAGAGACTAGAGGTCCACTGACTGGTGAGGATTGTGAGGTGGGAGGGGCTGATTTCAGCATAGGTGTCACTGCTACAAGACACCACAAAGTCGAAGACACACTGGGTAACACTACCTGACGGCTAGAGAGAGGGATGGGGGGAAAAAACAATAAATTAGGATAGCGAGAGATAAAAGGGGGAGAAGAGAACAAAGAGAGTGGTGCATCCTAAAATGTACCATATGAGGTTTTAATACTGTACGTGTGGAGGGGACTCAGGGAGCGCTAAATTTCCGTGGGTTAGGAGCGCAAATTACTTGTCTTGCCTTGGGTGCTGACAACCCACGCTACGAAAATAATTTTACTGTTAGGGGTCCCCACAACTTGGGAAATTTTATCAAGGGGTCACGGCACTAAAAGGTTGAGAACCACTGCTCTAAGGGGATCATTACGGGGAGCTGAGGTGGTGTGGACGGTTCACATTGGTTTACTCTATGTATCACTCTGGATTTTAGGGTTCTATGCACTAGTTTCAGGTAAATTGTCACTCACTTTTATCACCAGTTCTTATTGGCACATTCTTATCTCTTCCAGGGCCGTCTTGATAGCATCATGGGCCCCTGGGCAAAGTAATGCTCTGGGGCCCCTACAATGGAGACAGTGCAGGTAGACAGACAAGCGGAGCTTCCCCTTTTAGGTGGAGCTCCGCATTAACTACATAAACAATCATTCTGTACAGCAAACAAACAGTGGGGAAAATACTACATACATAAAGTTACAAAGCTGGCCTGTGCATATAATATATCTGCTAGATTGATGCCTCTTCAGCACTCTGACCCCTCTACATCCCAGGTACCCGCCCAGCACTCTGACCCCTCTACAAGCCAGATGTCCCCCCAGCACTCTGACCCCTCTACATCCCAGGTACCCGCCCAGCACTCTGACCCCTCTACACCCCAGATATCCCTCCAGCACTCTGACCCCTCTACACCCCAGATATCCCCCAGCACTCTGACCCCTCTACATCCCAGGTACCCGCCCAGCACTCTGACCCCTCTACACCCCAGATATCCCTCCAGCACTCTGACCCCTATACACCCCTGATGTCCCCCCAGCACTCTGACCCCTATACACCCCAGATATCCCCCCAGCACTCTGACCCCTCTACACCCCAGATATCCCTCCAGCACTCTGACCCCTCTACACCCCTGATATCCCTCCAGCACTCTGACCCCTCTACACCCCTGATATCCCTCCAGCACTCTGACCCCTCTACACCCCTGATGTCCCCCCAGCACTCTGACCCCTCTACACCCCAGATATCCCCCCCAGCACTCTGACCCCTCTACACCCCAGATATCCCTCCAGCACTCTGACCCCTCTACACCCCTGATGTCCCCCCAGCACTCTGACTCCTCTACACCCCAGATATCCCCCCAGCACTCTGACCCCTCTACACCCCAGATATCCCTCCAGCACTCTGACCCCTCTACACCCCAGATATCCCTCCAGCACTCTGACCCCTCTACACCCCAGATATCCCCCAGCACTCTGACCCCTCTACACCCCTGATGTCCCCCCAGCACTCTGATCCCTCTACACCCTAGATATTCCCTCCAACACTGTAACCATATACCACAAGATACCCCTTGTATTGTGACCCCACTATATCCCTGATACCCCCTACACTGTGGCCTCTCTACATCCCTTCCTTTCGAGTCCTGAGCATTCAAGCTGCATGGGGTGGGGTCAGAGCATCACTGGCGCTCCGGCCCTGCCCCTCCCCGCTGGTGCACCGATGCCAGCCTGCCTCCCCTGTATATCCATCACTCTCAGTGCCATCATGGGGCCCCCAATTTCGGGGCAGCATGGGCTCAAGGACCAGCTGCTTTGATGAAAGTGCAGGGGGTGCCCTCTCATTAAGACAGCCCTTCTTCTTGGTGATTTTGTCTCTTATTTTCAACTAGTTCAACACTTCTCACCCATACTCGCTCAGACCTCACTGATACTCTTCACTTTCATCTTGTAATATCCTTTACCCAGTATAGGATATATTGCACATTGTAATTAAATATATTATTTTTCTGTAGTACCCTTTGATGGTTCCAGCACTCACAGTCACTTTTGACTATTTCCATTTTGGAGGTTGCCCTCCCTGGATATCGTCCTTGCTGGGCCATATGCCATCCACGCCACCTCAGCTCCTGGTACTGATTCCCTAAGCACAACTTTTAGTAGTGACTGGAGTGACTCTTCAAGTTTTAGGGCCAGTTCACACCAGATGCAGTTCCGTGCGCTTTTTTTCTGCACAAAATGCATGCACAGTGTTTTCCATGTATTCCAATGGCTCTAGTTCACACCATGCAGTCAGTTTCCCATCAGTTTCTTCACCAGAAACTGACTGCATGGTGTGAACTAGAGCCATTGGAATACATGGAAAACACTGTGAATGCATTTTTAGTGCAGAAAAAATGCACACAAAACTGTACGGAACTGCATCTGGTGTGAACTGGCCCTTAAAGCGGTAGTTCACCCCCCCCCCCGACACATTTTACCATCGAGACAGGCATTGTAGCGCGAGCTACAGTATGCCTGTCCCGATTTTTTTAACCCCGTACTCTATGCGCACGCGCCGTGAAGACCAAGCCTATTTCGGCTATTTCCGGAGAAGCGTGACGCGCCAGAGCCGGCCGTCAATCACCTTCCGTCTCCATAGGCACGCCCATTCCCCGGTATCTTCGATGGACGACTACAAGGTGAGTACGGCGGTAAAAAATTCGGGACAGGCATACTGTAGCTCGCGCTACAATGCCTGATTTTAAGGTAAAATAATTTTTTTATTTTTTTTTCCCGTCGATAGGGTGAACCCCCGCTTTAAGCTTTGGTACTCCATAGCTTTTAATTTCTAATGAAAATAGTGCCTAGTGTATAATTGCTGTTTATTGCTCAAAAGATAAGTTAATCTATTCAAGGAGAAATGTATTCTATATTTTCCCCATAGGAGACAGCAAAGCATTATACTCGCGATCAGTGGATCACGGGTGCAACGTCGGGCTCCGTCACATTCTCCCTCAAGCATGAATTGACTGTGAATGTGCTGATCAGTATGCTCGTGGTCCATCTAAACTACAAATTTGTCTGCTGCAGTGGCGGACAGGACTTGTAGTCTATTCATTTATACCTGTGAATGAATGACATGGTTGTGTGGGTGGAGCCCTGCACTGCCACGCCGATTTTCAAATATGACAGTGGGTGTGGAGCAGAAGAACACCCGCCTGCTGTCACAGAGGAGGGGGAGGGGGTGCTGCTGGAACATGTTGCGTGTTACTCCCTAAATACCGGTGTAACATGTTCCAAAGGTGAACTTGGCCTTTAATCTACCACAATCACCATAGATGACAAATTTTCTTCTCTGCTTACCTATTTTGGGCTTGTGTAGACAAACTTTAGGCTTGAATGCATGTGTTTGCTATGTTTGAACTACAGCATAATCCTAGTAGTCTTTTCCCAAAAAACGAAGGTAAACTATAAATTTCATGTGAAGACCTATTCAACATGACATTTTTGGCTTGGAGTGTGAAGAGCCTTTAACCACTTAAGGACTGCCTCCTGCACATATACATCAGCAGAATGGCACGGCTGGGCACAAGCACGTACCTGTACGTCCTCTTTAAGTGCCCAGCCGTGGGTTGCGGGCGCGTGGCCGCGGGACCCCACGGACCCGATCGCCGCCGGAGTCCTGCGATCGGTCCCCGGAGCTGAAGAATGGGGAGAGCTGTGTGTAAACACAGCTTCCCCGTTCTTCACTGTGGCGCTGTCATTGATCGTCTGTTCCCTGATATAGGGAAAGACGATCAATGACGTCACACGTCCAGCCCCGCCCCCTACAGTTAGAAACACAAATGAGGTCACACTTAACCCTGTCAGCGCCCCCTAGTGGTTAACTCCCAAACTGCAACCTGCATTTTCACAGTAAACAATGCATTTCTTTAGCATTTTTTTCTGTAAAAATGGTCCCAAAAATGTGTCAGAATTGTCCGATGTGTCCGCCATAATGTCGCAGTCACGAAAAAAATCGCCGATTGGCGCCATTAGTAGTAAAGTTTTATAAAAATGCAATAAAACTATCCCCTATTTTGTAAACTATTAGATTGTAAGCTCTTCTGAGCAGGGCCCTCTTAATCCTCTTGTATTTTATTGTATTGTAACTGTTTTGTCTCCCTTTATATTGTAAAGTGCTGCGTAAACTGTTGGCGCTATATAAATCCTGTATAATAATAATATAATAATAAACGCGATAAATTTTGTGCAAACCAATCGATAAATGCTTATTGAGTTTTTTTTTATTTTTTTTTACCAAAAGTAGGTAGAAGAATACGTATCAGCCTAAACTGAGGAAAAAAAAATGTTTTTTATATATTTTTGGGGGATATTTATTACAGCAAAAAGTAAAATATATTGTTTTTTTTTCAAAATTGCCGCTCTATTTTTGTTTATAGCGCAAAAAATAAAAACCGCAGAGGTGATCAAATACCACCAAAAGAAAGCTCTATTTGTGGGGAAAAAAAGGACGCCAATTTTGTTTGGGAGCCACGTCGCACGACCGCGCAATTGTCAGTTAAAGCGACGCAGTGCCGAATCGCAAAAACTGGCCAGGTCCTTTACCTGCATTTTGTTACAGGTCTTAAGTGGTTAATTAACTAAGAGCACTATGTGAATACTTACTTTTGTTAGTTTCCAGTTGGTCCTCTGCATGTCATTAACAGGCTGTCTTCTTAATGTCCATTACAGTACAGTAGGGAATTGGTAAATGAATAGTTGTTGGTTCTATCAGTTGAAGAATGCTTACCTAGGGAAATCTTTGGTTGTCAAGCAGACCGTTTCCCAGTATGAGGTCAGCTTCTCTTCTACACAAGGACGTCACTGGATTTTCTAGGCTTGTATTTTGGGTAGGCGACGTTATTGTTGTACGAGGCTCAGCAGAATCCCAGACATGCTTCGGGGAATGGTGACTTCCTGCTAATCAGAAAATAGAACCAATGTGAGGAAACTACTGTACACAGGAAAGGAAGTTACTGGGATTAGTGTACATTTGGCTCACTGTCAAATCAAAATCTATTGCAAACAAGTCGGCTGTCTGAGAAGCCATTATTAAGCAAGAGTAAGAGACAAATTTGGCCTACAGCTAACATTGTGAAGGCTGACCATGAAGAGACAGAGATATTGTGTCAGCTATATCAGGAGAGTTATGAGGATCGGATTCTCTTCTATTAATAATTATGGAGCCAGGAATTCAAGCTATTTTCCTGAAATCTACACAGTTTACAGACACAATTGTTGCAATTGGATCTATTGGCAGTAGAATCATATATATTAGAGCTGGTTTAAAGAAGAACTCTGGGCAAACACATTTTAAAAATAAGCTGCTTTTCTTGACAAAATCTTTTTAATTTTGTACAGTCACTCTTGTGAATCATGCAGGTTTTCTAGATATCCCCCTGTGAGTGACACTTGTGTTTAGAGCCTTTAGTTACACAGCAACCTGTCATCACACTGGTGATGTCCTCCCGGTGATTCTCCTCCGGTTAGCCTGTCTAAACATCTTCCTCTCCAGATATGACAACACCGTGTGATAAAAAGATCATGATTGCTCGCAGTAGAAACATTCCATTACCAGTCGGATTTCTGGTGTGCTGTGTGGGAACACACCTACAGATTGTAGTATTTAAAAAAAAAAATATGTTTTTGGATGAATTTACCACTGTAATAAAGGGTGTTTTTAATATCCGGCTGAAATGTTGCTTGTAATTCTAACAGCCACACTATACTATTGATGCACAGTTTTCTTTACCTGTGTACTTTTAAATTCATCATGTTTAAAGAGAAACTGTCGCCACTTTCGCCTCCCTCTATCTTGGACAGCCAAAGATGACTTCAAGGCTTCAGATGCCTTTATTATTGCTGAAATGAGCCCTTCTTAAATCTGTTGGAAATCTTCAATAATGTATACCTCAACTTGCAATGGGCAACAAGTGGAAGCACTGGAAAATGTGTACAGTGAGTCGTCTTGGGTTACTGTTCGTACATTGGCAGTATTTGACCAGTGACCACTGCATTTATGTTCCTTTATCATTTATAGGAGCCCGATGTCAAAATTGTTTGTAGTATTGTGTGGCGTCTCATACTGTATTATGTTCATCAACATTATAAGCTCTAATTGTTCTAAAGTCACATGTTGTTTTTTTTTACCCTAAAGTGACTGTAAAGTCTTGTTTAAAAAAATAAAATAAATAACAAGCATGTTATACTTACCTGCTCTGTGCAGTTGCAGCATGGATCCTCCTTTTCATGGGGTCCCTCTTCGCTGCTCCTGGCCCTTTTTTTTCTTTCGAGTGCCTCCACAGCAAGCAGCTTGCTATAGGGGCACCCGAGCTGAGCTGCAGCTCCGTGTGTCCATTCAGACACGATGCTGCCATTCGGCCCCGCCCCATCACTCTCGTAATTGGCTAACTAATTTTGACAGCCACGGGAGCCAATGGCGCCGCTGCTTTGTCTCAACCAATCAGGAGGGAGAGTCAGGGATGGCTTGTGGATATCGCTGGACAGAGATGGGGCTCAGGTAAGTATTAAGGTGTGCTAGGGAGGCTGCTACACACAGGCAGCTTTTTATCTTAATAGATAGAATGCATTAAGGCTTCTTTCACACTATGGATTGTATGTCTGTTTTATAATATCCGTATTACACTTATTAACGGATTTAATAACGGATACATACGGATAAATATTTTACCATTCTTCCTTTATTGAAAACTGATAATGTTTATCCGTATATATCCGTATACATCCGTTATATCATTCCTTTCTAACGTCCGTTAATAAAAACCATTTCACCCTTTCTTGAAGTCCAGCTCCAGAAGTCTTTACTGAGCATGCTCAGTAAAATTAACGTCCGTTAACATAACGGACATTTACGGAGACATTTACTAACGTCCGTGCGCCATAGACTTCAATGTTAAAATATAACAGGCGTTAATATATCCGTTACTTGCAACGGACAAAAAATGGACAAAAAATAGTGCAAGACCCGTCACATATTCCGTTATAACTAACGTCCGTACGTTATAACGGACTATTACGGATCTTTACGGAACATAAAAAAAATCCCATAGACTTTAATGATATTTTATAAAGGACGTATAACTTCCGTTTTTTAACATTATCTGATGGATTTTAATACGGATTATTAAAACGGATTTATTTTGTAGTGTGAAAAGGGCCTAAGATGACAAACCTTCTGCCTTTACAACTCCTTTAATGCATTACCTGCATTAAGGTAAAACACCTTTTTACGGCCTATTTTCTTCCCTTCCTGCCCCTGAATACTCAAGTCCTGTATCAATCCAGCCCTGTGCCATTCTGCAGTAGTGCTTTTTTTTTTTCTCCCTTGTCTCACAGAACAGACTGATAGTAACGGGAGCCATTGGCTCCTGCTGCTGTCAATCAAATCCAGCAATGAGGGAGCAGGAGGTGGGGCTGAGTCAGGCTATGTGCATCTATAGACGCACAGAGCCCGGCTCTGTAACGAGCCAACACGTCTACCCTCATAGCAAGCGGCTTGGTATGGGAAAGAAGGAAACGTACAGTATACTAAAATATAAAGGCTGCTCTTCCTAATCTACCTCCTAAAATGCTAACTGCCTGCCTTACCCAGAACACACATGCAGTGGTCAGAACTCCTAGCCTGAATGCTTGTTTTGGGTCAGTGACTCAAGTTTTTGAAGACAGAACAAGCAGTATTAGAGACGGATCAAGCAGAAAGAGGTCATGCATGGTAGCCTTCCCATGTTTCACAGGACTGGAACCTCCCAGTAAAATATATATATATATATATATATATATATATATATATATATTTTTTTTTTTAACCTTTTGTCCACTGTTGTGATATATTGATTTTTACATTTCTTTTAGAGATGTCTGGGTCTTTGTTGTTCATAGTAAGTTGACTGATAACCTGCATGGGAAATGGATCAAGACCTAGTCACATAATTAAAGGACAAGTATGTAGTCTCAGCAAAATAGTTGACTAGTTGGTGTTAATGGTTAGACATGGCTCTTCATCCTGTCAGTGTGAACTTTGGGTAGTTTTCTGTTTCTGTAGAGAGTAATACAAGTCTAGATTTTAGCTTGTGTTTATAAAATCTTGAACCTTCAATTTCTCCCTGAAACCCTTTCTATTTTCAGAATAGTCCATGGCAGAATTGGACGTTCAAAGTAAGAATAATGTAGTCAGTTGCTGGTTAATCTGCTAGCATGCTGTGCACCAGGCAGACTCCATACAGATTGTTTTCCAAGTGGGATTTAACTTTCAATGCTGCTAGGCATGCAGGCTAAATACTCAGCAACCAATCCCTGGTGTTAATGATTCAAGGAATTTAAGGCAAAACATAATAGAATGGGTCTGGTCAGTGAGATCAGCTGAGGAAGGCAAGCCTAGTGCGTAATGAGATTTTCAGGAAGTGCAGATATCATGTAGTCATATGTGGATGAGAATTTATTTCCTGGTTTTATTCATCTCTAAGAAAATCTGTTTTGTATCCGATTTTGGTTGAAAACAAACATTTATTTACTGTGCGCAATGGAAGCCTAACGCCAAACTGATAAGGTATACTTGAAAAGGGCTGTGTCCTTTTGTGCAGCAGTGTTATTATGTGATGGAACAAAGCTACTCTGCGTAATGGATGTCTGTCACCCAGTAACTGCAATACCCTTGACAACTTTCTACCTTTTACCACTTGTTCTTTATTTACATTACAAACAACAGTTATGCCACTGGTCAAAGTACATGATATACATGGTACATATGGCCTCATGCGTACTGCAACTGTCAAATACCCGTTTTTTTCAGGAGTTTGATGTGTTTTTTTTTTGTCTGCCCCTAAACACCCCTCTATGTTAGCCTATGTGTTCAGGCAAACAGAGGCATTTGCAGGCGGGCGCTTTGGGCAGATGTTTGAATGCTCTCAGGAGAGGAGCATTTGGGCAGAAAACCGCACAATGCACATAAACACGCTTAAACAACAGTTTAGTGCTTGAGCATTTGTTCATTTCAATAGCTTGAATAAATTCATTTTCTGGCCACTGAAATGGATAAATGCCCAAACGCTTGAGACACCTAAAAGTTTGAAAAACATAGTTTTAGGCAAGTTTTTAAAGCTGCTTTTCTCCTACCCAGAGAAGGACATTTAGAAGAGCTTTTTTTTTGGAGGCCAGATTGTTTGCCTACATCTGTTAACAATAACCATCCAAATATGTGGCCAGCTTTGGGACCTTTAAAGTGGTTGTAAACTCCAATCTCTGACTTGTACCTATAGGTAAGCCTATAATAAGGCTTGGCTATAGGCACTGTAAATATCTCCTAAATGGGCACGGATGATGTCATCAGTGCATGCGCTCTGAAGGAACGGCCACCCAGCGAACCCACTGAATCCTGTGCTGCAAACGGCGGCTCCCCAGCGCATGCATAGGAGTGACGTCATTGCGGCTTTGGGCAGTAATGAAGCCAGAGCCCGCAAACCCGGAAGGAAGATGGGTGAAGATGGAAGCGGCCTCCAGCGAAGACAGTGCATCGCTGGAATGCTTCGTACTCAGGTAAGTTTCACGTAATGTGCTTGTATGCAATGCATATTTTTATAGACACCAAGCTGATCAAGATCTCAAAGGAGCCAATGCAAAACCGGAAATTAGGTATGCAGCCCCCTAGAGGAGGAAGTGAAATTAGATATGGGCATAAATCGGGTGAGAACAGAAAAATTCATTTTAAGGATGCACATTAGTGCTGCATGGTTAAAGGTGAAAAATGTGGGTGGAACTCCACTTTAAAGTACTGGCAACCAAAAAAGATAATTAATTCCATTAACTTATTGAGGCTCTCTTTCTTATCAGCAGACAGTGCGGCTTGCTTCCTTCTCAAGTTCAAATTTTTGCTGTTCATTAAAGGATAGTGTGACCATAACATTTTGGCCTTCCTCCTTGTGAAATCAAGGAAAACAGCTACAATAGAAAACAAAGTAAACGACATCTAGCAACCAGAAGACTGCTTTATAGCAAGAATGGTGGACATTCTTTATGGAATTCTAAGGAATGCATTCACTGGTCTTCTAGGCTTAATGGCATACTTCCAATGAAAGTAGGACTCCAGTAAATGTCCTTTGTACACTTTGGAGAGAGTCTTTGTCAAGATTTCTATTGCTGTCTCAGGATTGGGGAGATTTCCCCTCTCTTCAGGTTCCAGCGACGCAACAGGACGTGAATGTAAGTGAGGGAAATCCCACCTTTTGATAGTTGTCACCAGAGCAGATCCCCCAATTAAAAAATATCTCAAGTGACAACATTAAACTCTTGGTTCTGTCCCAAGGACAAATGGTGGAGCTGGATCTCACTAATGTAGACACATGCAGCAGTGAAAACTCAACAGTTTTGAATTCTTTTGTCCCCAACTTTTTTGGACTTGCTGTGTGGCCAATGGACCCCAGCAGTCTGTTGTAGATTAGGAACACTGATTCGTAAAGGGTTAATAGCGGTGATCTCTCCCGGCCTTATGTAACATGTCTGCCATATTTCACGGTTTTCTGCAACATGTCTCCCAACTCCAATAAAGCCTGTAGCCTGTCCACAGTCTTTAACCATCACCTCTAGTGGTGCACCAAAATGAAAATTCTGATACCGAAAATTCAGGATGCACTTGACCGAAACCGAAATTGACGTCTATCTATCTATCTATCTATCTATGATAGATATATCTTTATTTCCAATTTTGCAATGTTAAATTATAGACCAAAAATACCTATGAAAGTCAAAATTGACGAGAGATACAGTACATACAACATTTGGTAGTACATGAGGATATGAATATTCGTAGCATTACTATTATATAAGAAGGTACATTAGGAGTACTCTGACGCAGAACGTAGTAAATCAAAGACAATTCCTTCATCTCTCAGCTATTTGATTGTGATCAGCATAACAGTTGAAAAGGTGTGAACACAATGACTTGGTATATGAAGAATTACCTGTCATTCATGTACTTGAACAAAAAAAACGTTATATTCGACTTTTTATTTTAATTGATATCTTGAATTTTAATTATTATGAATTTGTTGGCTATTATAGGCACCTTTTTGAAGCAATGTTTCAAATCCTGCTTGGTGCATGTTTGGTTAGCACCTTCCCATTGAACTGCATTGAAAACGCAACAAGAGCACATCAAAAAATGCACCTGTATTGCATTTTTTAGTTACATGACCTATGAAAATAAGCAGGTAAAATCGCAGGCGTTTTTGGCACTCGTTTTGCTTTCGGCACAACCCTATAAACCCTATTTTCGTTGGCCGAAATTTCGGTGCACCACTAATCGTCTCCTCTAGGAAGTCTCCATTCTCTGAAAGTCCTCTCTAGTATTCTATACACTTCACATTATGGCAGACATTTGGTGATTTTATGGGGCCACAATTGAGGCCCTTAGCCCTGGTTCAAACCAGCCCGGCTTTGAAATCGCTTTGCTTTAGCACATTTTCAAAGCTGCTAAGTGCGATTTTGATGTGCCATTTGGTTGCGGCTTACGAATTCATTTAACAATGATATTGCATAAAAAGTAGTGCAGGAACCTTTTTCAAAGTTGTTGAGTTGCAACTATTTGAGCGGTTCCATTGACGACAATGGGGTATGACTTGTCATGCAATTTTGAACTATCAAATTGCATGGCAAATCGCACTGGTGTGAACCAGGGCTTAATAAATAAATTAAATAAAAAATGGATTGAGTGCATTTATATAAAAGTGTGTTTTGTACTGGTAAAATGCTGTTTATCTTGTAAAGTAGATGCTTATGGTACAAGTTCAAAATGGTTCAGAGCTGCAGAGACTTTTACACGAACACAGTAAATTGGACAAGTATGGTTGTGATAGTGCGAGTTTTCTGTATTCATCGTGTTGTCTCTAGGTTGTCAGCCAACCCATTCTATTCTTTTCAAGTGTGAAATTTTAATTTGCATTCTAAATACTCACTTTTTTTAAAAAAATCTCAGCTAATCCTTTTCCAAGAAAGTTGTATACTTGTGTACTTCATTCAAGTGCCAATATTTCAGTTTTTCTCTTGCTGTCTGTTTTAAATACTGCATTTTGGTTACTGCTCAACATAAAACGCTGCATGATATGTTAGGCCTTGTACACACGGCCGAACATGTCCGATGAAAACGGTCCGCGGACCGTTTTCATCGGACATGTCTGCTGGGAGGTTTTGGTCTGATGTGTGTACACACCATCAGACCAAAATCCCCGCGGACAGAGAATGCGGTGACGTAGAAGACACCGACGTTCTCTGACACGGAAGTTCAATGCTTCCACGCATTCGTCAAAACAATTCGACGCATGCGCGGGATTTTGGGCCGCTGGTTATACGTCATAACCAGCGGACATGTCCGATGAGTCATACTAACCATCGGACATGTCCGACGGACAGCTTTCCAGCGGACAAGTTTCTTAGCATGCCAAGAAACTTTTGTCCGCTGGAAACCTGTCCGCTCGGCTGGAAAACTGCCCGCTAGGCCCTACACACGGTTGGACATGTCCGTGGACCAGTTTCAGCAGACATGTTCGGTCGTGTGTACGAGGCCTCAAAGTTCAACTCCACCCAAAAAGGGAAGTTCTGCTTGAAGTCCCCTCCTCCCCCCATATTTGGCATGTTTTTCTGAGGGGGGGGGGAGGAGGGTACATAGGTTTGACAGGTTCTGCTCCCATTTTTACTCAAATTACTGAGGCGCTCCAAGAAGAAGTTCTCCTCACCACCCCGCCCATGCCCCCCCCCCCCCTGCAGTCTTTTGGCACAAGTCACAGGTCCTAGAAAACTGCGTGACCATTTGCAAAGCACAGCATGGCTCGCGCATGCGCAGAGGGTTGCTGGCTGTGAAGCCAAATGCTGCATAGCCAACTGCCCACAGGATGCCAACACCGAGAACCTGAAAGCTAGTGAAGAACTAGCCCAAGGTGAGGACGGTGCTGGATCCCTGGACATGTAAGGCCCCGTACACACGGTCGGACCAAACCGATGAGACTGGCCCATCAGACCGTTTTCATCGGTTCACCTCTGAAGTGGCCGTACGGCCTGATGTGTGTACACACCATCAGTCCAAAATCCGATCGGGTCAGAACGTGGTGACGTCAAACACACGACGTGCTAAATAAAACGAAGTTCAATGCTTCCAAGCATGCGTCGACTTGATTCTGAGCATGCGTGGGTTTTGAACCAATGCTTTTCTGTACTAACCATCGATGGGGCAGCGGTCCATCGGTTCGGTTTTGAAGCATGTTTAGAAATTTTGGACCGAAGGAAACCAGACCGATAGCCTATACACGCGGTCGGTTTGGTCCGATGAAAATGAACTTCGGTTCATTCTCATCGGACCAAACCAACTGTGTGTACCGGGCTTAAGTGTCGTCCTATTAAAAGTCAGCAGCCACAGGATTTGTAGCTGCTGATTTTTTTTTGCCCAGACTGAACCTCCTTTTTAAATAGCTCACATTTATTATCCTTAATTGTGTGCATGAGCATTTTTATATTTATAGTCCAATCATTGTTTACAGTGTATAACTTTAAAGTGAGCTTTGCATTATGTAAAGAAGTATAGATTGAAGCCTGCCACTCAGCGCTGAGTCTTTAATGGTTTGAATTAAAAATGAAAGCACTTAATATACACTTTAATTTCTAAGGAACGCTAATCCTTTAACATAGGATGAAATAATAAAATGCACACCAGGGACAGGTATAAAGGGACTTGTGTAATGAACCTTCCAATAATGTCTGGGAGTGGAGCTTTTCTACACTTTGATAAAAATCAAGGGGCTTTGGTTGGACTTTGAAGTGTGACTGAGGGACTGGTCATATTGGTATGAGCTGTTGGGTGACTGGTTTTACTGGTGTAACAGCTGGTTATGGGGCCCCCAGCAACTGGCTATTGGATTCCCAGCTGTTCCGTCTCTCCCTCTACTGGAATTTCTGGTGTCTGCTCAACTTGTTTTAACCCTTGCTAATTTTCAATTCTCTGAATAACTGCATTCCATAATTTAGGAATCGGACAATGCTTTATGCATAGCTACATTAAATGTAAATTTCCACTATATAGGTTTTTGATAAAAATGAATTGTTAGACTGAGAGTAGTTTCACTTTCGCTCTGGGCCGTCTGTGTCCTTATATAGTCTAAAAAGTAATCGCAATTCCTTTTGTACTGAACAAAATTCCAGGAATTCATATGAAAAAGATTTTTTTTTCATAAGCAAATAATACTTCCTTCCTCGTGTGCAGATTGGGATTTTCTTGCTTTTGACAATTAAACAATTTGCAATTTACTAAATAATTTAAGGATTTTCAGCTCTGGCTTTATTATATTTTCTTTATCAAACCCTCACCAATTCCATTCATTGTTGAGGGCTGCAAATATATGGATAATGGATTTCTGAACACTGTTCAGATTAGTTCCTAACCTTTCTGGTGCTTCAGTTTTATGTTTTGAGACAATAATTTCCAGTTCCGTTTCTTGACATCCAATATGGAGGATTGTAAAATGCACCCCACTCTCTTGGTGATCTGCGAACCCCTACTTGTCATGCAGAAGGATTTCCCAACATGGCCCCCTGCAGGATATTTGCATAGCTATAAATTCTAATGGAATAAATAAAAATATCAATAATAAGAAGTTTGCCAATGGCAAGCTATTTGAACATGTCGTGGAATTCTAAATATGACTGCTGATGCACGCTGCACCACTGATCGCCGTGATGCGCCCCCCCATGGGCGCGCGGCGGCTGTTATCCTGCAGGAGTCAATAGACGTCCAGTCAGGATAACGAAACCCCTTTCCGGACGTCAATATGCTATTGACCGGGTGGGAAGTGGTTAAAGTGGAGCTTTAGTCAGAAAATCAAGTCCTGCTAGGTCACCTTATGCTGGTTCTTCTTGCTGGTATAGTGATGTACTACATTAAAAATAAGTACCTATACTGTTAAAATCCCAGTAATACACAGCCTCACCCTGCTCTGCACATGCTCAGTTGCTCTCCATTTTTGGCATTGTGAAATCGGAGCCATTAAAGGCCAATTTGCTGACAGCTTAAAGCAGAGTTCCACCCAAAAATGTAACTTCCGCTTTTCCGATCCCCCCCCCCCCCCTCCGGTTTAACATTTTGCACCTTTCAGGGGGAGGGGGGGAGCAGATACCTGTCTAATACAGGTATTTGCTCCCACTTGTGGCAAAAGAGCCCTGCAGAATCCATGGCGTTCTACACCATGTCCATCCCCTCCTCTGCCCCCCCTTCTGTCTTATGGGAGACACACGGTACCCCTCGGAACGTGCAGTGCAACTCGCGCATGCGCAGTAGGGAAACTGGCTTCACTTCCTGATTCCATTACTGAAGATGTCGGCGGCTGCACCTGGGAGCCGAGGGACAGGTCGGCTTCGGGTGAAGACATAGCAGGAGCCCTGGGCAGGTAAGTGTCCTTATTTTAACAGTCAGCAGCTGCAGTATTTGTAGCTGCTGACTTTTATTTATTTATTCTGCTTTAAAGATTTCCTGCTGTTCAGGGGCACTGGGCTTCAACAAAATGGCAGCCTTCAGCAAGAATGAAGAATGAATTGACAAGGTTCTTACTGGTAGGATCTCCAGGTACATTATTAGAAAAAATAAGGGTGGGTAAGCTGCCCTACACTGCTTTAAAATCCTATGTTTAGGTACACTTATCAACTGATGATATTCATTGTAACAAGTGTTTTCTGTGTTTACAAATATTTGTAGCTAAACATTAGCACAAGATTTTGTAGACATATTAGCAATTATCCTCTATTATATCTGTAAATGAGTGCCTTTCCTGGGGTTATTTAATAACACGGTGCAGGAGACATGCATTCATTTGGGTCTGTTTTGCTCTAGTGACTCATTTGCTTTGTCTCGCCAAACCCAGAAGTTCATTCTCATGGAGTGTGTTCTGATCGCTGTCTGGGATGATGAAAACCAGCAACTTTGCAACTGGAATTTAGCAAAAATGACTTGAGGATTATGCTTGTACTATTTCTGAACAAACTGTGTTTTGGCTCAATACTGCAGAAAAGTTTAGTAGCAAACACTGTAACCAACAAATTAAGTTAAATGTTGCCAAATGTACTTCAGTTTGACCTAGAGAAATAAGTATCAAAATAAAGTCGCAACCTGCAAGGTTAAAAGAGTGCCTTTGACCATTTTGTTTTCCATGACTGAGCAGTGATGTTAATCTTGCTGTGAAAACGCATGAACATGTCTCCTTTCCATACAACTATCCTGAGCTTTGATCATAAGTACATATTAAATGAGTGCGTTTTAAATATTTAACTGAATTCAGCTGTCATTTGATGATGTATTGAGGGGACGGGGAGGCGGCGCGGCCACTCTAGTGTAGCGCGCTTCAACCAGTTTTAAAACGGAGTTCCGCCCACATTATATATATATATATATATATATTTTTTTTTTTAAAGGCAACTGTTTTTATTCTTGGGTTGTAATCGCTATTTTTAGTAAAAACGCCACTGTATTTTTATTATTATTTTAATAAAACTAACCTTTTGTTTTAGCTGTGTTGCGCGCTTTCATCTTGCTTGTGGGCATGTGAAGCCCACTAGGATACTTTTCCGGGATATGGTGCTGCTGGCTACCCAGCATGCACCTCCCAATCTCGCGCATGTGCTTTTAACATAGGTTGCAGCGCAGGATACGTCTCTGGTTGCCATCACAATCGTATTCAAATCTTGCGATGCTGAGAGGCGGCGATGACCACGGACTCCTGGAAATCGTGACACACATCTCCCAGGAGCCAGTGCGCCGCAGGAAACTGTACAGCGCTGCGGAGGGGGGAAACCAGAAGGGAGAGAGAGCCTTGGAAACAAGGTAAACAAAGAGAAAATAATGTCCAATGCAGTCATTACAGTCAGTTTAGAATCGCATGATAAGATTAAAAAGTGGATGGAACTCGGCTTTAATAAAGGTGTACTCACAAAGGTGCATGAGAAACGCACATGAAAAAACAAAGGGTAGGATGAGCCTGTAGTAACAGCACTGTACCCAAACATGTGCGGGATGGATGGATGGATGGATGAGCCACTGAAGACACAGCGGCTCATCAAGTGGCTTGATGGGGAGCTGCTCTGACCGTCTGACATGCACGATGTGTATTGAAGTCTCCCCCGAAGTCGCCAAAAGTAGTGCAGGAACTACTTTTGGAAATCAGTGCGGCGCCACAAATTCAGCGTCGGACGGTGCTGGCAATAGGCTCCGATTTGCCATGCGATTTGACAAATCAGCCCGATGTGAACAGGGGCTAAACTTTTTTTTTACCTTAATGCATTCCTTTCATTAAAGTAGAACTATAGGCAACATTTTTATTTTGGATAGAGCAAGGGAGGGTTATATAACCCCTGTCAGATTTTTTTTTTTTTTTTGCAATCTGTGTCCCATTTGTGGAGATTTGCCTTCACAGCCAAATGGGAAGTGAGAGGAAATGCCTTGAAATAAAGGGAATTTGTGGGAGACCCCTAGGTCCCTGAAACTAGTATCATCATTTGGAAGATTTCCCCTCCTATTACTTTTCTGGGGACAACCCAAAATTTTGGGGTTTTCTTTCACTTTCACCTTAATGGGGGCACAGACAGCAATAACAATTTACAAGTGTTCTAATCCCTCTCCACATCTAAAAAAAAAAAAAAAAAAAAAAGCACTTCACTTCTGGCTTTGCTGGTGCAACGGGAGCCATTGGCTTCCAATGCTGTCAATCGACTGTGTGTGTCAATAGATGCTCACAATGCGGTTTGGGATCAAGCCCACACAAGTGCCCCCATAGCAGGCAGCTTGCTATGAGGCCACTGGGAAGGCAGGAGGAGCCAGAAACGCAGATGGGGGACCCAAGAAGAGGAGGTTTGGGCTGTTCCGTGCAATTCCATTGCACAGAGCAGGTAAGTATAGAGATGTTTGTCATATATATATATATATATATATATATATATATATATATATATATATATATATATATATATATATATATATATTTTTAATCCTTTACAAAAACTTTAATACGTTCCTGGTATGTCATAATTTACAACAGTAAAATTGTTTAGGAAAGTGTCACATTTTATCATTTATCATTTTATCAACAAAAATCAGCCTGTTTCAGGCAAAATGAAGCACTCTTCTCCCCAGTGATCATCACTTAGATTATGCATGGTAAATTTGTAGCAAGTCACAAGCTGAGAGGCTGCTGTAGGGGCAGATCTCTGTCAGATATTTGTGAACACGGCTAATAACTGCACATAAACCAGGTTTTACATGACTGGGCCAGCTTAGTCCTGGAATTAGGTGCTGATCCTGGCCGATGCTTGAACAAATATGGTGCTGTACTTCTGGAGAGAAAAGCAGATGAAGGCAATGTCAGGAAGAGTACTGTGTTCTATGAGGGAGGTTATAAATTAGGGTTGTCCCGATACCACTTTTTTAGGACCAAGTACAAGTACCGATACTTTTTTTCAAGTAGTCGCCGATACCGAATACCGATACTTTTTTTTAATGTCATGTGACCGTTTTCAAACCACAATACAGACCAAAGATATTTTCTTTAGAATTATGAAGAACTGGTACATCATGGTGTGGGGCTGTTTTTTAGCATACGGTACTGGAAAACTACATATCATTGAAGGAGTGATCACTGTCAGTGCAGCTCATCGGTGCCAGTGCCCAAAAGTGCAGCTAGCCAGTGCCACCTATCAGTGCAGATCAGTGCCCATTAGTGCATCAGTGCATCTCATCAGTGCCACCCAATCAATGCCAGTGCCACCTATCAGTGCCATCCATTTATGAGTGCCATTCAATCAATGCCAGTGCCACCTATCAGTGCCATCCAATGGTGCCATCCAATTTGTGTTCGATGTCACAAAAAAAAAAAAAAGTATTCTATTTTGGTATCGGGAGTATTTGCGCGAGTACTAGCGCAAATACTCGATATCGGTACCGATACTGGTATCGGTATCTGGACAACCCTATTATAAATAATAGTGGTTTTAAGAGAATATTTGTGAAAAGGACAAGTGTACTTGTAGTAAACAGTAGACCCCTTATCTAAACTAACCCCCAGCTGTTTACTTATTGCAGCATGACGGTCATGACCTCTTCTGTTTACTTTCTCTGGGTGAAAATCTTCTTTAGCACTGGCCATGCCTACAGAATGTACCCCAATAGGACGGTACTTTGAGTGTCTCCAGTTGGCGTGCAGCCCTATACGGGGCTATTGGGGCTCACTGCGCAGGCGCGGCCAAGGCTAAACAAGAGGACCTCTAACAGTGAGCGGGGCTGCGGCTGTCTTGCTGAATTAAGTATGTAGATGAGTGCTTCTGGGTTATTTCAAGTTGAGAGTAAGTGGATTGATGTACTTTTTTTATTAAAAGTCCAATTATAATTTACGTGTATAGGAATTTTTTGGACTGTTCGCCATTGAGAGTGCAGAGATAAGCAGACGAAAAGGTTTCCTGTCTGCAGAGCTGTTCTATATGCTGAGAACAACATGTCTTGAATAAAGAGATTATCTTGTATGAATATGGGATTTTCTTTTCTCCCTTTTTTTTTTTTTTTGCAACCAAAGATAAATGTATTTATTTATTTTTTAAACAAGGATTAAAAGTGAATTTTTGTTTATACAGTATACACATTAGTTTTCATAACACTCAAACAAATATGTTTATCTAGCTAGTTTTTGTGCGTGTTATCTGTATTTGGGGCATTTCCTATGTGGGTTAGTCAAAGGAATTTGAAATTGGGAAACTCAGTTTGGTTCCAAGCATATAGTTTATCATCATTGCCTTGATCAAATTCCTTGTAATAGTATTTGTATATGTATATGTCCTGGATGTATTTCTAACCAGTTTCCTTTAGAAAATATATGTGTTATGTGCACTGACAGCGCAGAAGTTCTGCACAGCTTTGAATGTGCTCTGATCAATGTTTGTGTGTAAATGCACAGAGTAAAGCTGGTTCAGTAGGGACCGGACAGATTTCCATCCATGTACGGGCACCTTGGTTGTACACAAGTCAATCCATCTACTTGTGTACAACCAGCTTGTTGGGTATTTCCCGACTGATTCGTTCTGATGGCTATAAGCCTGAAACACTAATTATTGCGCTCTTCCAGTAGCGCTCCCTGTCGGCAGAACACAATAGTGCTGCGGGAGGGTTTCCCTGGTCAACACTTACTGTATGTTGATCAAGGAATCAAGTAATTTTCTTTCCTTCCACCTATGAGCATTGCTACCTTAATGTCCCGCACACACAGTGAGATTTTAGGACGAATGATCTTCCATGGTTTTTTTTGCGAGCTAATCTCACGTTGAATCTGATGAGTTTACTAAAGTCACAAATTCTCGTATGACAGAATAGAAATTCAGAAGTGATGTCATGTGTTGTAATGCATTTGTATTGCATTTTCGAACGACAGGTAGACTGATTAAACGAAAATCGTACGATCTGGCATCGTACGAAAAAAAATTCTGTGCATGTCCGATAGAATAATATCGGATGAACTGTCATGATCGGCTCTCGAAAGCTCTGTACTAACGATCCGATTATGGTACGATCGATTAGAAAGCGGCATTTTTCGTACGATTTTCGGACATAAGACATAAAGTGTTACTGGCACTTTAAATACATCAGTATACATATTGGCCTACATTTATGAAGAAATTATTTTTACCATATTTTTTTTTTATTGGATATATGTTTTATAGCCAAAAGTGATAAGTGTTTATCGATTGGTTTGTGCAAAATTTATAGCATTTACAAAATAGGGGATAGTTTTATTGCATTTTTATTAATATTATTTTTTTTACTACTAATGGTGGCAATTTCTTTTTTTTTTTTTTTTTTTTTTTAATCGTGACTGCGACATTATGGCGGACACATCGGAAAATTTTGACACATTTTTGGGACCATTGTCATTTTCACAGCAAAAAGTGCTATAAAAATGCATTGTTTACTGTGAAAATGACAATTGCAGTTTGGGAGTTAACCACTAGGGGGCGCTGAATGGGTTGTGTGACCTCATATGTGTTCCTAACTGTAGGTGGGCGGGGCTTTACGTGTGACATCATTGATCGCCTTTCCCTATATCAGGGAACAGACGATCAATGACACTGCCACTGTGAAGAACGGGGAAGGTGTGTTTTTATTATATATATATATATATATATATATATATATATATATA
Organism: Rana temporaria; assembly: GCF_905171775.1. Classification (NCBI taxonomy): domain Eukaryota; kingdom Metazoa; phylum Chordata; class Amphibia; order Anura; family Ranidae; genus Rana; species Rana temporaria. The sequence goes on along the minus strand of NC_053490.1, from coordinate 272,317,502 downwards.
TATATATATATATATATATATATATATATATATATATATATATATATATATATATATATATATATATATATATATATATATATACACACACCTCTCCTCGTTCTTCAGCTCCTGTGATCAATCGAGGGACTCCGGCGGCGATCGGGTCGCGGGCACCCGACCCACGGCTGGGCACTTAAAGAGGACGTACAGGTACGTGATTGTGCCCAGCCGTGCCATTCTGCTGACGTATATCGGCGTTAGATGGTCCTTAAAGCGGATGTGCCAGTATAAAAAAATATTAAAAGCCAGCAGCTACAAATACTGCAGCTGCTGACTTTTAATATTAGGACACTTACCTGTCCTGGAGTCCAGCGCCGTCAGCAGCAGAGGACGAGCGACCGCTCGTCTCTCTGCTGCTCCCCCCGCCATCCTCAGTGAGGGAACCAGGAAGTGAAGCGCTCCGGCTTCACTACCCGGTTCCCTACGGCGCATGCGCGAGTCGCGCTGCGCCCGCCGATTGGCTCACACGCTGTGTGCTGGGAGCCGAGTGTTCCCAGCACACAACGGGCGACAGACGGGAAGTCAGAAAAACCCGTCTTTTGCCCGTAGCGTGTGGCCGGAAGTGGGTGCAAATACCTGTCTTTAGACAGGTATCTGCACCCCCCTCCCCCCTGAAAGGTGTCAAATGTGACACCGGAGGGGGGGCGGGTGCCGATCAGCGTGAGTTCCACTTTAGGGTGGAGCTCCGCTTTAAGTGGTTAAGCAAATCTAAAGCCAAGAACAAAAATTAGGTAGATTACAGATTACCAGTCTCTAAATTTTAGTTGGGGTCTTGTGGGTGTGTGGGAATTGAGGGGGTAAGACATGCCATATAATGTATTTCTACCAAACGCAGTACTTTCTATCAAGGCGCCTAACCTGAACCTCCAGGTTTCTAACCAAGCAATGAGGTCAGTTAATGTGTAACTCATTGTTTTCTTATTCGTGAATTTTTCCACTTTGATTAGTCAACTGTTTTTAAAGTAGGAGTTCACTCTAGAATTAGTCAGTGATCAATAAATAGCCCACGCTCTGGTAGTCCAGCAAACCACACCATGCTGCTCCTGGCATCGCTCAGCCCCCCTCATGCTATCTATGTTTTCTGATTGCAATGCCTGACTGGAAACTGCTTGAATCTGCTTCCTCTGTGCTTTGATGCTGGCAGACGTAGATCAGCCATTTTTACATGGAAGCCTGGGGATTCTCCAGAAAATTTTATGATTTCTATGTACTGTGGCTGATTGACTTTTCATTGGATGGTGCCTGCATAGTTTTGTGGCCAGTGCCATTTGGCAATGCCAGCTGCATGACGCCAATGCTCTTTTAGCTGTCTATAAGGGCAGAATTTTGATCACGACTGTGAGAGAGACAGTCTTCCCACAAGGGGTATTTTCCCCACTGACCCCCACAAATTTTAATGTGCACTAAAAACTCCAAATGCGTGCAGCTCTATTCCAGACATATAGGTGTGAGAGGATCCTTTATCTATAGTCATCCTAGTCAGGGACTCGACTAGCTTCTTCAGAAGGAGCAGGCAACAATGGAGGCCTGTGTGTTTTATCTTTCAGGTTTCCTTGTAATTGGGAATGCTTTCTCCTAAAACATGTCGCTAAATTACATTTGTTTTTCTAGAGTGGATCAATTAATTAAAAGTAGATGAGAATTTGATTTCATGACTGTGCCATGTTTCTAAAATTGTAAACACAGTGATCTATATATAACCTTGTGAGCTACAGCGTACACAGTAGTAGCCTTTGCCCTTCCTTTACGTGTTTACATATCACTTCAAATAATCGTATCCTTTGAATTTTCTGTTCTCTGATCATAATCCTACTGTTGACATTCGGCAAGTTCAATGTGCCTGATCCTTTTTAAAGAAAGTGACCATAAAAGTTTGCCTATAGATATTTGGCATCTGCTCACTGTTTCCTCATGTACACCGTGGGGTTGATTTACTAAGGCCTCATTCACACTTGGCCGTTCGGGTCCGTCTGTCGGCGGACCTGAACGGCCGCTCCATGCATCGCTATGGAGCGTCGGATGTCAGCGGAGACATGTCCGCTGACATCCGACCCGCTAAAAACAGACGTATGGGGGCCACGTCCCCATCCGTCCATGGCGGATCAGATTGGGTAAGATCTGATGAAAACGGACATGCTGTCCGTTTTCATCAGATCGCTCCATAGGGACACAGCGGTGCCCGACAAGCCGCTCCCCGCTCAGTGAGCAGAGAGGAGCTTGTCATCGTCGGCTCAGCGGAGATCTGCGGACTGATCTCCCGCTGAGCCGACGGGAGCAGGCGGACTCCGTAGCGACGGAGTCCGCCAAGTGTGAATGAAGCCTTAAACTAGAGAGTGCAAAATCTGGGGCAGCTGTGCAGTGCAACCAATCAGCTTTCCAGTTTATTTATCAAAGCTTAATTAAACAAACTGAAATTAGAAGCTGATTGGCTACCATGCACAGCTGCACCAGATTTTGCACTTTCTGATTTTAGTAAATCAACCCCCATGTCTTGTGCATGTATTTAGGTGTGCTCCTGTTGCCCCTTGTGTAAGGATACATAACTCAACACTCCAGAAAAGATGAGCGCTCCTTTGTACACCCTTTGGTGTAGCTGGAATCTCAGAAATGGCCACACCAGAGCCCCATGACACACATATGAATCTAATAGATGATATTGGTTGCACTGATCTTTAAAGGGTCACTAAAGGAAAACATTTTTTTTGCTGAAATGACTGTTTACAGGGTATAGAGACATAATAGTTAACCGATTCCTTTTAAAAATGATTAAAAATAGATAAAAATCAATCATATAATGTGCCTCTAGTTTCACTTTCGGTTTTAAACTGGTTTCATGTTTATGTGAAGTAAAGAGACCCACAGAACAAAAACAAACAAATCCAGGGCAGTGTTTTGTTTTTAAAATGAATCTGATTGGTTCTGTAAGTTTTAGACACACAGTAATGACAGCTTAGGCCACCGTGAAAAGCTCCCAGTACTGTGGTTATAAGGAGCCAGACAACCAGGAAGTGTGGAGATCAGAGCAGAATTACAGCCACTTCAAAGCAAAAACGAACAATAAGGACATGAAACCAGTACTGCAGTAAGGTAAAGGAAGCTATTTGGCTTAAAAAAAAAATTCCTTTAGTGATCCTTTAAGCCCTTGTTCACATTGGAGCAACTTGTCATGCGATTTGATCTGTCACCTGTAGCACCCTATTGTTGGCAATTGCATTGTTCGTATCGGTGCGATGCCGACTTTGAAAAAGTAGTTCCTGCACTACTTTTGGCAATTTCAAGTGTGATTTGCATAGACATCTGTGCATGAAGCCGCACAGATGTCTTCCAAGTCAATATGGAGCTATGAAGTTGCATAATTTCAAAGCCGCTGGCAATGTAAATGAGGGCTTAGTTCTATACATTGTGGTTGATTTACTAAAACTGGAGAGTGTAAAATCTACTGCAGCTGTGCATGGTGGCCAATAAGCTTCTAACTTCAGCTTGTTCAATTAAAGTGTTTGTTAACCCAAAAACATACAAATAAAGATCCTGTTCCTTTAAATCATGTTATACAGCATAGTGCTTGTGTTGTGTTTTTTGGCCCCCTGTATCGCCTGTAATACCTGGCTGATCCTGCCAGATTCTACCTTCACCCTCTGTATGCTTGCCACGATAAATCAGGGTTGATGAGACCTGACACCGTTGTCAGCATATGTGCCTTTGTCATACGCTGCTATCTGCAGCTCTCCTGTCTCCCTCTGTCCTCCTTCCCCTCCCTGCCTGTCATCTCTCACTATCGCTGATCTGCTCCCCTTCCCACTGCTTCAAAACTAACTGATCTGTATATCATCTCCTCTGTCACATAAAAAGCTGTGTCCTAGTGCCCCTATGCTTTATAAAAAAAATAAAGATGTCTACCTGTTTTAACAGTGTCTTCCAGTAATCGCATGACTCCAGGCTCTCTTCTCCTCTGTTCCCTGGCTGACATCAGGGAAATCTTTTCCCCGCCCACTGGAGATATCACACAGGGAGAGCCTGGAGTCATGTGATTAATGTGAGATGCTGTTAAAAAGGTAGAAGTGTGTGTGTGTATGTGTGTGTGTGTATATATATATATATATATATATATATATATATATATATATATATATATATATATATATATATATATATATATATATATATATATATATATATATATACGCAGGCCCTAGGATGCAGCTTTTTGTGTGACGGAGGGGATGAGACGGTGGCTTTTCAAGCATTTTGGCGCAAAAAAAAAAAAAAAAAAAACGCCTGAAAATCTCACGAAAGCTGCTTCCTATTAAAGTCAATAAATGCTTTCAAACTGGAGTCCTGTGCTGGCAGAGCAGTGAAAAAAATGCATGTAAGCAGCATGTTTGGAGCGCTAAAAACAAACGCCTCAAAAATGCCCCTCTCCATTAAAAATGAATGGAAAGCGCTTCAAAATCACCTCAATGTTTTTTGGAGCATTTTTTGAGTCGCATGTCCTTTATATAAAAAAAAAGCGCACCGCTAACGAATCAAAAGTGCTCATTGTTTTACGGGCACCTCTGTGTGAAATGGCTCTAAAATAGAAGAATACAGGTGCTCTTATCTAAAATCAGCAGAGCGAGTAATGACATGCAAATTGCAATAACCCACAGCAACTAGTAACACTTTTACCTTCCATCACATTCGTGCAATAAAAACAAAAAACTCCCTCTGGGAGTTTTCACCACACTTTCATGACCTATTACTCGTTACCTGGACAAGAAATGAATACTCCCCAGTGGGAAATCGCATGGCATTAATAACACGCACTACCCAAGGAAAGGCACCTGGCTGTCGGGGAGGCGCGTGTTACTTGGAACAAAACGTTTTTTGAAAGCAAGTAACAGCCTAGTAAGAGTTTCTAATCCTTCTCTCTCTCTCTCTCCTTTTTTTTTTTTTTTGTTATTGTTGCCATGTTTCTGACGAGATTTAGTTTCATTTCTTGTTGCGACGTCCGGTCAGACAGACATATCGTGGGGAGAAATTTTATAGACTGAAGTAGAAATTAGAGGTTTTAACCATTTCCAGTGCTTTCCAAAATAATTTGGTCTGGATTTGAATTTTACGTAGAATCTGTAGATATTGATACATGTGGTAAGATAAACCGCACAGCTCTTTGTGATTAGCTGACCTCCCTATCTCCTGTACAGATGATCGCACGTATGTACTTTAACAGGGACTAGAAATATTCTATATGACACAAAGTAGTATCCTGTTCATGAAAGTAGGATGGATGTAGGACCAATGTAGGATAAATGTAGGACCAATGTAGCAGAGCAAAGTAGGATGAAAGTAGTGTAGTAGTGTGAACCCAGCCTTAGGCTGGGTTCACACTGCTGCGAATTCTTTTGCGAATTTGAGCCGTTGCGATAGCTCAAATTTGCAAGTCATTAAAATAACATTGTTTTCCATTAGTGCCGTTCACATCAGTGCGGTGCGAATCTAAGCTGTGGAAAAAAAGGGTCCGGTGCCAGTTTTATCCGTGTGCAATGCGAATCCAGCTCTATAGACTGGCATTCCCTGAAATCGTGGCCACGAAATTGCGGTACAATCGCACGATTTTTAATTTGCAGCATTGTGAACTCGATAATGGCCACAGCCAGAAATATTAGTGATTGTTCAGCAAAATAAAGCATGGAGACATGGATAGATGTAGAAGTTTGCTCTGAATATTACAAATCTATTAAATAGTGTTTCTGGTTTGTGGTGCTCGGATACAGTGAAGATCCGCTTTAGGCCCCTTTCACACGGACGGATAGAATGGTGCTTTTTTAGCTGCGGATTTTCTAGATTTCTACTGCAGCTAAAAGCACACAACGCTTTTCTATGGCCCCATTCACACACAACGTTTAGCTGCGATTTCGTTGCATGCGGTTTGGTGCGAATAGAAAAAATAGATTTGAATGCGTCCAAGTGCGATTTAGCGTTGCTATATGCACTTAAGCGCAGGTAATCGCAGTCTTTTGTGTCAACTGCGGAAAGCAGCGTGAGAAAAAAAAGAACAGGAAGCACATCATAATCAAAAGGGTTGCTATGGAAATGACTACCGCAGCAAAACGCGGCCGCACGTAATCGCAATGTACAAATGCAGCTAATCGCTGTGCCCAGAGCCTTGAATTTCACTGAAAATGTACATGCTTTTAATTGCGGCAAAACTGCCGTCCGTCTGAAAGGGGTTTTAGGCCCCTTTCGCACATGAGAACAGATTTTTGTCCATTTTTCATTAATCTGTTAGAAAAAGGGACCTCAATGCATGTCTATGGAAAACTGGATATATAAACGGAGTATCATCCATCAACATCTGTTTCTTTTTTTAATCTGATCAAAGCGTTTTTTGTTCCATTTAAAAAATGGAGCAGACAAAAAACATGTAAACGGACAGTCAGTTTTTGCATTGTTGGTGGACATAAAAAAAAGCTGATGACAAAACGGAGCCCCTGTTCACGTTGACTGCTCCTTTGAAATGATGCGACTTTATCTAAAATTGCACAATTTCTAAGCCGCATGTCACTGCGACTTCGGGTGTGACTTGGAAGACATCTGTTCGGCTTCCTACACAGATGTCTATGCAAGTCTCACCCGAAATCGACAAAAGAGGCACAGGATCAACTTTTTACCTTTTTACCTAACTTTTTTGCACCGATTAAAAAAGAGTGATTGCCAGTAATAGGCAGTAACGCGATTTGACCAGTCACTCCACTGTGAACAGGGGCGTAAACTTCGAAACTTCGAAAAAAGAGACCAAATATCCAAACCTCTGCTTTAACCACTTCCCGACGGCCGTACGACTATATATGGTCGCAGGGTGGTTCTACTTCTCTGAGGCGCCGTCAATTGACGTCCGCCCCTTTCCGCGTTCCCCGCGCGCGCTCCCGAGCGCGCAACGGTGAACTGCTGTGCTGGCCGTGTCCCTTGGACACAGCCAATCACAGATCGCCGTGAACGGCCAATCGGAGTGGCCGTTTTCTAGGCGATCTGTGCGGCCAATGAGAGATGATCTCATATGTTTACATATGAGATCATTTCTCATTGCCGGCTCTAACAGACAGCGGTGCTGTCAGGGGAGAGAGGAGACGGATCTGTGTCTCTTGTACATAGAGACACAGATCGGTCACCCCCCTCCCCCCACACAGTTAGAACACTATATAGGACACACATTTAACCCCTTCCTCACCCCTAGTGTTAACCCCTTCCCTGCCAGTCACATTTATACAGTAATTGGTGCATTTTTATAGCACTGATTGCAGTATAAATGTGAATGGTGCCAAAAATGTGTCAAAAGTGTCCGATGTGTCCGCCATAATGTCGCAGTCGCAATAAAAATCGCAGATCGCCGCCATTGCTAGTAAAAAAAAAAAAATTCTGTCCCTTATTTTGTCGGCGCTATAACTTTTGCGCAAACCAGTCGCTTATTGCGATTTTTTTTTTTTTTACTAAAAATATGTAGAATATGTATCGGCCTAGACTGAGGATAACATTTTTTTTTTAAAAAAAATTTAGCTATTTATTATAGCAACAAGTAAACATTTTTTTTTTCAAAATTGCCGCTCTATTTTTGTTTATAGCGCAAAAAATAAAAACCGCAGAGGTGATCAAATACCACCAAAAGAAAGCTCTATTTGTGGGAAAAAAAGGACGCCAATTTTGTGTGGGAGCCACGTCGCACGACCGCGTAATTGTCAGTTAAAGCGACGCAGTGCCGAATCGCAAAAAGTCCTCTGGGCAGGAAGGGGGTTTAAGTGCCCAGTAAGGAAGTGGTTAAAGTTTTCTGTTCCCAGTAATTTCAGGGTGGGATGAAGCTCTTACTGTGGAGTGCCTGTAAAAAGGTCCTATGGGACCTGGTGGCTTTACAGTCTAGTGTGTAATGCTGTATTTGACAGATATCTTGATCTTTTCGGGACATACTGTAAGGGTCTGTGCTGTAATCCTTTAGTCTGGTATTCATGCGAACATCTCCCTCCTGAATCTGCCAGCTGTCTGGGAGCAGGTGAAGAAACCCAATCTAGCGACCCACCCCTTGCCATCAGCTACAACATGTGTGGACCGTTTCCTCCCGCACATTCATTTGGTCCTTACACGGGATGCTACTGCTTTATCCTAGGGTTGTGTGTTCAGGTGTGCCAATGGGGAGAGGTGTGGTAGTTCAGGATCACCTTGTGCTGTAAATACCTCCGAGCTATGTCTGCTTTGTACCGTAACCCTAAGGCTGAATGTTACGAGTAGCCTTGTTGGAGTAAAGTTCACATTGTAAAAGGCATGACTTCCTTTTGCTTGTTATAGTTACTCCTTACTGTCACTGGGTGGGTGTTGGTATTCTAGTTAGCTTTAAATCAATTTTTGGCAGATTTATACTGGAGGTTAGCGGAATTCTTTGAGTGAGGGTTGTGTGACCTCTCTATGCGCAGTGGCCGTGTGTTTGCTTAGAGGTGGGGGTTGGACTACATAGGGATCATTTACCTCTGGGTGACACAGGTTTAGGCTGCTCATTGAATGTAGAAAGCACACCTGTTTGTCATGAGTATCTCCAACTACAAGAAGTTCCTTCAGGACCTCAATAACCTTAAAGGTATGTATTTGTTTCTATGCTTTTCTAAGTCATTCTTCTCATACAATATTCATTGTGGGTCTTTGCTTCCCTCTAGCTGATCACTATAATCTGTCTGTGTATATGTATTTTGCATGATTCTGTTTGAGTGTTGTCCTCTGTAGTCATTGTTTCTTTGCATTTGTTTGAAAGAATGCTAGACCACCAATGACCGACTAACAAACCGATATTTCTACATACATACACTATATATATATATATATATATATGTGTGTGTGTGTGTGTGTGTGTGTGTGTGTGTGTGTGTATATATATATATATATATATATATATATATATATATATATATATATATATATATATATATAAAAGGTTTGAGCACTTGTGAAATACAAAATCATCCATAAATTTCAAGATGTCCTACTTGTTTTACCCTGCAGCAGTACTCATTGTCTAGAAATGTTAAAAATGTATCAAGCTAAAAAAGGAAGGTGATGATCATTTTTAATTGTAGTATATTTCAGAAGCACCTTATCTGAACAAAGCTCCCATAAGCATCATTGCAAAAAATGGATCTCCATACCCATGTCATTGTGGTGTAATGTGAACAGCATTGCCAAGATGAAACTTTGTTGCAGAAGTGTTATTTTTGTAACGTACTAATTCTCAGACTGTGCTTATAGGTATTGGGCCCCAGCTCCAAAGAGATGTGCTTCATTTGGGCAGCTACTAGTCTTCTGTCATTTTTGTATTTGGCATTTTTGCCGTCGCTGTTTTATTAAGTTCTGGTCTATATATTATCGGTTAAAAATACAGATCTCAAAGGCAACAAACCTGCCTCCTCCGTACTAATGATTTTTTTTTTTTTTATGTTTTCCTACACTGGAACGTCTATATAAATTGTGGTTCCAGCCCTGGTATCTTTGTGCCTTGCTCTATAATCTGTGTACATGTGATCAGTTTCCCCCATGACACAATTTTGAGTCTCTCTCTCGTCACTCTATTGTACCCACTCCTCCTCTGGTCTGCATTGCTGTCTCGTATATCAACGCAGGATCATATATCTTGGACCCAAGCACTACCTTTCATTTTCTCTCCTGTTCTTTATTTCCTTGTACCTTGGATAACATCTGAGGGATTGTGTGGATGTAAGATTTTGCACACTATTCTCAGCAAAGTGTAAACACTCCCTGTGCATAGTTGGAACATTTGGCAGCCTAATGGGACTCTTTTACTGTATTTGTGTATCATTTCCAGGATGCGTGACTGCTCCGATGTAAATGACCATTTCCTTTGTGTATTTATATCTGCTATCTCACTGTATATCTAGTGTGCATCCTCCTTCTCTAGGCATTTGTGTATTCAGCTTCTGGATCTTAGGTTATAGTGACCACAGACACATATGTGCACCTCTCCTGCTCACTGGTAATTGTTGGTGCTCTCTCTGGGATTCAGTGTCTCTTCACTGTTTATGTGCACTCTGTGACCCTTTGGTGTTTGCACTTTCTCTTTGACTCTCAGGCATTAATCTCTAATGCCTTGTACACACAAGTGGAATTTCCGACAGAAAAAGTCAGACGGAAACTTTTCATCCGATATTCCGACCGTGTGTATGCCCCATCGCACTTTTTCCATCGGAAATTCCGACGGAATGTTCTCAATTTTTCCAATGCAATTCCGACGGACTAAAAACCATGCATGCTCGGAAGCTTCGTTTTAATTTTTCTCGGCTTGTCATAGTATTGTACGTCACTGTGTTCTTGACGGTTGGAATTTGGTGTGACCGTGTGTATGCAAGACGGCTTGAGCGGAATTCCGTCGGAAAAACCGCCTGAGTTTATTCCAATGGGAAAACCGGTTGTGTGTACAGAGCATTAGGCTCCGTTCACACCTAGGTGTTTTTTAGGCGCTTTTCTGCCTCCACTCTAAAAATGCCCAACAGGACAAATCCCATTGTATTCAATGGCCCCTGTTCACATCTGAGCGTTCTGGCGCTTAAAGCCAAATGCCTGTTGCCCCAAAAAATTACATGAGCTTCTTTTTGGGAGATTGCAGGCCTTTTACGTTGGTGACATTTTAATCTTGATCACGCCTGTACAAAAATGCCCCAAAAAATGCCTGAAAAACGCCTAGATGTGAAAGGAGCCTTACCTAGTGTACTGTATGTTATTTCAAACCCGTCTCCTGCTTTAGTCACTATTTTGTTTCTTTGGTGAATACTCCACAGAATTGTCGGTTCTTTCCCTCCCCATGCGCACTCTAGTTTGCTGATGTTTTATACAGTATATACTGTTATATGATATGTATTAGACCTCTGAGCTTCAGAGCAATGTAAAATAACCTGCCCGCCTCCTTTTTTGTCCATTAACCTACAGTTTTCCTTTTGAGCCAATTGAAAGGAGGCCTTCGAATACCCATAAGCAGTATATCTGAAACCCTGCCCCACTCTCTCGTTCCTCCTACCATTGGTTTGCCTATTATGTTAAAGGAAAGCTTGTAATGACAAAGGGCTGCCATTGTTTATCGTATTCCAAGAAAACTAATTACCTGCCTTTCTTTACCTTCAAATTTTTTATTTTTTTCATCAACTCAGAACAAGCATGTATGTTAGAAAGTTACTGATGTTTAGAACTGTGTTTATTCAGGTTAGTACCACAGGAAGCATTGAAGCCTTGGGATTAGCATCACAGCCAGTTAACATTTTAAGACTGATCACTCAGTAGCAGCAGGCTCCTTATTCTCTTAATACAGGTTTTATTTAGGCTGTGTTCATACCAGTGCAAATTGGCTGCAATTTTTTTTTTTAACCGTATCGAATTCGCACAGCAGGAGATTGCGACCGGCACTCTGTGGAGCCGGTTCATACATCTCCGCAGCGGCTCCGGTGCGAATTGAACAGAAGACCTGTGCATCTTTTAAACAGTTTTAGGCCCTAATTCAGCCCAAAATTCGGGCTACAATCAGACTTGAAATGGTGAATGGAGATGCACAAGACTCCTGCTGTGAGCCGCTGCGTTCTTCAGTGTGAACCCAGTCTTAACGTTTTACCAAGGAGAGTAGGAGGCTGCCATTGCTGACCTCTTCTCTCCATGCAGGTTTTCTTTAATCAACCAGTATGAAGGTTCTGGAGGTGTGAGGGTTGGGGCCAGTTTCATCTTTACCACAAAATTTGAGATTTTCGTATAATTTAGGCTGCGTGTATTTGTTCTTCAGCCGATTATTTTGACATTCAGTTTTCACTGATTGTTCTCTGGGCATTTCTTTATTGTGTGCTTAGTCTATGTATGTATGTATGTATGTATGGGCATTTCTTTGTGTGCTTAGTCTATGTATGTATGTATGGGCATTTCTTTTGTTGTATGCTCATATACCAGGTTTTGTGACCAAAGTTCACTTCAAAGTATAACAAAGGCAACCAAGCAGCCCTACTAGCGCATGTTATGATTAGAATCCCCAATATGGGTAGCCCTAGAAGCCATGAAATGTGAACCAGTCCATAAGGATAACCTTATGTGGCTCAACGTCAGACATACCAAAGATATTCAATCCTATACTGAAACATACCATGCAGGTCTGGGATGCCCATAAATACTTTTAGAGAATTGCAGTCACCCAGTAAATCTAGTATGCCCATTAGCTGCAACCCAACTTTCTCTCCAGTTTCCCAATCCCCTTCTAGTTTTTGGGCCGGAATTGTGGAAGGCATGACCCAGGTTTTCAAGCTTATCACTTTTGTCTCTACCCTACCATCACTAGAACTATTTAGATACATCCAGATAAAGTAATTTATATAATGCAATATATTAAACTTCATAATGGCCCCCAACTCTGAACTCCCTTTGAGCAACTCTCTTGCAATAACCCACACTCAGGCCCCGTACACACGTCCGAGGAACTCGACGGGCAAAACTCATCGTTTTGCTCATCGAGTTCTGTGTGAAGCCGCCGAGGATCTCGGCGAGCCAACTTTCCTTATTGAACAATGAGGAAATAGAGACAATGGTCTCTATTTGGCTCGACGAGGAACTCATCGGCTTCCTCGGCCGAAAGTGTACACACGGCCGGGTTTCTCGGCAGAATTCAGCTCCGACCGAGTTTCTGGCTGAATTCTGCCGAGAAACTCGGTCGTGTGCACGGGGCCTCAGGCTTGAGATCACTCATCTTTGCCTTACTGTCTTGCTATGTCCGCTTCCAGTATACACCTAACTGTGGGCAACAGACTTAGGGAGGAACTTAGATAAGGAATATTTGGTCCTGAGTCTGGGCAACTGTGAAATATAGCCCACTTGGTGTTCTGGGTGTGGAAACCATTTACAAGATGATGACATGCAGGTATTTAGTGCCCACCAGAATCGCTTGTATTGTACCTGGCTACTCTCCTTGGTGTTTAGGGGATATGGACTACTGGGAACATTTTAACACATTTTGTGGTTGTGCCTGGTGACACAACAATGCTGGACGGATGTTTTGTCACTTTTTACACTGTTAATGGGACACAGGATCCTTCCCAGAGCAGAATACACCCTCCTTTGTGCCAGGCCACCTGATCTCTTCAAGGTTTAATTCCAACTTGTGGTCCATGTCCTTACTGCCTCTAGGCAGACTATCTAGAAAGCATGGAAAACCTCTACTCTTTCTATAGCAGAAACCAGATCTAGAATCACACAGGTTGTGCTTCATGAGAGAAGAAACTAGGTTGTATGACACAAAGCAAAAATGTTCTATTTGGTATATATTTTTCTACCCTCGTGAACGGACACTGGCCTACTAGGCCTTTAGGTTTGGTCACTTTTACCAACCCCCTCCTTCCCAGTGCTTAAACTACCAACTCGCATTCACCACTTCTATCTCGTTTTCTCCTGTTTCAAATATCCGAACACCTAACTGTACCGACTTGTTTTTTATTTGTGTTAAAGCGTCATTATATTGCATTACATTTCAATTTTAATTAAAAAAGAGCCTTGGACCATAACCTTCTATGCTGGTACGTTGCTTCTTTCTCTTTTTTTCTGATGTTTGTATTGAGACTTTTCCTTGTTTATGTTGTTTTGCCTCTCTTTTTTTTTTTTAATACATTTTTTATGTGCTTTCTGTCATTGGCTCTTTTTGTTGTTTTTCTACATTTATATGTCCTTTATATCTTTCTTTTTTTTTTCTATTCCTTTTATTTAAAGCCCGTCACCCACGACTCATTGTTTTGTGGAGTGTTTTGTGAAATTACTTGTGTAAAATTATTTAGCAGCTGTCTAGCTTTTCTTTTTTGTGTTTAGGCCACTAGTGTGTCCTCCGGTCACATGCTCTTCAATACACAGCAACTCAAGGTGTCCCTGTGAGATAAGGAAGGAGCTCCTCTCCATACTGGCACAACAGTTTAAGAAACATTTGGCGGTATATAGCTAGTGGTATCGCTAGAACGTTATTGGTCTTAACGCCTTGTTTATAGTCGTATCCTATGCACTGTCATAAAATATTATTGTATAGATCTTGGTGTTTTACAGCGAGTTAACTATACGACAAAGCTGTTCCGCGCTGGAAATGGACAGATAACATTGGTATTAAAGCGAAAGTTAACTTTCAGGCTAACAGAAACTGCTAAATGCACAGTTGAAATGCACGTTTGTGAAATGTTTTACCTGCCTAAAGGTTGCAGTTTAAAAGCTGCCATCCTCGTTAAGGGAAGCCTTGCGGCTTGACTTCCTGGTTCCCTACTGCGCATGCGCGAGTCGCGCTGTGTCCTCACGGGTCCCTGCTGTCTTCTGGGTGTCTCCCAGAAGAAAGCGGGGGAGTATAGAGTAGGCTCCGGAAGTGGTGTAGGTCACTGCAATGATTAAGCCAGGAAGTGGGAGCAAATACCTGTATTACACAGGTATCTGCTCCCTTCTCCCACCTGAAAGGTACCAAATGTGACACTGGAGGGGGGGGAATTCCAAAAAGTGGAAGTTCCATTTTTGGGTGGAACTCCACTTTAATTCAGAAAGTCTTAAAGTGATCCAGACATGCAAGGCAGATAACAGGGCCAAATCAGTGACCTTGCTTTTCTCCACTTTAGTGAGCAAGACTGCTTAGGCCCCGGTCTGCCCCTGGTGACTGTACAATGAAAGTGCACTTGCACCCTGTCGAGGTGACTACTCTGCTCTCTCCTTCTGTAAACATGCTCCCATTCTTAGATTGAAAGAGCTGGAATGCTGTTGCGCCTGGTTGGCTTACACGTATTTCCCTTTGTCTCTCAGTTTGAGTCCTGCTGTTTATTACCAAACGTTTTGGGACGCCTGCCTTTAACACACACACAACTTTATTGGCATCCCAGTCTTGGTCCGTAGGGTTAAATTTTGAGTTGGCCCACCCTTTGCAGCTATACCAGCTTCAACTCTTATGGGAAGGCTGTCCACAAGGTTTGTGTCTATAGCAGGGGTAGGCAACCTGGGGCCCTCCAGCTGTTGCAGAACTACAAGTAATCGGCGATCGCACCACACATGTGAGGTTATCATATGTAAATTTTAGATTGACAGTAATAATTCTATCACCGTAAAAGCTTTCAAAATCTTGCCTATTGATACTGTAATGTACCTTAGTTTGTTGCCGTTCCAGGTGTGCACAATTTTAAAGCTTGACATGTTTAGTATCTATATACTCGGCGTAACATCCTCTTTTATATTTTAACCAAAAAATTGGGTATAACCAGTTTATGTGCCCTAAAATTCATTAAAGTATATTTTTCCCCCAAAATTTGCTTTTGGAAAATCACTGCGCAAATACCACGTGACATAAAAAACATTATATTCTCTAGAACCTGTGCTTAAAAAATGTAATAAAAAATGTGTGGGGTTCTAAGTAATTTTCTAGAAAAAAATGCAGATTTTTCCATATATGTGAGAAGTGTCAGAATAAGCCTGGTTTTAAAATGGTTCTAAAGTCTCAAGGTATTTTTACCTGGGTCTCCGCTTTCTTTTGGTGGTATTTGATCACCACTGAGTTTTTTTTTATTTTTTGCGATATAAACAGAAAAAAAATGCAGAACATTTTTGAAAAAAATATATACCGTATATTTTCTGCTATAAAACATGTCCAATAATTTTTTTTTAAGTTTAAGCCAAAATGTATTCTGCTACATGTCTCTTGGTAAGAAAAATCACAATTGTTTATTTGGCTTACGTAAGTTATAGCGTCTGGTGTATATACTGGAATTTGGGTTTATTTCTTTTTTATATACTAGTAATTGCAGTGATCAGCGACTTTTATAGTGGGACATCGAATGAATGACATCTCAAATGTGAGTCCCGCGATGTGTCATTCACACATCGCGGGCAGAATCGCGGCAAATCTGCCCGCGATTCAAAAGTGTGAATTAAGCCTAACTGACACTAATACAGTGATTGGTGCTAATACTATACACTGCCACTCCACTAATGACACAAGGGTTAAATTCTAGGGGCAACCAAGGGGTTAAATGTGTGCCTAACAATGTTTAGAGTGTGTGTGTGTGTGTTATGTAAGCTTTTACTAAGGGATCTTTGGGGGGGTGTAACAGCTAGATTGCCTGTCTGTGATTTACCACACAGAGCTCCCTTCCCTGAATGACAGAGCTAATCAGCAGGTCCCAATGATCAACCATTGGCTGGGACCTGCTGATCAGCTTGTGCTGTAACAAATCACAGCACAGCCGGGGTGGCGCACGCCCCCTACCTGGAAGTGCAGATCACATGATGCAGCACAGAGTGGCCACCCTGCAGCAGTGTGGGGCGGGGTCAGCAAGCAGCCATTGTTGGTAAGGCCCCTTTCACATGGGGCAGACTGCTGTGATCTGCTTGCTCAGTGGGGGATCTCTCTGCTGATTCCTGCTGAGCAGGCGTATGATGGGCCCGTGTCTGGTCCACTCATGCAGAGCAGACACAGACCACTCTCCTTTATAGGCCACCGCCCACCTGCCTGTTTACGCCCAACTGCCATTTGATCTGTCGGATGGATGGCAAACGTATGCTCACCCGTCTGTTTTTGGCAGATATAAATGGACACGGGTCTCTTGTGTGGATGGAGGAATCTGTTGGTTTTTGTTTGTTCAGCCTGCTGGCTGAGCAACAACAACAACAACAAAAAAAACAAAACACACATTTATGGCCAGCTTTACTAGCGTTGCCGAAAGTTGTTTTGCAGAGCAGGGTTCCGTCAGTTTATTAGTTGGACAAAGAATCTTTTCTCACATGTTTTTTGCATTTTGATATTAAATGGTACACATTGTGTATGTACATTTCCTGTACCTGAATCATTGCAACATTTCCTGGCATCATGATGTTTTCTGAGGGTGTTACGGTTTGTGGAATGATCTCTCAGCCAAGGACTGTCTTATGACTAGGAGTAGTGTGTCCTCTCAGGAGTCGTTTTTAGTGTAGTCAGGTTAATGAAAAGTGCAGAAAAACAACTTTCATGTAATAAAGAAGTTTTATAGTTGCAGAACACGTCAGTATGGCTGCATATCCTGGTGTAGGAGATTTGCTGGGTTATCACTTATTCTTGGTGATGCCCTCTGGAGGCTACCGGTATAAAAGTGACTTCCTTTGACCACTCAGACATGCCATAGACCAAAGTTTCTGTCTGCACAAACGTTGAACTCTTCTGATGAAGAATATTCAGATATGATAAAGAGGTTAAATACACATGAATAGAATGAGAGCGACAATTGTGTGGGAAGGAAAGACCGGTGAAAGGGAGGACCTGTCTCTGCACAATGTGATCTTCATTTTCACACTTGCCCTTGGGGAAAATGACTTCACAGGCTGCTTTCCCGCTTGTCACCAGCAGAGAGCTCTGCTACTCCACCAACCATCACAGGCTTCTGCATTGCGATGATGTAATCGTTCTATTTATACAACAGCAGAAGCATGCACACAGGAAAAGTTTTTTTTTTTAAATAAACAAGTTTAGATGTTGAGCGCCAATTTTTACTGTTTTTTTTGCAAAACGCAGAGAAAAGTTTATTATTGAAATAGTGGTTGAAATGAGTAAGAAGTGTGACCTGCTTTTTAAAGGATTTGTGTTCCAAGAACTTAAAGTGTACATATAAAGCCACAACCTTTGTTTGAAGCTTGGAGAGAGTATAAAAATGTTCACCTCACTTTTAGTCCTAGTGACACTGATCATCAGAACAAAGAGAGTGAATCTCTAATGTCTCGTACACACGATTGGTTTTCCCGACGGGAAAACTGTGAGGGGAGCTTTTGGCCGGGAATCCCGGCCATGTGTATGCTCCTCGCAGTTTTTCCGACGGGAAAACTGCCCAAAAACCGCAGGACAAAAAAAGAGAACCAGTTCTCTTCTTTATTTTTATTTTTTTTTCACCGGGAAAACTGGTGGACTTTTGCACCGCGTTTTTTGGCAGTTTTCCTATGGAAAAAACTGCGAAGGAGCATACACACGGCCGGGTTTCCCGACCAAAGCTCCATCGCAGTTTTCCTGTATGGAAAACCGTACGTTTGTAGGGGAAAGACTGACCAAGCAGGTTCTCGGCTTTCCCCTCAGGCTAGTTCCCGTCGGAAATCCCGCACGTGTGTACGGGGTCTAACGGATTGCAGTTTGGCAGTCTTATAGGCCGGTTCACACCATGAATTGCACAGGAAGTGATTCATGTGCGATCCAGGTTCAGTGCGATTTCAGCCCAAAAATTTGAATAGGCTGAAATCAAGCTGAACGATAGAAAAAGTAGTGCATACACTACTTACAAAATGCAGCGCAACCGGTAACCATTGCTCTGACACCCGCTGCAGATCGCAAGTGCAGTGCCTCTTGAATGCAGTGTGGGGAAATGTGCATGGACTGGTGTGAATTGGCCATTAGATTTGATGGCTGTAACAGTTTTCTCTATTTCAGACTGGGCCGGTTCACACCACAAAAACGATCCAGATCTGCTACGGATGCGTTTTTGCAGTGCGCGTTTTTTGATGCATTTCCAGATGCATTCCATGTGCTTTTTTTTTTTTTTTCCCCCACTATACTAGGGTCCAGTGCATTTTTTATGCGTTTCACAGAATTCCAGTGCAGGAAAAATGCAGCATGTTCTGCTTTTTTTTTTTTCTGCAACTGACTGCACTGGTATGAACTATGCCATTGGGAACCATATAACCTACTTTTCATGCATTTTTTGATGCAGAACAAAAATACACTGGACTGCATGTGAACTGGTCCTAAGACCCCTTTCACACGGGAGGCGTTTTTCAGATGATTTAGCGCTAAAAATAGTGCCTGTAAAAGCACCTGAAAAATGCCTCATCTGCAATCCCAGTGTGAAAGCTAGAGTGCTTTCACACTGGGGCGCTGCGCTGGCAGGACGTTAAAAAAAAAAAAAAAAAAAGGTGGCTGAAAAGCTCCTCTAAAACTATGGTAAAGTGCCGCTAAAACTAACGACACTTTACTGTCGACGCCCCTGTGCTGTCTGTGTGAAAGTGTCTTAAGAGCAGGGTACCACAAACCCCGGGCGCCAGGGCGCACCTGCGACTAGAATTAGCAACCTGGGGCAGCACAGCTGGGGTATCCTGTCTTTCCGTGCCCCCCCCCCCCCCCCGCCACGATCACGTTGGGCCGCGCCGGCCAGTAATTGAGCCTGTGCCTTTGCGGTTTTCTGCAGTCCTATGCTTCTCTGGTGCCCTCTTGTGGTGGCCGTTGGTATGACAAGACAGCCAGCAATGCTAATGGAGCTTCCCCTGCCTGTTTTTTCACTGCCCGCCCACCCACCTCCTTCCCTTTTTCTTAGAAACCACAAACATTATATATACATTTTTTTTTATTCTAGCACCCTAGAGAACAAAATGGCGGTCGTTGCAATACTTTCTGTCACACCGTATTTGCGCAGCGGTCTTACAAGCGCACTTTTTGGGAAAAAAATAACTTTTTTAACTAAAAAAAATAAGACAACAGTAAAGTTAGCCCAATTTTTTTTTATATTGTGAAAGATAATGTTACGCCGAGTAAATTGATACCCAATATCTCACGCTTCGAAATTGCGTCCGCTCGTGGAATGGCGACAAACTTTTACCCTTTAAAGTTTCCATAGGCGATGTTTTAAAAATTCTACAGGTTGCATGTTTTGAGTTAGAGGAGGTCTAGAGGGCTAGAATTATTGCTCTCGCTCCACCAATCGCGGCAATGCCTTACGTGTGGTTTGAACACCGTTTTCATATGTGGGCGCTACTTATGTATGCGGTTCGCTTCTGCACGCAAGCTCGGCAGGACGGGGCGCGTTCCTGGCTCGTAACTTTTTTAGCTGGCTCCTAGATTCCAAGCAAATTTGTCAAGCCCTGCTTAAGAGTTTTTTCAGCAAGTACAGGAATAACATGTTGTGCAGCATGTTTGTCACTTCCTGTGAGCTGAACTGAAAGCATAAACAATGTGATCTTCCTTTGTATGTTCTGTAAACTATAAGTTCCCCCGCCTCATCATGTAATGGGGAAGACAAACTGTAGTCCAAGTCAGGACAGCAATAACAACAAAAGCACCCCCCATATATACAGTGGAGGAATTTGTGTAGCCACCCAGGGGGAGGAACGTCAACGCTCATGATGCATAAATAGATTTTTTTCAAATATAAACAAAAAATCAAGTAGATACTTTCATTCACTCTAAATTGCAAGGATGGACAAATCTCACGCTGCGGCAATCGTATTCTGACAGCAAGCATTGCCAGCTAGCAAAATACACAAACAGTACCTGCGTTTGATTGGATGCAGAGGTGCTATTTGGCAGACAATTTTCTGCCTGGTCCCTTTGATTTTTTTAGTTAAAGGATGTCGGGCGGGGGGGGGGGGGGGGGGGGGGTGCTGACAAGGCCACCCACAAGGAGAATTTCGCCCAGTACATCTGGAACTGCCTGAAGCTCGCTCTGTGTATGAACAACTATGACTAATTGATCGACTTCAGTATAATCAGCCTGTTGGATTTTTTGCATGGGATTTACTGTTGGCGGCTAGCATTAATCATTATGTTATGCCGGCAGAAAAGACTCCTCGCTGGCAAAACACAATGGCACTGCGGGAGGGATTCCCTTATCAGCACTGACTGTGTTGATGGGGGAATCCAGCAACCCGTGGTTGCAGGGAAGAAAATGTTATCACCTATGGCCTACTTACTTTTGTGACTCCCCAGCAGCATAAGTTTGTCCTGCCAGCTCACCTGCTTTCCTTGTTTTCTCTCTCTCTCTCTCCCCTCTCTCCCCTCTATTCCTTCTCTCGCAATCTCTCTCTATTCCTTCTCTCGCGCTCTCTCTCTCTATTCCTTCTCTTGCGCTCTCTCTCTATTCCTTCTCTCGCAATCTCTCTCTATTCCTTCTCTCGCGCTCTCTCTCTATTCCTTCTCTTGCGCTCTCTCTCTATTCCTTCTCTTGCGCTCTCTCTCTATTCCTTCTCTTGCGCTCTCTCTCTCTATTCCTTCTCTCGCGCTCTCTCTCTATTCCTTCTCTCGCGCTCTCTCTATTCCTTCTCTCGCGCTCTCTCTCTATTCCTTCTCTCGCAATCTCTCTCTATTCCTTCTCTCGCGCTCTCTCTCTATTCCTTCTCTTGCGCTCTCTCTCTATTCCTTCTCTTGCGCTCTCTCTCTATTCCTTCTCTTGCGCTCTCTCTCTCTATTCCTTCTCTCGCGCTCTCTCTCTATTCCTTCTCTCGCGCTCTCTCTATTCCTTCTCTTGCGCTCTCTCTCTATTCCTTCTCTTGCGCTCTCTCTCTATTCCTTCTCTTGCGCTCTCTCTCTATTCCTTCTCTCGCGCTCTCTCTCTATTCCTTCTCTCGCGCTCTCTCTATATTCCCTCTCTCGCGCCCTCTCTCTATATTCCCTCTCTCGCGCCCTCTCTCTATATTCCCTCTCTCGCGCTCTCTCTCTATTCCTTCTCTTGCGCTCTCTCTCTATTCCTTCTCTTGCGCTCTCTCTCTATTCCTTCTCTCGGCGCCCTCTCTCTATTCCTTCTCTCGGCGCTCTCTCTCTATTCCTTCTCTCGGCGCCCTCTCTCTATTCCTTCTCTCGGCGCCCTCTCTCTATTCCTTCTCTCGGCGCCCTCTCTCTATTCCTTCTCTCGGCGCCCTCTCTCTATTCCTTCTCTCGGCGCCCTCTCTCTATTCCTTCTCTCGGCGCCCTCTCTCTATTCCTTCTCTCGGCGCCCTCTCTCTATTCCTTCTCTCGGCGCCCTCTCTCTATTCCTTCTCTCGGCGCCCTCTCTCTATTCCTTCTCTCGGCGCCCTCTCTCTCTCTATTCCTTCTCTTGGCGCCCTCTCTCTCTCTATTCCTTCTCTCGGCGCCCTCTCTCTCTCTATTCCTTCTCTCGGCGCCCTCTCTCTCTCTATTCCTTCTCTCGGCGCCCTCTCTCTCTCTATTCCTTCTCTCGGCGCTCTCTCTCTCTATTCTCTCGGCTCTCTCTCTCTCTATTCCTTCTCTCGGCGCTCTCTCTCTCTCTATTCCTTCTCTCGGCGCTCTCTCTCTCTCTATTCCTTCTCTCGGCGCTCTCTCTCTCTCTATTCCTTGTCTTGGCGCTCTCTCTCTATTCCTTGTCTTGGCGCTCTCTCTCTATTCCTTCTCTCGCGCTCTCTCTCTATTCCTTCTCTCGGCGCTCTCTCTCTATTCCTTCTCTCGGCGCTCTCTCTCTATTCCTTCTCTCGCGCTCTCTCTCTATTCGCGCTCTCTCTCTATTCGCGCTCTCTCTCTATTCGCGCTCTCTCTCTATTCCTTCTCTCGGCGCTCTCTCTCTATTCCTTCTCTCCCTGTCGTCCAATCGCCCTTCTAGTGACTGCATCACTACTAGGATTTTCAGCAATGTGCAGAGAATAGAAGTAACTGAGGCTGCGCAGAGTTTTATATAGCCATACATATAAAAGGGGCCAGCAGGAAGCAATTTGTCAATACTTCAATTTCTGGCTACTTTAAAGCCGCATGCATACAGGTGGTTTGGCCTGTGCAGGTCAATTCCCTGCACTTGTGAATGCTTTGAAAGCACAGGTGCATTGTCCATTGTCTGATCACAAACAGCGCTAAATACCTAACTAAGTATCGCTTAGTTCAGCTTCCAGCCTCCATGTATTTGAACCTGTCATATATTTTGACAGTTTGCCGCCAGCGGGGCTGATCACTGCACCAACACCCCCCAGATGTCCAACACCGTGATTTTATGCTGAAGGTGCCGAACCACCCATATGCATGTAGCCTAAATGGAATGGAGAACACAATACAACACTTTCTCATATCCTGTTAAATGCACTCTAAGCAATCTGAATGTGGATCCCCCTTCATAGAGCACTGCAAGTGTAAATGAGTCGCATGCTTCTCCACAACCCCAAGTGCTGAGCATTTTCTTTTGTCACAGTGGCCAATGGGAGTGCAGGGCAAGTGAAGAAAAAAGCATGTTCTGCTCGGGGGCCGGACATTAAATCAAAGCAAACCCGTTGCATTTCTGTACATTGGTGAACATATGTTTGCTCTAAACTGTATGTACGGTGCCTTGAAAAAGTATTCATACCCCTTTAAAAATGTTCTCATTGTATAGCCAAAAAACATAAATGTATTTTATTGGGATTTTGTGAGATAGACCAACATAAAGTGGCACATAATAGTCAAGTGGAAGTTAAATGATAAATGTTTTTCAATATTTTTACAAATATGTGAAAATTGGGGCGTGTATTTGTATTCAGCCCTCCTGAGTCAATACTTTGTAGAACCACCTTTCCCTGCAATTACAGCTGCAAGTCTTTTTGGGGATGTCTCTACCAGCTTTGCACATCTAGAGAGTGATATTTTTGCCCATTCTTCTTTGCAAAATAGCTCAAGCTCTGTCAGATTGGATGGTGAGCGTCTGTGAACAGCAGTTTTCAAGTCTTGCTGCAGATTCTAAATTGAATTTAGGTTTAACTGAGCCATTCTAACGCATGACTATGGTTTGATTTGCTGGAAGGTGAACCTCTGTCCCAATCTCAAGTCTTTTGAAGACTCTAAGGCTGCGTAGACACACGGTCGGTCCATCCGATGAGAACGGACCGAAGAATAACTGACCGATGGGGCCCACACACGGTCAATTTGGACAGATGAACCGGTCCTTCAGTCTGTTTTCATCGGTTTTGTCCAATCGTGTGTACAGGGGCTAACCGGTTTCTGTCTGCAGACAGATTGCCCTGTATTTGGCTACATCCATCTTCCCATCAACTCTGACCCACTTCCCTGTTAAAGAAAAGCATCCCTACAACGTAATGCTGCCACCACCATGTTTCACGGTTGGGATGGTGTGTTCAGGGTGATGTGCAGTGTTTTCTGCCACACGTAGAGTTTTGCTTTTAGGCCAAAAAGTTAAATTTTGGTCTCACCTGATCACAGCACCTTCTTCCACATGTTTGCTGTGTCCCCCACATGGCTTCTCGCAAACAGGACTTCTTATGGCTTTCTTTCAACAATGGCTTTCTTCTTGCCACTCTTCCATAAAGGCTAAATTTGTGGAGTGCACGACTAATAGTTGTCCTGTGGGCAGAATGTTCCACCTTAACTCTGTGGATCTCTGCAGCTCCTCCAGAGTTACCATGGGCCTTTTGGCTGCTTCTGTGATGAATGCTCTCCTTGCCTGGCCTGTCTGTTTAGGTGGACAGCTGTGTCTTGGTGGGTTTGCAGTTCTGTAATACTCTTTCCATTTTCGGATGATGGATTGAACAGTGTTCTGTGAGATGTTGAAAGCGTGGGATATTTTTATATAACCTAACCCTGCTTTAAACTTCTCCACAACTTTATCCCTGACATGTCTGGTGTGTTCCTTGGCCTTCATCATGCTGTTTGTTTACTACGATTCTCTAACAAACCTCTGAGGGCTTCACAGAACAGCTGTATTTATACTGAGATTAAATTGCACACAGGTGGACTCTATTTACTAATTAGGTGACTTTGAAGGCAATTGGTTCCACTAGATTTTAGTTTTAAGGTGTCAGGGTAAAGGGGTCGGACTACAAATGCACTCCACGCCTTTCAGATATTTCTTTGTAAAAAATCTTGGAAACCATTTATCATTTTCCTTCTACTTCACAATTATGTGCCATTTTTTGTGTTGATCTATCATATAAAATCCCAATAAATACATTTACTTTTTTGGTTGTAACATGACAAAATGTTTAACATTTCAAGGGGTACGAATACTTTTTCAAGGCACTGTAAATCTTGGCAGTAAACTTATTTGATCTGCCCCCTTTTGGTCTGTTAAATATACAATTTAAAGCATTTTGTAATATCTGTTTGATAATTTCAAAAAAACATGCTGATCTTTTCATTCACAGATGCTCGTTGTCCTTTATACACAGACTACAAATAGATTGAGCTACAGATAGATTAGTCATTAAAACTGTATTCAACCCAAAAACAAACATTTATTGCATTCCAGTTTACCAATTCCAAGATGTGATGGCTGCATTTGTTTTCTTTTTTAGGCTTTCTTTCCATCCAGTAATCCGGCCAGTAGAGCTGCACGATTCTGGCTAAAATGAGAATCACAACATAAAATATTGCAACAACCACCATTTTATTCTCTAGGGTGTCTGCTGAAAAAAAAGATATAATGTTTGGGGGGTTAGGAAAAAATACGTATTTTAAGCAACAAGTGTCAAAAAAGGTTTATTCTTTAAGTGGTTTAAACTGGCCTCATTTACAGACAGAAGTTCATTCCTTTGATCTAAAAGCTATATGTTACAATGTTTCTCTTTAGAAATGTTATGATAATCTTGGCAGGCTGCCTTTTTTTTTTTTGACAGCTGTGGGCTTGAGCAGAGAATCAAGGAAATGCTTTAAGATCGGGAGTGGGGTAGAATCCCGTTTTTTTTTGATTATTTAACGATTAATCGTGCAGCTCTACCGGCCAGTAAGTCTGTTTTTCGACAGACTAAGCTCTCCTGAAAATGTAGCACTTGGTGTTAAGACAATCCATTTACCAATGACAGGGGTGCTTGCAATTATCAAATTTTATCTATTTATGGAAAACGTTTATCCCAAAAGGATTTTTTTTTTTTATATATTTTTTTTTTTTCAGTTTTTTTTTTTTTTAGCAAAAAAAAAAAAAAAACTGTGGTGATTAAATACCACACAAAAAAGCTCTATTTGTGAGAAAATTATAAAAATTCCATATGGGTACAGTGGTGCACGACTGCCGAATTGTCTTTTAAGGTATGACTGCGCTGAAAATTGGCCTGGGCTGGAAGGGAGTAAGTGTGCCCAGTAGGCAAATAGTTAAAAAAAAAATGGCTCATAGATTCAAAAGCAAATTTTGTCAGGACTGTGCTGAGTCACATTGATGTGAATCTGATTTTCATTTTCATGCGATTCTGTGTGACTCAAGTCTCATCTGAAATCGCACTAGTGTTAACGGAGCCTTATTATACCTACTACAGATTGCCGACCTGCGTTTTGTTGACAAAGCAGGACATAGTCTGTGTCCACTTTTTATTTAAAGAGACCCTGTTACTATCTGTACATAGATTAATACAGTTGGCCTGAATTCACAATACAGCATTACATTATTTTTTTTAACAAGAAAAAAAAAAAAAGCAAAATGCATGCCAACATGCAATAAGCCTTTGTAAAATGTGCTATAAATTCAACATTTAAATAATGCTATAGTGCAGCGATTCTCAACGTGGTTTCTGTTGAACCCTAGGATTCCTTCAGATGTTGCTGTGGGTGAATGACCTCTCCAACTGATGATGCCTACCTAGTTCTGTTGCCCACACCATTTGGCAGACTCGGATGCCAATGTTCTTTTAGTGGTCTGTAAGGGTGGCATACTAACCAACATTTTACCAGGGGCATTCTTTACTCTTTACCAGGGGCATATTTCCCACTGACCCCTGATTAATTGTTTTTGGCAGAGGTTCCACAAATCCTGAAAATGATTTCAAGGGTTCCTCTGGGGTAAAAAGGTTAAAAAAGGCTGCTCTAGTGTGCATTAGCATGTATGAAGGTGTAGAGCCAGTCTATAGAACCACAGTTCCATACAGTGCACATGTAAAAAAAGCAGTGCAGCGCTACTAACAAAATGATGAAAGTCCAAAAAAAAAAAAAAAAAAATTAATCAAAATGAAGAGAGGATAAGGGTGACTTCTGGAACCTCAATAGGTGATCGGATGAAGACTCCTTATAAAACAGTCAAGTATCCTTAGATAAAAGTACAAGCCGCTCACCTTAGCAGATGGACCTGTGGGTGAGCAGCAGGTCGAATGCGCTGTCCCTCTTAATAAGGGGGTATTATAAGATGATAACGGTGCCTCCTCGGTCGATCCTTTTCTCCAAACCGACTTTCAGTGGCGGATGGTCATCTGGTATACTCTCATGTAGTTGAATGGCATGAAAAAGTATAAAGTAGACACATAGTGCTCTCCGTATAGTAACCAAAATACAATAAGTTTATTTAAAATAAAAGTACTCACAAAAGAGGCACTATATCCTAGTGCGTAGAATATGAGCATATATCGATAAAATACCAAGTAGGTGGCTGTCCTGACATCAAAATTGGAAGCCCCCCGCACGCGTATCGTCCCAAGGTACAGGACTTCTTCAGCGGATAAGGGGCTATGGTGTCAGGATTCAATATATACCACCAGGACCTAATTTGGCCAATTGGACAAAACCCCGCCCCTCAAGGTAAGGAAACACCCATGGACATGCATTTAAAAGACAACAACAGACAAAATAAAGAACAACAGATAAGCAGAAAAACTTATGCTACCGGGATGTGCAGGCAAACAAATTAGCCACCATAACCCATCATATGGCTGTAAACAGACAACACGGATCTAATGTACATAAGCAATACTTAAATGAAATAAAATAAATAACCAGTACCTACTAGAATCACAAGATCACGCTGTGCAGCTAAGATAGGCATACATACACAGATGACCAGTACCTACTTGCATAGCGATGACATATTGTGTGGCTCAGATAACACGGATCTAATATACATAAGCAGTACTTAAATGAAATAAAATAAAATAGATAACCAGTACCTACTTGCATCACAAGATCACGCCGTGCAGCTAAGATAGGCATACATACACAGATGACCAGTACCTACTTGCATAGCGATGACATATTGTGTGGCTCAGGTAGACAGACAAACCAAAGGATGTGTCCATAAACAAACAGTGTCCACCATAGGTCACATGACCGCAACCAGTCACATGACACACCAAAGGCAGGAAGTGCCTATTGGCTGAGAACAGGGCTAGACCAGCCACCCAACATGGGCGGTACCCAAGCGTCATGACAGGACAACGTGGGCGGTGACGAGCAGACACAAGGCTCATAGGGGCTGGCTAGATAACTAAAAGGACGCCCATATAAGCAGCAGTCTAGTGCTAATTAGAACGGGCTAGCAAAGCCAAGCATATGCAGCAATGATAAAAAACCATGCCATAAAATATCCTTAACCAACCAAATGGTACAGAAAAAAGGCTCACAAAACCTAAACAAGGCAAATGTCTATAATGCAGAATATCAAAAATGAGGGGGAGGGCAAAAGACAAAATTACAATTGTCCCCGAACTGACCACTTGTCATAGACAAGAACAGAGATACAAAAAATTCATAACTAAATAACCGTGGTCAGCGTGAATACAAGGACACATCACATAAAAACCAAGGATAAAAAGTACAATGAGTGTTTTATACCGTATAGAATTAATCTCCAAACATAGGGAGCCAAAAAAACACGGGCTTCACTCTATGATAGGTGGAGATAATGCGAGATGAAAAAACAAATTTAAAATGAAATAAAAAAGAGACATCAGCACAGCCACCTACCAGGCACATAACATAATAAAATGCAATATACAAATACAAAAATATTAGCTCACAGTCAACACAAGCAAGCACAGAATAAAAAACTGAATAAAAAGACTAACGATCTGAAATAAAACAATTCAGGTCAAATTCTACATTTAACCCCAACGGTACACCTACTTTCAATTCATAAACCCAAAACGACTCTCGCTGGCTGAGATGCCTGATGAAGTTACCACCTCGCCAGTGATTTGCCACCTTTTCTATAGCCCAGAACTGCAATCCAGCCGGATTGCGGTTATGGTGCAGTCTAAAATGTTTGGACACACTGTGGTTGACAAATCCCTTTTTAATATTAGTTACATGTTCACCAATCCTCACATGTAGAGGTCTGGAAGTTCTTCCCACATACTGGAGGCCACAATCGCATTGTAGTGCATAGACTACCCCTATAGTGTCACAAGTGATGAGGTCCTTAATTTTGTAATTTTTTCCAGTAACTGAGGATGTAAACTCTTTACGCTTCTTGATATTCTTCTTGGCCTTCCTGCAGGGTCGGCACCTGCCACATGCATGGAAGCCAGTAAGAAAATTGAAGATCCTATTTTCAGTATACACAGGTGGATCTATTACTCCTGGGGCCAGTTTGTCCCTGAGTGAAGGCGCTCTCTTGTAAACAAATTGTGGGCGGTCAGGCAATAACGGGCCCAGTAACCTATCATGTTTAAGAATTGGCCAGTGTTTTTTGACAATATTTTCAAATTTACGGTATTGGATATTAAAGTCTAAGACCATACGGATGCCTGAAGAATCCTTTAGGTCCTTTTTTGGTCTATCTGCAACCAGGGTTTTTCTGTCAAGGTTACGGACTGCTTCCATTTCTCTATCCAACAAATCCCTATCATAACCTTTCTCAAGGAACCGTTTAGACAGAGCCTGTGATTGTGAGACAAAGTCACTTTCTTGGGTGCAATTGCGTCTGAGGCGCACAAATTGCCCCTTGGGTATGTTCAATAACCATTTATTATGGTGACAGCTCTCTGTAGAGATATAGGAATTACGGTCCGTCGCCTTAAAATATGTCTTCAGAATCACCTGGTTGCCATCCTTACTAAGGTCTAGATCCAAAAAGACCAAATGATCCTGGCTGATGTTCCACGTAAGTATAATATTTTTGTCATTAGCATTCAATGAAGATGCAAATTCATCAAAACTAGTTCTATCTCCATCCCAGATCATGATCAAATCATCTATATATCGCTGGTAACAGATAAGTTGCGGGGGTTTATGTTTGTAAATCGCCTGTTCCTCCCAGTGTGCCATGAATAGATTGGCTACGCTGGGCGCGAAACGTGCCCCCATTGCAACTCCTCTGGTTTGGAGATAGAACTGTTTATCATACCAAAAATAATTTTTCGATAAACAAAAAATCAAACAATCAATCAAAAAGTTCTGGTGTCTCTTTGATAGTTCAGAGGACTCAAATGCCCATTTTACAGATGTCAGAGCATCCTCATGACTGATGATTGTATATAATGAACTGACATCTGCAGTAATCAATAGGCAAGTAGAGGAAATCGTCAGAGTCTCTAATATTTGAATTATATGTTTGGTATCCTTAAGGAACGCTTTAGTATTAACGACCAGCGGCTGTAAAAAAGAGTCAATATATTGACCTAAACGTGAAGAGACCGAATCGATCCCGTTTACTATTGGTCTGCCGGGTGGGTTGGTGCTATCCTTATGAATTTTAGGGAGAAAATAAATAATCGGAGTACGGCAAAACAGGGGGTCTAGATATAATGCCTCCTTGGGGCCAAGAACCCCTATATGTTTACCTCTCGCTACCAAATAATGTAATTCACTCTTAAATTCAAGCATAGGATCCCTGGACAGAGTACTATAAGTACAGGTGTCACAAAGCAAATTGACCATTTCGCTCTTATAGTAAGTTTTGCTAAGTACCACCAATCCTCCCCCCTTATCCGCCGGTCGTATCACCAGGTCTTTCCTTTCGGAAAGTGATTGAATGCCATTTTTAATATAAATCGGATCATTAACCTTACGAACCTTCAGTAACTCAAGATCCCTTGCAACCATATTGCTAAAGACCTCGAGATGCTTGGTATCAGTATTCTGGGGGTTAAAGACCGATTTATTCCGTAAATTTGAATATTGACGTACGGATGGAGCCGGAGCACTTGCTGAATGAGTATTCAAAAAATACTTTTTAATATTCAAAGTCCGGACAAATTTTTTGAGATTAACGTAGGTTTGGAATTTATTTAAGTTACGAGTGGGGGCGAATTTTAAACCCTTATCAAGTACTTTAATTTCCTCATCATTAAGGGGTGTCCCACTTAAATTATATATTCCTGCACCTACTGGGGTTTCGCTCTTTTTTGCTCTCCCACCTCCTCTCCTTCCTCTCTTGCTTTTCTTTTGCGTGGTGTCATTCGATCCTGGGTATATTGTTGGGGATGTTGTTGGGGGTGAGGGGTCCACCACCCTCCTGGGTTGGGAGGGATAAAGGGTGCCCCCCTCCCCGCACCTCTCATTGTCCCATGAAAATCCCCTCCTGAGTGGGAGCCTCGATTTACCAAAGGGGTAAAACGATTCTGGGTAGGTAATGAGTATCCATACGGAAGTGGGGGTGGTCCCCTATTATCATGATAATTGAATCCAGGGTGATTATCATAGTTACCTCTAGCGTCATAAGAACCCAATCGATCATTAGGAAAAGGACGATTGGACTGATGATGTTGGTACCCCACATTAGACTCAGTCCCTCTGTGGGGCACATTAGTGACATGTTGTCTAAAAGGGGGTTGATGGTACTCTCCCTTTTTCCCACGTCCTTTATTTTTCCCTTTCTTAGTATAAGGTTCTAAGCCATGTTTATTCCGTTGAGGGGTACCCGTATCAGGATAATCAAATGTCTCATAGGAATAGACCTCCCGTTCTCCAGAAATGGGAAGTGGACTATTGGA
This sequence comes from Rana temporaria, assembly GCF_905171775.1. Taxonomy (NCBI): domain Eukaryota; kingdom Metazoa; phylum Chordata; class Amphibia; order Anura; family Ranidae; genus Rana; species Rana temporaria. The sequence goes on along the minus strand of NC_053490.1, from coordinate 272,286,128 downwards.
CATATCAACATTAGAGGGATCTTGGATGGCAGGAACTGTGGGAGTGGCTTGCCATTTGAAAGCAGTCTGTGTACTAAAATCATCAAGATCCCTAATATATTTCTTTCTTTTCTTTACTTGAGCTTCTGTGTCCCATTTGACTAGGCGATTTTTCAATTCCAAAGAAAGCTTTTGAAATTCATCAGAATCTTTAGAAGGTTCAATGGTGGTTCTAAGGTCCCTGATTTGTGTCTCTAATAATTTCATTTTCCTTTGTTTCCTAAGGAGTAACAACTCCAAAAGTTCCACACCTTTGGTGGTAAAAAATTTACCCCATTCAGCCATGGATTCATTGTCAGTGAGACCATCATTAGGAGGAACATCCCACCTAAGACGTCTCGGGACAATTTTAGCTACAATATACTGCTCAAAGGAAACGATGTCCCACCAAGTTTTAACTTTCTTTTCGAAAACGTGTCCTAGTTTTCTGAAAGAGTGGGCCAATTCGTTACCTTCTGCCGTATTACCATTTCTAGAGAAGATGTCACCAATTTTGATTTCTCTCTTCTCTAGATATTGAAAAACATCCATATTAATGCAGCACGTCTGTAAAAATTGAAGACAGTAACTTTTGAATAGAGAAAGCAGACTGCGCAAAGGACAAAACAATAACAAAGCTGCTGAACACTGAGGGTCAATAAGTCCTTGGTCAGAGTATGTAAAAAAAGCAGTGCAGCGCTACTAACAAAATGATGAAAGTCCAAAAAAAAAAAAAAAAAAAAATTAATCAAAATGAAGAGAGGATAAGGGTGACTTCTGGAACCTCAATAGGTGATCGGATGAAGACTCCTTATAAAACAGTCAAGTATCCTTAGATAAAAGTACAAGCCGCTCACCTTAGCAGATGGACCTGTGGGTGAGCAGCAGGTCGAATGCGCTGTCCCTCTTAATAAGGGGGTATTATAAGATGATAACGGTGCCTCCTCGGTCGATCCTTTTCTCCAAACCGACTTTCAGTGGCGGATGGTCATCTGGTATACTCTCATGTAGTTGAATGGCATGAAAAAGTATAAAGTAGACACATAGTGCTCTCCGTATAGTAACCAAAATACAATAAGTTTATTTAAAATAAAAGTACTCACAAAAGAGGCACTATATCCTAGTGCGTAGAATATGAGCATATATCGATAAAATACCAAGTAGGTGGCTGTCCTGACATCAAAATTGGAAGCCCCCCGCACGCGTATCGTCCCAAGGTACAGGACTTCTTCAGCGGATAAGGGGCTATGGTGTCAGGATTCAATATATACCACCAGGACCTAATTTGGCCAATTGGACAAAACCCCGCCCCTCAAGGTAAGGAAACACCCATGGACATGCATTTAAAAGACAACAACAGACAAAATAAAGAACAACAGATAAGCAGAAAAACTTATGCTACCGGGATGTGCAGGCAAACAAATTAGCCACCATAACCCATCATATGGCTGTAAACAGACAACACGGATCTAATGTACATAAGCAATACTTAAATGAAATAAAATAAATAACCAGTACCTACTAGAATCACAAGATCACGCTGTGCAGCTAAGATAGGCATACATACACAGATGACCAGTACCTACTTGCATAGCGATGACATATTGTGTGGCTCAGATAACACGGATCTAATATACATAAGCAGTACTTAAATGAAATAAAATAAAATAGATAACCAGTACCTACTTGCATCACAAGATCACGCCGTGCAGCTAAGATAGGCATACATACACAGATGACCAGTACCTACTTGCATAGCGATGACATATTGTGTGGCTCAGGTAGACAGACAAACCAAAGGATGTGTCCATAAACAAACAGTGTCCACCATAGGTCACATGACCGCAACCAGTCACATGACACACCAAAGGCAGGAAGTGCCTATTGGCTGAGAACAGGGCTAGACCAGCCACCCAACATGGGCGGTACCCAAGCGTCATGACAGGACAACGTGGGCGGTGACGAGCAGACACAAGGCTCATAGGGGCTGGCTAGATAACTAAAAGGACGCCCATATAAGCAGCAGTCTAGTGCTAATTAGAACGGGCTAGCAAAGCCAAGCATATGCAGCAATGATAAAAAACCATGCCATAAAATATCCTTAACCAACCAAATGGTACAGAAAAAAGGCTCACAAAACCTAAACAAGGCAAATGTCTATAATGCAGAATATCAAAAATGAGGGGGAGGGCAAAAGACAAAATTACAATTGTCCCCGAACTGACCACTTGTCATAGACAAGAACAGAGATACAAAAAAATACATAACTAAATAGCCGTGGTCAGAGTGAATACAAGGACACATCACATAGAGACCAAGGATAAAAAGTACAATGAGTGTTTTATACCGTATAAAATTAATCTCCAAACATAGGGAGCCAAAAAAACACGGGCTTCACTCTATGATAGGTGGAGATAATGCGAGATGAAAAAACAAATTTAAAATGAAATAAAAAAGAGACATCAGCACAGCCACCTACCAGGCACATAACATAATAAAATGCAATATACAAATACAAAAATATTAGCTCACAGTCAACACAAGCAAGCACAGAATAAAAAACTGAATAAAAAGACTAACGATCTGAAATAAAACAATTCAGGTCAAATTCTACATTTAACCCCAACGGTACACCTACTTTCAATTCATAAACCCAAAACGACTCTCGCTGGCTGAGATGCCTGATGAAGTTACCACCTCGCCAGTGATTTGCCACCTTTTCTATAGCCCAGAACCGCAATCCAGCCGGATTGCGGTTATGGTGCAGTCTAAAATGTTTGGACACACTGTGGTTGACAAATCCCTTTTTAATATTAGTTACATGTTCACCAATCCTCACATGTAGAGGTCTGGAAGTTCTTCCCACATACTGGAGGCCACAATCACATTGTAGTGCATAGACTACCCCTATAGTGTCACAAGTGATGAGGTCCTTAATTTTGTAATTTTTTCCAGTAACTGAGGATGTAAACTCTTTACGCTTCTTGATATTCTTCTTGGCCTTCCTGCAGGGTCGGCACCTGCCACATGCATGGAAGCCAGTAAGAAAATTGAAGATCCTATTTTCAGTATACACAGGTGGATCTATTACTCCTGGGGCCAGTTTGTCCCTGAGTGAAGGCGCTCTCTTGTAAACAAATTGTGGGCGGTCAGGCAATAACGGGCCCAGTAACCTATCATGTTTAAGAATTGGCCAGTGTTTTTTGACAATATTTTCAAATTTACGGTATTGGATATTAAAGTCTAAGACCATACGGATGCCTGAAGAATCCTTTAGGTCCTTTTTTGGTCTATCTGCAACCAGGGTTTTTCTGTCAAGGTTACGGACTGCTTCCATTTCTCTATCCAACAAATCCCTATCATAACCTTTCTCAAGGAACCGTTTAGACAGAGCCTGTGATTGTGAGACAAAGTCACTTTCTTGGGTGCAATTGCGTCTGAGGCGCACAAATTGCCCCTTGGGTATGTTCAATAACCATTTATTATGGTGACAGCTCTCTGTAGAGATATAGGAATTACGGTCCGTCGCCTTAAAATATGTCTTCAGAATCACCTGGTTGCCATCCTTACTAAGGTCTAGATCCAAAAAGACCAAATGATCCTGGCTGATGTTCCACGTAAGTATAATATTTTTGTCATTAGCATTCAATGAAGATGCAAATTCATCAAAACTAGTTCTATCTCCATCCCAGATCATGATCAAATCATCTATATATCGCTGGTAACAGATAAGTTGCGGCGGATAAGGGGGGAGGATTGGTGGTACTTAGCAAAACTTACTATAAGAGCGAAATGGTCAATTTGCTTTGTGACACCTGTACTTATAGTACTCTGTCCAGGGATCCTATGCTTGAATTTAAGAGTGAATTACATTATTTGGTAGCGAGAGGTAAACATATAGGGGTTCTTGGCCCCAAGGAGGCATTATATCTAGACCCCCTGTTTTGCCGTACTCCGATTATTTATTTTCTCCCTAAAATTCATAAGGATAGCACCAACCCACCCGGCAGACCAATAGTAAACGGGATCGATTCGGTCTCTTCACGTTTAGGTCAATATATTGACTCTTTTTTACAGCCGCTGGTCGTTAATACTAAAGCGTTCCTTAAGGATACCAAACATATAATTCAAATATTAGAGACTCTGACGATTTCCTCTACTTGCCTATTGATTACTGCAGATGTCAGTTCATTATATACAATCATCAGTCATGAGGATGCTCTGACATCTGTAAAATGGGCATTTGAGTCCTCTGAACTATCAAAGAGACACCAGAACTTTTTGATTGATTGTTTGATTTTTTGTTTATCGAAAAATTATTTTTGGTATGATAAACAGTTCTATCTCCAAACCAGAGGAGTTGCAATGGGGGCACGTTTCGCGCCCAGCGTAGCCAATCTATTCATGGCACACTGGGAGGAACAGGCGATTTACAAACATAAACCCCCGCAACTTATCTGTTACCAGCGATATATAGATGATTTGATCATGATCTGGGATGGAGATAGAACTAGTTTTGATGAATTTGCATCTTCATTGAATGCTAATGACAAAAATATTATACTTACGTGGAACATCAGCCAGGATCATTTGGTCTTTTTGGATCTAGACCTTAGTAAGGATGGCAACCAGGTGATTCTGAAGACATATTTTAAGGCGACGGACCGTAATTCCTATATCTCTACAGAGAGCTGTCACCATAATAAATGGTTATTGAACATACCCAAGGGGCAATTTGTGCGCCTCAGACGCAATTGCACCCAAGAAAGTGACTTTGTCTCACAATCACAGGCTCTGTCTAAACGGTTCCTTGAGAAAGGTTATGATAGGGATTTGTTGGATAGAGAAATGGAAGCAGTCCGTAACCTTGACAGAAAAACCCTGGTTGCAGATAGACCAAAAAAGGACCTAAAGGATTCTTCAGGCATCCGTATGGTCTTAGACTTTAATATCCAATACCGTAAATTTGAAAATATTGTCAAAAAACACTGGCCAATTCTTAAACATGATAGGTTACTGGGCCCGTTATTGCCTGACCGCCCACAATTTGTTTACAAGAGAGCGCCTTCACTCAGGGACAAACTGGCCCCAGGAGTAATAGATCCACCTGTGTATACTGAAAATAGGATCTTCAATTTTCTTACTGGCTTCCATGCATGTGGCAGGTGCCGACCCTGCAGGAAGGCCAAGAAGAATATCAAGAAGCGTAAAGAGTTTACATCCTCAGTTACTGGAAAAAATTACAAAATTAAGGACCTCATCACTTGTGACACTATAGGGGTAGTCTATGCACTACAATGTGATTGTGGCCTCCAGTATGTGGGAAGAACTTCCAGACCTCTACATGTGAGGATTGGTGAACATGTAACTAATATTAAAAAGGGATTTGTCAACCACAGTGTGTCCAAACATTTTAGACTGCACCATAACCGCAATCCGGCTGGATTGCAGTTCTGGGCTATAGAAAAGGTGGCAAATCACTGGCGAGGTGGTAACTTCATCAGGCATCTCAGCCAGCGAGAGTCGTTTTGGGTTTATGAATTGAAAGTAGGTGTACCGTTGGGGTTAAATGTAGAATTTGACCTGAATTGTTTTATTTCAGATCGTTAGTCTTTTTATTCAGTTTTTTATTCTGTGCTTGCTTGTGTTGACTGTGAGCTAATATTTTTGTATTTGTATATTGCATTTTATTATGTTATGTGCCTGGTAGGTGGCTGTGCTGATGTCTCTTTTTTATTTCATTTTAAATTTGTTTTTTCATCTCGCATTATCTCCACCTATCATAGAGTGAAGCCCGTGTTTTTTTGGCTCCCTATGTTTGGAGATTAATTCTATACGGTATAAAACACTCATTGTACTTTTTATCCTTGGTTTTTATGTGATGTGTCCTTGTATTCACGCTGACCACGGTTATTTAGTTATGAATTTTTTGTATCTCTGTTCTTGTCTATGACAAGTGGTCAGTTCGGGGACAATTGTAATTTTGTCTTTTGCCCTCCCCCTCATTTTTGATATTCTGCATTATAGACATTTGCCTTGTTTAGGTTTTGTGAGCCTTTTTTCTGTACCATTTGGTTGGTTAAGGATATTTTATGGCATGGTTTTTTATCATTGCTGCATATGCTTGGCTTTGCTAGCCCGTTCTAATTAGCACTAGACTGCTGCTTATATGGGCGTCCTTTTAGTTATCTAGCCAGCCCCTATGAGCCTTGTGTCTGCTCGTCACCGCCCACGTTGTCCTGTCATGACGCTTGGGTACCGCCCATGTTGGGTGGCTGGTCTAGCCCTGTTCTCAGCCAATAGGCACTTCCTGCCTTTGGTGTGTCATGTGACTGGTTGCGGTCATGTGACCTATGGTGGACACTGTTTGTTTATGGACACATCCTTTGGTTTGTCTGTCTACCTGAGCCACACAATATGTCATCGCTATGCAAGTAGGTACTGGTCATCTGTGTATGTATGCCTATCTTAGCTGCACGGCGTGATCTTGTGATGCAAGTAGGTACTGGTTATCTATTTTATTTTATTTCATTTAAGTACTGCTTATGTATATTAGATCCGTGTTATCTGAGCCACACAATATGTCATCGCTATGCAAGTAGGTACTGGTCATCTGTGTATGTATGCCTATCTTAGCTGCACAGCGTGATCTTGTGATTCTAGTAGGTACTGGTTATTTATTTTATTTCATTTAAGTATTGCTTATGTACATTAGATCCGTGTTGTCTGTTTACAGCCATATGATGGGTTATGGTGGCTAATTTGTTTGCCTGCACATCCCGGTAGCATAAGTTTTTCTGCTTATCTGTTGTTCTTTATTTTGTCTGTTGTTGTCTTTTAAATGCATGTCCATGGGTGTTTCCTTACCTTGAGGGGCGGGGTTTTGTCCAATTGGCCAAATTAGGTCCTGGTGGTATATATTGAATCCTGACACCATAGCCCCTTATCCGCTGAAGAAGTCCTGTACCTTGGGACGATACGCGTGCGGGGGGCTTCCAATTTTGATGTCAGGACAGCCACCTACTTGGTATTTTATCGATATATGCTCATATTCTACGCACTAGGATATAGTGCCTCTTTTGTGAGTACTTTTATTTTAAATAAACTTATTGTATTTTGGTTACTATACGGAGAGCACTATGTGTCTACTTTATACTTTTTCATGCCATTCAACTACATGAGAGTATACCAGATGACCATCCGCCACTGAAAGTCGGTTTGGAGAAAAGGATCGACCGAGGAGGCACCGTTATCATCTTATAATACCCCCTTATTAAGAGGGACAGCGCATTCGACCTGCTGCTCACCCACAGGTCCATCTGCTAAGGTGAGCGGCTTGTACTTTTATCTAAGGATACTTGACTGTTTTATAAGGAGTCTTCATCCGATCACCTATTGAGGTTCCAGAAGTCACCCTTATCCTCTCTTCATTTTGATTAACTTTTTTTTTTTTTTTTTGGACTTTCATCATTTTGTTAGTAGCGCTGCACTGCTTTTTTTACATACTCTGACCAAGGACTTATTGACCCTCAGTGTTCAGCAGCTTTGTTATTGTTTTGTCCTTTGCGCAGTCTGCTTTCTCTATTCAAAACATACAGTGCACATACCTGAGATGGTGTGTAGGTCCTTGCAATCCAAATCTGTAGCCAGTGCTCAAAATGATAGGTCAAAATCCTAGAATTCCATGCTCTATTGTCTGGCCCCAAACAGAGCCCACACCTCATGTAGCAGCTTGTTGGCTCAGTACTTGTCAGGATGCCCATCATCCTCTGATCCCCAGCCCTGCAACCTAAATTGCATTTTACTGGCATTGGGCAGATTATCCTGGTTGTGCTTTTTTCAGTCACTATTGGCAGTTAGAATGTGTCCAGCTTTGTTATATAGGGATTGATAAGCAGGTTGGGGGGGACGACGACTGCATCCAGAGTTTTTTTTTACCTTAAAGCGGAGTTCCACCCAAAATGGAACTTCCACTTTTAAGCACTCCCCCTTACACGCCACATTTAGCATGTAATTACTTTTTTGGGGGGGGGAGGGGAGTCAGGGCTTCAGTAGGAGTGTGACTTCCTGTCCCACTTCCTATTTCCACCTAGGGACTGCCTGGGCAACTCCTCAACTCCTAGGCGGCCCCTCCCTCTAGGCGATCTCCTGGGACACGTGACAGGTCCCAGGAAATCATCTGTCCATTCCGGGAGCGCAGCCTGACTCGCGCATGCGCAGTGCATACCCGGCCATGAAGCTGAAAGTTGTCATGGCCGGGTGCCCAGAATGTGAATGGAGACGCCGAAGAGAGGAGCGGGGAAAGGAGCAATGCACCGTGTGGCTGCATCGCTGGACCGTGGAACAGGTAGGTGTCTGTTTATTGAGAGTCAGCAGCTATACTTTTTGTAGCTGTTGAGTTTAATAAACATTTAAAGGCTGGAACTCTGCTTTTAAAGGCAGGGCTCAACAAGTTCCAGAAAACCCCAGGTGGCTAGATTGCGTCCTGGTGCCTGGGCTTTTGTCAGCCCATTCACTTTTGCAGGAATGCACAATTCCTAACGCCCAACATCCGGGGGGCATTCAGTTCCGGGGATGCTGGGCAAGTTTTTTTTTTTTTTTTTTAAGCTCGGCTGCCCCCTGATTGCTTCCACACACGCGGATAAAGTGCCTGCCTCCCTCGTACGCCACCCTCTATGTATCCTGGGCCCCTGCTTGGCCATTTGCAGGCCCGGGACTAGCATAGTGGGTGCCACAGGTCAGAGTGTAGGGAGAAGAGCAGATGCACGTCTGCTCTCCTTCTCTTGTTCCTTACCCGGAAGCGACGTGTGTTGCTTCACTTCCCAGTCCCCGTTGACGGTTTCCCTGGCCAGCATGGCTTGGAAAGAATATAATGCAGTGAGATCTGCACTGTATTGTGTTTAGTGGAGCGCAGAGGAGACGTGCAGGGTCACCAAAAAACATCACATAGTTGTAAAAAATGAAAGCTAAAGTTAATTCGAGGGGCCCTTCCCCCACATGTAATGCATGTAGAAACATAAACGCATGTGTTGGGCTGCCTACGCATGAAAACCTTGATTGCGATACACAGGTTACACAAACTGGCTCCTAGATTCAAAGCAAGTTAGAACCCTGCATTAGGGTAAAAAACTTTACTGGACAAGCTTCTAATCTAAACCCCAATCTATCAAAAAAAAAAAAAAAAGTTTAATCTGGGGTCAGACGGCTTTTATGTTCAGTGATAAATAGAAAGTAAAAAAATAAATAAAAAAAGCAGCATAATAAATGACTGGTCTATATAGATCAGTTATATATTTTTTTTGTAAGCTGGCCCTTTAAGAAGTTTCTACAGTTTGGCTTCAATAGAATAGAGGAATCCTTGATGTGAATATAAGGAAGTATATTGGAAATTCTGAAGATTTAAGACAAATTATATTTTTTTAAAAGCTATTGTATTCTATACTGTAGTTGGCTTTATTATATTATTCTAGTATGCGATATACTGCTTTCATAGTATAATGTCAAACGCGGTTTAGTAGGCTGAAATGAGGAAATGAAAGGACACATCTATTTTTACTGGAGATGGGTATGGTTGGTAGGTGATAACAGTTCAGTATCCTGGACCTGTTGTAGAACATGGCCATATATTCTTTGCGAAGATGTGGACTGTGTGCCTCTCCTATATAGTACTCTGATGACAGATGGATGTGCGGCACTCGCTGTGTCCTTGTGTGGAATTCAGCTTGTGATAAGCTGGACACAGGATCAGTGCATATAGCAGAGTGCGTTTTTATCCCTCCCCCACATTTCTCTATGGAGAAGTACTGTCGGTGCTCAATCTTGTCTCTTCATTTGACTAGAGGCTGTTTCTGTGTTTTGGGATGATGTGGATGTAAAGGGAGGGTCAAGGTGGGCTTCCCTAGAATATCCCTGCTGGGGAAGAGGCGGGTTGCATACCTGAGGAGGAAGATGATGATCATGAGTTCAGGTGGCCGCAGGCTGGAACAGCTTCCTGGCTTGGAAAGGATAACTCACAGAAGAACACCTAGCTCCTGCATGTCTAGGATTGGCATTTCTGCACCCTAATTTCAAAACTCACGTGGGGTTCCATTCAGGATGTAGGAGGAGCATAGAGAAGAGTTGCTGCCGCCGGAGTCTTTGGTGACTGTCACCCTAAGTGAAAGCAAGGTGCTGCGAAAATTCTGCCATGTGGCATGTCAAGAGACCGATACATTCCAATGCCGACCTGGTGTGCCTTATGTGCTGCATGGGTCAGTATGTCTTCGGTAGCGGGGAAGAAATGTATTCTTTTTGCATTGAAGGCTGCCTGTTTCACTTCCCCTCATGCCTAAACCTCAGAAGGTTTAGCAATAATCCGTTTGCTGAGTTCACATCCTGAGGATAAACTTGTGCATGTGTCACGATGGTGGTAGGAAGGCTCAGACAAGACAAACCTGTTATTGCAGTGTGTTTTGTATACGACAGCGTGTCATTTTTGTGTTAAGTGGGCTTTTCTTTGCTTTTACTTCCTTCAAGCCCCCACCCTCTACGATAGATCCCTTATCTGCATTTAAACCCAAAACTCTGTCTTTGGATTATTGTGACTGCTGCTTAATCCAGGCAGAGATTGGGCTGCAGTAGGTTTGCTGGATTATCATAATCTCTTTCCTGTACAGGGTGGGAGAAAGTCTCTGTAGGGTGAGAGGTCACACACTGGCCTTACTGGTTAAGGGTTTGTTAAATGAACTGGGTGATAGTGTGTCTAATCCTTCTTCCTTGCTTTCTTTCAGATGAACGAGACAGAGTACAGAAGAAAACATTCACTAAGTGGGTCAATAAACATCTCATCAAGGTAAATCATCTATTAATTTATTTTCCCCTGCCTTAATATTTGTTTAGTAGGTAGAATTTATCTTCTTAAAGCGGGAGTTCACCCATTTATTTATTTTTTGACCTTTTCCCCTTAGATTCCTGCTCGTTTTGTCTAGGGGAATCGGCTAGTTGTTTTAAAATATGAGCAGTACTAACGGTTTACAAGATGCATCCTCTCCGTCGCTTCCGGGTATGGGTCTTCGGGAGCGGGCGTTCCTTCTTGATTGACCGTCTTCCAAGAGGCTTCCGACGGTCGCATCCATCGCGTCACTAGTAGCCGAAAGAAGCCGAACGTCGGTGCGGCTCTATACTGCGCCTGCACACCGACGTGCGGCTTCTTTCGGAAAATCGTGACGCGATGGATGCGACCGTCGGAAGCCTCTCGGAAGACTGTCAATCAAAATAGCAACGCCCAGTCCCGCAGCCCATACCCGGAAGCGACGGAGAGGATGCATCTCGTAAACGGTAAGTACAGCTCATATTTTAAAACAACTAGCCGATTCCCCTAGACAAAACGAGCATGAATCTAAGGGGAAAAAGTATATTGTAGGGGTGAACCTCCGCTTTAAAGTAAAGCTTGACCATACACTGTTCAAATTCGACTGGTTCAGCAAGGACTGGCCAAACTTTTGAACAGTGCATAGCCATCTCTGATCAACAGAAAGCGATCATTCGATTGACGTCTGTTAAAGGGACACACTGAAAAAATTGTCTTCAGCTGAAGCTACTGATCAGTGTATTCTGACAGCTGCGGGTGCTGCTGTCATAATACAGTGTCCTGACGAGGTTTGTGTGAATGGAGAAAACTTGGTTCCAGCGGGCTGAAGGGAAAAAAAACTATATGGCCAGCTTATTATTACCTTAACTTTGTATAACATGTTTAGAAAAAGAAAATATACTTTCCACTGGTAGGGTTATATTAGTTAAATGGATATCTACATTTGAAACCATGCATTACTTGTGGAGGAGGGGGGAAGTAAATCCTAAAAGGCTGGAGCTACATGGACTATTTCATGATCCAGACATCAATGCTGTTCTAATGCCGCGTACAGACGGTTGTTTTTTGTGATGAAAAAAAGAAGTTTTGAATCATGAAATAAAACGACGTTTTTGAAACTTCATTTTCAAAAACGACGTTGCCTACACACCATCGTTTTTTCAAGATGCTCTAGCAAAGCGCGGTTACGTTCAGCACTCTTTTTTCCATTGAAGCTCGCTTCATAACTTGCTTCTGAGCATGCGCGGGTTTAAAAACATCGTTTTGCCCACACACTATCATTTTCATTGACACAAAAAACGTCATTTTGAAAAACGACACAAAAAATTCGAGCATGTTCGAATTTTTTTTTGTCGTTTTTCAGAAGACATAAAACAACGTTTTCCCCACACACGGTCATTTTAAATGACGTTTTCAAAAACGTCGTTTTTTTTTTTCATAAAAAAAAACTACCGTCTGTACGCGGCATTACTGCTATGCACTGTCATGATTGAATTATGTTCAGGTGATATATAGTAGCTCTTAAGTAAAAAAAAAAAAAAAGTTTATGAAGGAGCAGTGTATACTTCACATCCTCTTCACAAAACAGCAACTATTTGCTATATGCATTTCTTAACATTCCAATCAGAAGTTAGGAAAACTACCAGTGGTACAACTGATTTGTATAAGAGATCATGCATGACCATACTACATAAAATGCAGTGTGTTTGAAAGCGCGAAACCAATCACATGTGTATTAGTTGTTCAATTGGAGTCACCTGTGTAGTAATTTTACTGGGGCCTGGGACCAGAAAGTATTTTGAGTATGTCTTAACCCAAGAACAAAATTCCAGATTTCCGGTCCTTGGATGTGGTGGCTGCACTGGTTTTCTTCCTTAAGCAATGTACATTTTCTGCAAGTACAGAAAAAAAATATTTATTGATCTGCCAGAAATTTAGTGTCATAGGAACTTCTTGTGTGCTGAACTGAAATCTCAAACATTATCAGTCTCTATAGTTTTAAGCCCCGTACACACGGTCGGACTTTTGCCCAACCAACTTCAAAATCCGGCACTTTTCGTATTTGTGCGACCGTGTGTACGTTCCATCGGACCAACTTTTTTGGCTTCAATCGGACAAAAAGTTGGGTCTGTGAACGGACCAACTTTCTGTTCCGAAAAGTTTTGGACAAAGTACAAATGCGCATGCTCAGAACCAATGTTAAACTCAACCAACAATAGCAGAAGTTAACCAAAGGGTGGCGGTAAAGAGCAAGTAAAACCACGTGATGTTGGGAAAGTGTTAGAAAAGTTTGCAGAAAAGTCCGAGCGTGTGTATGCTATGGGTGTGATCGGACAAATCAATTAAGACAAAAATCCAAGGGAAATTTTGTTGGATGTCCTACCGTGTGTATGAGCCTTTATGCTGCAAACTGTGGAACTGCTTCTATGTTATGTAAATGAGAAGAGGGCGAGATGTTTAACTCCAAAATTAGTAACAGGTAGATTTGTGCGACAGTGCTGCGGTTTCATAATTGTAGCAAATTAATATTGTTGCCCTAGGACAGGCAAGATTACAGAGAGAAGAGAGAAAATCGATGCAGCCAGCACATGTGAGACCTGTAACCTGCAAAATATGGAAATGTTCTTGGGTTTGGATATGCTTTAGGAACAAAACTTGGTTCTTGGGGCCATTTCACACCAGCGGACTGATCGTGTTCAGTTGCCTGTTTTTCAGGTGGACCCAATCGCACCATCCCTTGTTCTCTATTGAGCGGCTAACGTCAGCGGACATGTTTCTGCTGACACCCGCAGGCATCTGATCCGGTCCACTAAAAACAGACAGAACGGATCAGATGACAGTCGGATGGAAACTGGCAGGCAGTCCTTCGCATTCAAACGCTCCATAGATAACAGTGAGCTGTGTCCGTGTCTGCTTTGCACAGCGGAGTGGACACAGACTTGTCATTCTCCTGCTCAGTGGGGATCAGCGGAGCGATCCCCCGCTAAACAGGGTGTGTCCCGTCTGAAATGGGCTTTATAGCTGATGTTGCCTCAGACAGTTATGTGAGGTTTAAGATATGCAATCAGAATACACAGTAAGCATTCATCTAGAGCGGGCGTCACTAAATGGCGGACCGCGGTCCGGTTCCGGCCCCAGTGGCCATTCTACCCGGACCGCAGCCTCGCCTGTGTGTCTCTGTGACCGGCTCGCCCGCCTGCCGATGCCGCTATATACACAGCATGGCAGGCGCAGCAGGTCTGTGCCGTCTCTGCACTCCCCCCTCCCCACACTGCCTGTCTGCCTTATTAACACAAACATGAATCACGACCGCGCTGGACAATGGGCGGGACTTTTTAAGTTAAAAAGTGGGTGATTGGTTGCTAGGCAGCGGGTCGGTCCCAGCAACAAATCACTCGCTTTTAATGGGAAAGGTCCCGCCCATTGTCCAGAGCGGCCACGCTCCATGTCCTGTGTGAATAAGGTAGGTTTTCTGTGGGGAGGGGGAGTGTTGTGCTGGACAGGACAGGGGTTTGCTATTGAGAGGCTTGTGATGGGGGGGAAGTCAGTCTGCGATGGGGGGGGGTCTGTTATTGTAGGGAGGGGGTTGTTCAGTCTGTGATGGGGGGGTCTGTGAATTTGGGGGCTCCGTCTGATTGGTGGGTCAGTCTGTGATAGGGGGTCTGATTTGGGGGGGGGGTCAGTCTGTGATAGGGAGATCTGTGATTGTGGGGGGTTCAGTCTAAGATGGGGTGTTCTGTGATTGTGGGTGGGGGGGTTCAGTTTGTAATTGGGGAGGGTTAAATCTGATTTGGGGGGTCAGTCTGTGATAGGAGGTCTGTGATTTGGGGGGTCAGTCTGTGATAGGGGGGGATCTGTGATTGTGGGGGGGGGGGGTTCAGTCTGTGATGGGGTGGTCTGTAATTGGGGAGGTCTGTGATTGTGGGGGGGGGGTTCAGCCTGTGATTGTGGGGGGATCAGTCTATGATAGTGGGGTCTGTGATTGGGGGGGTCAGTCTGTGATGGGGTGGTCTGTGAATTTGGGGGGTCAGTCTGTTATAGGGGGTCTGATTTGGGGGGTCAGTCTGTGATGGGGGGATCTGTGTTTGTGGGGGGTTCAGTTTGTAATTGGAAGGGATCAGTCTGATGTGGGGTCTGATTTGGGGGGGGGTGTGATTGTGGGGGGTTCAGTCTGTGATGGGGTGGTCTGTGATTGTGGGGGGTCCATCTGTGATTGGGGGGGTCCATCTGTGATTGGGGGATCAGTCTGTAATAGGGGGTCTGTGATTTGGGGGATCTGATCGGGGGGGGGGTCAGCCTGTAATAGGGGGATCTGTGATTGTGGGGGTTCAGTCTGTGATTGGGGGGTCCATCTGTGATTGTGGGGAATCAGTCTGTGCTGGGGGTGTCCATCTGTGATTGGGGGGGATCGGTATGTGATGGGGGTCTGTGATTTGGGGGGTCAGTCTGGGATGGGGGATCTGTGATTTTGGGGGGGTCAGTCTGTAATGGGGGGTTTGTGATGAGGCAGGGGGATGTGATGTAAAAGGGGTTCTATGATTTCTGCACTGGCAAAACACAGGTCTGTTTTCTATGTGTCCTGTTCACATTGAAACAGCGCCCCTGCGTGCTGAGCAGTGTGGTACAAAATGCATTCTGTTTCTATGCACCGCAACTGATCTGTGCTGCATAAAAATGAAAGAAATTTATTTTGCGATTTTTAAGTCGATTTCGATGGTGTGTGGGTCTTAAAGGTGTGTGCATATGTGTGGTGGGGGGGCGCTGTGAAGTGGAGGATATCATGTGGCGTCATAGCACCAATATGACATTCGGACCTCCGCTGGAAGAATTTTTTTCCGTCCGGACCCCCGTGAATTTTAATTCACTACCCCTGATCTAGAGTAAACAAAGCTCACCTTTCTGCCTTTTTACCTTGTCATTTTCACAGGTTCGCAAGCACATCAATGATCTATATGAAGATCTACGGGATGGACACAATCTTATCTCCCTTTTGGAGGTCCTTTCTGGCGTTAGATTAGTAAGTATCTATTTTTGCTTTCTTTGTGTGCTCTGCCATTGATTCACTCACTTGTCCTCACAGTCTCATTGCCATGTCCATCAGAACAAGGACCCCGAGGCTCCCCGGAGCCTACGACTCACCCGTAAGCCATCCCGACGCCTTTTGATGGGAGAGGATTCAGAGGACAACCCCGACGATGCTGTATGTCACTAGAGCTACCATTCTGCCAGCTAACCCAGTGGGAGGATCGATTCCAGCACTGGGCTATCTGCTTATGGGCACAGCACAGGAGCATTGTGGGAGGTGGATGTGTGCTGTGTGATTTTAGCATGCGCATGAAGGGAACGCTCAAAACATGTACATGTAATTTACATGTGCTTGTTCACCTCCTTCCCTCAGTCACTGCACGGGGTGAATTACAAATAACTTATAGCTTTGTACCCAGATAGGCAGAAAAAAGGTGTGAGGTGTCACCTAATTCACATATCATTATTTTCTTCCCACCATCCACTACTTGATTGTCCTGTTTGTAGTCACTTGCTTTTGTCCTTACCTCACAATGTTGTCCATTTTTTTTATACACAACTGTTATTTCTAATTTTTCATTACCACCCCTTATGTTATGTCTTTTTAAATTTTATTTAATCTTTTATGCCTCTTAATTTGTGTTTTTTTTTTTTTTTTTTTTTTTTTTAGTATCTCTTCTATTAAGGTCCCTTTCTTTCTGTTCATTCGCCATCATATTTCTAACTTTCTTGCTCTTTAACCACTTCTAGTATGCTTGCTGCTCAGTTTTCCAGGTTCATATGGTCTCTCTATGTTCTTTGTCTTAATTCTTTACTTTGCTTTGCAGCCCAGAGAGAAAGGTAGGATGCGATTCCATCGCCTTCAGAATGTGCAGATTGCACTGGATTTCCTCAAACAACGTCAGGTAATTCATGAGTGATGGACTCAAATTTTGTCTTTACTATTACAAAGAAGACGGCATTCTTTTTATTAGATGCATGTTTATTGGGTTCTACTCATCATTCAAGCGAAATATCTCCTATTGCCCCCCACATCAAAATTGAACCTGTTTAGCAGGGACCAGCCACATTTTGATCAATGTGTGGCCATCCCTGCTCGAAAGAAGTAAATTAGTTGATTGAGGCCGGGTTCACACTGGTACGACAAACGCTCCGACATTAGGAGCTGACGTATGAAAATCAATGTTTCCCTATGAGAGCCGTCTTAACTGGTCCAACACAAGTCGTTCCGACTTTGAAAAGTTCCTGCACTACTTTGGTCCGACTTTGATCCTACTTCAGCCCATTGAATATCATTGAAGTCGGATCAAAGTAGGATCCTTGTCCTAACCATCCGACATGTGACATCTGACATGGTGATTACAGCAGCAGTAAAAGGAATTTATCTCACACTGGGATTGTTTTGATTGGTCAAAGAAACAAGTCAGACTATCACAAAGTCGGATCAAAGTAGTATCCTGTTCATGAAAGTCGGATGGATGTCAGACCAATGTAGGATCAATGTAGGACTGATGTCACAGAGCAAAGTAGGATGAAAGTTGTATCACTGTCGTGTAGTATCAGTGTGAACCCAGCCTGACTTGCCTGCAGCCACTGATCAATGAATTCTGACAGTGACGAGACCCAGTGGAGGTGGGAATCCACCATCCACCTTGTTTGTGTTGATGGTGATATCTGTTTTTGTTTTTTTGATCGACTTGCAGAATTTCTTATTTTTTTTGTCATGCAGTCCCTGTAAAATAGCTAGGGAAAAATTGTTTGTGCATGCATACCTGCCAAACACTATTCACTGTGGCTATATCAAAAACTTTCTCCTGATTTTTAAAGCAGCCATATCTAAAACCTGTGGCTAGCTATCAAGCCAACGCTCCAGGTATTTATTCTGTGTTTTTTGCACAGCCACATCAGAGATGCTATTATAGGGGGCAATTTGAGACTGACTAATTGAATAGAGTTGTGGATACAAACTGCCAGCAGGCATAAGGAAGTTTTTTTTGAAAAATCTGTGGAATAGAGGCAGTTTCAGGGAACATTCAAGGTTAATATATGCCTTTCTTTTTCTCAAGCAGCAGGCTACACAGGAATGGCATACTTTCCTACACTGTAAGCTATGTTAACATGCAAAGCAACTCAGAGACTGCCGGAAGGGAGATAGTCAAAAACAGATTGCACAGCAAAGTACACTCCCCCTTCCTAATATGTCATACCGTCCTGAAATGATCTGTAATGGTAACGAGCTCCTGATTCAGTCCAAACTCATGTTGGGACCAAATTTTGCTTATTTGGAGGTTTGGCAACAAGCCAACATAAAGGGGCATTCAGCTGTTTCAAAAACTTCCTGGCTTCGGAAAAAAGTGATACACTTAACTATGATATTACTACTGCTGCTAAATGTGTCCGCTTCCTGCTCAGGCTGGTTGTGGGAGAGCTTGGTGATTTCAAGACCTAGAAAAACCCTCTTGACAAAGCACCTTGTCCTTGTTAATGAGCACAAGGGCCTGTTCCCCGTAACCTTGGCCCGGTGCTCCTTGTCATTTTGTAAGTTAACAGTAAATAAACTTAAATGCAAATGAATACCTGCGCTGTGGTATCCAATGAATTAACCTTTATGAAAGCGTACAGACAACCGTGAAAAATCGAAATGGTAAAATCCCAATAAATACAACTACAAATAAATTAAATAAAAACAATATAAAAAAATTGTGAAAATTATTAATCACGTTTCATTGCTGCCACCGTCATAAATTAGTAAATTCAAAACCGCAAAGTGTCCACTTCACAGTACTGCTGTGATATACTTGTCTTCAAAATAGTGAAAATAATCCCTTTTTAAATAGGTTCACCATAAATAATGTAAGTAGTAGTGATCCAATATTTCCCACAAAACAAACGATTCTACATCAACCCACCACCTCTCATGCTCAAGTGATTCCTCTCCCCTACAGAAAGGCACTCACCAGAGCGCCGTGCCCTCCACTCTCATGGTTGGTATAGTTTGCTTGTGTGGTTTAAATACCAGCTGTCAGATCTGTAAACCTCACTATGTTTCTCCATAAGACTCATAATTGGTCATTCACATTCAGAAAAGATGCCTCCAATGGTACAGTAACTAATAAAATAGACCTTTATTTCAAAATGTGGAAACCATTCACAAATACGAAAAAAACAATCCTGCGCTTCAATCAATGAAACCAAGTTAAAATGACGTCTGGTATCACTGAACAGTCTTGCCACCTTCCGATTCCTCGCACAGCGCTCTGCGTCACTTCCAGTCTGACGCCTTTCATCACTTCTGACTGTATCCCAGGGTTGTGATAAAATCGGAAGTGATGAAATGCATCGAGGTGTGGCTACGCGATGACCAGAAGTGACGCGGAGTGCTGTCCAAGGAGTCTGGAGGTGGTGAGACTGTTCAGTCTATTACCATGCTGGGCGATGATGATCTGATGCCATTTCAAGTTGGTTTTATTGAAAAGCACACAGTTGAATTTACATTCATGAATGGTTTTCCACTTTTTTAAGTTGGTTACTGTACCGGTGGAGGCATCTTTTCTCCAATGTGAATGGCCAGTTATGAGTCTGATGGAGAAAGATGGTAATGTTCACAGATCTGATAGCTGGTATTTAATCACACAAACAAGCTATGCCAACCATGAGAGTGGCAGACATGGCGCTCTAGTGAGTGCATTTCTGTAAGGGATCACTTGAACACGAGAGGTGGTGTGTTGATGAAGAATCGTTCGTTTTATGGGGAAGATTGGATCACCGTTTTTTTTCATAATTTATGGTGGACTTATTTAAAAGGCAATATTTATGCTATTTTGAACAAAAGCATATCATGGTGCTACTGTGAAGTGGGAAAATTGGCCTTTGATGTTTTTAGTAAATAAACATACTCTCATTTTTGAGAAGTCGTAGAAGGAAAGCAATAAGTTAAAGTTTTTAAGAGGGTTTGCAATATCTTGAAGATGCCATTCTACATGTTGTTTGTGTATAGGTGAAATTGGTCAATATCCGTAATGACGATATCACTGACGGGAACCCAAAACTCACCCTTGGGCTAATTTGGACCATAATCCTTCACTTTCAGGTAAGTGAATTGCCATATTTATTATGATTTTTATCTATTTAAACAGCTGTTTGCTTTAATTAAATTCCCAATTCTACCAATGTGGGCACAAATATAAACTGCAACAGTATGGTGTTTCTGCATTTAACAGATATTGTAGCAAAGGGAAATTATATTGTGCCAACATTTTAGCAGGCAGGAGACGAGGGGAACTCTACATCGGCAACACGCAGAAGAAAAGTATAATTTCATTTGTATAATACAGCTTTTGTACATGCCCCCTTTGTAGCCCCAAAATCTTACCCTGCTCCATGAGACCTCAGTTTTTTCTTTCTTACATCACATGACATAGGAGAGTTAATTCTTAGACTATTGGGTTATACTTCAACACAAGGTGATTAGACAATGGCAAACGGCAAAGCTTGACGCTGACCAGCATAACCTCTGCTTTTACCAACATTGTCTCATTTTTTGTTGTTGTCCTTAGGTGATAGACCAGTCCCTCTGCTGAGAGCCCTTCTGCTTTGATACATAGTTATACTTTAATTGTGCTTCTCTATATTCTATAGCCATGGCAGTTTTCTGGTCTGTCAGTGTGAATTATAGCATGGGCAGAGGTTTCCTCACTGGGTCTGTGAGCTGCAGGTTCTAGCTGGTAGCACCATTAGAGGGTACTGTGGGACATTCTGTTGTTGCTACAGGGCACGCAAATGCCACCATGTTCAGTTGCAGAGTGGCTTCTGTTTCCTCCCATTGTCTGGTCCCAGTGTGCCAGCGCAGTGTGCTGCCCATTGCGCAAATGTGACTCGGTGGCTCCGCTGTGCAGGAGCAGCTGGAGGAGCACACTGGATATGTACAGGTGCCAAGCAGGTGGTATACTACAGTTCTGCTATGGCACAGGCCATGGTGTAACTGGGGATGCCGAGCTTCCAGGTAGGGAGATACTGGCATGCTTCTCCTTCCCTCTTTTTGGAGGTAGCGCTCAGGATTGTAAGTAGTGCACCCCTTTGTTGGCCTTGCAGGCATAGCAGATCTGGCTGTCTTGGCAAATTGTGATAATTTGGACTAGTCTGCCTCATCTTAATCGTACAGTTGTACAAAATGCAGGCTGCATTTTCATAGACTCTGGGTTATAGGCTGGGAGTAACCCTACCCCGCTGCGTGAGAACATTTTTTTTTTTTTTTTTTTAGCTAGTATCCTCAGGTGATGGACCTCTTCTCCCTTATACATAAATCATTTTCTTCACTAATTTTATTATTTTATCTTTGATTCTTCTATCTACTTTTCAGCCTTACTGTCTCTTAATTCTCCATTCTATGCATGAGGGTGAAAAAATACCTGAGTCCTCGAAAGTCCTGCGTCGTGAACGAGCAGGCTTCCCGACTGGGCTTTCCGCTCATCCATTGGATGATTAATGGCAGCACAGCCATTGGCTCCCACTGCTGTCAATCAAACTAATGACGCGGGGCCAAGTCATACAGTTGGTGGCTATAGCCCGCAAGCTAACCACCTTGGGAGAGAGCTTTCCCATGAAGGGGGTTGGCTGATGCGTGGAGGAGCCGAGACAGCCGCTGAGGGACCCCAGAAGACATGGATCGGGGCCACTCTGTGCAAAACTAGCTGCACAGTGGAGGTAAGTATAACATGTTTGTTGTTTAAAAAAAAAAAAAATTGATCCTTTACATCCTTTTAATGCATTAAGGTGAAAAAACATTGAGACTTTACAACTTCTTTTAACAAAGGCACAGACCTTCCGTGTTTGTGCCCGTCTCCTAAGCACCCCAAAGAGAAGGCTCTGACAAGATAAACATAATGAAGTGTAATCAGAGTCTAAAAGACACCTCCTCTATTGGAAAGATGGATTTTCTTTGTTTTGTCACCATGCAAAGTGCATCCTGCTTCAAAATTCACTATTGCCAGATGGAGAAGACAACTCGTCTCAAGAGCTTACACTCTTTTGTATTTCTTGGCCATGGTGGACATCATGGATGTCTATCTTCGCATCCCTATATTTCCAAGCATCAGCACTACTTTCACTTTCTGGTGGGTGAACAATCTTTTCAGTTTGTAGCTCTGGGCTGGCCACGGAAGTGCGGTCGCTGTAGATCTGAGGGGAAGATCGGAAATGAGGGGAAGCTCTGCTGTTTTCTATCATCCAATCGTGTGCAAACAAAAATGCTGTTTTTTTTATTTTCCTTGCACGACCCCGTCGGATCTACAGCAACTGCACTTATAGTGCAAAGTGGATTTGCCTTTAGTAAATAAACCCCATTGTGTGTGTGTATATACATAAAAGAGCGCAGCTTAATGTGGCGGTAGCCAGCCCTAGAGGAAGATTATAGTACTTGTTTATTGAGATTCATTGCATAGAATTTCTTTGTACAGGAAAGGTGTGGAGTTATAAGCATTTTTGTTCTACCGCTATTTACATTTTGTCCTTGCAAGCTTTGCCAGTGTCCAATCACCTAATGATATGAACCTATAACCCATGGTCTATAAATACTTACCATTGTCCTGTACCGTACTCCATTAATATGTAATATGCGGGTAAGTAAAATTTCCTTTTTTAATCAGTCTGTGTTTCCTCCCACAAAGTAGTTTGTTTCCATTCTATTTAGAATATAAACAGTAGCTTATCAAAGAAGAGATTCTAAGTTGGGGGTTAAGAGCCGGTTCACACAGGGGCGACCTGTCAGGCGACTCAGCCGCCTGACAAGTCGCGGTCCACAGTAGTCAATGGAACCGTTCTAATCGGAGCGACACAAGTCGCTCCGACTTAGAAAAAGGTTCCTGTACGACTTTGGGGGCGACTTGCATTGACTTCAATACAGAAGTCATTTTGCAAGTTGCCTCTCAAGTTGCCTTGAGATCGCCTTGCCGAGTCGCCCCCAAAGTCGTGCCACTTATGTGAACCGACTGTATGTGTATGTGAACCGACTCTAAGGGTATATCTATTTGTGTAGAAATGGCTTCTTGACAGCCAAGGGGAGAATAATTTCTGCTACCTTTTTTGTTCCTCGTAGGTCCAGTATGCCATGTTTGGGTAGTTGCCTCGGGTTCATTTTTTTATGAATTTCCGTAATCATTGACTCAGTAAAAGTGCATGTAGATTTGTTCTGTGCAAATGGGGCAAACAAGTGAATGTTATTAGGCTATAGCCTGTGCTTTTGATTGTAAATCATTGATTTTAAATGGAAAATACAGCATTTGGCCACTAGATGTAGGTAATTATAAAAAAACTACTATGAGCACTAGCTAGTTGCCAAATGCGGCATGTTCCATGTAAAATCAATAATAAACAAATACACAGCACAGGATATAGCGTAATAAAATTTACTTTTTGCCCAGTTTACACAGATAGAATGTAAATGCACGTTTAGTGGGTGAAAAGCTATGCAAATTCTTTATAAATGAACCCCATTGTGTCCTCTAAAATCTTTTTTAGATGAGTCCAGAAAGCATGATAGAAATCTTCTGGGGTATAACCGCATTTTAATCATTGAGGTGCGAGGACATGTGTGTGGTATTATATACATGTGGTGGTAGTTTTTTTTTTTTTTTTGGTCAGCAGCTACAGTATTTTTTTATTTATTTTTTAACAGGGCAAAGACCTGCTTTAAGTAGATGGGGCTGTCCTTTATGGTCTTGGGGAAATGCTGAATCCATTTTTTTATGCAAACACTTTTTAATAAGTACCTTTGCTGTTTGCATGATGATATGTTTAAAAACATGGTAAATTAAAAGTGGCATGATGTGACGCAATAGAGAATCGGATAGCTAATGCAAGTTGCCAAATAGCCTTTCCTTCTAAATATTTGCATACACGTCTTTGTGATGCATAATGAATCATGCAATTTAGGAATCCAAACAATTGTGATTCATAATTACTATTCTCTATAAAGCAAGTCTGCGTATACTGCATTTAATCAAATGTTCAGTCAGTGTTATTTGTGAATCCATTTACACGTCCATGGAGCCTGTCACTGAAGATGAGAGGCAAATTGTTCTTCAATGGCTACAGTTTATTGGGATTACTGGTGACTGGCACCAGTGCAGCCCCCTTAGTCCTTTTGAATGCGCTGAGACGGGCATGGGATTTAATGCTTGTGATTTTTTTGGCTTCTGTGCAAACCAGCCCTACAATTTGCTGGTGTGACTTTGGTTGGGGTATAATGTAATATTTGTTAGCGGACACTGGTATAAATGGTAAACTTGTCGCTGTGTTAGCATGCTAGAGATCAATACATTTCAGGAAGCAGAACAGCATTTGCAATTATGTGTGTTACATAAAACATATACATGTTAATTTCCTTAGCCATGACTTTTACTATTTTTCCCCTGTAAAGCTATTCCATGGTTTTATTTTTTTAATAACTTAAGGAGATTTTATCAAATAATAAAAATCTATAGACTTCGGAAAGACCTGAACAAACTCAATAAATACAATTATTTGACTAATTATCCAGAATGAGAATATGTTTAGTGCCTTTTATACTTGAAGTTTTTGTGTGTGCATCTGAGGTCCTTTGTATAAGCTTCACGTAGCATCTTCGGTTTTATTGCACAATGCTCTTTACTCCCCTCCCTCCCTGAGCCATTTCTCCCCCTCCTCAACCCATGCAGGGTGGGGTTAAGCTACCTCACTAATACAGAGAAAGGCGCATCCAATCGGCTGTAGGCTTGATGTAAGGTGCCTGTGATCTGAACACTGCAGAGGGAGATGCAGGGAGATGTCTCAGTCTGTAAGATGTCTGTCTTAGGCATGCATCAGTTGCTGGGATGAGAGAGGAGAATGTATGGACATATGTAAATTGCAAACGGAAGGTAATGCTGTGAGGCGTGAGCCCTCTTCCTTTCTGAATGCCAGCATCGCCAATGCTGTATAAATGCACCGGAGACATGGGGAATTCTGTCAGCTGTGTTCGGAAGCCGAAGGAGCCGAGACCAGGGACAGAGAAGGAGCCCCAGTCTGGGAAGAAAAAAAGACGCTTCAGGAGGAAGAAAAAAGATCAGTCTGAGGAAAGAATTGAAATGGCTCCCCAGAAGGTGGAAAACCTAGAGACCCAGGATTTATTTAGCAATACACCTGCATCTATTGAAGATGCTGAAAGCTCACACACTATACAGGATGATGAGGAAGAAGGGGGTAGACTGCTTCAGGTGAGAGAGACATTGCATGGGATTGTACACAGAGCTCAGCTACTGACTCCCTTGCCTACTCCGGAATCTCCCCCGGCAGGAACCACAGTTATTGCTCATATAGTGGACAACCCAGCAGACCACAAGCAGCGATTAATCGGCACCATGGTGGAGTTTGACTGTGCCGGTAATAGCAGAGCTGTTCTAATTCCTGTCAATGATGGAGCTCTGGAAAATGCTGTCAGCATCAGGACCGTCTGTAGTGCAGAAACCGACCCCCGATTGTCTTTTCAAGGAAAGGTTAAAACTCCAAAAGCAATACCCAGCACACAGTCCTGGGGACCTGACCTTTCATCTTCCGGATACTGCAGTGAGCCCCTGTCACATTCAGAGAAGGTGGGATTTCTCCTGTTCATCATAGTCTCCTTATTGTACATTGCCATTTAATATTCTAGAACAGTACACAGACATGCAGTGTCATTCACTGGGAGCAGTCGTTGAATGAATTTGTTTCAAAATGTTTTCTGTTAAGAAGTGTGCAGTAGTAAACTCTTTTCTAGGACAGGTTTTGTGCAAATGATCTCAGCACATATTCAGAACATGTAGTTGGTGTGAATCCTCACACTTTAATAATGTATGCAGTGTGAGGGGAGAAAGAGCAGTGTTACAGAACTGATAAGGTTTGTGATCTCACTGTCTGCAGATCTCTGATATTTATGTTAGCGGGGAATCTGGAGATATGTCTGCCAAGGAGAAGCTGCTCCTATGGACGCAGAAGGTGACGGCGGGATATGTTGGGGTGAGGTGCACCAACTTTACTTCCTGCTGGAGTGATGGCAAAATGTTCAATGCCATTATTCACCGGTATAGGTAGGTGCATCTTTATTTCCTATGGTCTTCCTATGTGCTACTTATGGTAAAGAAGAGATCTAACCTTTGTGCTCTTGCCTTCAGACCTGACCTGGTAGACATGCAAAAAGTAGAAATTCAGAGTAACCGGGAAAACCTGGAGCAAGCATTTGAAATAGCGGAGAGCCTGGGTGTCACTAGATTATTAGATTCTGAAGGTATGTGCAGCTTTTTTGGAAGTCTCTGCATATTTTTAGGAAGAGGCTGGTTTTACTTATTTATTATTTATTATTCTTATATATGCTCTTTTTAGATGTGGATGTAGCTTCACCAGATGAGAAGTCTGTGATCACGTATGTCTCTTCTATATATGATGGCTTTCCCAAAGTCCCAGAAGGAGGAGAGGGGATCAGTGCCACTGTAAGTTCTCATTATGAAATAAGTACTGAAAGACTGATGTGCTAAGGGCATATAATCACAAATCGGCTTTATTTGGCTGATTGGAATAAAAAGATAATGGTGGATGGTTGCTGTGTTTTGCTGCACGTCTCTGACCTTGATGTTATTTAGAGGCCTTGGCAGTGGTTAGCTGTTTATACCTGTACTTTGCTTTCTTGTAGGAAGTGGATTCTCGCTGGCTGGAATACCAGGAAAGAGTTATGTCCCTTACACAGTGGATCCGACAACATGTACTATTGATGTCTGACAAATCATTCCCACAGAACCCTGTGGAGTTAAAGGTAACTTAGGTGACACTGGCCATCATACAGAGGAAGGTATGCCTCGGAACACGGTACACATTCACATATTTCATTTTTTTTTTTTTTTAAAGGCACTTTATAATCAGTATGTACATGTAAAAGAAACTGAAATTCCTGCAAAAGAGCTAGAGAAAGCCCAAATACAGAAGATATATCAGATGTTACAGGTAAATGTTTAGATTTGTCTGTTGGCTATTCAGCGGCTGACTTTTTCTTTCATTTTCATGGTTTCTCTTGTACCTAGATTATTTTTTCTGCTTTATCATTATTTTTCATGTTGTCTTACCCACCTTTTTCAGTTTTGAGTCCTGCACATTTTGTACTGTGCTTGCTTATTTCTGTCTTTGTCACTATTTTTTCTCTTTCTATTATCTTCAGTTACCCATGCAGTGATCAAGTGGTTATTGGGCACATTAGTGCTTTTTTGGTGCTTATTGAACCCTGTAGATGTAAATCTGTGTACACTTAAGCCTTGTACACACTAGTAGTTTTTTCTTTTCTTTCGTTCAACCCAGCATGGCTGAAGAAAGGAAAAAAAGAAACCTGACCGTTCAGGCGGAGCCGTTGTACTAACTATCTGATGTTAGTACAGTGATCTTCCCTGCTGTTCCATTGTATTGTGACTGGGGGACTGCTCCCCCGCCAGAACACTCTGGTCAGCCCTCTCAGCCATTGGCTGTGAGCGCTGATCAGGGGCCGATCAGCAGACCAGCTTCTGTCAGACTGACTCCTGTACACATGGGCCGAATTTTGACCGTTTTTTTTATTTTTTATTGAACTGGACGATCCCGCTTGACATTTGCCCCCTGTGTACTAGGCTTTACAAAAGGTTTAGATAGCACTTTAGTCAATGTTTCATGCTGTCTTTTACTGTGGCCTTTGACCAATACTTACCTGAGCTGCATCTTGATCCAGCAATGTGCATGAGAACTGCTGCTCTCCTGACTCTCTGCCTCCTCATTGGCAGAGACACAGCAGCGGGAGACATTGCCTCTACAAGCAATACAGGCAGAAAGAAAATGCTCATTAGCATTCGTCTTTATTTTACAGGCAGAATGTATTTTTCAAGTGAATTCTCCCCCCCCCTCTACTAATAACTTACTTTAATCATTTACGGTATATTTTCACTTTGTTACCTATGTAAGACTTGGATTGAATTTGGCCGCATCAAGCTCCCGCCATCCTTTCATCCTAATGATGTGGAGGAACTGTGGGGAAAACTCATACTATCTATGCTGGAGAGGGAGAAAGTCCTGCGACCAGCAGTAGAGAGGTAGGTTTTCTAGTGTGATTATGGATATTTTCTTTTTTTTTTTTTTCATGTATACATTAAGTAACCATGAATTGTTCTACATCTGCAGACTTGAACTGCTCCTGCACATTGCGAACAAGATCCAGAATGGTTGCCTGACTTGTGAAGAAAAACTGACACTAGCGAGGAATACACTACAATCAGTAAGTGACAAAGTCACTGCACTATAGACTGTAGCTCTTGCGCATAGAATATTTATACATTGTAATATTTTTGATTCAAGATTAAATAGTATATCATTTACTGGAAAGTCTTAGCCCTCTTCCACACGAGGCGTACTGGTCGCTACGGAGTCCGCTAGCTCAGCGGAAGGTCTCTCCGCTGAGCCGGCGGATGACAAGTCCCTCTCTGCTCACTGAACGGAGAGGGGCTTGTGCAGCAGCACTGTCTCCTATGAAAAGATCTGATGAAAACGGACAGCATGTCCGTTTTCATCAGAATTTACCCGATCCGATCTGATCCGCCATGGACGGATGGGGACTTATCACCATTC